>NC_080832.1:45963969-46601696 GCF_030435755.1 Ochotona princeps | reverse complement strand
TTGTTGGGGAGAATTATCCACCAAGAAAGGTAAGGGGGAAATCCCAGAACCTATGGAGCTGTGTTATAAAATAATAATTTAAAAAGTTTATAAGTTTAAAATAAATAAGTAGATCTTAAAAAAGAAGAGCAAGAAAGGTGAGGGGGAAGGAAAAGGCATTTGACAGAAAAGGAAATGATAAATGCAGAATAAATGAGAAAGTTTTTTAGAAACTGTAGCAGTTTTCCCTACAGAAGATGTCTTATAAAAGGTAAACACAAAGTGGAGTTAATTCTGCTTTCCATCACCCCTTGCACATGCTGTAGATCTGGGGAGATTTTTCCCCCTAATTTTCCCCAGTTGAGCTAAAATTGAAGCACAGAATGAAAGAATTAGATGGAATGGGGTCTAGTGCAATAGCCTAGTGGCTAAATCCTCTGCTTTGCATGCACCTATATCCCTGATGCTTTGTTTCCCATCCAGCTCCCCCTTGTGGCCTGGGAAAGTAGGAGAGGATGATCCCAAACCTTGGGACTCTGCACCCACATGGGAGACCTGGAGGAAGTTCCTGGCTCCTGGCTCCTGGCTTTGGATCAGTTCAGCTCTGGCTATTGAGACCACTTGGGGAGGAAATCTTCGTTTCTGTCCCTCTTCTCTGTAAATCTGACTTTCCAATAAAAACAAAATTAGTCTTTAAAAATTGGATTAGATGGAATGGCTGACCTACCTGTGACAGTTGACAAGTATTGTTTGCTTTCATAGAGTCATGACTTCATTTGACTTAACTGCTTTCATAGAGTCATGACTTCATTTGACTTAACTGGTGCCCGTGAAATACTAAGCTTAAACTCAGAATTCATTCATTGACCACAAAATGCTGTGTGCCATTGGGGCACAGTGTGGGAAACACAAACTCTGTCTTTGTAAAACAAGTCAGCACCTGCCAAGAGGCATCCAAGGCAGGCGTTTAAGGCGTCAGGATATACCCTGATGTAAGTATTACCCTGTCTTTGCAGCAATCATCATTAGCCTCTTCAGATGATGTTGTTTATGTCTCAGGACATTGTTGAAAGGCTAGCAAAGATGATCCCATAACTACACATGATTTTTCACATCTCGCACAATTTCTAAGAAACATCACAATTGCAGAATCACAAAATTTCTAAGAAACATCACAATTTGCTGAAATATGGAATACGTATTTATACTATTTAGATCGTTGTACTTTAGGAAATGACCCATAGTAATACAGATTTACTAGCTGTCACACTAACTGAATATCTTTGCCAAAACTCTGAGAATGATTTTTATCTCTGACTTTTGTAGATTAAAAAGATGACTTAAAATATACACTTACATTGTAAGCCTTTAAGGGTTTAAAAGCACCAAGTCAAAAACTAAAGAAAAATTATTAAATGTATTTAAATGAGTTGTAAATTGCTTTTTGATGAATTATGAGTTAACTTCCTTTATTGTTGACACACTGGTGAATTCAAAAAAAATCTTACGTTAATTGTCTGACAAGTAAGTTGTTGGCCAACAGAACTGAAAAAAATTAGGGGTATATAAAATTCAGAGAAAATTGTTAAAATAGATATTCTGAACTAGGAAAATAACTGTTTTATATTTAAGTGTCTTTATATTTCGTATTAATGAGTTATATTGAAGTTCCCTGTTATAGAATTTCTCCCATGAGTTTTTCAGAAAATGACATCAGGACAAAGATTGACAGAAAACTAACATCTCATTGGTTAACTGCAGTGTGCATAGTATATGGCAAATAGAATCAATAAATAAATATGGAGATTGCTTAATGGTTTAGAAATTAACATGGTTTGTTAAAATGTAGCCTATGTTAAGTCGAAATTTGCTTCAGAATCTAATTATAAAAATCAGATTCATAGTAAAAGGAATTGTGTTAGCCTGATAGGAAATCTGTTTTACTTGATATTGAACAGGAAAAGCAAGTCTTATTTTAAAAATGACTGTATTGGGCACCAGTTGAGTCTAAAACTTCAGTGACACAAGGTGGTCTTTGTCATTTGGAATGTTTTCCTAATGTGTCCTCAATCTTGCACGGCAAGGAAGAATTTGACCTCTGTTAAATCCATGGGGGACAGTCCCTGTTTGTAATTTGCCATGTGAAAAAAATACATTCAAAATTGCCTTTTTTTAAGTTTCCTAATTGCTTACAAATTAAAATAGTGGCTGGCTTGTGTCAGAATATGCCACCTACGTCTTGCCATCACCTGAGGGACCCTCTGCATTGTGGCCTGTGTTGAACAGATATGCCTAGGAATATCATAAGAACTCTGAATTCCTGTTCCCAACTTAAATTTACTTGTATGAACTGTGGACTCTTGAGTTCATTTTAGTGTGTGATGCATACTTCCAGTCAATGGAGGCATTTATGTTATCAAAGAGAGTCATTTTGTAGTTAAATTACAGCTTCTAAACTTTTCTTGATTAGCAAGTTACTTTATTTTGCTCTACCTGAAGAAATAACCAGGGGACCGAGAACATTAAGGTGCAATGATAGAAACATTTTTAGTTTTAAGTGCTGTTTATTTTTTAATTTCTAAACTGTTATAATCTTGATAAGACAGAGTAAGTCTGAGTTTATGATCAGAGAGAGTAGTGAATCCATTGTTATTTGTTATTGCATTTGTTGACTTAGGCAGTTTTTCTTGTGTTCTGTTGTTTCATTTCTAGCTTTTATCTTTCTGTTATTTATATTTTGAGTCATTCAGGAATACCCATTGTGTACCTCTGCTTTTATTTTTTAAATATTACGCTTCCTTTCATGAAATATTTTAAGTATCATATTCTCAATAAGAAAGTCATACATTTCCTTGTAATGATTACTTTCAAAAATATATTATTTAAGGTTTATGACTAGCCTCAGTTTTACTTACAGGATAAAATGTGTAGCCAAAGGGAAAAATATTATGGAAAGGGAAATTAAAACCTGCAATTATTGAGTTGGAAGTTTAGAGGCAGCTTGTACCAGATGCTATTAAATGGAATTAATGAATATGAAAACTAATAATTATCCTTGCTGAAAATCTCTCAGTAGTTTACATGTGTTATCTCATTATTCAGATGAGGAACACATTAAGAAGACAATTCCAGCTCGTCAAGGGCTAGACAGATGGAGTGGCAGCAGCAGAAGTAGTACTGGAAGCAATAGATAGAGTCGCATCAGCAACAATAACAGCAGCACTTAAAACACAGATAATTAACTCATGGAACTTTCACAACAGCCTTGTAAGTTAGCTGCTCCTTGTTTTACAAACGGCACAAACAGGCTAAATAACTTACCCAGGTCACAGCCAGCACTTAAGTCTGCATTTAAGCACTATAGTGTGCAGAAACGTTTACAGAATTATGGGAGTTTCAGCTTCATTTGATCAATTTAATTAGTGCAGAGTGGAGCATCAGGTTTTATTTGATATTTCAGTTTTGTGTTTGTGGACTAGTTGAACGAATTTTTGAACTAAATGTTTAAATGTTAGATATATTAAAACACTACTCTCTTTGTATGACTAGAAATTATTTAAATTAAAAATATTTAACTTACTTTCCATTGGGTTAATGTTTCTGGGTTATATGTAGTTATTTGTGCAAATCTAAGGCTGAAGGTTAAACAAGATCTCCACAGCCAAATGTTCTTCTTATTCTTTACTTCATACATAATGAAATATTAGTAATGTTTTGAATAGACCTACTTTTGCACAAATGATTAGTTGTAATAATTTGGGCTGAGACAAGATTTAAAAGCAATTTCACACCAGAGCTAAAGCTAGTGAACAGAGTGTCTTGTGCCATTCAGCTTACCTTTACTCTTGATGGCATAGGGAATGAAGAACTGTGTCTTGGTGTTGGGTTGTGGGCCTTTTATGCCTGTAGGGGTTTGGTATCGCTCGGCATAGAACACTCCATGAACCAAGTTCAGAGATGTTAGCAGCAAAAGGGCTACTTGTGGTAGCATTTTCTCAGAAGGATGCTGAAAAAAAATAGAAAAGAATAATTTCACAGAAATGTGTTACTAACATTTATTTTGCTAGTGATGTTCAGATGTATTCTTTATATAATTACTTCTTATAATACTTAGTCATAATAGATCTATTTTGAATATATTTGATAAGTTAATGAAAGAATTTTTTAGTTATATGAATATATGTTTTGGTTGCCTGGGGAATCCATATACAAGTAATGAAGTAAAAGGTTATTTTTTAAAAAAAAGAAACTATTTTTAGATGTTAAGCTGAAATAACTCAGAATCCTTGACATAGCCTGGCATGTATAGTAGTTTCAAAATATAGTGAAATGCAGATTAGAGTATGTTTATGCCATATGATTTTATTAGGACTCTCTAAAACAGGTTCATAGAAACAAAACTTTTTGAGTGCGTTTTGGTATAAATTTCTGAACTTAAATTGTAAGAAAAAGCACCAAATAGTTAACTCTTTGAAGCTTGTTTTCAAGCAAACTGAAATGGAAGTCCACCAGTAAGCCTTGGCCCATTAACTTACCTGGGTCCTGGGAGACGGTGTCTTCAGAGCTCCTAGTCCTCCTCTGCCTAGGTGAGCAGTGCAGACGGTACCCTCTCCAGAACGGCCCTCTGGTATTTATACTGTTTTCCCTTACTGCACGAGGTTACTCTGAGTTTAAGCTCCTCCCCTTGGAGGTGGTAAGCACTAATTATGGTGGAAAGTTCTACTGGGCAAGCATACAGGATCAGGTTGGGCCTTTTCCTTGTTTTCATATTGAAAAGTAAACTCTTTGTCTTAAATATGTATTAATAACTTTAACCTTGCAGCATCGTTTTGTAATTTTATTTTAGAAATTATTACTCTGGTGGTGGTTCACAATGGAACAATAATACCTACTTTTTATTTTTGAAAAGCACATTCTTGGGTTATTTGGTTGAAAATAATTGGTAGTATGTAAAAATGGAATAAGAATTCTTTTTGGAGAGAGGTGTGAACTTAAACTATCGTCTCAGTTCTTTGGAATTGCTCATAATCCACCAATGTGTCTGTTCCTGTTCCTGAATTTCTATAAAATATGCTTGCTCTAATTCTTAACTTTTTTTTTACTTTAGAGAAAGTAAGTAGTAAAAATATAGGTATATGTTTTGCATTTTAAGATTTTAGAATGAACCCTCAGAAGTTAATTAAATACATTTAAAATTATAGCATATTGAATATCACATTTTTCCATGTAAGTACATCAGAATTTTCAGAGGTGAGATATCTGTGAATTGGATAGTATAGTAAGCACTGTTAATCTAAAGGATTTAGATTTTTTTTTATTCACAATATGGTACTATGTTCAGTAAATGACATTGGGTTTTCTTTAATTTGGATTTTTCTTTAGAGTTTCAGTAAAGTTTGCACAAATCCTTAACTGCTAAACTAGTGTCTGTTTCTATAAAGTTGCTTGGTTAAGATTTTAAAAGAAGTTTGCAAGTCTGTGGGTTTAACTTTTTAAAGATACGAATGAGGGCCCGATGGCATGGCCTAGCAGCTAAAGTCCTCACCTTGAACGCCCTGGGATCCCATATGGGCGCCGGTTCTAATCCCGGCAGCTCCACTTCCCATCCAGCTCCCTGCTTGTGGCCTGGGAAGCAGTCAAGGATGGCCCAAAGCTTTGGGACCCTGCACCCGTGTGGGAGACCTGGAAGAGGTTCCTGGTTCCTGGCTTCGGATTGGCGCATCACCGGCCATTGCGGCTCACTTGGGGAATGAATCATCGGACGGAAGATCTTCCTCTCTGTCTCTCCTCCTCTCTATATATCTGACTTTGTAATAAAAATAAATCTTAAAAAAAAAAAGCTATGAATGAATGACCTACAAATTCCTTCAGGGATTTTGACTCATCCCAGATGGGGGCATTGTCCCCAAAGGTGGTAGGAAGTTGATGTTATTGTCAATTTCAGTAGTCAATGCATGATTTTTAACAATGTTAGGAGATGCTTAAAAATGAGTTTTAGATCCTAAAAATTAATGAAAAAGGAAATTGATAGTGCAAATCTTATACTTACTTTTATCATGTTGGATCTAAATCAAACTGACTGTACTAGTGACCAAGGTGAGAAGAATTCTGTACAAAGGAATAGATAGATTATGTGTGTGTGTGTGTTCTGGGATTTTTTTTTAAAGATTCATTTATTTTTATCGGAAAATCAGATAAACAGAGAAGAATAGAGAAAGATTTTCTGCCCACTGGCTCACACCCAAGCGGCCACAGTGGTTGGAGTTGAGTCGATCCAAAGCCTCCTCCGGGTCTCCCCCGTGGGTGCAGGGATCCAAGGCTTTGGACAAGTCTTTACTGTTTTCACAGGCCACAAGCAGGGAGCTGGATAGGAAGTAAAGCAGCCAGGATTAGAACCGATGCCCACATAGGATCCTGGAGCGTGCAAGGCAAGGACTTTAGCCACTAGGCTACCGCACCAGGTCCCTGTTTAAGATTTAAGTAATGTAGATTCAGGATTGACCACCAATAGGAATACCATTTAGCCAGTATATGAAATAAGTCTGTTTCTTCTACCCTCATCCAACTTTCTTTGTATATTAGACAAAACCTTGTATAGTACCTTGTAGAAATGTAGATAACTCATCTCAGTGTTTCTTTTGCTCCCTTCATTTTACAGTTTTTTATTATAAAAAATAAAAATGTTTGAAAGCACAACAGAGAAAGAGGAAGAGACAAAGAAAGAAATCTTCCATCCGCTTGGACTCCCATAAACCTTACTAGGCAGGACACAAAGATTAATTACCCATCACTAAGACATTGAAGATTTCTCTGCACACCCCTGCTAAAACTGTTCTGCACCTCAATTGTTAACATATGGCTTCTTTGAGGTATAAACCTGTTTGTACTATCCTAAAATTCCCGTAGTTCAGTAGAAATCATGCTTGAATACAATAAGCTGCTAAATATAAAAATGAAAATAGACACGAGACAGCTGAATAATACCCTATAACTATTTTAAGGTGTACAGCAGCCTGTTGTGTATTAACTAAAATTGAGATGTCAATGAAGTAGTTATAGGATGTGGTTAAGAACCTGCATTTTCTAACATTGGTCACTAAATACCATGTCAATTAACTTCATGATGTTGTAAATTGTTGAAGTTGTGTAGTGGCTTTTCATTGGAGAGAATAGTATTCTGCCAGCTCTACTTTCAGACTAGGGGTGGTTGCCCAATGAAACTGTTGAATTTATCTGGACAATAAGATGCTGGACTCTGCATGGTCCATGGCCGCAATGAAGGAACCGTGACTGGTTATGAACTGTACTACTGTAACAATATGGAGGAATTCTTTATGGAGGGAGGGTTTGGGGAAGGGTGCTGGGGTCCGTGTGATGAGTGTGGAAGACAGGAAGGTGTGAAGAGTATTGTTCCAATGCAGGCAGGGCCGCAAGGAACTTCCCGCTGTTTGGCAGGGCCCAGCGGACATCTCTATGACCACCTGAATGCAGCTCTGCCTCCCTTTGCATGGACACCGGACAACCCCACTGAGATTTCTGTAATCTATTTAAGCATTGTCTGCCTCTGCGGAGTTAATGTTTACTACCAATGTGAGCTTGGCAGTTGAAGTTGCTGATACCGGTTTAGCAAAAGGGCCTTTTATTGCTGCCCCCATTGACCATATGCTAATCAAGGGTGCTAAGTCCCCAGGTGTAGTGGGAATCTATTCTTTCCCTCTTTCTTTGATCTTTAGGTCCTTCTTCTGTGATGCCTTTCCTCCCTTAACTGATTCAAGGCTAAGTTACAGAATGAGGATTATAGTAGGAATGTGTTAGTGATTGATATGCACCATCTATTGAGAACTTCCTGACCACAGGGTCAGGATGGATAACATCCTGCTTTAAAGTGAAACAAATAGCAGAGTTATCCTTAGAAACACCCACTTGACCATGACATAAAAAGTCTGAGCCAGAGTTTGACTGGTTTTGTATAAATAAAGCGAACAGCTTTCTCGCATTGTCCACGATGATCATGGAATTGTAGTGGTCCGTCTCTTTTCTTTACGCCTCATCCATGCACCCTTCTTGAGTTCCGAATTCAGCTGGAGCTGGACTCCGGCAGAAGGGTTGGGGAAATCCCAGAGCCTATGAAACTGTGTCATAAAATGAAATTTTAAAAAAATCTTCCGTCTACTGGTTCACTGCCTGCATGGCTGCATGAGCCACGTCTCGGTCAGGTCACACCTGGAAGATGGCAGGGACACTAGTGCTTAGATCCTTATGTGTCCATACAGGTGGTTGGATGATTTCTTTTGGAGATATGTCAGTATGTATGGCTGTTTGTCACTCTGTAGTTCCCTTTAGCTGCAGGGACACTAGCAGAAAGCTTGATTTAAAGTGGAGTACCTGGACCCACTGTAAAGGCTTAGTAGCTAAAATCCTTACCTTGCATACACTAGGGTCCCGTATGGGTGCCAGTTCGTGTCCTGGCTGATCCACTTCCCATCCAGCTCCGTGCTGCAGACTGGGAAAGCAGTGGAACAAGGCTCAAAATCTTGGGACCCCGCACCCATATGGGAGACCTAGAGGAAGTTCCTGGCTCCTGGCTTTAGATCTGCTCGGCTCTAGCCTTTGCGGCCACTTGTGGAGTGAATCAGCAGACAGAAGAGCTTTCTCTCTGTCTCTCCTTCTCTGTAAATTTTACTTTCCAATAAGAATTTGTTTTATGTAAGATTCTTTTTATTCCTTTTTTAACATTTATATGTAGTTTTTATTTTATTTCTTTATGATATAGTTTCATGGTTTCTGGGATTTCCCTTACACTCTTTCCAAATTCCTTTAACCCACCACCACTGATTTTCCCTATATTATTACAGTAATATAGTCCTTCATCAATTTTTAAGCAGAAAAAAAAGTGGAATAGCAGAGCTTGGATGTGGCCTCAACTCTCACTTTTAAACCTTCCACTGATTGCTATATTTAAAAAACACTATATTGACATATATCTCTATAATACTCATATATGTGCATAATATGGCTTTTAGTTCAGACTAACAAGAAAATTATAAAATTCACATTTTGATTGTTGCTTCATCATTTTGAAATTATAAATGGCCATTATAATTATAATTTGTGTGCTGTTACATTTACATAAGAGAATAAAAGTTAAATGAGAGAAAACAGCAGCCTTTCGTGAAAAGTAGAAGAAAGGGCCTGGTGCGATACCTTAGTGGCTAAATCCTCACTTTGCATGAGCCGGGATCCCTTATGGGTGCCAGTTCGTGTCCTGTTGTCGCACTTCCCATCTGGCCTGAGAAAGCAGTAGAGACCTTGGGATCCTGCCCCACATGGGAAACCTGAAAAAAGCTCCTGGCTCCTGGCTCCTGGCTCTTATCGGCTCGTCTCTGATTATTGCAGCTATTTTTTGAAGAGTGAACCAGCAGATGGAAGATATTTCTCTCAGTTTCTCCTCTGTAAATCTGCCTTTTTCAATAAAAATAAATCAGTCTCAAAAAAAAAGTAGGAGAGATACTAATAATTGCTAGCCTGAAGAATTTGTCTTGAAAGGAATTACTAGAAATATACATTTTAGTATCTGTGTATACGTTACACATGTGTCCTATTTACAGTTGAACCTGGGACCTGATATCGTCCATATGAACATTTAGATGATTGATTCTCAGCATTTTATACTGAACACTGTACATCTGTGTCAATGCCAACTATCTTCATAGCTTTTCACGTTGATTTCTCTTTTCATGTTTTCTAATCAGTACAGTAAAAGGTTTCATTTAAGCTCATCCCAACTTAAAAATTAGATTATGCTTGTCTATTTAAGTATTCTTCTGTTTCCCTGGGTCAGAAGGGTGGACTTCACTCCCTTGATTCCTTAATACAGAACACACATAAAAAAAAAAAAAAAAGATACAGGTATTTGGATGCCTTTTGAGGGGGTGGTATATCAACATGTGTGGGTATCTGTCATTCTGTATTTCCCTTTAGCTTCAGAAAATGTGGTATCTTTATTGGATAAGGTGTGGACTTGTGACCGTTTTTGCAAATGGGATACTTACTTCATCACAAGGAATCTGACTATTGTTTGTTTTGTTAGTCACATAAGAAGCACTGTCTTGTCCAAACCAGATTGTAGAATCAGAGTATTTGCTAGCCGCACCCCACCCAGTTGTGAGTTCAGAACTATTTTTATTCTGTGTTTACTTGTAGTATTTGAAGTGACTCGCTTGTGGCTTTAGGAAGGAAACCCATTCCACTTAGCCATGCTCTTCAAACTGAGTGGTAACTTGAGTTATTTTTTAAATGGCAAATATGAATAGTATTGTTTGCACATCTAATAGTTAACTGCTGGTTCACTGGCTGTTCATTCACAAATGGCCTAGGGTGTGTGTGTGTGTGTGTGTGTGTGTGTGAACCCATTGATTTACTTATATTTTGTTCTTATTCTGGCTCAGATTCTTTCTATATGCTGGGTTAATGAGAGCCTTTCCAGATTGGCTCCAAAGTCTTCATGATATGATTCTACAAGTTTTCTCTCTTTCCTTCTAGTATTTGCATGTTTCCTGGCCCTGTGTCTGTAGGACTCATTTCCTAAGTTTTGGTTGTTTTTTTGTTTTGGATTGTGATAAATACTAGTAGAAGTGACACTATAATCTGGAAGTATGAATTTTGATGTTGTAGAGAAGTCCCTTGCTGCTGAATTGATTATTATTTCTGGACTTTTTCAACGGACAGAGCTAAGAACTACATTTGTTTAATAGTTATTTAAAATAAAAGGCATCATTACTTTATAATGATGCATGCAGTTGTCATTTAGGACTAAAGTATTCACTTTTAGCTTCAGGCTTATATCTGCAGCTCCTTACTTTATTGCTGAAAATTACAAAACTCATGACTACATTCACTTTATTCCATAATACAGTTTCTAAGGATGAAAACATCAACAGTCATACCACAATATTAGAGACTTATATTTGTACTATTTTGTTATTCTACAAGAGCTGTGTAGTCAAATTACCATACTTTTAAAGTCATTTAAAAGGAATCATTTCATTGTCATAACTGTTACCCATTCAATTCACTATTAAAGTTTTTTCTTTGTTTTCCCTTAGTGTTTAGAAATTCTCTTTTAAAATTTAATTTTTTTGCTTTACATTTTCTTAAAATATTTGCATTTCTTCTGATAGGATGGTATGATTTTAATATTCAGTTTAGGGTTAGGCAAGGTCTATTCAATGGTTTATTATATGATGCAAATGCAACAAACATGATCAATTTCAGGCTATTAAGATAAAGCAACTGACTCACAAAATACTTCAATATTTACCAAGAGCCAGTACAAGCCATTCCAGCACATATTACATATTTCCCAAGTTACAGTAACAAAATAAGGAATATTCAGAGAAGTAGTAGCTTCTTTACTGACCTGTGTACCATGTTTTACCTTCATTCTATATGAACTCTTATTCTCTCTATATATAAATATGAGCACAGAGACATATCCATACACAAACACATGAATTCTTTCATATCCTCTCCTAATTTCTTAGACCAAAGGCAAGTGCTTTATTTTGCCGTTTTATGCAATAATTTATCTTAAAGCTAATTTCATAACATAAAAATGGTCTTCATTCATTTTCACAGCCTTATAGTATTTAGTTCTGCAACTATACCATGGATTTTCAGCTGTTCAATTTATGGTCATTTATTTTGTTTCCTATCTTTTGCTAATACAAATCCCTTTCCAATGAAAAACTTGTGTATATTTATTTCTGCATTAATATCTTGGGGAGAAATTCTTAGTGTTGGAATTTGGGTTAAAAGCTAACTAGGTAAGCTGTTTTATAAGATACTGTTAAATTTTCCTCCACAGGTATTATGTAATTTTGCATTCCTCTGGCAGTTTGTGAGAGTACCTATTTCTCTACAGCCTTATATACAGGAAATACTGTTTTGATGTTTTTGCAAATAATAGAGATGAAAATTGTGGTCTTAGGGTGTGATTGTGCATCCTTCTATAGAGTTAATTCTGTATTGTAGCCACTTTTCTCAAGTGTTCCATAGCTTAGGAACATGAACCTTTGTTGCAGATTTTCCCTAGTCTGTCAGTTGTCTTTTAATTTGCTTGTGAAGTGTGTGTGTGTGTGTGTGTGTGTATGCAGAATTTTTTTCAGGTGCATACATTTTCTATTCAGAGTATTATTCTTGTTTCTTAGACCCAGAGCTGAACAATGCCTTAAAATCATCTGGATCATTTTATTTGTCAGATGAGGAAACTGGTTGCTGTTAGGCATGTTACCTTCCTTGATGTTGAAGTTAGATTTTCCAGGGGTAAAGAGCCCTTGGCAGAAGAGCTCACGGAGGGAACGCACCAGAGACGCAACTGGTATGTCCCTCTGCTTGCCCAGAACATCCTCCCCTGCCTGATCCTCTTACTCTTTGTCCCTTTAGTGGAAGTAGGGAAAGTGCCCACGAGTTCTATTGGGACACCTCAAGACACACAGCTTCTACTACCACCTTGCTGTACCTCATTCCTCTTGAAAAAAAAATTTCAAAAGGACATTTGTAGGTACTGTTACAGAGCCCAGAAACTAAAAATGGTCTGTTTGTATAATAGTCTAATGTGGTTTAGTGACTAGATACCTGCTGAGGGCTTGGAAATAGAAATTCATGCATAAAAACAGGTGTTTATGAAAAACTACTGAAACATCAGGTCAGGTCAAGGAAAACTGAGAGCCATTTAAAAAGTTTGAACAAGGGTTTTATATTCTATTTTCTCTTACCCATGAGTGCTACTTTACTTAAAGAGCTCATAGTTTTGTGCTTGGAACTTAATGACATCACCTTCTTTCCGCAGTCACCTGGTACAGTTAAAAATATGACTTTTGGTCTCTTGACCTAAGACCTTTGGAGATGTTCACCGTCCAGTGGATTCTGATCTATTTAGATACATGCTTACTCTGTTTACAGGTTCAGCTTCCACATGTAGTCTGTAAGTTTTAAGAAGAAATTAGAATGACTATATTAATCACATAAATCACAAGGTGATACTTTCTGTTCAAATATTTTTGCTCCTTAATTACTATCCGTCAGGTACAAAGTAGCTATAGATGTCATGATGCTTGCAGTGTACCTGAGTATAAGATTTGAGCGGCAGCAGACTATCAAGAAACCTACTCTTGAGAACTATTTAGCTTGCTTATCATATTAACCATTAAAATGCATCCCTCAGCTTTTTCATCAAGTGATGTTGAACCTTTATCTACTTTTTTTTAAAATCATTGTTCACTCAGCTTGGTTACTTGACCAAAGACCTCTCTCTGTGCCTGCAGACGCTAAAGGAACTATTCCTCCTGCCATGTCTGGGACTTGCCTCTGAGTGGTTGGTTACTCTCAGCATGCTGCCTGGCCTCTTGTAACTAGTTTCCTCATCACTAAATCCTCAAATGTCTGCTGAATCTGATAATTACTATTTAGAGATAAACCAAAAGTAGAGGCAAAGGCTTTTAATTGGGATTTGCCTTTGCCTCCCTATAGCCTTTTCAAAAGTTTATTTCACTGGAGAGAGATAGGGAGATAAAGCAAACTCTCCAACTTATGGTGTTCATTGGCTCACTTCTCAAATGTTTACAACACTTGGATCTGAACCTGAAGGGAAGCCGGAAGCTGGAGCTCAACCCACATCTCCCACATGGGTGGCAGGAAACCAATTAGTTAAGCCATCACATCAATTCTACATTGGCTAGAAGTTGGAGTCAGGAGCTAGCATTGGGAATTGAACCCAGGAACTGTACCGTGGGAGGTAAGCATCTTAACCATTAGACTTCACATCTGCTCCTCTAATGATCTTTTTAGTCTCTTTAGCTGTTAGCTTTAATTATGAATCAGAGTAATTCTTGCCACTTCTGATACTAAAAAGGGTGATAAGGTAGACATGCAGAGATTTAATTCTGTTTTCTTTTTTTGTGTGGAACTTTGGAAGATAAACTATGTATGTACAGTGGAAGAACAGTGCCTGAGGATAAGAATGGTGACAATGATCATGCTGATGTCAAGGAGTAAATATATCTGATACTGTACTTGTATGTCTTCCTGATACCAAATTTGAATGACAAATGTTTCACACTATTTTTGAGCTTCTTCGATTTGCTGTACACTAGATTGTATGCTGAGAGGGTGGGACAGCAGCAGCTGCCTGCTGTAATTGATGATCACAGTCTCAGAAGACAAACTCCAAACACAGCCTCTTGGAACACTTGCTCTGACTGATTTAGTGTCTGTGAATCTGCATTGGAAATGATGAAATGGTGGGCTCTCGTCGCATTTCACTTACTTTCCTGAACATAACCAAGGGCTCTTGAGTTGTTTATCATTGATATGCCTTCCCTGTAGGTAGTGCCTGGTGTAAAGTGTGGTATAAATACTGTTGAATAAAAGAATAAAGAGCTTTAGAAAACCAAATTTCATTATTTATGGAGTGTGGGTGGATCATCTCACAGTCATACTTGTGGGCACCAAAGGGTAGGGGTCTTTTACAATGCTGGTTTGAAGCTAAGTCTTTTCAGCATGCTGTACCCTAAAATAACACTGAATTATTATAGAGGTCCCTTTATCAACAAGTACTCCCTGCAGCAGCTTACCTGAAAGAAAATACCTGTTTGCTATTCTGTGACTGTGGATTTTAAGTTGTTCTATTGACTGACCAATTAGAATTTTGGTTAGATTTCTCCAAAGACAATGTATTAATCTGTTTTCTGTTGTTATAATAAATTAGCTGTAACTGAATACTTTACAAAATACAAGGAGGTTAATTTAGCTCACAGTTTTGGAGACTGGAAATTCAAGATTTTGCAGCTCCATCAGTTCTGACTCTGTTGTGGGCCTCACCATTGATGGCACCACTGTGGCAGATTCCTGTACAGAAGAACTCACATGGTGAGGCAGGAAGCCAGCAAGATTCAGGGACAAGACTTAACTCTTTGTAACTGGCGTTAGCCAGAAATAATCAGTTCTGTCAGAGGACTACATCTGTCTCTTCTAGATAGCACTCTTCCTATGACTGAACTCCTTCCATTAGAATCCACCATTTCTGTATGTGTATTAATGGTGGAAACACCTAAGTTAGCAAATTTCAGTACATGGTGACCAGAGTTATTAACAGTAGTCAGCATCCTGTGTGATAGGCCTCTTGAACTTTCTCTGCATAACTGAACTTTCATATCCTTTTGTTGACTTTCCAGCCTTAGACACTACTGTTCCATCCTTTGCTCATGTAAGTTGAACTTCTTTCCATGCTGCATATAGTGATTCCTATCTGTACATGTCCTGAGACATTGTGTTATTAAGCCAGTATGACATGGCAGACATCATTGAGTGTACTGAGTAGTGTAGGTCAGTCACGATGTGGCCTCTTATAAATCAACATTTATGACGATGTTGCCAGCATGAACCTGACTTCCTATTTTACAACCAATTTCTTTTTACATATAAATAGGAGTTCACTATAAAATCATAGTAAAAGTTATAGTGGGCAATAATAATGAATTATTTCCATGACCGATTAGCATAAACTATAGCAATGTTTGTGCTATACTTTTATATGACTTTCAGTACAGTACTTTTGTTTAGACAGCATCATCATAAATGTGAATAATGCATTGCATTGTGACATTTCAGTGACTAAGGTGTCATTAGATGACAAAAATTTCAACTCCATTATTACTTTAGAGGCTTCTGTTTATTTTATGATCCCTTGTCCATTATTGACCTAAATGTTGCTGTAGAGTATTTGACTAGATAAATGAGACCATTCAGTGTTATGTTTATCATTCTGTGCCTTGATTATTTTACTTAGCATAATATTCTCCAAGCCCATGCATGTTATGGAAACTGACAGAATTACCTTCTTTTTTAAACTGGAATAATGTTTCATTGTATACACAGATGTTCTTCAAGATAAATGGTGTTGCATCCTGATAAACCTATCATAATTTCAAATGTTAAGTCTAAGATTTTCATTAATACACCTACACCACCCTCGTATCTTAGTGGCCCATTGTAGAGTGTCTATTTAGTGTTCTGGTTGCATGGCTGGCTGGAAGCTGCAGCAGCTGCTCATGCAAGCACTGCAAGAGGGCTTATGCAAGATTTCACTCACCCAGAAGAAATAAAAATTCAAAATACAGTTTCTGCCGAATGCATATTACATTATAAAGTTAAAAAGTCATTTGTGGGACCATCTTTATATTATTTTTATTGCTGTTATTTCATGATTTTGCTATGTTTTGGGGGGGTATTTGCTAAGAATTTTTTATCACACTAAGCATTTTAGGAGGTATCCTAGCAAATAAATCATTCTTGCAATAAAATTGACTATAATTGTCCTCAAATCAAGAAATGTTATTACTAAATGTCAATTACAGTGTGGTTGAATTTACAGCATTTGATTCTAATGTGTTTTCACTATTAAATTTTAACCTATAACAATGAGCAAGATATTTGTAACGTTTATAAAAATACAGATGTAAATGGAATGTCTTAAGCTATTTTATGACTTAAGAAAAGCCTTACAGGAATTTTGTGCTTTTATGATTTTCACACAAATAACAGCTATTTTTATTTTTAAAGTGAGTGTAACTGGAGCTCATTTATTAGTGATATAGATCATTCTGCATTTGGATATTTGGATTTCCTAGGTTTACATATATTTTGAATTTTTTATATGTAAGAGAACTATGAAGAGGGTTAGCATTGTGGCACAGGGGGTTAAGCTACCACTTGCAATGCCAGAATCCCTGTATGAGAGTGTGTTTGATTTCCTGCTGTTCCCTTCCTGATCCAGTTTCCTACTAATGCTCCTGGAAAGGGCAGCAGACAGTAGCGTGAGTGCTTGGGGTTCTGCTACCCACATAGGAAAGCCAGATGGAATTCCTGGGTGCTGGCTTTAGTTGGGCCCAGCCCAGACTAGTGTGGCGCTGTAGGAAGTGAATCAGGCAGATTGAAATTCCAATTCTCTGTCTCTTTCTGTATCTTCCCCTATCTCTCTTTCTCCCCCTTGTCTCTGTACTACTCTTCCTTTTTTTTTTTTTTTTTTGAGATTTGCTTATTTTATTTGAAAGGCAGATCATACTTATGGAGAGATGAAAAGGGAGATACTTCATCCACTGGTTTACTCTCCAAATGGCCACAGAGCCAGCACCAAGCCAGTCTGTGGCCAGGAGCCAGGAGCTCCTGGATTGGGTGCACGGTTCTAAGACTTTAGGCAAGACTTTAGGTTCCAAGACTGTTTTCCCAGGCCATAAGCAGGGAGCTGAATGGGAAGTAGAACAGTCAGGACATAAACCAGCACCATATGGTAGTCTGGCCATTGCAATGTGAGCTATTGAGCCATTGTGCTAGGCTCAACTACTCTTCCTTTCAAATAAATAGAGTAATATTCTTCCTTTCTCTTTTACAAAAGAAAAGAATTATTAAAATGAATACATGGTTAAAATATTGTAACGTATATTTAATGAGAACACCAATGTCTATTCACACATAATCTACTAAATATACTAATTGAGCTTATTTTTCCTGATTTTATATTTTATGTTAAATACATGACTAAGTTTAGAGCTCAGATATTTGTATCTAAATTAACCTTGATTTCCAGTAAGCTAGTAAATATACTTAGAATTTGTTATCCACACTAGATTTTTGGGGTGACAGCTTTTTAGACTTTATGCCAGGAATGTAATCCTCCAGGGAACTGGGTGTGACAACAGGAAGTGAAGCAGGGGTTTGAGCCAGTGCTGTTTGTTCCTGATGACTCTGAGCTAGTTCACCATATCCCAGCCACAAATATGCACATTAGTAGAATGAAACCTCTGTTTTAATGGGACTTTCTCAAACAAGCAGTCTAAGGCTGATGACATTGATTCTTCTCTCTACCACTTTCTGAAGGTTATTGAGTTTATTTTAAAAGATGCCATTAGAGTAGAAGAGTTCTGAGGGAGAATGATTCAGCCAGTGTGATGTTGAAATATTCTCTGAGAGAATACACGAGTGGGTTTGATGCTCACATTAGGTTGACATGCAAGAAGTGAATACCCTTTAAATCTAACACATGAGCAAAGTAATAAGATATAAAAGCATCCCGTGAGTTCTTTCTTGAAGCATGATGTAGTTTAAAAGATTGTTTAAGTTTCCCTCTCAGTAAATTGTTCTGTTACAGGACGCAGGTAATAACTGCTTATTGTTTGGTGACTTCACGTGAATTTGCTCAGAAAGTTGAAATAAGGTAAAACTGGGCAACAAAATATTTGACTTATTAGCATTGTCAGCTCTGAGCTTGATATCTCTTCCTGTGACATTATAAAAAGGAATAATAATAAATTTGATGAAAAAGAAATGCTGATTTCACAATGCCTATTTTCTCTATTATCAATTGTTAAGGAGATTGGTTATATCATTGCTTTAGGGTAACTCTATTGGCTACAAACTCATTGAAGATACTAAAATGAATCTCATGTTATTTTTAAATAAAAATCCTATTGTGAATTTATTCTTGAGACTGTTTTCTTTTACCTAATATTTACTTATTTATTTCTATATGTTCTTCTGCTCTTAATATTTTCAGAGTTTTATTTAAGCATTCCCAGTGATCCAAAAATCAAATTTGTGTCTTCTACCTCCCAAAATATTAAAACTGCAACCGATTTTTCTTAAATGGTAAATTTTCAGATTGTTAGCAGTTCATGCTTTTATTAGAATGCAGTTTCCATTGTAACAGGATTGTGTTCTGAGCTGGAAATTATATTTGTACACTAGTCAAATCGGATTTTTGGTGCCTTTTCAACTTCTTTTTTCAACATTCTGTGTGATGTGAAGATATTTAAGAATAGTGAATACCTGTCTTGAATTTTGTGCTTGGTAGTTATTTTGTTTTGCCATACATTCCAATTTTTTCGCAGATCATAGCACCATCCAAAAGTCTTGCCTTTTTTATTTTTGGATAACAGCTTGGAAGTAGAATATTGTCACCATGCCTGCTCCTGTCACACTTTACAGCCCATGTCACATAGTCTGGTTTGATTAATATTGAATAAAACAAACTTTCAAGCTTTTTATGGGAGGAGGGATGTTGGAGAGAATTTCAGGCAGGAAACATCCCTGGGGTATGATAAATTATATAGACATTCCAAGATTTGAATTTAGTATATTATTAAAATGGAATCAGGTTACCCAGACTACAGACAGAAAGATGCCAACTCTCCTTTTCCATCATGTTGTTTTTGACAGCTTGCTAAATGGCCTGGATCATAGTTTGATTTTCTCAAGTTCAGACAAAAGTAAGAACAAGAAATTCCTCTAAAGCTGTATGGCATATGTTAATAATGGAAATTGTTCGACTCAAAATGAGCTAAGGAAATCCCTGTGGAATAAAAGCAAGGGTATTCTTAGCTTGGACACTCAGACATTTTCTCTTTTAAGAAAACAAGGGATTGGCAGGGAAGGAATTGGCATTTAAAAATTGTAATTAAATAAATTAACAAATAAGGATTCATGCTAGGAGAAGTCTTTATCCATATTATATTATTTCCTATAATTATGACACAATAAAACTTACATTTCTTAAGTTTTACTGTCAAGTCTTGTTGATAGTAAAGTAATATTTTACTTGTTTAAGTATTATAGTGTGTTAGGTGTTGTGCTGCAGTGAACTGCCAACTGCAGTGCCAAACATCCATGTCAGAGCACCAGTTAAGCACTGCTGGCTCCATTTCTGATCCACTTCCACACTAATGTGCCTGGGAAAGAAGCAGAAGATGGTCCAAATGGCTGGTCCCCTCCCGCCCACAGTGGTTTAGGTCCAGGCTGCAGGTTAGCACCTGCACGTTAGAAGTGAATTAGTGGGTGGAAGGTTCATGTTCATATTCATTCATTCATTCTCTCTCTCTCTTTCTCTCACTCACTCTTCCCCCTTCCTCGCCCCATCCCCCCAGATCTGTCACTCTGGCTTTCAAATAGTAAAAATAAATCTTAAATCTTTTTTTTTAAAGTGTGGTGTTCATGCCAAAAAGAAAATTTCAGAAATATATCAAAAGGGAAGGGGAAAATTTGGTATGTGGTAAAAATAGCATTTCAGATCAGTGGAAGACCAGTTGTTCAGTAAGTAGTATAGACCTGAAAAAAAAATGGTATAGTGTCCTACTTTAGGCCTAATACCATAAAAAAATTGCACAGAAATTGGAGATTTAATCTTTAAAAATTAATTATGAAACTGCCAGTAGAAAACTGTGGAGGGATGAATACTTACCTTTTCAATTCTAGAGTTGGAAAGCCTTTTGAAGTATGGCCTCAAATACAGAAATTATAGAAGAAAATACTCATGAATCTGCTACTACTTTAAAAAATTCCTGTAGCATAGTGCTACAGCAGTTCAAGGCATGGCCTTTGATACCAGGTCCCATGTGTGGGTTGATTCAAGTCTTGGCTGATTCACCTCCAAACCAGCTCCCTGTAATGCACCTGGAAAGGCAGCAGAAGATGGTCCGAATACTGGGGCCTCTGCCACTCACATGGGAGACCTGGATGGAGTTCCATCCAGTTCCAAGAGTCCATCTCCTGGATCCTGCCTGTTCTATCCCCAGCCATTGCTGCCTTTCGGGGAGTGAACCAGTAGATGGAAGAGCTAACTCTCTCTCTCTATTCTTTTCCCTCTGCCTCCCCTCTCTGTAATTCTGACTTGCAAATAAATTTATTAAAATCTTTTTTAAAATGGCAGAAATACTTTTTTAAACACCTTTATTTGCTTTAAAAACAAGACTTCTTGTACAATAAAGCATAAGCATGTTTCATCTACAACTTTTTTTTTTTTAAAGATTTATTCATTTTATTACAGCCAGATATACACAGAGGAGGAGAGACAGAGACGAAGATCTTCCGTCCGATGATTCACTCCCCAAGTGAGCCGCAACGGGCCGGTACGCGCCGATCTGATGCCGGGAACCTGGAACCTCTTCCGGGTCTCCCACGCGGGTGTAGGGTCCCAAAGCATTGGGCTGTCCTCAAACTGCTTTCCCAGGCCACAAGCAGGGAGCTGGATGGGAAGTGGAGCTGCTGGGATTAGAACCGGCGCCCATATGGGATCCCGGGGCTTTCAAGGCGAGGACTTTAGCCGCTAGACCACGCCGCCGGGCCCCATCTACAACTTTTAAAACTTATTCAGCGAACATTTTCTAGCTCATGTAAAACAAGGAACAAATAGTCTTAATATATAAAGTTTATTCAAATAAAATTGTTAGTAACGAAGCAGTAACCTAAGTTGAAGAATAGAAAAAGGATATAAAATACAGAAAGGGAATTATAATTGATTTTAAACCTTTGACAAATTGTACAGTTTCATTTGTACAAAATTACACCTAAAAACTGCTGTAGGAGATTTAAGCTTTTATGAGTTTGTAAAAATTTAAGTGCACATGTGTTCTAGCCAAGAATTTCCTCTGTAAGGATTTATCTTAAAAATGTAAACACAAGTGTGCAAATTATATGTATATATACTATATATGTGGACACAAATATACACACTATAAAATGATTCCTTACAACATTGTTTGTAATAGCACAGGAAAGTTCTCAGTTATTTATTAATGAGAACTAACTACATTTTTGAACTTCTATACAATGGAACATACAGTCATAAAAAGATACAAGTACCTCGTCATATACGGTGGAAGGATTTTCAGAATGTATTTAATGCTAAAAAGTTATATAAGCTTGAGTTATGACATATAGCACTTATATGAAAATGTATTTTTCATTAATGTCTAAGTAACTTACTACCTCATCTGCTTTGTTTAAGGAGAGACAAAAAAATTAGTAAGGATAATTAACTTTTGAAAGTGCAGCAGAACAAGTTTAGTACAAACAATGGAGGGATACTTGTCTGCTTATATGGCAAGCTTTACCTTTGTATTATCTCTTCCAAAAATATGTATTTTTATATCCTAGTAAATGTTAAAAAGCAGAGAGGAAAAGTATATAGCTTTTCATTGCAGTGCACAACATGTATCTTCCAAAGAGTATTTACTATTTGCGGCCTATGAATGCAGTGTTCTGACAGCAGTTATACCAAACACTTTTTGCTAGCACTAATCAACCTTGCATGGTGTTAGGAACATGACTGTGTATAGTGCTTTTCCTTGAACTCTCAAAATGTATAATATTAATAAATAAAAGTTAATATAGCAGTTTATTTGTATTTTTCAGTATACCAATTTTTTGTAAAGAAGGAGTTGACTAAAAGTTTGATAGTTTATATTACAAAGTCATTAAAATCTAAAATGATTTTTTGATAAAGTTTATTTTTCTCAATTGGAAACAATCATTTGAATAAAATAGTGTTTAATATTCAAGTATACATAACTGTACCTTTTTTTAATCCATGTTTTGCATGGTTTACAGGTAGTTATTTCTGAAAGTAAATCAAATTGAAAGTAGAATGGGGAATTACAAGTATTTTCAATAAATAAATATATGACACTAATTTAGTAAATTAAACTTTATTTTAATGAAATAATTTTAATTTTGTTCTTGCCACACTAAACATGTAAGTGATCAGAATGGCTCCTTCCTATCAGACTTACCTTCACATTTGGATTTTTCAGCTTGTTTCAGTTTCTGTTAAATTTTCTTTATTATAAGACAGGTATAAACACAGGTGGACAGTAAGTCAACAAAATTCTCAGAATATTTTGTCTGGCAGAACATTTTGGGGTAATTATATATTTGGTTCACAATTTGAAGGTGTAGATGATATTATTAGCAAATTAAATACAATTTAGTTAGCAACTCCCAAAATTTTAAATTAAGAATTTTGTCATAATTAGTAGCTTTAGTTCTCTGCAAAATTTCAGAGCATCATTACCATTTCTGTATACTAAACGTATGTGTCTTTCCACTCTGTGTGACAAGAAGTGAAATAGTGTGTCTTTCCGAGGCTGACTCTGCACTTTTAGGATTGTAGTATTCTAAATAATTTTTATGCCAATATTAACAGAAAACTGACCTATCCAAGGCTACTTTAGGAGGATAAATAAGTTGAAGTGTGAGAGCTTTTAGAACAGTGGTATTTGAATAGCTAAGTATACAGCAACTGTTGTTTTCAACGAAGGTGAGCCAGAGGGTAACTGTCTGAAAGGTTACAAGGGTTTCAAATTGCAGATTTTTTCCCCCAAAAGAGCCTAAATGCTTAGTGCTGACCCTGATTTAAAACAGTAAATCACTGGATTTAACCCATCAAATTAGTGTCGAAATTTGGGTAGAGTCTTTGAATATGGAATCTCCCTATAAAGTGAGTGATGAAAGAGTTAATGGATTGGATGAATGAGAGAGAGAAAGGACAAGTGGAAGGAAGGAAGGAATGAACAAACGCACAAAGGGGAGGGAAAAGAAATGGAAGGAAGGGAGGGAGGGAGGAAGGAGAGAAGGGAACCATTAAAAAATAAAAAATTAATGGAATTAGCTTGAAGATTCAGATAAAGGTATATTGGGTACTTCTTCCTTTAAGGATAAGGACCTTGAGATAAGAAATTTGATTACATGAAAAATCAGGGGTGGGTTAGTTAGTTGCAGTCTGCAGTGTAGCATTGCTTTCTCCCAGACAGGCACAAAGAATGTGTTAGTACGTTGCTGTACTTTTACACCCTGCCTATGTCCTTTTAAAAATTGCCCTGCAGATTGTTGTTATGAAGCTGAGACTGGTCCATAAGCACTGAGTCTCAGAGATAATGTAGCTGTAGAACCTGTTAAAGATTGGTCTATTAAAAAGAGTAGAGAGGGCCTGGCGTGATAGTGTAGTGGTTAGGGTCCTTGCCTTGAATCCGCCGGGATCCCTTATGGGCGTCGGTTCTGGTCCCAGCAGCTCCACTTCCCGTTCTACTCCCTGCTTGTGGCCTGGGAGGCAGTCTGGGACAGCCCAAAGCCTTGGGACCCTGTACCCGTGTGGGAGAGGCGGAAAGAAGTTTTTAGCTCCTGGCTTCGGATCAGCGCAGCACCAGCCATTGCAGCCACTTGGAGAGTGAATTATTGGACGGAAGGTCTGTCCTCCTCTCTGTACATCTGCCTTTCCAATAAAAATAAATAAATAAATCTTAAAAAAAAGAAAAAAGAGCAGTGGGAGATAAAGGCCAGAAGAACGTTTATGTAAGAGTGCCTTGGTTAGGGGAGAACCAAGATGATGTAATAGGGTAAGGACACATTTAAACAGACAGAGAAACATTAGCTGGGGTGAAGCAGAGGGTACATTCCAGGAAATAGGAGAGGATAGACTGACGGCAGAGGTGCACCTGGATATGATGGAAACAGGAAGGCAGCGGAGACAGTGGTGTGTTGCAGTGACCAAATACCCCAGCTGCATTCAGCAAGCAGCAGTCTGAACTCCACCAGTGGCCAGAACTCTACCAACAACTCTACCTGGTTAGAAGGGGAGTTCCCTGGAAACAAGGGGGGTGAACCCAAAGAACTTCCCATCCTGCTGGTTTGTTTGATTTGCCCAGGGGGAGAGAAAGAGCAGCAGATTCCAAACAGGTGATGTGGGAACAGGGTGGATTTCGCAGCTGAGAACACCATCTTGAATCAAATTCATTTTTACTGTGCTTATTTTTCTTGGCTAATTTTTTATCAAAAGAAAAAAATCTATATGCCTTCAATTTAAACTGTTCTAGAAGATGGTGTGCTTAAAACACATTTATAAGCAAACTTTCCTTCCACTCATTGTTCGCTCTAAATATATTTAGGGCTGTTTCTTATTTATAAATATAAGGTTATTAACTTTAAAGAACTTACACATGGTTTTAGTATTCTGTCAAAATTCATGGTATTAACAAGAAAAGGCAGCACATGTAAATGTTGAAAATGAGATAACTGGATTTTAAAATCAGTTAAATTTATAGATGTCTGTATACTATATATATAGTGTATTTAAAAGCTTTATTTTTGTATTCCCATTTTTTTGCATTATTCCCATTTATAATCATTTCTCTACAATACCTAACAGTTTAGTCTACCACAAAAATTAAGCTTTAAAAATGCAGCAGCAACAGGCCCAGCATGGTGGCCTAACAGCTGAAGTCCTCGCTTTGTATGCATCAAGATCCCATGTAGGAGCTGGTTCTAATCCCTGCCTCCTCACTTCCCATCCAGCACCCTGTTTATGCCCTGGGAAAACAGTCAAGGATGTCCCAAAGCCTTGGGGCCCTGCACCCACATGGGAGACCCAGATTAAGCCCCTGGCTCTTGGCTTTGGTTTGGCTCAGCTCCAGTCGTTGTAGTCACTTGGAGAGTGAATCAATGGACGGAAGATCTTCCTCTCTGTCTCTCCTCCTCTCTGTATATCTGACTTTGCAATTGAAATAAATAAATCTTTAAAAAAATGCAACAGCAGCAAAATGAAAGCTAACAGTTCTTTTCCTGATAGTTAAGATATTTATACATTGATAGTTTTGTCTCATCAAGTATTTGTTTGTTTCTGGAGCACCAAGGGGTTTATTTTGGCTTCTGAAGCTTTTTAAGGGCATGTTATTTAAGGAGTAGTTGATGCCAATTTTATTGAAAACATCTATTTTACTGAGCTACTTTTCTTGACTGAGATTCAGGATCACAGTCACCTGGCTGATTTTTGCTACACCCTTCTTTCCAAAGGAGAAGGGTACATGGAAATTTTGCAGATTTTAGAGGACAGTTTGTGTCTTGTAGAATGCTTTGAAAGAGTACCTTTCTCCATTGTTCAGTAATACTTTCAGCACAGTTCACTTCTGACATGCATGTTTTAAACTAGTTTAAAGATCGAGAATTTGGAATGCGAATGTGTGACTGGAAAATAGGGCAGCTAAGTAAAAGATTATATTATTTTTTTTTCTACATGTAACAATGGTTGGGATTTAACTCTTAAAAGTGGATACAATCATTGACTAGTTTCTTTTACCACTTATTTTCTATCCCTGCCATTCTGACCTTGGCTTCCTTACCAAACGTATATACCCTTTGCCTTTAGTTTCAAAAATAAGAAAAAAAAATTTAGTAACAGCTTTCCAATTACTCTCTCCTTTTCCTTTAGATTCTGTTACGGTAGTTATCCTTACCACCCTGTCAGACAGTGAGGTGCCCAGCTCCGTTTCAGGACAGCCTGATGCCTGAGTACTGGATTCATCCCCGTCCGCCCACCTCTCTCATGGGACTTAGATTCTGTATCCTGTCTTTACATTTAAACACCTTAGCACATTTCAGATGTTGAATGTGAAAACCAAAGAGAACCCTCCCTGTAAGTCTACATGTAGTTCCTTTTCTTTTACTTCCTCCCGTCTCAGCCACACTTCTTGTTTAGTTATTCCGTACTTCTCTGTCTCCTTTTATTACAGCATTTCAGTTCTTGACACATTCAATTTTAAATGTTTTAACTGTTTATTTATTTGATAGAATTAGAGACAGAGATATTCCATCTGCTGATTTCACTCCAAAAGGCTAAAACAGTCAGGACTTAACGCAAGGGATCTTATATTCTATTTGAGTAGGGGGATGGGATTGAGAACATGTGAGGTCTCTGACTTGGCTGTTGGAATATTTATGATTCCATTCATTAAGATTTGGAGTACCAGAAAAGGAGCAGAGTTTTCAAAGGTGATGATTGCATTTTTGAACATGTGGAGTTAGAAGTAGCTCCTGGACCTCAGATATTTGCTTGACTTTTATGGGTGTGGAGTTCCAGAGAGAGAGCCATTTAGACACTTGAAGAGCCCCATCTGTAGTCCGACACGAGGACAGAGATGGCATAGAGCGTACAAATGGAAGGAAGGGACACTAATATCAGTTTGTCACAGTGACTTATGTTTCAGAAGCCTTCTCTGACTGTTGTTTCACATTACTGTGTATAAACTTGGTTGTAGCTGTGACAGACTGCTTGCCGGTCTCCCTTTTGTATCCTGCAAAATTTAGTTTTAAAACATCCTCAGGAAACTGTAGTCAGGCTTAAGCATTCCTTTGCCTGCTTCCTGAGAGGAACGCTTACTGCATGATTCTGTGACTTTCCTATGCTTACCGTCCCATAGTCTTAAGACTTGTCTTGTCAAGGATATAGTCAAATCTACTTATCTGTAAATATGTTTGAATTTTTAGTGGGTTTTATAATATATTTGGGGAGTGAAAGATTTGGGAGGATATAAGATTTATTTTTGTTTGAAAGGCAAGTTACAGAAAGATAGATCTTCCATCTTCTGGTTCACTCCACATGTGGCTGCAGCAGCAAGATCTGAACCAATGTAAAACCAGAACCCAGGAGCTTCTTCTGGGTCTCCCAGATGGGTGCACTTTCCCAAGGACTTTGGCCATCCTCCACTGCTTTCTCAAGCCATAAGCAGTGAGCTGCATCAGAAGTAGAGAATTTAGGATTCCAACCAGTGCCCATATGGGCTGTTGGCATGCTAGGTGAAGCTTAGCCTACTATACCAATGTGCCAACCTCCTTTCAGGTAGTTAAAAAAATTTTTTTAAGCTTTTTAATCAGTGTTTTGGGCTGACTCAGTAGCATACTAACCAAAGTCTTCACCTTGCATGTGTCAGGATCCCATTTCGGCACTGGTTTGTATCCCAGCTGTTCCACTTCCCTTCCAGCTCCCTGCTTGTGGCCTAGGAAAACAATAGAGAATAGTCCAAAACTTTGGGACCCTACACCCACGTGAAGACCTGGAAGAACCTCCTAGATTCTGATTTGGGGAACAGCTCATGTCCAGCTGTTGTGGCCACTTGGAGAGTAAATCACCAGATGGAAGATCTTTTCTGTCTCTCCTCTCTGTAAATCTGACTTGCCGATAAAAATAAAGAAGTTTTTTTTAAATCAGTGTTTAGCTGTGCTAATATTTTTTAAAATTCTATTTTAACTAAAAGGCAGAGTCACAGAGCAAAGTAAATATAGAGACATGTTCTATCCACTCATTTACTACCAAAATGGCTGTAATAGCTAGAGCTGAGACACTCCGAAGCCAGGAGCTAAGAGGTCTTCAACATGGGTGCAAAGACCCAAAGACTTCAGCCATCCTCTGCTTCTTTTCTAGGCACATTAGCAGGGAGCTGGATCAGAAGTGGAGCAGCCAAGACTTGAACCAGCACGTGTATTGGATACTGTCCCCACAGGCTGAGGTTTAACTTACTATGCCACAGTGTCAGCCTCCTGTGCTAATATTTAAAAATGACTTTTTAAATGTCAATTGAAAAGTTCTTCTGAGTTCTTGATTCTGGTTCTTGATTCCAGAGGACAGGAACAGTATACTTAGCAGTATATATATATTTTTTTTATTAATTATTTTGCATTATGTGACAGTTTCATAGGCTCTGGGAATCCCCCCACCCCTCCCCCTTCCCCTCTCCTCCCCCCTGGTGGATTCCTCCACCTTGATGCAGTATTACAGTTCAAATTCAATCAAGATTCTTTCCTTGCAAACATATACCAAGCATAGAGTCCAGCTACTTATTGTCCAGATGGGTTGAACAGTTTCTTGGGGAGACCATTTCTGGTCTGAAGTTAGAGCTGGTAGAATATCATCAGTCAATTAAGAGTCCCAATATAATATCAACAGCAATTTGCAATATTATGGAATTGACATGGTTTTGAGTAACCAGTATGTTAAAAAAAAAAAAAAAAAAACAAGTCCTAACCACAACCTATGATTAGCTCATTGACATTTCAATTTTAGTTTATATACAGGACCGGCTGCTATATACCTTAAAATGGCTATAAGGTACCATTCAGCTGTCTCGTGTCTATTTCATTTTAGTATTTAGCCATTTGTTGTGTTGAAGTATAATTTTGCTGATCTTGGCAGATTTTAGGGTAATCTAGACTGGCTTGTAACTCTAACAAGATATTTGTCGACATTTAAGGTGCAGAACATTTTTTTTGGGGGGGGGATGCAGGAAAATCCTCAACACCATGGAGAGGAGTAACTAATCTTTGTGTCCCACCCAGCGAGGCATGAGCCAATCCACGCCATCTCTTTCCTGTCAGATTTCAAGCTCTACTTTCTGTTGTTTGTCTATTTATTTTAGTTTTTTTTTAGTTTGTATGATTGTTTGTTTGCTGTGAGGGGTTTTCGGAGTGATCCCGATGGCCATTGCGAGGGAGGGCGGGGGTCCAGAGGTGGAGCCAGGCTCGGACCAGAGAAAGCTCTCCTCCCTGGTCCCGTAGGACATTTATTGTTCTTCTGTTTCTGCAGACCGCTCAGGGCTTCTGGTTGTCTTTCCGATGACGTTGGTTTCTGCGCGGTAGTGTTTGGACTTCTTCCATCCCCTGTGGAAGCTCCGGTTGGGGGTGGGTGACCTCAGAGTACTCGGCCTCCGAGGGCATCCAATTCCCTGTGGCCTCCTTCGCAGTTGGGATATAGTCCTTGTTGCTCGTATTAATAGTTTGTGGTGAAGGTCTGGGAGTCTTCATGGTTGGGGTCCAAGCTTCCTCCTTACCACCTGCTCCACTCTGGAGTGCCCCCCTGCTCCACGCACATGACCTCCTGTTAAGAGGTTGTCAGGATCGCACCCGATTCCCCCCTCATGCATTGGTATAGTAGTTTTATTGTTGTTTAGTGCCGCTTTGAGTCTGTTGTCTATGAATTACCAGATTTGATCTTGATAGGCTATATTGCACTTTTTTCTCACTGTTTTTATGGTCCTGAAAGATTTCCCTGCACTCCCTCCCCATTACCGGTTAACATAGCGTATTGAGGGTATAGTAGGTTTTACAGTTTTTCAATGTAGATCTTACATATTCTGACATTAATTGTTGGTTTATACATTATATCGCGTTATCTTATTGCATTGGATACAGGTTGTTAGAGATTGCACCAATATTACAATATACAGGTACTATCTTCCAAGTTGTCATCTTTTCATCTCAGATTAAGGCAAACATGTGGTATTTAACCTTTTGGGATTGGTTCATTTCTCTTACTTAGCAGTATATTTAAGTAATGATAATTCCCTATATTAGCCTTATTTTTATAACATAATAAAAGATATAATTGCTTCATACTTTACTGGTTGATAGCTGGATTACATTACTTTTGCAAAAAATAAAATCATAATCAGTTTAAATGTTCTAGTGTATAATGCATAACCATTTATTTTATGTATAAAATATACAGTGTGAATATATGGATGCAAATATGCATACATATAAGCATGTACAAATATACACACATAAAACTTGTGAGTAGCATGTTTATCATTAAGAATGATTTTTAAAAATCATAAACTATAAACATGGGTAGTTTAGCTCTGTTTATAAGATTTGTAATATTAGTCATATAGAAGTTCAGTATACTTAAAAGTCATAGTTTTGCACCAGAGTATCTGTCAATTCTGTTTTTCAGATGCCTTGAGCATGAATTTTACTCTATTATTGACCTAATAATATCTTTAAACTTAGTGTTTTGTAGAGTTGGTGCACAAGTGAAGTTCAAGATGATTAAAAAAGGTTAAATGCTATTTCTTAAGCATTTGGTTTCAATTTTTAAATTTCCTTAAAGAAATCCTGGTCATGATACCTATATATTTGATCATGTTTCTGGAACATATTAGGTTACATGTCTTGAAATGACCATTTTCACATGTCAACAATCAAAATATTGACTTTTAGGGTAATTCAACCTAACTCTTTTTGTTTTTATTAATTTCCATGTCTGTGTTTTATGCATGTGTGGAAATCTCCATTTCTGTGTTTTATGTTTTATGATCAGAACAACTCCTTTGGAATTAAGTTTTGGTAAATTAAAGATTTGACCTTAAAAATAATGCTTCTTTCCATTTCTCCACTTAATTATAATGAAAGATACAGGCATAGAAAAGCAATACTGCAAAATGACCTTCTAGGGAAAAATAGATATTACTCTGTACCAGATTTTCTTTTTTTTTTTTTTTTAAAGATTTATTCACTTTATTACAGTCAGATATACAGAGAGGAAGAGAGACAGAGAGGAAGATCTTCCGTCCGATGATTCACTCCCCAAGTGACCCCAACGGCCGGTATGCGTCGATGCAAAGCCGGGAACCTGGAATCTCCTCCAGGTCTCCCACGCGGGTGCAGGGTCCCAAAGCATTGGGCCGTCCTCCACTGCTTTCCCAGGCCACAAGCAGGGAGCTGGATGGGAAGTGGAGCTGCCGGGATTAGAACCGGCGCCCATATGGGATCCCGGGGCGTTCAAGACGAGGACTTTAGCCGCTAGGCCACGCCGCCGGGCCCGTGTACCAGATTTTCAAATTACCATTTCAATGCAGACGTTACCAATTGCATTTAGAAAATACCGGATACATCTTTGAAAACAGGATGTGCCATATGTGTCTAAAGGGAATATTATTTTGGTGATGTTAGTTGAAGTGATTAACTAAAGAGATGTTAAATGTGGATCTTAAATCAGCATTGACCTATAATGCACTTTTTTTCCCTCAAATAGCATTAATACAACATCAACTTCATTTTTGGTTACTTACTAATAGTGTTACCAATTAAAATATGATATTTTAAAATAGTTGGTAAATATGTTTAATATTTTAAGAAAGCAGCAAAATATCTTATTTGAATTTCTGTCTAAGTTACAAGATGCTGTGTTGGGCTGTTAATCCCTCTCTATTCCTGCATCTGTTCATAGCATCCCTGATCATTCATTTATCGTTCAGGAGCAGACATGGTTTTTATTTGTTTTCTTTTCTGAATTTTAAGAGCAGATTCTCCCAAACATGTGCTCTTTGCCACAAGCGATCAAATTCATGTTTTGGAATTTTTATGTTAGCTTCTTTCAGTAAAACTTTGTATTTGCTTTTTTAAAAAAATACTGTAACAGTGACGTAGTGTTAAAAATGGTTTGAAAGTACACTGTTCATCTTGTTTATTTGGTAAACTTGCATGATAATTTAATTCTGAAAGAAGTTCTCCGTAAGGGCCCTGCGGCATAGTCTGGCGGGTAAAGTTCTCACCCTGAGTGAGCCAGGATCCCATATAGGTGCTGGTTCTAATCCCGGCAGCTCCACTTCACATAGAGCTCTCTGCTTGTAGCCTGGGAAAGCAGTCGAGGATGGCCCAAAGCCTTGGGACCCTGTACCGGCATGGGAGACCTGGAGGAGATTCCTGGCTCCTGGCTTCAGATCAGTGCAGCACCGGCCGTTGGGGTCACTTGGGGAGTGAGTCATTGGATGGAAGATCTTACTCTCTGTCTCTCCTCCTCTCTGTATATCTGGCTTTCCAATCAAAATAAAATAAATCTTTTTTTTAAAAAGTTCTCCTTAAGAATGATAGAATTAAATAACTCCTTCTTTGTTCTTTTCAACCGTCAAATTAAAAACAAAGCAGTGTTTCACTTGTTTATGCCTCAGGATTAATCATCAGGAACTACTCTCAGTAAAGGCATCTTATTACATTCCGTGACCTGATTATAATCCCCTCTAGACAAGGCAAAACAACAAATTGGTTTCAAAGTGAAATACCATTTTCTTCATAAATCAAAAATCAAAACCATCATTCAGGATTTTTTTAAAAGCACAAAAACAGAGCCTTTTTTTTTTTTTTACCATCATGTTGATCTTTCTGTTCTAATTTTATTCCCTATGCTGATTTGCAGTCACCGAGTATAACAAACTTGAATTCATTTTGACAGACAGTATACAGGCTTCACCTGTGAACACAGAACTGGCTATATTATGGCACTGAAATATTTCCCCGTGAGGCAGAAGCTTTCAATAACTTTCATGGAACAATTGCCTACAGACATTGACAGAAAAACTATAGTCATGATAGTGGTATGCTATGTGGCTTCCCAACTTCTCTAAACTGTCCTAAACATCTGGGGCAAGCTGAGAATGATAATGATCTTTGTTAATTATCAATGACAAAATCATCTAGCACTTTCTAAGAAGGGTCTTTAACTTTTAGTTCTTGTCACTCACCAACCAGTGTTGTAATTTATGTCATTAGCCTTTTAAATCTGAGGACTAAAGATAAGTAGCAATGTCTACCTTACCTAATTTTTTTGTTCTTAACTTTGCCAATCCAATTAGACTTTGCTTTTCTGAATTCTGCCCTTTTCCTTTTTTCTAAGTATGTGTGTATCATAAAGTCAGTGTTAACAGAGACAGAGGGAAAGACAGAGATGGAAAGTCTTCAGCTTGTTGGTTTACTCCCCAAGTGGCTACAATAGCCATGGTGGGCCAGGCCAAAGTCAAGAACCAGGAAGTTCAGCCAAGTTTTCCATGTGGATGTCAGGGACCCAGACACTGGGCCACCTTCTGCTGCTTTTCCCAGGCTGTTAGTAGGGAATTGGAAATTGAACTGCCTGACATGAGCCAGAGCCCCCGTGGAATACCAGCATTGCAAGTGTCAACTTTCCGCATTATGCCCAAACACTGGCCCATAAAATTCTGCTTTTTATTGAAAGTCCTTTTCAATGAGATTTCAGTTAAATTTATGTGTATCAAGTATATTAGTAATAGTGTTTTGCCAACTCATTAAAAGAACTGAAGTGTAAAGGATATATACCATCAGCATGAATTTTTAAATTATGTAGTTGTAAGACTTAGATAATTAAAAACAAACTAACAGATCATGGGGTAGGGGGACACAGAGATCCTGGATTATGCAAGACACTAATATATAAGCCATTACCTAATGGCATTTGGGGTTGGAAATGGGCTAGAAAAAATTAAATTGACTTGGATCAAGTTAAAAGTAGCTTTTCTGTCCTGTAATGAAATAGCATAATAATAACTGGTATACTTTCATGATTGTGCCACTGCTTAAAAAGTCTTAATTATCTGTAGGTCAATAATATTTGCTTTGAAAAAATATCACAGGTTTCTTTTCTCTGGCTTTTCTTATAGAAAAGAATAAGTAAAATAATTTGTTTTCCTCTTGTGTTCCTGTTTTTGTTCTTTTCTTTCTATAGTTCCCATCCTTGCTTTAATTTGTTGACCAAAATAATGAGCTTAGTTCCATTTAGACTACAGATCTTATTCGACTGGCTATATTTCTTTTATATACTATGCAAATACCCTGGGATTGAAAAGACACATGAATATTACATGACCCATGTTTCCAATTAGCTTATTGTAGTTTGTCTGTTCAGGGATGCTGTGTATAGTATACAGCAGAAGGGAAGGCACCTAAAAGAAGACATGGATAAGGTAAAGGAGGAAGAGATTACAAGTACTAGTGGAAAATGGATAGGCCTTTGTGGAGACAATGTCATTCAGAATTGTCTCTAAAGATGAATTTGGCCTTGTAGAGATAAGAGAAGAAAACCAAAAGGGGTGACACTGAAAATATCCTAGTCACATTTTCCTTGTAGTTATTCAGTTGCAGGCTATCTTGAGTAAGAGTTATATTCAAAAGTATTATCAAGGGTATCTGTAGATACAAAGACAGAAAATAATCAGATGGCAGTAACTTGGTGTTTCACGTCTGTCCCTGCACCACCCCATCACAGCACAGTTTTGGCCACCATGTCCCTGGTCTCAGTTGTGAGTCACCCTCGTGTCTTGAGCAGGCACTCATTCCCTGGCAAGAAGACCAGCATCTTCCCCCACCATGACTTGTTATTCGGATATTTTTTCCCCTGCCTGACTGCACTCACACCTTAACACTGCTTCCCTTCTACCAAATGGACGGGGAAAGAGAGTGTCTGGGTCTTGCACTGCAATTACCCAGATTATTTGAAGGTGACAACATGGAACACAAAAAAAGTAACATTTACTTACTTGTATCCCAAATAGTTGCACTTTTTCCCTCTACCTCATAGGGTTTTTTAGAATTATTTAATCAAAGAATGAGGGCCCGCTCTCCTCCCATATTCATTGCAGTCGGCTAAGTTACAGTAAAAATACTGAGTTGTGTGGGACCAGACAGTTGTCCATGTAACTGGTTTAGTGGAATCCTAGACAAACAACTTTTATGGGCCTCCACACTCATTTTTATCTTTTGGCTACTACTATCTTGGACTTGCCAGCAGTGGGAAACGAATTATGGGGACAGGTTCAAAAAGTTGAAATTATATTTAAATAGCTGTCTGCCAAAAACCATTGTTGAAGTCTTAAAGTAAATCATTTCTTAATTAAAAAAAAATTAACATGAATTGTTGAAGAGATTTGAGTCCAGGAGGGATCAAGTGTATGTGAACTACATTTATTTTTCCAAGTTATTTTTTTTGGGGGGGGGACCCTAACAACAACAACAAAAATAGAAACACATTGGGCCCATCTTCTTTTATAAAACTTTTAAAACTTGAATTAAGTTACAATGTTAAGATGATAAAAATGAGTGGGGAAACAAAAGCCTTATTGGTTTCATGAGACATTAAAGGGGAAATGATAAGATCAGTAGTACCTAACCTACCTGTTGGGACTCCTTTTGAAAGTCTTTTCAGCCTTTAAATTGTACATCTTTTAAACAACGCATATTGTCTTCAAAATACAGGAATGCAGAGCTCAGTGCCTTTTATGAATTATAAGAAAAATTCACTTTTACACCAGAACCATTACAGTTAATAATTTCTATCTTAATCTTTAAATGGAAACCTGTTACAAAAACGACTTATAAGAGCCATTTTCATCCTTTATGTCATTCAAGAAATTGCTAGAGAAAGATGAAAGAATTGAAAATTTAATAAGCATTTCCCATGCAATTAGATTATACTTGAACCACTTTCCAAATATGTAATATTAATATAGTAGGTTTTAAGAGTGTTTTCCATTTATCAGCATACCAAAGAGGAGGCCAGTGTGACATGTGTCTCAGGGCAATGTGATGTGAGCATAAAGAAAACACAGCCTAAGTAAACAGCATAGAGTCAGTGAGCTGGTAAACCAACTATATGCCAAGAAAATCTCATGGTCATAATGTGTGAAATACTCTATAATGCCCCATACAGTTTGACCTGAGGGCAATCAACAAAAAAAGCAATGGGCAGAAAATAATAATAAAGTACATAATAACTGCAAATAATTAGGGAAAAGCATGCAAGTAAAAAACAAAGTAGGATGGATGGTTTTTTAAGAAGTGTTTTTTGCTGCTTCTTTTTTTAGCTAGAAAAGGAAATTTATGTTTGTCTGGTTTTTGACATGATTAAACACATAGCTGTGTAAATTTTAGAAAGGAGTAATGCAGAATAAGAATCAATAAAGTTACCAAACAAGGACATGTACGATTGGATGCATTAAAAGTACTGCTGATTCCACAGTAGTGAGATAAGGGACCAGTTTTGTGGGGGAAACTAACACTGCTCATTGTCAGGTAAAGGAGCAATTTTCCATTCTAAAATCATTGCATCATTTGGATTTAGTAATTAAAACTATTGAGGAATATGTTTCGGATCATCCCAATGCAACTGTCCATGCCAAAGTGTCATTCCATTCCTGTATTAACACATGAGATCAAATAAATGAAATTCCCCACCCCCATCCACATCTTAAAAAGTCACCGGCTACTAGAAAACAACAGAAATTTATTCTCTCCTGGAAATGAATCAGAAGGCAGACCATCATTTGGTAGCCAGTATATGATTCTACAGAGCTTTGTATAAAAAGTATAAAGTTTGAAAACAATCCAAAAGGGCTCTGGAAGTAGTTGACTAGTTTTGTCCTTCCTGGAATCATAATTGGCAACCCCCGTGACCTTGTCACTACCAGAGGAACACCAGGATGACAAAGCTGTGAGCTGCAGAGAAGCCAACAACAAGCACTTATGGACTTTCACCAGACACAGGTAAGAGAAATCCAAATCTGTAATCAAAGGGTGAAAAACAGAACACGAACAGTGGTTGTGACAATTTAAATGTTTTAGAGCAGACAAAATATATTTTAAAGAAAAAGTGATATTTTTCTGTGTCCCATAAAATTGCTACGCTTGTATTTTCTTGTCTTCACTAAACAATAAAAAGTAAATCACTTGAAAATGATTTATTTTATTGGATTGAAAGACAAATTGGAGTAGACAATTTATATAGGAGGAAACAATGCATAATATGGCTGCACAGAAATAACATAAAAACTATTGTTTGAAATGCCAAGTATATTCAAGGCAGTATCACTCTAAAGCACTCTTACATCGATATTTATTTGTATCATACTAAACCTCCCAATGAAATAATCACTATCATTAATTAATTATTATGTAACAAATCTGTAATGTAATCTGAACTCATTATAGCAATGGAAATTAGACATTCTTACAAGTTTGGGAGAAATTTTCTTTTTTTTTTTTTTTGAGCGCTCAAGCTGCCAACATGCTTTTTAAAAAGGGGAAATATTACATAAAAATTTCTTTCCTTCTGTGAGAGTACTCAGTTGCTTTAGAATCATCTTGGTCACATTTTATCCTCAAAGATTTATATATGTGCAGCAAAATAAGTCATAGATAAAAGTGACATACTTTGTACTTTAAAAGCATTTGTGGCAGCTGGTGCAGTGGCATATAAGGCCAATCCATCTGCAGCAACATTACATATGTACCTTTGTCATGACTGTTCTGCTTCCCATCCAGTTTCCTGCTTATGGCCTGGAAAAGCAGCAAAGGATGACTCGGGTCCATGGGCTCCTGCCCCATGTTGGAGACCCAGAGGAAGCTCCTGCCTCCTGGCCTTGGATTGGCTCAGTTCCAACCATAGTGGCCATTTGGGGAGTGAATCAGCTGATGGAAGATCTCTCTCTCTCTCTCTCTCTCTCTCTCCTTGTCTTTGTAAATCTTTCTTTCAGATTAAAATAAATTTAAAAAATTATACAGAATTTTATAGTGCAATGAGGATGAAATACTTGAAGTGTTTAGCATAATGGTAAACAGAAGCTGATCATTTTTAAGAATTTGTTTATTTGAAAGGAGGTGACAGAGAAAAGAGACAGAAATAAGAGAGATTGACCAGCTTGTCTCCAATTGTTGTAGTCATTTGGGGATTTACTCTGTCTCTGCTTTTCAGATAAAAATAAATAGATCTTTTTCTTTTTAAAAAATTGTATAATTAGTTCAAATAGAATCTTTTTTTTAAAGATTTATTCATTTTATTACAGCCAGATATACACAGAGGAGGAGAGACAGAGAGGAAGATCTTCCATCCGATGATTCACTCCCCAAGTGAGCCGCAACGAGCCGGTGCACGCCGATCTGAAGCCGGGAACCAGGAACCTTTTCTGGGTCTCCCATACCGGTGCAGGGTCCCAATGCATTGGGCCATCCTCAGCTGCTTTCCCAGGCCACAGGCAGGGAGCTGGATGGGAAGTGGAGCTGCCGGGATTAGAACCAGTGCCCATATGGGATCCCGGGGCTTTCAAGGCGAGGACTTTAGCCGCTAGGCCACGCTGCTGGGCCCTCAAATAGAATCTTACGAGAAAAAAATGCAATTTTGACATCAATTAATCATACTGATTCCATTTAGTCAAATTTGAGTATTTTGTAAGTTGGTAAGTATTGGTTTATCTTTGCTTTTCTTAGTTCTACTTTACATCAATTTCTAAATTTAAATTATTTAACAACAGTTTTGTCTGTTTGTTTTGCTCAGTGGCTTGAAAATACAGCTTTCTTAGCAGAGGGAAGGCCTGGGACCTGCATTGTGGTGTGACAGGTTAAAAGCCATCACCCACATTGTCGACATCCCATATGGGTACCAATTTGAATCCAGCTACTCTGCTTCTGATCTAGCTCACTGCTAACATGCCCAGGAAAGCAGCAAAAGATGGCCCAAGTGCTTGGGACCCTGCACTGCCGTGGGAGACCAGGATGAAGCTCCTGGCTTCTGCCTTGCCCAGCCCAGCCATTGCAATCATTTGTGGAGTAAACCAGCAGATGCAAAATTGGAATCTTTCTCTTTTCCTCTCTCAATGCTCTCTCTCTCTTAAAGATAAAATTTTTTTAAAAGGCAATATATGTGACTATTGTTGAATAATTTGCCTACCCCCAAAGTTGTGGTGAATAGATGTGATTGATCAGTTCAACTGAAATGTAAAGGAGATTGCTGTGTGCATTTGTGTCTGCTTTCTGAAAAAAAAAAAAAGGATCTTCAGTCATGAAGTGTATTTTGTATAGGGATAGAAGTACAGGTTGAGATTAATTTCTGCACTGTCTTTAGTTTCTGTTGTTGATCTTGGCAAGTCACCTGTTAGTGTAGTTGCTCTTTAAAGGATAATCTATTTAGGCTAGACTACTTTCCAATTGCTATTTTTCTTTGCTTTTTAGCTTTTACAATGTTACGCACTTGCATTCTTGTTTCGATTTTCTTTATTCTTGATTTTTTTTTTCCCCTCAGCTTTTTTTTTTTTTTTTGCCGGGGGGTAGGGTCGGAGGTTGATTTCATGTTCTATGTGTATTTGTGTCTCTTACTGATATCTACTATTGTATCCTTTTTAATTTGTAGAGAAAGTATAAGCCTAGGATGATGTTAATTTTCTGTAGCGAGAACTTTGTGTTCCTCTGGCAGACAGCTAGCACACTCACAATCCTAGATCACCTTTCATTCATTTTCAGAGATGGAAGGAATTGGAAGTTATCCCTCAGGCCGTTTAGAACGGAATCTTCTGTGGCTGATGCTTACCGTATCACTAGGTTCTTTATTGTCACATTGTCACTGAAAATTTTTCAATCTTTCAACCTGTAGCCTATCATGGAAGATGCTGGCCACCATGTTTTTTGTGTTTTTGTTTGTTTGTTTTTTCCTTCTTTTGCTTTTTATGGGAGGAGTCCTTCAAACTCTTGAGCCTTCTAGGACTATTTTCTTTTTTTGAAATTAGCATTGCTTCTTTTTTTCCCCTTTATTTTTGACAATCGTTACATAGATGATTGGGGCACAAAAGGACAAGGGTTACAGGAAAGAGGGTAAGACTATTGTTTCCACATTATTGCTTTTTTTTCCCTGTATCTGGGGTAAAGGAGGGAGATAGATGGAGAAGCCCTACCCAACCTCACCCATCCCAGGTCCCCGATGTAGGGCATGTTCTGAGGGTCCTGCTCAAGTGGTTTTGTTAATTCAACAGTTATGAATTGCTGCCAGTTTCACCATTCCAAGCATGATGAAATCGCTGCAGAGTCCACTGGTTGACGTAGTCCACCTCAGAGTCTCCATTTGCCCAGATTTTCACTGCCAACACATGCCTGAGATAGTTGATTGATTTGTTCTGTCCTCCATCCTCTGTTGTGATACCAAGTGTCTTCCATAGGTTCCAGTGGACTGCAATATCCTCCATGTGCACATGGATATGCTGTCCACTGCTCCGGCGGAGCCTCTGAGGACACTTGCACTCCATGGCAGATCATGGAACCTGCACTTCTCTTCATGGTTAGGGTTCTGAATCTGGCAGTTCAACTGGGGAGATCCCCCAAAGAAACTTTGTCTGAGGTGATCCTGATTCTTGTGTGTACTTGCCAGCACAGGGCCCGGCACAATCCATCACTCCCAACCATCTGATGGTTGCAATTGCTGGGTCAGTTCTGTTTCCAGCCCTGTCTTCCACTCAAACCAATGGGTGTTGCAGTCCAGCCTGATTCTGCCCACCACATACTCGGCCCTCACACAAACCAGTGGGAGCTGCAGGCCCACAATAACCCCCACCAGGCCCGCTCCCTGTCCTGGTTCCCATGCTTACCAGTATGTACAGCAGACCAGTCTAGTCTGTCCCGCATCCCATTCAGCTCTTCAACATGTCAATAGATGTTAAAGCCTAGTTCAACCCATCCAGGCCCCACTATCCAGCACACGTACATGCTGGCAGGTGCCGTTCTGTCTAGCCACCACTGCCCCTGTGCTGGCTTTCATGCTCTGCTGTAGGAATGATAACCCAAGAGGGAGGTGAAATTAACATTGCTTCTAATTCCACAAAAAAGTCTCAGATTTCACCTTTCTTGCTTTCTGGCTTATTCATATTTGTCCCTTAATTATACAACATTTTTAAGCATGAATTTTAGAACACTTGGCTTAACTTGCATGGTCCTCTGCTATCAGAAGCAGTGAATCAACTTCCTCACCACTGAAAAGATGAAAACATATTGTAATTTCTGATTTACAGTTAGTATAATACTTTATAAACTTCATAAATTTATAATAAGTAAAGAGATTACCCAAAATATCTTATAGTAGACACCCAAGGTCCTAGGTTTAAAAAAAAAAGGAAGAAATGTGTGGTAGCACTTCTGCAGATTTTAAATCTGCATATTACATACGTATCAAATAATAGGCAGTAATTCATGACTTGCTGAACTTTGAGGAAGGCTGTAACATTATGAACCAAGCTTGATTTTTCCCTCTTTGGAATGTTTTCAGAAATGGACCTATTAGGTTTGAGGTAGCAGTGTGACCTATCAGACAAATGGTAAGTGGACAGATGGACAAGCAATTGTTGCTCAGGATTTTCAAATTTTAGAATTCAGAATTTCCAAGTTTTCTATGTTTTTTTTAAAACTGGTAGATAGAAAATATTTAACTCTATGCAGAGAAGGAAACCCATATTGAACAAGGACAGTCTGATATTTAGAATTCCATGGGTAGGAGATAGCCTGAGAAGAGTTTACAAGGAGGAAAACAAAACAGAGGAAAGTGATACTGTTCTCCTAGTTCTAAATAGATGCCATCTGTAGAACTGTTAGGTAATAGGACAGTTCATTGACAATGCATACCCATGTGTGCTATCTGGGATGTTAGCACTAGCTGATTCCTGTTTTCTTTAGTAAAAAGGCTAGTTTGGAAACAGTGGGAAATGACACTGTGGGTATACTCAGTACATAACCTGAGCACTGTATTGCTTTTGTTGGTACATGAAAAGAGAAATGGAGTGCTAGCTGGAGGATAATGTGCAATCCAAGAAAACTGTCTCATGAATGTGATTTGATATGATTTTGTGGCCCATCTTGCCACTTCATTGATACAACTGTGGGCAGATTACCTAGTGACTATTTACTATTCTAAGGTGTTTATGAGTATAAAATTAAAAGTTTATATAGGTTGCTAGACTTGTGATAAGTTATTAGTACATTTCAGTTACTGGCTTTGCTGTTGCCTTTGATTTCTCAAGAGTCTGTGTCCAGAAACAGTGATTCCCATTCCTAGGGTTTATGAGACTATAATATTAAATGAGCAATGTATATAAAGTACCTGGCTCATAATAAGTATTCAGCATACTTTCAGCTATTTTTCAGTTACTTTTTAATTCTAAGAAGGATGTATGTATAGAAACAATTCAGAACAGTTTGTGGATATAAACATGTTTCTTAAGGCATATTTAATCCTGTCTGTTACTGTACTTCACACAGCAAAATGTAGCCTTGTAACTGCATACTGTAGACTGTATAAGCATCCCCAATACCACAGTTCTGAGCACTTATATTATGCCAGAAGTTGAAAATTCTTCACTTTTAAGCTTCATAAGTTTATTTAAAAGATTGTACATTACCTTCATACTCTCTCCATATGGTATGAAGGTAATGTACAATCTTTTAAATATATATATAAATATATATATATGAAATATAAATTTGAATTTTGAATCTCTTTAAGATCGGGCCCCATTCCCAAGACATTTCATTATGCAATATGCTAGAGTTCAAAAACTTTTAAAACATATGTGTTCTGGTCACAGGCATTTCAGATGTGGGATATTCAGTCTGCGTATCATATTTCATTTCATTGACTTAGAATTATGTGTATTTTTCACTCTATCCTATGTATTCTATCCCAAAGGTTTTTTCTATACCAAAGGTTTTTTTAACTGATACTGAGCCTGCTCCATATAATTATGTAGTTGACACTCCCCTTCTCCACTCTCTGCTCATTCTAGCCTGTTAGCACCTTCCATTCCTTGTTAGAGTACTTGTTGATTCATGTATCCATGACTTTATTAAAGGCTTAAAGTCTTCAGCACTTAAGAGTCAGATTCATCATCTTCTCTTATCCCAAGCGTACCACTTGACCCCATGATAAATATTCAATAGTTGTTACGGAAATCTAAATATGAATGACAATGGGTGGGAGTTTTGTTTATTTATTTTTATTTTTAATTTCCAGTGGCCTTGACAGTTTTGAATGTTTTGTCATGTATGCTTCTGGGTTTTTTTGTCTGGTACTTTTTCTATGACTTGACCAGAAGTAAGGGTTTGAGGAGAACTTCCACAGGGGGAAAGAACCATTTTCATCACATTGCGTGAAGGATTCATGCTGTGAACTTGGCATCACTGCTAATGTTAACCTTGACTACCTGAGCAACGTGATGTTTACCAGATTCCTTTGCGGTAAGGTTGCTTCTGTACTCTTTTCTTTGGGAGCAGGTCACTAAGTCCTGCCCAGACTCAGGCTTGAAGGAAAGAAATTAAACTCCCCTTCCTGGCATGAAGGAAATGGGGTTATTTGGAATTCTTCCGTAAGTAACTTCTGTACACCTACTGTTTTGACGCTATTAACAGGATGATAATTGGTGATAATCCTTTCCCTTTGTCCTGAAGTAAAACGTGGTATGCATGTTCAGTGACATAATTGACTTAAGTGATGCCGTGGTGAACTCATTACTTTTTGTCACTAATTATAAAATTCAGGGGGTTAATGTTAAGGGAATGAAATACACCTTATTCTTTACCTGACACTCAAAGTAATGAAAAAGAATAACATAACGTCAAAAGTAGGCAGACTAATAGAATTTAGGCATCTATCTTTTACTGCATTCAATAGATTTTTTTAAGTTACCTTGAATTTTTATGCCAGTATCTGCATTGAACTACTTCTAGTGCTAACACTTTTATTATATCTCTTTTTAAATTTAAAAGACCACTTGCTTTTCAGTTTGTTTGGTAGCACAATGCATGACTAATTCCTTCTAATTGGATATTAATTATATTGTACCATACCACTTCATAGTCCATATGAGGACAGCAAGGGTTTCTTTCCATTTTTGAGATGCATGTAAAATCTGGGTTTTGTGCTAAACTGGTGTGGATTCCTTACTAAGGACCAGGGATCTAAACGACTATTACAGCAATTTATAAAAAAGATCTATTTCCACAAGTAGATTTTCTATTTATTGTTTAAGAATTAAGGAATTTACCTAAGTTGTAGGCTTAAGAAATTTTACCTCATTATATAATTGATAAGCAGTAAAATGCATGTTTTGTGTAAATTTGGACGAGTTATAAAACATTCATCCAATTATATAATTACCATCCCCTTTGGGATGTACAACATTTCCATGAAGCTCTATCATTTTCCATTGGAGTTAGTCCACCCCACTTCTCCCTTCCATTTAAAGAAACCTGTGAGCTGATTTCTTCCACTGTTTACTTCTTAGGATAATTTTGCAGAAGCACTTACTTTGTATTAGTTGTTTTTTTTGTTTTTTTTTTTTTTTTTTTTTGCTGTGACTGCCTTTGTAATTAATATTTATTTATTTATTTATTTGAAAGTCAGAAGAAAAATGTTAGTTAATTAATTACTTTCCACCTGTTGGTTAACTCCCCAGATGACTGCAATGGCCAGGGCTTAGTCGGGCCAGGGCCAGAGACTTCATCCAGTCCTCCCTTGTGATAGCAGGGGCCCAAGCACTTGGACGATTTTTAATGCTTTTCCTGTACCGTTAGCAGGGAACTCATTTGGAAGCAGAACAGCCAAGACACATGAGGAATCAATGTTACAGTGGAGACTTTAGCCACTCCTCTGCAACACTGGTCCTTCGTTATATTTTCCTTGTAATAGTTTGACTGTGATGTATTAGATATTGAGTTGGAATGAATATTTATCTTCCTTGCAAGTTATCTAAATTTCTTCTGTCTGCATTTGCTATCTCTCCTTTTCTATTTCCTGTCATGTCGCTGATTTTTTTTTTCTGCCTCATTGTCTTTTCCTTTTTTCTGGGATTCTAGTTACATCTGTGCTAAACCAGATAAAGTCTACATCTTTTGCATACTCTGTTTCCTTTCCTCCTTACCACAAATGGTACTTTTTTCTCTTTGTTTTCATTTAAATAAACTCTTTTGACTTTTCTTCAAGTTTATAAATGTTTCCTTAGTTATTTCAGAAACCAATTTTTGCATAAAAGAAATGTGCATCTCTGATGCTGTCTTTTAAATTTCAGTGTTCCCATAATTTGCATTTCTCTCCTGAAATTTTCTGTATAAACAGAAATGAACTCAAGTTCATTGTTTTCATCAATCCTTTGATACTTTAATCCTAGTCACTTTAATTTCCTATCCAATAGTTTTGACCCTGGGTCATCTCTGAGTCTACTTCTGCTGATTACTTTATCTTTTATCAGTGAATTTCTCCAGATGGAGAAAATTGTTTTGAGTCATTATGTTTGGTAGAATGCTCATATCTTAACTGGAGTGTTTGGTGTTTGTTGAATTTGTTTAACTCTTTGTTTACCTTGGATATTAGTACTTCATCAGTTGCATTGTTTGTAAATATCTTCTCCCACTCTATTGGCTATTGCTTTACTTTGTTTTCTTGGCAGTTCACAAACTTCATAGCTTGATATAATCCCATCTGTCAAGAAGTCTTTGCCTACATGTCTTGCCCTACTATTTTCCTCTAGTAATTTGATCATATCAAGCTGTAGAATAAGATCTTTGATAGATTTTGAATTGACTTTTGTACAACATATAATGTAGAAGGTGTTTTTGGTGTATCTACACACAGAAATCCAATTTTCCCAACATCATTTGTTGAAGAGACTGTCCTTTCTCCAAGATTTGATTTCAGCTTATTTATCAAATCTTAGTCGTGTGAGTTGGTGTCTGGGGTTTGTATTCTGTTCCATTAGTCTAGCTGTCTATTTTTGTGCCACTACCGGGCTGTCTTGATTATACCTACCCTGTCAGTTATTATCAAACTGACAAGACATATTTGTCTTGAAGTCTGTTATTGTGATGCCTCCTGCTTTGTTTTTATTGTTTAAGATTGCTTGAACTATTCAGGATTTCTTTGTTTCCATATGAATTTCAGCATTGTATTTTCTAGAACTGGGGAAGAATGCCTTTGATATTTTGATTCAGATCCCATTGAATCTGTACATTTCTTGAGTAATATGGGCATTTGATTATGTCAATTCTTTCAATCCACAAACTTGAAGATTTTTAAAACATTTATTTATTTATTTGTTTGGGGGGGCGTGTGTGTGTCTTCTTATGTCTTTCTTTTTAGTGTTTTGTAGCTTTCATTGTAGAGTTCTTTCACCTCCTTAAGTTTATTCTAAGGTATTTAAATTTTACAGCAGCTATTGTGAATGAGAGTGATCTTACAAATTATTTCTTAGCCATGGAATTGTTTGTGTTTATAAATGCTACTGATTTTTGTGTGTTGATTATATATCCTGGAACTTTACCCTTGTCTAGCTCCAAATCTTAATGGAAATGCCTCCAACTTTTCCCTAGTCAACGTAATACTAGCTATGAGTATTCTTTTTTTTTTAAGATTTATTTATTTTTATTGGAAAGCCAGATATACAGAGAGGAGGAGAGACAGAGAGAAGGATCTTCCGTCCAATGACTCACTCCACAAGTGTCCACAACAGCCGGTGCTGCACCGATCCGAAGCCAGGAGCCAGGAACCTCCTCCAGATCTCCCATGCAGGTGCAGTGTCCCAAGGTTTTGGGACATCCTTGACTGCTTTCCCAGGCCAAAAGCAAGGAGCTGGATGAGAAGCAGGGTTGCCAGGATTAGAACTGATGCCCATATGGGATCCCGGCTTGTTCAAGGCAAGGACTTTAACCACTACGCTATTGCGCCTGGCCCTAGCTATGAGTTTGCATATATTGCTTTGATTGCATGGAGGAATGTTGCTTCTAAACCCAATTTACTTGAGGTTCTTATCATAAAAGGATACTGTATTTTATCAAATGCTTTATCCCCATTTATGGAGATAATGCTCTGGTTTTTATTCTTCAGCTTGTTAATGTGGTATATCATATTGATTGATTTGTATATATTGAATTATCTTGCTTTATCAAGGATAAATCAAACTTGGTCTGGTTATGATCTTTCTGATGTGTTGTTGAATTTGATTACCCAGTGTTTTGTAGTGTTTTGCACATAAGCTCATCAGGGATATTGCTCTATAGTGTTCTTTGTTGTATCTTCTGGTTTGGGAATTAAAGTGATGCTGGCCTCATAGAAGGAGTTTGGAAGGATTCTATCTCTTTTGAGAATATTTGGAATGAGTTCTTCTTGAAGAGTTTTTGGAATTCTGAAGTGCCTCCATTGGCCCTAGAATTTTCTTTTTTACAAGGATCTTTATTGCTGACTCAATCTTCATTTTAATTATTGTTCTATTTGGGGCTCTTATGTCACTATGACTCAATTTTGATAGATCACACATATCCAGATATCCATTCCTTCTAGATTTTCTGATTTGTTTACATTTTGCCATTTGTGGTAATTCCTGATGATTCTTTTATTTCTGTGATATCCTTTACTAGATATCCTTTTTCATCTCTAAATTTGTTGATTTGGGCATTCTTTATTTATTTACTTTCTTATTTTGGTTAATTGGGCTAATGTTGGAAGAGCTTTGTTTATTTTTTTGAAATAAACTGATGTTTTCTTTTTTATTTCAATTTTATTTTTTCTCTTATTATTTCATTCCTCCTTCTAACTTTTCATTTGATCTCTTGTTTTTCTGGGTCTTTGAGATGCATTAAGGATCACTTATTTTACCACTTTCTAATTTTTGATGTAGGTATTAATTACCATGAACTTCCCTGTTAACACTGTTTTGGTTGTACCCTGTAAGTTTTGATATGTTGTACTGTCATCGTCATTCATTTCCAAAAGCTCTTTTTTATTTCCCTTTATTTCCCTGTTCATTCAGTAGTATATTATTCAGTCTCCATGTTGCAGATTTTCAAGACTTTCATAAGTTGTTGATATCCAACTTCATTCCGTGTTTATCAGAAAAATACATACTATGATTAAAATTTTTTAATTTGCTGAGGCTTGCTTTATGACTTAGTGTATGATGTATCCTAGAATAAGTTCCATGTACTGATGAAAATTGTGTGTGTTCTATAAGTGTGGGATGGAATGCTTTGTAGATATCAGTTAGGTCCATAGTATAGATTTGCTCTGATGTTTCTTGTTGGTTTTGTCTAGTTTACCTGTCCTTTGTTGAAAGCCGGGTTTCGAAGTCTCGCATTATTATTGTGTAGGAGTCTGTGTTTTTTTCTAGAATGATTAGCACTAGTTTTAAATAGCTAGATGCCCTAGTACTGGATGCATTTACATTTACTATTGTATCTACCTGTTTCATTGATCCCTTAATCATGTAATGCCCTTTGTCATCTCCTTTAACATTCTTTGTGTTAAAATGTCTTATCTGATATTAGAATAACTATACCTGCCCATTTTTGTTTTCCGTTAGCATGAAATATGTTTTTCCATCCTTTGCACTTTCAGTCTAGAACGGGCTCAGGGTCATAGACCCAAGGCACATTCCTCCACCCTTACCATCAAATCAATCTTTAGATTCAAGGAGGAAATATTTTAAAAATCCAGCATCTTCTCATTTTGTGTTTAATCAGAAAAATGCTGAAATCCGGTGTCCAAATTGTGGGTCCATTCTTCCAAGGAAATTGCTCCCACAAAGCAGAAAACTGATCTGCTTCCATTCCAGCCATTTATTGTTACCACTGCATAACGAAGGTAAACTGCCTAGTAAAGTCAGATCTCCTCCTGAGGAACAGATGTTTTAAGCCCAGTGAAAGAACCATGATGTTGCTGAGGGACTGCTGTGTAGAGCAGTTTTCATCTCATACTGAACATGCTTAAGTGATTCATCTCTGGTAAGGTATGAGCATCTGAGAATGGGAAAGAACCAACAAAAACCTAAGGACTGATCGACTTAGGTGAGGACCAGAAAAGGCCTCCAACTTCTACATTTGCCATTAGAATATTTACCTTATAAATAATCTTGCCTTAAGCACATTTCCTTGAGTAGAAATGCATTTCTAGCTCTTCGTTTGTTTTTTATTTGTTTGTTTTTTCTTTCCTCCTGGGACTGGGGCCACACAGACACCATTCAGTAGAAAAAAAAAAGATTTTCAATACCATCATTTTTATAGTTATGCAAACGTTTCTTGGCCCTATAATACACAAGGCAAATGGAAAGATTGTGAAATTCGATATGTTCATCTTTTTTTAATTTATTCAGCATAAGTGGAGACATAACTTAGCTTGTGAGAGTGTTGCTATGAAGATGCAGAGAGCCATTTATTTCAGCAAAATATATAATAGGTATTCTCCTAGTGTGTTTCACTGTTGGTGTCAGAGAACTCCTCATGTTTAAAAGTTAAATCAAATTGAAGGTCTCTGAAAGGTGCATCCTAGCAGAAGAATCTGTTACTCTGATCAGACATTTAATACTTTCTTCAGAGAAATGCAGTTTTAGCATTTGCTTCTTTCCTTGAATTTTAGTGCTCACAAAGACTTTTTTATAAATTGACATTAAAATTGTAATCTTTCACAGGGTTGTGAAAAAGGATAAGATGTTGAATAAGCATTTAGCGATTTGGTGATAGGAATCCATAGCAGCTTCAGTGCTGCGTGCGGTAAAGGTTACGTTTCTCGTGTCACTGAGGCGCATCCATCTTTGATGCTTTGTTTTGTTTCAGGCATATTCAGGATTACTTAAAGTGATTTTTTTCTGTCACTTCTGAAAATGCACAAGAGTTTATATATAAATAATAGCAAGATTTCTTTTTTGAATAAGATTTGTTTACTCTTGTTTGAAAGGCATATTCATGGAGAAAGAAGGAGAGGCAGAAAGAGCTTTTCCATTACTGGTTCACTCCCCAAATGGTAGCATGGCCGGTTCCTATGCTGAACCTGTCTGAAGCCAGGGATTACTTCTGGGTCTTCCAGGTGGGGTTAGGGGCCTGCGGCCTTGAACCATCCTCCACTGCACTCTCAGGCCATCAGCAGGGAACTTAGATTGAAAGTAGAGCATCCGCAGTACTAGGTGGCAGAGGCTGGCACTTGGAGCTAATTCTGTCAAGTCAAATGCCTGAACTACCTGGAGAGTGCATAATCTGGGCGTGAGTGTGGCCTAGAAGGGAAATAGTGGGCACCTCCTTCGGGGCTACCACTCTCATTGGACAGCACGAACACCAGGACAGGGGCAGGGGTGGCTAGACAGAAAGGCACCTGCCAGTACATGTGTGGGCTGGATAGTAGGTTGGTTGGGTTGAGCTGGGCTTCAATGCCCATCGACACGTGCGAGAGCTAAACAGGATGTGGGACAGACTTGACAAGCCTGCGGTGCGTACTGGCAAGCATGGGAACCAGGGTAGGGGGCAGAACTGGTGGGGGTTATGGGGAGTCGCCCCAATTAGGCTGTAGCTCCAACCGGTTTGCTTGAGGACCGAGTATGAAGTGGGCAGGATCAAACTGGACTACAACATCCGTTGGTTCACGAGGAAGACAGGGCTGGAAACAGAACGAACCCAGCAATCCCAATGACCAGCATGAGCATAAGCTGATTGGTGTGACGGACAGTGTCGGACTCTGTACTAGCAAACTCGCGCAAGAATCAGGCCTGGGATCATCTTAGATGAAGTTTCTTTGGAGATCCCTCCAACTGAACTGCTGATCTTAGAACCCCAATCATGAAGAGACTGTTAGCCAGTGGATTCTGAATAGGGTTCATTGAGATTGGAACTGAGGTATTGGCAGCAATCCAGAACTGATGAACAATCAAAACTGTATGAGTAGGACCCTCAGAGCGCGCCTCCCGTTGGGGATCTGGGATGGGTGGGAGGTTGGGTGGGGCTTTTCCCTTTGTTTTTTTCCCTGACCCCAGATACAGGGTAAAATGATATTTCTGTGGAAACAATGGTATTATCCACTTTTACCCTGTAGCCCTTGACACTTTGTTCCCTAATCAACTAAGTAAGATTATTAAAAAATAATTAAAAAAAAAAAGAAAGTAGAGCATCCTGGACACAATCCAGCACCCAGATGGGCTGCTGGGGCTGCAGGTGGAGGATTATTATGCATGTCACCATGCTGTTCTGCTAGTAAGTTTCTTGAGGTGATATAGAAATCACTCTTAAGGAATTTTTAGGAATTCTTCTGATAATGTTCACATTTATTAAATTTGAGATAAATATTAGATAGTTTGGGTTTATAGACCCAGTTAATAAAATAGCAAAGGATACTGTTAACACAGTATAGTTTTTTCATTGAAAAATGTGATGTCTTATTTAACGGTGTTATATTTATAATAATTTAATTGAGTAGAAGCATCCCCAAAGGATGACTTCCTATAATACCATGATGTCTGTACATGGACATGCTTCAAAAGCCGAGTTAGAAGAAGAAATGAAAGAAAAGGACAGAGAGAGAGAGATCTTCCAATCACCAGTTTATTCCCCTAAAGACCTCAGCAGCCAGGACTCAGCCTGAACTTTTGCCAGGATCCAGGAGCTTCGTCCAGACACTTTAGTAGGAGGCTAGTTTGGAAGCAGAGCACCAAGACTCAATCCAATAAACATATTTGATGCTGGCATCGCAGGGCTTTATTCACTGTGCCACAATATCAGCCTTCTTTCCGCCCATGTATAATTTCTGATTTAAGAACATAACACCCATCTTAGTAAATGTCTTGGTTCTATATTATATTTAAAATTAACTTAGTAACTTCATCATTTTGAAATATGAGGCCTAAGTTTGTCATTGGAGTGGGTTAATCATTGACGTGGACTCTCACAGTAGAACTTTATTGGTTTTAAAATGGCCCTTGTAAACCTTAGAATGAGTCACCTAAATCATTCTGGACTACAGTAGAATCTTTACCTATCAGCTTTTTCATCATGACAGTAATTTTTTTTTCAAATGATTTATTGAACAAGTTAAAATGAGATACTTGGAAAGACCTTTTCTACTTATATTTTGGTTCTTTCTTTGGCTTATCACACTTCAGAAATTTCTTTTAGATATAAATCATAATAAAGTACTTACCTCTGCTTATTAAGGAGCTTTTTTTCTGCTATCACTGTGTGATTACGTATATATTTTGCTTCAATTTCGAGATCTAATAAACTCAGAGCTCAGTTTGTGACTTACATGTTTACATCTTATTTTCTGTCTCTCTAGTCTTGACACTGTTTGTGGTGTTCCTTATTTATATATTTTATCATGTTTCTAAGCATAATGTACAGCCAATTCAGATTCTTTTTGTGCTTTGAAGAGAACACTGAGGAATATACAAACAAGTGAATTTTGGATGACTTTGAGTTGTGTTTTTAAAATTCTTGATTCTCTTTCTGTAGATAAAATAAAGTTCAAAAGTTTAAACCAGTTATACAGACCGTTTTTGCTCTCCTTTGAAAACACTGTTGCTTGTCAAATGAGAGTAAATATTTACAGTTGGTCATGGAAAAATGTTCTGAGGGTGAAGAAAATCACTTTAATAGAACTGTATCCTTAATAGGAGATGAATACCAAAGTCCATTCATACTCTGAAGGTAGGGAAAATTAATAATGATGGGCAGGAGTTAGTTAAATGCTTAATGTTTATTCTGTTCTTTCAGAGCAAGTATGTTATTCTTTTACTGTTCCCTATACTATATAAATGCATTTGGCTTTTAGAAAGATCTTTAAAGAGATACTGCTTGTTGTTTTAATAGCTTTCAGGTGATGCCAGAGTGATGGTATAAGGATAACTACACTAGTTTTGTTTCCTTCCTTTGGATCAGCCTTAAGGCTCTGTTAAACTGTAAGGTGGCTATTGCAGTACCTATCACAGACAGTGTAGTGATACTAGATGAGATGTTATGTCACCCAGTATCTGGTCTGTGTTTATTTTCTTTTCTTCCCATCCTTACATTTCTAAAAAAAAAAAAAATGGAAAATCTGTTTCTGGAAAATATTTTTTAAGTTATTTGCCTGTGTTTTCTCTTATTATTATATGAAACACTGTCTTTTTCTTTGAGAAATTAACATTACTACCATGTGGTAGAAAGAAGTGATTACTGAGAGTTTGTGTTCTGAAAGAAGAGATCATTTTATTGGATTTAGAAACAAAGTAGGGTATGAAGTTCCTTGTATAGAAGACCAGAGAGGGTCTACCCAATAAGTAGTTGGACTTGACTGGACTATAAGATGTTGGACTCTATGCTTGGCATATACTTGCAAAGAGGGAATTTCAACTGAACTTGAACTATGGTTATGCAACAAGGTGGAGGAACCCACCATGGAGGGAGGGTGGGGGGAGAATCCCAGATTCTATGTAATTACAACACAATGTAATTAATGAATAAATTTAATTAAAAAAAAAGAAGGCATGTGAGGTGTATGGTAGGTAAGATAAAGGAGTAGCATTAGTACCTTGAGAAAGCAAAGTAAACACATCCCTGTTGCTTTTATTTGCACTTCCTGGAGCTGCAATTAAAGGGAATAAAAATGGCAGTAATTGTGGGGAGGGGGTTAAACAATGCAGAAAGCCTTCGCTTTTGCACAATTCTTTTCTTTTTGGGTCTTGAATAAAATCACACAGGAAATATTTTAGATCTGTGAAGCTGCCAAAAATGTAGCGGTCCCTGGATTCTTGAGAGCTGAACTGTCAGAATCCTGTGGTATGTACAACAGCTGGAAAGAATCATTCTGCTGAGGAAGGAGTCAGTGACAGGTCTGCTGGCTTCCAGTAATCCGTGAAGATGCCAGGGACAGGCTGTGAGTTTCATGAAGGAAGGTTCTGTTTGGTATTCCTGCATGATCATCGGGACCAGTCATCCCTTATTATAACGACTGATACCAGGAAAAATCTAGAATTCCAGAGCTGGGAGGGACTTGAGAGATTGAGAAACCTACTACCAGCTCTTTCAGTAGCAGACTGAGTCTCAGAAGCCTACAATGACATCCCCAAAGTTGCACAGGGACTTTCTTTTAGAACAAGGGCCAAAGAGTCTCCCACACCCAGTATGATTCAGCTCTGCAAGTCAATATCCTAAATAAAGAAAGGGAAGACCAGTCCCTACCTTTCCTTCTATATTTTTTTAGTGACAATTTCTGCTTCTGACCCAGACACCAGGACAAGTTGCTTAAGATACAACCAAGAGCATTTGAGCTCTTTAAGCAATGTTAACTTGAAATAAACAGAAAGCCCAGCTGTATTTATAATGTGGCCGTTTCCATTTCTCTCTGTAAGGGAAAGGTGAGAGAAGAGTCAAGGGAGAGGAAAGGAAGGAAAAAACACTTCATGTGCAAGGTTTCTACTCAGCGGGTGTTGATACTTTTACAGTTTTTATATTTGAATAATTATACAAAAGAACAAGACCAACGCTATGACACATTGGCCACATTGTTTTGCAGTCCCCTATTGGGATTCTGGCATTCCATACAGGAGTGTTGGGTTTGAGTCCTGGCTGCTTCCCTTCCAGTTTCCTGAGGTGGCAGTCTAAAATGTCCCATGTTGAAGATCAAGATGGGGGGCTGAGGTGGAAGCAGTGCCCTCACCATGGCTGCTGGCTGCTCCCATCACTAGCAGGTGAGGAGATTCCCCGGTCTCACCTGAAAGACAGTGCCCAATGTGCCCTTGCTGGTCCTAAGACCACAGTAAAGATACAAGCACATTCCCCGGGCAGCTCAAGCCTGGCTGCAGTAGGTGCTGAGATGCAGCGAGGGAAGGTGCGCTAGGAGAGGACCTAGACGGCAGGAATCCAAGTGGGGAGAATGAGAGACAAAGAAAGATCTTCTATTTGCTGATTCACTCTCCAAGTGGCAGCAATGGCTGGATGTTACAGGCATTTGAGGGTGAACTAGCAGATCAAAGTGTTTGCCCAAGTAAAGCAGGAGAAGGGACTGATTTCCCGTGCCAGAAAAAATGTATGCAGACATTAAAAACCTTAAAGGGGATGGAACATAACTCCCTAGTCAAGTGTGAGATGTACAAAAGAACTTCCTCACAATAGGAAAAGAAAGAGTAACTTTAGAGACACCTGGCAAATACTGCCCAGCCTAAAATTCAAGGTCAGCACAAGAGCGATGTCGCTGTGTGCACCTTTGATAGAGTATGATGAGAACAGCACTGCATGTGTATGTTCTTGCTCATCATACTCCATAACCCCAACATAATCCTGAGCGCCGAGACGGGTTCCAGCCAGAGGAGGTCCCGCCTGTATTCCGCGAGTACTTGAATCCTCAGCCCCTCCCCTCCCAGGCCTGTTTGCTGTCTTTGGCCTGGCCCAGCCCTAACTGTTGTGGGTATGTGGAGAGTGAGCTGGGGAATGGCAGATCTGTCTCTTTCTCTCTCAGTTTGAAAAAACACAAGTAAATTTTTAATGTGGACTATCATTCATATTGTATCAATGTTATTTAATTATGATAAATGTACAATAATAAAAGTGTTACTATGGAAACTAGATGAGATTTGTAAGAATTTTCTGTATTGTGTTGTATAATTTTTTATACAAAACTATTCTAAAAATTTATAGAAAAAAGTAGGGTTTGTAATGCTAAGGCATTATCATCAGCGATTGTGATTATTTTGTGCGGAAGGAGATCTTCAAACTCTATGGTATAATTCCCTTAACCTATAATTCACTTTATGGGGTCTCTCCCCAGCTTCATCATGCAGGGGTGTTTAATGTCTTTAATGGTCATACTTCATTTCTCCTTCAGCTTGCTTGGGGCAGTTTTAGGTTTCTAACTCAAGAGGCTGAAGAGTAGCACATGTTGCTGCTTCACTGTCTTAGCATAAATCCCATGGCAGCCCATCTTCACGTGTACTGCCCTCTGCACTGCCACCCCACCAGAAGTGCAACCACCCTTTTAGTTGTTTTCTTGTGACCAAGGTCTGAATGGTTTTGTTGCCTTGAGGAGGAATGAAAGAAACTGGGTAGGCACCATGACATCATCCCTTTGAAACTGTGGGGTGAAACACAAACATGCCCAACAGGTTGTGCATTGGATGTGTGCAGGATAGGAATGTGGGATACGGGGATGTTTCACAATGGGCCAACCACTGTTTATAGCATCTTTGAGAGCATAAGAGACTTGGATATGGATTACTACTACTGGTTACCTATGTGGTGTTCTTGCCTTTCTGCTGTAGTCGTAATACCAAGCCATGTAGTCTAAACATTGCTGTCATCTTTATTTCAGTGAGCAATATTGTCTGTCTTCTGGGTTTACATTCCTGTGTGAATTTGAACATTGTGGATTACGGGAATTGAGTTTAGAACTCCTCTGCTGTATGTACAGCAATGTTCTGTATAGTCTCTTGATAATAGAGGATTCACCAGTTAAGTTTCCCTCTTATGACCTGTGAGTGCTATGGAATTAACCTTAGTAATGCGTCTTGGTTCTGAGCACCTCAGAAAGGTGAATGTTTTCCAGTGATGCTTGATGGCATCAGGAGTGTCATTTGATGTAGGAATAATCAGATAAGCAACATATGGTTATCACTCTTCAAAATGTTTTCATTATTTGTGTTTGTTGGACATCCCACCCCACCCAGAAAGTAGGGAAGGTGGTATAGAGGCACTTCAAACAGTTGAAGGTCCAGACGTGAAACTGGAACAGCTAGAAAAGCCTTTGCCATCTGATTCCAGGCAGAGTGCATCACTACCAACTTGCACTGCCACCTTGGCATGCTTTCATGATTATAATTATCACTTATTTTTAAAATGCCCTATTTTCAAACCAAATCATGTTTACTTGTTATTCTGATCCCAGTGCCACACTGTAGTTTTATACAGCCACAGTTGATAATTTTAGAACCGTGGACTTAAGTTCACTTAGACCTAGAGTAGAGCTGACCCATAGAACTTCCTGCAATGATGAAATAGTCTATAACTGTCCTATCCATTGTGGTGAACACCAGCCACTTGTGGCTCTGAGCATTGAGGTGTTGTAGGAACTGACTTTTGAATATCATTTAATTTTTCTTAACTTGAAATAGCCACCTGTGACTAGTGACCTGCTAACACAAACGTAGCCATTGTAGGACTTCGCGGCTGTGACAGATGTATCTTGGTGGTGCTTGTGTACACTTGGCCATTATTTTTGAGAAAATTATGTTTAAGAATATGCTTAGGACATTTGGAATATGTAGATCACTGGCAGGACCTAGTTTGTTTTAAGTTTCTCCCTACTTACACATCTTAGCACTAAAAGGTAAAAGTCACTGAGTTTAATTCATATTCTCATTTTGGGAGAAAATGAGGAGAGTGATCCAAAATGTCCTTGATTCTATGTTGAAGAGTCTAAACCTTTAGCAAATTATTATTGGCAAGAGGTTTATTTCTTCAGTTCTAAAAACAAAGCACTTTTTTCTTTTACAGATACAAATCTGTTATTTGATGCCTACTAAGTTCAATAATCTGGATGGAATGACCTTTACAGAGCTAGACAAAAATCTAGTCACATGATGTTTCCATTAAGCTAAGAATGAAATTCTGAGATTACAGTCTGGGAAAAGGAAAACTGTGGTTTGGAATTTGTAGATGCATTGCAGATAAACCTTAAAGTATTAAAACAATGAAAGTTGCTGTTTTCATTACTGTTGTTTAATTGAGCAAGAACATTGACAAGATGTATGGAGAAAGTCGGAAGAAGTGACCATGTTGAATTACCTAACATTTCCTTGACAAGGAAAATCACAGGGAGTAAGGAAAGTACCGAAGTAACAGGTGTTACTAGGACAAACAAGGAGGTGTAGGAAAAGGGGAGAGGGAGAAGCATTTTCCCATAAGAATCTGTCTTCTTCGAGCATGCTGTTGGCTTCTTAATGCCAGTGGGCTTTTGTTTTTGTTTCGTTTTTTTATTAGGTTTAATAGACAGCTCTCTTTCTCTTGCTTGAGAAATAAGAAAAACATTTCTTATGCAGAATAGTAGGAAATAGTGAAGTTACTCTAAAATTTTATGCAAATTTGAACATACTAAATTATCAAATATTTGACTTGCTATGTGGAACAGCCTAACAATGTTACATTACATAGATTCAGTGAGTCTCGTTTTGCTTTAGAACCAGTTTCTACTCTGTTTCTTGGGTACATTTTCATGGTCATAAAACTGTCATCCCAGTTCCTGGGTCTAAGTTGTGATACAGTGGGTTAAGCTGTTTCCTGACAAGCCAGCTGCTAGTGAAGGTACTGGTTCAAGTTCCAGCTGCTCCACTTCACATCCAGCTCCTTGTTAATGCACCTGGGAACGCAGTGGAAAATGGTCCAAGTCCTTGAGTCTCTGCCCCCATATAGGAGACTCAGATGAAGCTCGTGGCTTCAGCCTGGCTACTTTGGCCATTGTGACCATTTAGGAGAGTGAGCCAGAAAATAAAAGATCTCTTAGGGACCAGCGTTGTGGTGTAATGGATTAAGATGCCATCTACAACCCTGGCCTTCTGTGTTGATGCTGGTTCAAGTCCTTGCTGTCCCACTGCCGATCCAGCTCCCTGATCCAGCTCCCTGCTGATGGCCTCCAAAAAACAGCATCAGACAAACTCATCCACACGGCAGAGCTGGATGAATCTCCTGTCTCGGTTTTGTTCCAAGCCAGCCCAACTTTTGTGGCCTTTAGGATGGTGAACCAGCTAATGAAGATCTCTCTGTCTTTCCTTCTCTGTGTGACACTGCCTTTAAAATAAATTTTAAAATCTTTTAAAAAACTTTTAAAAACAGGTGAAAGAGTTCTGTTTCTGTAGCTCTACCTTTCAAGTTAATAAATCTTTAAAAACAAAATAAAAAGCAATTATTATATTAGTTCCCTATTGTTAATGTTATAAACATTACTATTAAATATGCACACTTTTTTGAAAGATCTATTTATTTCTATTGGAAAGTCAGATTTACTGTGAGAAGGTACAGAGAGAAACATCTTCCATGTGACGGTTCACTCCCCAAGTGGCCAGAACAGCCAGAGCTAAGCCTGTCTGAAGCCAGGAATCAGGAGCTTCTTCTGAGTCTCCTATGCAGGTTCAGGGTCCTAAGGCTTTAGGACATCCTTGACTGCTTTTCCAGGCCACAAGCAGGAAGCTGAAAGAGAAGTGGAGCATCCAGGACACGAACCAATGCCCATATGGGATCCTGGCATGAAATATGCACATGTTTTTTGGCCAAATTTTTTTCTTCACTTCTAGAACCTTTTTTGTGTACCCTTTTGCCAAAATTTCCTACCTGGAGAGATATTTAACAACATAGACAAATTTTTCTGATTTTTTTTAGTGTAAGTAGAATTATTTAATATGTTCAATCTGACTTTCCTTTTCTCAACATTATAATCATTTAGCATGAACCCTGGTATTGGCTGTAACAGTCATTCACATTCATGGCTTTGTGGCATACCATTTTTATCTATGCTACAATTCACTCACCTAATTTGCAGTTACTGGTAGATATTTAGAATAATTTAATTGGAAATTTACAAAAATATGCTTCATAGATATTATTTCCATGTATTTTTTACATGCTTATCTTCATGTTACTTTTACATCTCTAAGAGTGAAATTGCTACCTTACAGGGTAATGGGGTGTGTATTTCCAATTCTAGTGGCTACTTTCCAACAATTCCTCAAGTCTACATTGTGGGAGACTTGATCTGAAAGTCACACTATCCTAACGGTGACTTGATATTCTCCCATTTTTTAATGTCCTGCCGCTGTAAAGATAACATTAATTTGTCCTTTGGGGCAAGCCAGTGTCTGGCTATGCTGTGGTTTCACTGCTTAAGCACAGTGATCTTCAAGTGCCCCTATTCCCACTTCCCATAGGCAAATCAGAAATACCTTTGAAGACGGTGGCCAGAGACCTAATCCACTTTGGGCAGTATATTTTATGGTATAGTACTGCAGTGAAGCAGTTGAGCCTGAAGATTTTTTTAAGGGACAAGAAATCCTTAAAGCGTCCGCAATACTGGAATTTTCCAAGTGTTCCCAGAATGTTTGGTGAATTCTTAAATATTATTTTTAAAGATAATTTGACATGTTAGTTTGACATAATTTCCCTAAATTTGCCCAGGTGAATTCCATAATATGGGAGCAGGGAGTGGAGGTAGATCAATGCTTTCTTCATTTTCAGTTTTGGCTTTGGAAGTATGAAAGGACTCAAAATGTGCTTTACTGTATTAGTGATCTGGGAAGTGCAAGATAAAGTAAAAATGAGATACTCATTTACACCAGTGACATTGACAAAACTGAAAAACTTATGTTGTAGCCATCATGGAAGAAACTCACCTTTGATTATTAAGATTAGAAATGTGAATATGGAATAAACTAACAGATCTCGCTTGTATGTAGAGCCCTAAAACAATACTGTGTACAAGAAACTGTACATAATAATCATAAGGATAATTTTGTTATAATGAGAATAGCCATTAAAGTGATACTGTATTCATTACTGTGCTGTGATTAAAAAGAACGAAGAATGTATAAATTTAAATTTTGTGAGAAGTAACTTTTTCATTCCATATCTTCAATGAGTTAAATAATGCATTACATATAGGTGATTATTTGTTAGTACATCTATAAGTGCATAGCTAGATTTGCAAGTTAGACTATTGTAGAGTGAACAATGCCAATTCCAGAAAATGTGTATTATAAAATATATATGCATGTAAGTCCAAGAAGCATTGGAAGTTCTACACCAGAGCATGTATATGCATCTGTGCTTTTGGTGTGAGATCCTTTTGTGTATATTTAAGCCCATAGAAACTTACCTGGAAAATTACACTAAAATGGAAATAATGGTTCTTTTCTAAGTGAAGCATAGAAGGGCGCATAATTTAGTAATAGTATTCAGATAAGCCTTTGGAAAAATTGGCAAAAGGATGATGTTTTCACTTACTGGGTAATTATAAGGTGGTTCTAAAATTACATTTTACTATAACAAGATCGTCTTCTTGTCATCTGCAAATTGAAACTTTTAAGTGAGTCTGGAATGCCTTCCTTGGGAGCCCCTTGTCTCCACCGAGATATACAGTGTTGGGTCTTTCTAGAGCTACTCTTTCCAAAGAGAAGTCCTTGAATACACGAAATAAACTGGAAGGTGAAAAGGGTGTCCAGAGATCCTGTGTATATTTTAGGATTAGACCAGATGTTTGTGTGCTTTCCATCTGTGTTCTCACTTTGCATTAACAGGGAACAAAAAAAATCCTTTTGTTTTCTTAGGTTGTATTTAAACATCTTAACAAAATGCTGTGCGACATTTGAAGAAGATAATAATTTTCCTGCTGCCATGCATTTTCCTCTTTGTGTGGCAATACGCAGCTCAGCCTCTCTAGGCTTGCTTTTCGTGTGGGCACTGTGAGGAGTCTGGGTGATACAATCCCAAGGTGCCAGCACCCACGTTAGGGTCCTCTGCTCTGTGAGAAATGATGCTAAAATGAAACAGTGTTTGCCACTCATGGACATGACCCAGTGGTGTCTTGCATTTTGAGCCCAGGCAGGGCAATGACATGATGCAGTGTGGCTCCTAGCATTTCATGGATAGTTAACTGCCTGTACTCAAGCGGGGGGGGGGGGGGGGGCGGGGGGGGGGCAGGGTTCCTTGGAGAAGAAAAATTAACTGTGACACAGTACTAGGTGTGTGCGCCCAGTTCTGTGCTGAGTATTTCAACTGCAGCATTGTATTTAATCTGCATAGTTACCTGATGAGGTGGGTCCTGTTGTTAGTGTCATTTCACAGGTGAGCCACCAAAGTCTGAGTGACTGAATCACTTAGCATGTAGGTTACACCATGTAGTCTTGGCTCAAGACTTTCTAATTTGAATCCATGCTGCCCAGGAGCAGTAGGGACCACATCCTGCAATGTGCTTGCCACTGTATGTCCACTGTAATACAGAGCTGTTCTGGCCTGTGCAGCTTTCAGCAGGATGGATAGGCAGTCTCTTAAATCTTAAAGGGCTATTGCTACTGAACTTAACTGCTTACCTTGTTTCCCACCCCTCCAACCCTGCTCTATTATGAAACTCCTTTTGACATTTTTCAGTAGTTATTTTTTTAGACTTAGAAGCATTTTCTTTGTCATAATTTACAAATGAACTGTTATTGGTCGTCGACGAGACCTGTAGTTTTCGTTTCGTTCACATTTTTCTTCATTGAGTACACACAGCCCGATGAGTGTTTGTGGCTAACATCTGCTGAGCAACTGTAAAATATTTGCCTGAATTAAGCTGCATTATGAATGCTTCCTCTTAGATATTGGGCAATTCCAGGGCTTCAGGTTCTCTGGATTTATGTTGACAACTTCTTTCATTTGAAAATGAAGTAGTCTGATCACTTATGATTCCTTTGCCCTGTTACGGTTCCCTGTACTCAGAGCTAGAGAAATCAACTGTAACTTTTTTTTTTTTAAGGTCATTGGCACATGTCTGAGCCTGCTGTGCCGGGAGGTGTCTCATTATAGTTCTGTTTTTTTCCAGTCTCTTCTCTGGAGGAGGTGAAAGTTTCAAATCAGAATAAGCAGTCAGTAGGCCAACTTCTGCTGAAAGCCTTCCAAGATGATTCTGTGTTACGTAAATAGGAAGGGTCTTCCAGAAGTTCATGGAAAATGTGCATTGTAAAAAATTGTGATTTTCAAAAATGTTTGAAACAAAATAAATTTAACTTTTAATGTCTTCTGGGGACTTTTTGAGGTACCTTCATATATTTAAAAACTATTTTACATATGATAATTAATAAAATACCTTTAATTTTTAATGAAGTAACAAGTTTTGAAACATATGAGGAAGTCTAAAATGCATCTACTTCAAACTAACCCCCTCAGATCTGCCCCAGATTTTACTAAAGAACTAAAGCTATGTGTAACTTGTGGTAGCAAAGAAAACATGCCTATTTGCTATGTAACTAATTAGTAAGACTGTTTAGGCCATAGTGACACCATTATATCAAGCTGCAGGCTCTTTAGCTGCTTTTGATGACATCATCATGTCATCATAGGTATTTTTTGGATCTTTCTGCTTCCTCCGGCTGCAGCAAGGGAAAACACTGCAAACTGTTAGCTCTTAGCAAGTGTCTTGCTGTGGGTGCTGCTGAGGGTAAATTAACAAGCTGACCAACTAAACCTTGGAAATATTTTATTGAGAAACAAAAAATCAAGTGTACCCTGCAGGTACGAAACACGCTTAGGTTTCACATCTTTCTGGATTGCAAACTATATTTTGGTGCAACATATTTTGAAATCCAGGCCTTTTTTAAAATATGTATTTTCTATGTACTTGAAGAAGACCCCTCCTGTGCATGGATTTCAAACACTTTTGCACAAAAATAAACTTAGTTTTTCATGCCATTTTTTACAGATTTTTCAAAGCACTGCCGTTTAACCATTTCAAGATATAAAACTCATTCTTACCCCAAGCGTTGTCATTTATTTACCTCTGGTCTTTATACTCATCTTTTAAATCTTGCCTCATAGTTCTTTCTGAATACACACTTATTGGTAGAATTATTAATCCCCTGCTGCTTGGCTGACATCAGAAACGTAAATGTGAGTGTAAAAACAATTCTTTTCAAAACATATTACAGCTGCAGAACAAAAACCTCATAAGGGTACTTATTGCAAATGTTGATTGTAGTATAAGGTGATGTTGGTCCTCATTGATTTAAAGCATTGAGTAAGGTTCCTGCTCGATGTAATATGTTTGCAGATATAAATTCTATGGTTAATAAAGAACTAAACAAGTATGCTAAAAACGTTTGATTTTTATTCCTGTACACAAGTTACTAGCACAGTGATCTCCAGGTAAGTTAGAATGAAAATACATGGATTTGGATGTGTAAACGATAAGCAAGGATTCATGTGCGCTCTGTTCTATTGCCAGATTTGTTACTTAATATTAAGCAAAATCTGTGATGTAATTGATGGTAGCATAGAAGTAAATAGAGTGATTCCTCATTAAAATAGCTATGTGACTATGTTGTATGAGGTATAGACGTTTGTCCTGGGCCAGCCTCACTGATGGGGGCATTTAGGGAGTAAAGCAGTGGATGGAAGATCCCTCTCTGTGTGTCAAATAAATAATTGGGGGGACTAATAAAACCTCTCTAGATTATGTTCTTTTTTTCTACAAATACAATATCCTTCTAATAACCATGTTAGAAAAAATGGAAACTAGGGCCCTTTATAATAACTCACTCTGTCATCTTAGCAAAAAAAAAATGTTTAAGTTTATAAAGTCTGATGTCTACAAGGTGATTCACTAGACCAAATAGAAAATTATGTGGCACTGGTGATAGTGGAGACCTTTTGGAGAACACATGTCATCCCACACAAAGGCATGAAAATCCAAAACTGTTTTGAAACTGATAACAGAATCCCCATTTATAGAAAGAAACTCTGGGGTCCAAGGTCTGCCAGTAAAATAGCATTAGAGACATCAAGGAGTCTCTGACTTGTCTGTGCTCATTTGAACTGTTTAAAATTATTTTAAAATAGTTATCTTATTTATTGGAAAGCCAGAGTTACACAGAAAGATCTTTGTTTGCTGGTTCACTGTCCAGATGGCCACAGCAGCCAGGACTGAGCCTGACCAAAGCCAAGAGCTTCTTGCAGGTGTCCCCCGCAGCGGATGGGGACAAGCACATTAGCAGGCAGCTGGACTAGAAGTGGAGCAGCCAGGCTCAAGCCGGCATCACAGACACTGACTTTTCTACTCCTCCACAACACCAGTCCCTAGTGAAGTAATTTTTGTCTCAATCCTATGTCATCCTCCCCCATCCAGGAATCTCTATTTACAGATATGAAATCTGTTGTTCTATAATTAGAATACTAAACTAGATCTGGAATCCATGCTTAGTGGGCATAAAGAGTAAACATTTTAAATTTCATCAGCTGCAGTGACTTTTAACATAATCAGGAATTGGTATTCATTCATGGCCTTCTATGTTCAAGGTAATGTGTCAGATAATAGATATTATAAAATCCAGAAAATATTTGCCCTCTCAGATCCTATATTTCCAGTAGGCAGGCACTACATACATATTCCAATAGTAAAAGTACTAATCCTTATATTTTGGAGAACTAATTCTTAATTCTAGCATCAAATTAGTATTACTTAAGAATCTTTTTTTTTTTTTAAAAAGGCAATATTATTGTCGGGGGTCTTCCGTCCCGCAGAAGAAATCACCCGACACTCCATTCTCTGTTTCTTAGGAACTTTATTCTTCCAACCAGTCCGTTTCCCAGCCGGTCGACTCAACTTCTCCCTTTTCCTCCCGTTTGTCTCTGCTTCATTCCCCAACCTCCTCGTCACCCCTAGTCTTCTGTCCGTCCGTCCGTCCGTCCGTCCCAGTCGTACTCTGTCCTCCGTCTCAGTCCATCCGTCCGTCTCCGTCTCCGTCTTCCTGTCCTGGCCCCCTTCTTCCTGAAACCGCCACCGCTAAATACAATCCTAGTCCAATCAGCTTAAAGGTCACCGATGCACGCGGCAGGCACGCCAATCATAGCTCTGATCACGTGTAGCACATGCGCTAAGCATGCAGCTACAGGCCAATCAGAAGGCACTTCCTGAAACCTGTGTACCGCCAAGCTGGGGGAGTGCGGGGGGAGGAGAAGTCTCAGGGCCATCTTAGGGCACACATGCAGTGCTCCCAACAATTATGTCCCCAGCCCAAATCAATTAACTCAGAATCTTTGGAGTAAAGTGCCAACATGTGAATCAAGTAACACAAATAGAGATCAAACATTGTGTAAAAAACAAATATTGCAAATTATGTTTTTCAATACATTGGTTTTTTTTTTATTTTCCAGTTCTTATTTGAATGCTTTCCAAGCATTGTATTTGGCATAAATGTTCTCACTTTACTTGATCAAGATTTCTTCATGTACATAAGTAAAGTATTACATAGGTTAAAAAAAATACACCAGCCATAAACAGAAAACTCTTTTAATATTCAATTTTCACTTCATTCTTTGGTTCCTATAAATAAACAAAAAAATCATTTCATTCTCCAAGAAATACTGCAGTATTTTTTTAGCCAAAGCAGAGCTGGGCTTTTTTTTTTTTTTTTTCCAGAGATTTAGTTGTCTCATCTCCACGACAGATACGTTCAATAGTTCTTGGCCAAGCATGTTAGGTGTTCAGGACCATGCTGTCTGTAAGTTGTGAAGGTTGTAAATGTCAAAACCCTTCCTAACTAATGTTCTGCAGGGGGAGCAGCAGGTGACCTTAGCTAGAGGCCCACATGGAGGAGGACGTTGCCCTGCAACCCCAGCAGCTCTAATCCTCTTGGGCAGCAGCATCGGAAACGCAGGGCACGGGTCACCTGCACAGTCGTGGTACGGTTAACAGAAGTGCTGGCTTGTTTGTTGATGATAGAAATAGTGATGCGGTGCAGTTATTAAACTAAACCCGTGTTTTTAATAATTCCAGTTGTACTAATTACCTTTTACCACAAGAGGTCCCTAAATCCCAGTTGATCCATGTGAGCCATTTTGTGTGGCTATCAGGCAGCTGCTATTATTTCCGTTACCCCATATTAACCAAAATTTTAACATAATCAGGCTAGGCTTTTATTCTTTGGAACCAGCTCATTGAAATATTTACTTTTAATCCCATCTGGACATAGAAATATCGCATCTTATAAGAAGGATTAAAACAGACAGGAAAATGAATTATATGACAGTAAATAGAATTCTTTTGGAGGTTAAGTGAAATAATAAAAATAAAAGCACTGCTTTTGTGAGTTAAGAACAAGTAAAACCATTCCTTTTACCTCAGATCCAATTTCCTCACTAGCCAGTTATTTTTAATCTTTCAGAATCATAATGAAACATGATTTCTTTGTGGGTTAAAGATGAAAAGACAGAAGGATATTTAGGTGGGAAGACTTGGATAAAAGATGAAACAACATTTTGTCAGTCTCAGTTTTGTTATGTTATAAGTCATTGTAACATGTTGTGACTAGCTGTAATTGTTCCTGAGCCTGCACTAATTTAGTTATTGCTACATTGAATCTCTGCTCTTTGCTGATCAGAAAAGTCTGTATATTTCACGTAATAACGTATATTGCACTTTTGAAATATCTTTTGAGAGATTACTTACTGGTCAAGTATAGTTGGCTGTTTTATCTTTAACATATCTCTTTGGTTCAGTAGTTGGATCTACTTCAGTAAGATGACTGCATATTTGTGATGATGAGCCGACAAAAATATCTAACCAGAGTGATAGTAAATCTTCTGTAGTTGACCAACTGATAATTCACCACTGAGTATCTAGTTGTATAAGGTTTGTCTTTTTAGTTTGTTCATTTTCAGCCTGGCTTGCGAATAAAACTGGGAAACACTCATTAATGCGTCACAGAACAATTTTCTGTCATTGAATTGTTATGTTTGCATTCTTCTGAATTAGGCTGATTATTAGATACAAGTAATATAAATAAAAGTTTAAAATACAGTACGTCACATGTTTTTATAATAAAAACCAATTTTTTCATATCTAAATGAAATTCTTTAATACATTAAGTCCAAATGTGTTTCTTTGGATGTTAACTTTTTAATAGTAATGTATATTTCGACCACTAGATGGCACTAAACACACATAGCTAAGGAAAAGTAAGCGTAGTTTTTGGAATATATATATTACATATTATATTCGATATATAAATATGGTACTTCCAGTGGCTCAGCAACTTAATCAGATACCCAGTGATGTCATCATGGACCCAGGTTCCTTTCATGTTTCCACTCTGCCATCCTGTATATCAAGCTTGTGCTTTGTGGCGTCGATACCTGCTACAGTGTTGTGTGGAACTTGAAAGTTTGACAAAGTCCAGCAGGGGAAGAAGGGAACCTGCATCCTCTGCAGGTTTCATTTTTATGGGACAGTTTACCTTACTTCAGAATCCCCAGGCAGGAGTTCTCCTTGGGACTCATTGGCCATGCCTGGGTCCCCTGCACACTCCCAAACAGGAGTCCCTGAGAGCGCAAGGGAGGTCCTCTCTCAGATCCATACAGCTCCGGGGCCAGCTAAGCCCTGGGCAAACAGCCCTTGAAAGAGAAATTGAGGTGTAGGTGTGGACACTCAGACAGTAATATTTGGTATCTTTCACTGTTATTTGATTGATTTGCCTAAAGACTTCTTTCCCTTCCTGATATTTGTTAAGCATAACTTTCACTTTGGTTATTATAAGGGCATGACAGTGGACAGAGCTAACAGGTGTGGTCTGTGTCCAGGTATTTCAGCCTGTCGTTCAGTAGAAGCTCTTTAAGCTTTGCCTCCAGGAGTGTGTCCTCCTCCTAGCCAGTGAGTGAGAACTTGGATCCTTTTTATCTGCCTCTTGGTAGCAGCGTCCTCAGAGAACAGAGTTTCCAGGGTGCTTTGTGAATCTGCGAGCACTTTGGCTGAATCTGCCCTCATCTCCTGTAAACTCACCATTCTCAAGGTGCTCTATCCAGCCCTGTGGATCATGCTGCCCAGGGTATCTTGCATACATTGCCATCAGCTGCCACTCGGTTCAGCCTACACTTGTAGACTCACCAAAGACCCAGCCGAGTGATTCAGCTGTGATGCTCTCTGGCTTTTTTTTTTCCCTTTAGACACCTCAGAGGCTTTCCGGCCAGCCAGCCCTCCCTCCCTTGGGACATGCTCCATCTGATGGGGTCCCGGCAGCTCGCTTTCAGCTGCTTCGTGCCAAAGATGTGTTCCTGGTGCTCAATCCGAGTATCTGTGTTTCGCTTCATTCAGCAAATACGTGTCAAATGAATGAAAGAATTTTAATCAATTGATATTTTAAGGCAGTAACTTTTTCTGAGTTAAAAATACCAATGAGACTGCAGTGGGTATTTGGCTGAGCAGCTAAGATTCCACTTGGGAAGACCACATCCTATCCTGGAGTGCCTGGGTCCAAGTCCCAGCGTTATTCTCAATTCCAGCTTCCTGAAGCGGATCCTGGGGACACCGTGGCTGATGATAGCTGTAACAATTTGCTCCCGATTTTGGCTTTGATGAACCAATGGATTGATCTCTCTTTCTCTCTCTCCCCTCCATCCCTTCCTCTCAAATACAATATTTTTATAACTGTTGATACTGCTGATTGCACTTTAGGTAAAAGGCAGAATGTTAGTGTTGCTATCATTGCTGGATCATTAAGCTAGTTTTGATCCTTTTATCTAGCCTTAAAAGGATTTGACTTGTTTGAAAAAAGTGAGGAAAAAACTTTAAAAGAAATCTCTTGATATTTTTATCTTTCAGAAAACTGTGGACTATATTTTCCAGAAATAAAAAGCTATCCAGGCAAATATTTGCACAGGTGTCCCGAATCTGTAAGAAAGTGGCTTCGACAGCTGAAGAATGCTGGGAAAATTCTTTTGCTAATTACCAGTTCTCATAGTGACTATTGCAGACTTCTCTGCGAATATATCCTTGGGTATGTGATGAGTTCATTTGTTTTCACCAACTGGCATAGTAAAAATGGCATGAGGCAATGTTGAGTAACATAGCATAGGTAACAACAGGCAGAGCAGAGCCAGTGGTAAGTTTCATAAGTTACTCCTTATGTCACTTCTGTGCGCAGGACCAGAGTACATCTGTGCTCAAGGCAAGCTTCTATCCTGGGATAGAGGAGCTCTCCCAACAGTTTCTGAATTCTCAGAAAACACAGAACTCTCATGACCATGGTGCAAGTTTTCGCCTCAAAGCTGACCTATCCCTACTTTTTAGCCTCCTGATTTCCCTGTGTGGATTTAGTTTGTTCTGTTACAGAATCTGTGAATGCCTTCTCTGCTGAGTAGTGCTGAGGCGTGAAATCCTTGAAGTGAACCAAGCTTGAAATCTTAGATAACTTGGGAGATGTCCCTGATGGTAGAACCCTGTTTCGGAGAAAACACACTGTAGTTTTAATTCCTTTTTCATTAACATGGATAACATAACCCATTTTTGTTGTCTATTTACTGTGGATTTGGCTTGTTAAAAAGTTCTGGAAAGCAAGGTAAATATTGTGTCCCCAGTGTGGGGTCTGTCTTAATCCTGAGAAAACCAGCGGGAACGTAGATCAGTGTGCTGCTGTGTGGTTTTGGTTATGCTTATGTTTATACTTCAAACAGCTGTCAGGAAGGCTCGCACCCAGCTACCTTCTCTCTCAGTGCATCATTCAGCCTCAAATGTGTAAGAGAACAGGACACATGTAAAAGTTGATGAGGATAGATATGATATTGTGGTAAAATAGACAGACATTAATTCCTGTTTGGTATGGTCCATTTCTAATTGCTTAGAATGAATTTATGAGAAATGTTGTTGCTTTTCAGGAATGATTTTGCTGATCTCTTTGACGTTGTGATTACAAATGCACTGAAGCCGGGTTTCTTCTCCCAGGTACCAAGTCAGAGGCCTTTCTGGACGCTGAGTGAGTGTTTTCTTTCTGTTTTTCTCCTGTGTACCTCTTGGCTAGCAAGTGCAGTACAGTGTCTTCTTTGCCCTTAATGGGGAAAAGAGATTATAAAATACCCGTTTATATCAAGTTTTGCGCTATCATTTACTGTCATTATTTGTTTGCATGACAGCCGCTCCCGACTAAAAACGAACAACAGGATGGACGTTGTGGCATGGCAGTTAAGCCATAGCTTAGGATGTACACATCCCTTACTGGAGTACTTGACTGATCCAACTGCATCCTGATGGGGAACCGATGACAGCTGAAGTACCTGAACCCCTGCCACACTGTTGCAGACCCTTAGGGAATGAACTAGCAGATGAAAGCTTGCTTCGTCTGCTTGCTCACTCGCTCGCTCATTCTCTCTCTCTCAGTACACACACACATGCATACACGTTGCCTTGCATCTCAAATATGTAAGTAACTTAGATAAAAGTGAAGATCATGGGCTTTCAATTTTAGAGCCTAACTAAATGCCTCAAATAATGGAGCAATGAATTAATTATAGTAAGTTAGAATGAGTTAATTTTCTTTAAAAGATTTTATTTGTATTTAAAAGGAAGAGTTACAGAGAGAACTTCCATCTATTAATTTAACTCCCCAATGGCTGCAACAGCTGGAGCTGAGCTGACTGAAAGCCAGGAGGCAGGAGCTTCTTTTGGGTCTCCTAGAAGTTCAGGCCATAGGCCTGTTAGCCTACCTCACCATGGCACGGGTCCCAGAATGGGTTACTTCTTGAACAGAATTGACTGCAGTGTGTAAGGATCAGAGCAAATGAAACAGTTCTCTCTCTGAGGACCAGGAAAGGCCTTCAAGGAAGAATAGTGAGAACTACCACTTGTATAGAAGAGGCTGGTGTGGAAAAAGGTTGCTTTCACGGTCCTATCCTGAAAATCTTACAATTTAGTTTTGAAAAGCAATCTGCCTTTGTCTTTATGTGATTTCAAAAATGAAAAGTCTTGTTGGTGAAGAACCACCGTCCTACCCCCATTATCGTTGCTGACTATTCTGAAATGCCTCGGGACCTCCGAACATACGGGAATCCATGATTATCAGTGGGTCATACAATGAATCAGATTTTTTTAGCGTTAACACGTAATAGCCGGATCCATTTAAATTTATAAAAATGGTTGCTAGAATCGCTAACTGAGGAGCAGTCTTCCCCTCTTAGAAGATCCCGAGTTCACTACGCTCTGTGTTTGGATGCCAATTCCGCTGCCCACCGCTTGTGCCTGCGGCATCCGCGCAGCGGCTTTCTGTCCTTCCTCTTGGAGCGACCTTGTGTCTGCGGCTCCCCTTTCTCCTCCGGCTGCCCGTCCACGTCCTGCCGCTCACCCGTGGCTGACTTCCAGTTCCCTACAGCCCGACTCCACTTTTCCCTGCCTCACAGAAGCCGTTTTCTGTCTTCTGCACTCTGCAGCCCAGAACGCAAGTCCCATGAATTGCGATGCGTCTGGAAGTTTCGCCATCTTGGCACACCCCTCCTCCCACAGTGTTTGGTAGTAACCTTTCCAAACAGGGCGCTTAACCAGGCTAGGAAAGCCGGTCGTGGTCCGTTTTCCTCTCCCTTCGTATCTAACCCGTGTTTTAGTTTTATCGGGTTTGTCATCATTCCCTGTACGAACTGGTGCGCCAGCCCTTCGGGCATCGGCTATCACACTGCTTCCAAACCGGTCACTCTGGCTCCAGCGAGCCCGGTAAACCTCAAGCCACCTCCAGTGCAGTTGGTGTTAGGAAACAACGCCAAGACCCGTCGGCCTGCCATTATAACCTTCATCAATATCGAAATTACGTGGACTGCTTAAAATCAGAAGAAAACGGACAATCGGGAAGCGCGGTGCGTGTGCGCCCCCACTCCGTCCCGACGAGTCGCACAGACGTGACGTCAGCGGTTGTCATGGTAGCAGGGGCAGGCCAGCGCTGCCAGTTGACGTGGGGGCTGAATCCTTCCACCCTCCCCCACACCAATTCCTGGCAACCCTGAAGGATGATTTGGAGGCCCAGAGCCCTTTGCACAAACTGTGCCGCATCACATGTGCTGCTGCGTGACCAGTGCTCCGGAATATCTCTGTATTGCAAAATTACACATCAATTAGGGAGAGGCCGTGTTTGTCTTGTTCACTGCAGTGTCTGATGTTGCCCACTCTCCCTCCCCCACTGCGGGAAGCATTATCCAATCGCTGTCCCTGAGCCCCTGACTTCAGTTCCCGCTAGTGCACCTCCTCCCCCCGCACTCTCCGTGGTCTTAGGCGTTTTTCCTCCTGCAGGGGCACTCCGTGGATATTATACTACTCAGAAACCAGGCACCATCAAACATCAGTCACTTTGTGTACCTTCTTTTCGTAGTCAACCATTAAATTGCCCGGCTAGAATCCTCCATATTTTTACCATTTCATAGCCAGTACATCAAGTTCTGTTTAATCTCACTTGGAAATCTCATCTCTGCCTGGCTTTCAGTCAAGCCTCTTAACCCCTCCCCCACCTTTCTTAAGATACTTCTAGCACAAACTGCCATTTGTCACTTGTTTTAACCATTGTAGTATCTTTTATAAAATGTTCAGGATCAGTAACACAATGCATTTCACCCACACATCCTCTTTGTCTGTTCGTGCCTCCTTAGCTAATCCCACAGCCTGGTTGCTACATGATCTTTACTTCTCTCCCACCGCCGCCCCCTCGTCCCTATTTTTTCCTCCTTCATGAGGTCTTCCCTCTGCAGGTGCCTATTACTGAAATGATGGCCTTTTATTCTTCTATCAGGTTTTGGTTCCCACAGGTTCTATCTCCACTAGTGTTTATCAGATTGTTGGTGTTAAAATGGAGATTCTGATACAGTCAACTCTAAGATAAATAATTTCTAAGACAGTTTTCTGATGATTTAGATGCTGCTCGTGGGGAATGCTAGTGGCACAGATCTGTATCCTTGCTGCATGCCCTTCCCCTGCTCTGTGACTTCCTACCCCTGTGAGACCAAGCATAAATGACACTTCCTTGCCTGCACCTTCCTCTCCAGCTCAGGAAGCCATTTCCTCCTGGATGCTATGAAGTGCCTTTCACTTGGCTATGAATGTCTGATAAGCTTTTTGCTGGATTATGAATGCTGAGGTTAACAGTTTGTGTGTAGAATCTTCCTGTTTCATATACAGTCCAACAAGGTTAAAACCTTCCATGTGAAACAGATTCCATCAGTACATCAAGAAAAAATATTAATTATAATCCACAAGCAGATTATACTATTAGTTATAATTCACTGTTGTAGGTTATACTATTAATTATAAATTAAATAGATTAAACTCTTGTAGATTATACTATTATAAATTAAATAGATTAAACTCTTGTAGATTATACTATTATAAATTAAATAGATTAAACAAATAGGCATTTCGGTGGATATTTTCCTTGAAAAAAAAATGTTACTGCCATCACCTAAAAAAATTACTGCATAGCAAAACATACAGCTGGGGAACAATTCTAAGAGTTGAAATGATGTGTAAAAATAAATGAGCACTGTTCAGTTGACTCATGCATGAAGTAATTCTCAGTGTCCAAAAATTTACGAACATTTTTTAAAGGATAGCCAAGTATGCGTTATCCTCTAACAGATCAGAGTCCCCATCAGAATATAAACATGCAGAACACAGCATCTTGTACTTCTCTTTCACGGCTTTATCTGTAATGCATAAAAGAGTCTGTGAAATATATTGGAAAATATCAGATAAAGAACAGAAAGAAATGAGGTATGTTCTCCTCTCCTTGTGTTTGATCCCCAGGCTGTGCAGGGACTCTGTTATATGACATTTTTTGTAACAATGAGAGATGTCTATCAATACAGGATTATTAAATCGTGGACCCTGTATATGATAAAATAAGATGCATCTCTTAAAATATTTATTTGGAGAGAGAGAGAGCACTCTTGTCTACTGGTTCTCCACAGCCAGGCCTGGAAACACAGTCTAGTTCTCCCACCTGAGTGGCAAGAACCCAACTACTCGACCATCACTGCTGCCTCCCAGAGTGGGCACTGGTGAAAACTGGAGTCAGGAGCCATAGCCCGCCATTGAACCAAGTACTCTGATGCAGAACACAGGCATCCTAACAGCTAGATCACAACCTACTAACTATAAATAGCAAGTATCAGAAATGAGCAAGTTATACTGACATTTGTATATAAGAAGCAGGAGGTTCTAAGAATTATCTCAGTTTGCTAGACCCGCTTTTTGAAAAGCATAAATCCTGTGGCCTGAACAATAGAAATGTATTTTTTTGCTGTTGTACAGACCAGAAGTCTGAGACCAGAGTGTCAGCAGGATTGTCTTCTTGCCCTGGTTGGTAGATGCTCCTCTTCTCCCTGCATCTTCAGGTAGCCTGTGTCCCTTCTGTGTTTATCTGTGCTCTAATCTCTTCGTCTTTTGAGGATAGTACATTGGATTGGGGCCCACCTTACTGGCCTCACTTTATCAGTTTTCTAAAGTCTGCAAATACCCTGATATTCTGAAGTACTGAGGTGTAGGACTTTGGTATTGGAGTTGTGACATAATGCAGCTCAGCCCATAGCAGATTTGGAAATATGCTCAAATCCATCCAGTTGTATACCTTACATTTGTTAAATGTGTTGTATGTCAGTTATTCATCAATAAATGCTAAGAGGTCAAGGAAAAGGATATTCATATTCATTTTAAATGGCATAAGATAATAATAAAATGTGACAGCCTTTTGCAGAAGATGTGAACATATAGCTAATAACTGAAAAAATAGACTTTTGTTTAAAGTTTGCCTTTTTTTTCACTCAGAGAGACAGAGATCTTCCATCCACTGGTTCATTCCCCAAAGGCTTGCAGTAACAGAGCTGGGTCATCTGAAAACAAGAACCTCAGATCATCTGGGTTGCAGGGACTCACATGATAGAGCCGTCATCTGTACTGCCATAGTACTGGATATCACCTGCTGCCTGCCATAAGGAGCAATAGCAGGAAGCTTGGTTGGGAACAGAGCAGCCAGGACTCAACCCAAGCACTCTATTAAGGGATGCAGGTGTCCCGAGTGACAGCCACCTAAACATTGAGTCTTGGGTATTTTTTAAAATCACAAAAATACATAATTTCAAAACACCAGTAAGTTAATAACATCAAAAGCTTTGGGCACTTGGGGAATGCAGTAGCCAGTCTATGTTATCATCAGTGAGTGGTCTAGCACACAAACTTTTCCTAAAAGTTCTGCTTCCTAGGATAAGTTTCACCTGTCTTTCGTCAAGGCTACTAGCCATAGCTTTGACTGTCATTTTCTCACATTTATTTTATGACAATATTGAATAAAATTTTTCTATTCCTATTTTCGTTAAAACAAGTTATTGTAATAAAATATAGCTATATCCAAATACAAATGCAGTTTTCAAATGAGTTTGAGGAGCATGGACAGCATTGTGGCATAATGAGTTAACCTACTACCTCAAAGACAGCATCCAATGGTGATGCCATTACAAGTCCCTGCTGCTCCACTTCTAGTCCCGCTCCTGCTAATGTACCTATGAGAGCAGTGGGGATGGGCCAAGTATTTGAGCCCCTGAACTCACATGAGAGATCTATATGAAACTCAGCTCCTGGCTGGAAACTGGCCCAGCCCACACTATTGCAACCATTTGAGGAGTGAACCAGTAGATGGAAAATCTCTAGAAAGCTTTGAACAGACAGGAAAAAGTCAGCTGGCCTATAATTGCTCAACCAGTACCTACCTGGTCAAGTTCCCAACTTGGCTTTTCCTAGACCTCACTAAGTAGGATACAGAGTTCAGTTATTCCTCACATGCTAAATTATTGGGGATTTCCCTGTTCAACTGCTTAAGACTGTTCTACTCCTCAATTTTAATATGTGGCTTGTTAGAGTTATAAGTCTGTTTTGATTATCCTAAAATGCAAGAAGTTCTATAAAATCTTGCTTGAATACTATAAACTGCTAAGTTTAAATACAATAAAAAGTACAATAATTTAATTATTTCAGAATTGAGAAGTGATACCAGCACCTATGGTACTACCACCAATTCCATAAAGACATATTTCAAACAGAATCTACCCCTCTTCTATTTCCCTTCCCCTCTTCATTTCCTCTTCTACATTTCCCTAAGTAACCACATATATTACTAGGTCCCACTTTCTTGTACAAATTTCTTTAAATAATCACTTTTTGTGTTTCAATTTTCATAAATATAGTCATCATTTACATTAAAAAAGAAAATATCTTTGTCTTCACCTCTCTCTCTGTCTCTCTCAAAACTTAATTTATTAGACATTTAGTTCTTTACCTTTCAATTGGCTTCTTAATTTTGTTAAGTCAATTTTTGGTAAATGATAGGCCATAGAAACAAGCTGGATCTTTGATATACTATGAGTTTTTTCCCTTATAAATAAGTAACTTAAAACCCAAAAATCTATTAGTCATTAGCTTAGAAAGTTTTAAGAATATTTTGGATATAAGGCTTTGTATAAAAAATTGTTCCAGTCTATTTCTGTGGGATAATTTTTGTACTAATGCATTCTACTCCACTCTGAAGAATATTTTAAACTTGAAGATTGTCAGAATTGAATTTCAGGAAAAAAGCTATGGATTTACATTTTCATAAGATGGTCGTGCTTCATCAGTGATTGGAGATACCTTGTAAAAAAAATAATTAAATGTATAACACTAAGTCCAAAGTGCATTGTAAAGTCCCTGTTCTTTTTATTATCCATTGGTGTCTTGTTTCCAATGCAATAGATGACCATAATTAGCGCTAAGTTTGGGGACTATATTAAGGTGCCATAAACCACTCAGTGTCATCCTAGAGTCCCTGATGTGAAGTATGCTCTGAGGGTTCTGCTTAAGTGGTTTCAATAGTTATGAAATGCTATTGATCTCACAGATCCAAGGATGAGGAAATCATTCCAAGATCCATGGTCTGACATAATCCACCTTAGAGTTTCCATTCGCCCAGATAATTTGCTGTCAATGCTTAGCTGGGGTAGTTGACCAATTTTTTCTGCCCTCCTTCCTTTGTTGTAGTACTGGATGTCCTCTGTAGGCCCTATTAGACTGCTATATCTTCCATGGGCTCCTGGACATGCCATCCATTGCTCTACTTTAGCCATTGAGGAGGCCCAGTTCTGACAACTGCACGCCATGATCAGTCCACAGATCCAGCAATTCTCATGGTTGGAGTTCTGAGTCCAGCAGTTCAATTGCGTGAATCCCCAAAGAAACCTCATCTGAAGTGATTCCAAATCTGACTCATGTGTGCTTGCCAGTATGAGGTCTGCCTCAACCTCAGTCTGTCACTGTCATCAGCCTATGCACATGCTGGTAGTTGCAATTGCTGGGTCAGTTCTTTCTCCAGCCCCATCTCTTACACAAACCAATGGATGCTGCTGCCCAGCACAACTCAGCCCACTACACACTGGGCGCTCACATACACCAGCAGGAACTGCAGCATAGTCAGAGTGACCCTGCATATTGAAACCTTGACTCCACTATCCAGCCCACACTCATGCTAGTGGGTGCCACTATCACCTATCTAGCCAGGCCCGCCCCATCCCTGGTTCTCATGCTTAACAGTGGAAGTTACAGTCCATCAGAGAGGTGCCAACAGTTTTCTACTGGGCCCACACCCATTTCCAAACTTGCACTCTCCAGGTGGTTCTGCAGTCTAGCTTGACAGGATTTTACAGGGCCAGAGACTCCTTCTAATCATAAAACCTCTGAACCTGTAAAATCCCTTCTGTTTATAACATTTGACTTACATCATGAGAATCTTTTCTTAGAGGCACCACAGAGAGAAAAAAAAAGTGCAAAAACAGTACACTTTTGAAATCTGAAATCATACAATTAGTAATTAATGTGGGGGGTATAAAAGACATTTAGAATGTTTTTCCCAAAGAGTATCCATTGCTATGTGAAAAACCAACAAAGTCTCCGCTGCTATATCACGATGTTCATCCAATCTTATTCAATATTCCTTCATTATCTTGCGGGTGGGCAGATTTGGCTTCAGCTTCTGTCCAGTGTTCAAGGCTTGAGATAAATGACAAGACTGGTACCAGCCCTCCAGAGGACAAGTAAGGTGCTGGGAGAGGACAGCTTGAAGGTGTCTGCAAACTTGTGATTTGGCATCACATAATGCCAGAATAGGACAGAGATAAAGCAATTGAAGCCCCTGTGATATAGAATAGATAAAAATCTATGTACCCCACCCCAAGTTCCAGACATTAAAAAAGAGTGGAATTCTATCTTTTGCAACAAAATGGTCACAACTGGAGACCATTGTGCTCAGTAAAATAAGCCAATCCCAAAAGGATATATATATATATATAAATGTATGAGAATATATATAATATGTGTGTGTATACACACACACACATAGATGAACTATATAATGGAGACTAGAATACCTGGAGGTGAAGATGCCTTGCAATATTGCAGTATGCATTTCTACTTCTGAATGAAAGGAGAACTCCCAGTGAAACAGTTAAATATACCTCAGTACTAGGAATAATATGATGCTAGATTTTTTTGCCTTTGTCTATGCCTACAACTTCAAGGTGCATGTGGACAACAGAATGTTGAACTTGTAATTGTTGCTGTAGGACTATAGTGCTGTAATAATGTGGGGGAGAATAGTGGGGTGGAAGATGGGGAAGGAAAGGGGTAATCCCTATGTCTACAAACTATGTCATTGAAAAACAATAAAAACAATTTTTAAAAGCTTAAATTTTAATTCAAAAAAAATGATTCACAAGCTAGACTCAATAAAGTTATTATCTAAGAAAAAAACATATGGCCGATGAAGTGCTTATAAGAACTGTTGGCTGAATGCTAGCTCCTTTCCCGCACATGGTTCCTGTTAGGTGCATTGCCTGCAGCCGTGTGCTAAATGTAGTCTGCCAGGAAACTCTCCTTTGATTACAAGGTGTATGATTGTCAAACTTTATTTCCAGAGAATGATGAGGAGCAGGACGTGCTGCCGTCTCTGGATAAACCCGGGTGGTACTCCCAAGGGAACGCTGCCCAGCTTTATGAGCTTCTGAAGAAAATGACTGGCAAGCCTGAACCCAAGGTATTTTTCCAATGAAGACAGAGTCCTCGATGCCACTTGAAGAAATAATCAGTTGAAAATTGAAACTATGGTTTTAAGGGCATTCAGCTTAGTTACCTATGGAGAAGTCATCTGCCTCTGCCTGCTCACCAAATCCCTCCTCTTACCTCTTGTGCCTAAAGAAACGTTCCTTCATTACTGTGGCCTGGGTCTCTGTGGCAGAGCAGAGTCAGGTTCCAAGCATGCAGCCGCAGATCTAGGAAGTATACACGATTAGTGTGTGCTGTGTGTGAGAATGATACCTCAGTAACAGCCCACAAAAAAAACTTCGTATATAAAATAATTGAGGTTACACCACAGATTTATCTAAAGGCAGGCTTGGGTTTGATAACTTGATCACATAGCTAATGTTGGACCTTGGTGATTTTGAGCAGTAGAACCCTGTGTTCCAACAATGTGTTCCAGGAGCCCCATGAGCAGGAGAGATCATCAGGTAATCGAGTCGTACGCCACTGGCTGTGACCCTGCTGGGGCCTTTGGACCCCCTGAGGGGTTTAGTAGATGAAACATCCACACATGGAAATTCTAGTTCTTAGCCCTTCACTGCATTTTCCCACCTATAAGTTGAAGGATGGAAGCTAGAGCAGAGCTTTCCAGATCCTGCATGTTCAAGCTCGTGCTTAGGGGTTCTGTTTCGGTAGATCTGTTCTGGAGCCCAGCAACTGCTTTCGAGAGTAGTTGTACTATACACTTGGATTGTGTGTAACCCACTGTCGCAACTTCTGTCTGATGTCTCATCAACTCTAAACTCCAGGGGACAGGTTTAGCTGTAAACACACAGTCTCAAATGGACTGAGTCAAAATACCTATTTCGTTTTCTGCCTTTCAGCTATCTGAAAATACGTTTCATAATTTCTTAATGCAAAATGAAACAGGTTGGTATTCACCTGTGGAGTTCATTCAGAGATGTATAAGATGTTTATTCTGATGTCTGATGAAGAACACGCACTGTTGAGGTGTGGTTTTCCAGTTTCCATTAAATAATACCACTGCACTGTACAGTTCTTATGCTTCAAACAGAATTTGCTATCTGACTTCCAGGTTGTTTACTTTGGCGACAGCATGCACTCAGATGTTTTCCCAGCTCGTTACTATAGCAACTGGGAGACTGTTCTCATCCTGGAGGAGCTCAGAGGACAAGAAGTTGGGAATCCTGAGGAGTCAGAGCCTCTAGAGAAGAAAGGGAAATTCGAAGTAAGTCTTCCCAGCAGTGCTTTCTTTGAAAGAAAAAACTTTTAGATTAATCCTGGTCCAATTACATGTCCTCACATATTCTAAGCATGAACATGGTGCCAGGTAACTTAAGATTTAAGCATAATTAAAACAAGCCTAGTTAAGGAGGACTATTCCCTTTATTAATGTTTTCATCTATTTCTTCATTACAACTAAAAGCAAGATGCTGCAAACATCTTTTATTTCTGTTTGAAAGGCAGATTTACAAAGAAAAGCAGAGACAGACATGCTGATTCACTCCCCATGTTGCCAGTGGCTGTGATTGAGTCAACCTGAAACCAGGTGCCAGGAGCTTCCTCTGGGTCTCCCACATTGGTGCAAGGGCCCAAGGGCTTGAGCCATCCTCTGCTGGTTTCCTCAGTCCATAAGCAGGGAGCTGGACCAGAAGTGAAGCAGCCAGGACTCAAACTGGCATCCATTGGGATGATGAAAGCCATCTCCACATTTTGCAGGCTTTCTAAAATAGCATGTTATGGAGCCTGGTGTGATGGCTAATGGCTAAATTCTCACCTTGCAAGCAATCGCCGGGATCCCATATGGGTGCCAGTTCAAAAGATGATAATAAGTCATTTACAAAAATAGTAAAAAGTCGTATCTAAGCATTAACAAATACATAAGGCCTTGATGGAGGCCTCATGTTCTAGGGACACTGAAAGTAGCAAATATTTTGACCTCTTTCCCTTCTGTAAAAATCTAATGCAAAATTAGATATCATTTAGATACTATAATAATTAAGTCAGTTATTTTGATTACAGGAAAATATTTCTATATTGTTCTGTTTGGCACACTTTTGATATTACAACCAATTGACCATTTTAAAAGTCAGTTTCTATTTAACATAAAGAGTGCTGCTTAGTAAGAAAATGCTTTTCGTTTTCCAAGAAGACAAGGTATTCCAAAAACCTTTTTTGTAGATTCCTAGAGGGCTTTTTTGTTGATTAACGTAATGGATGAAAAATACTTATGAGATCGAACATTCATTGATTACAGTTTTTACTATTCTGGTTTTTTGTTTGTTTCAGGAACCAAAGGCAAAACCTTTAAATACTTTGTCGAAAAAATGGGGCTCTTTTTTTATTGACTCCATTTCGGGACTGGAAAATACAGAAGACTCCTTGGTTTATACATGGTCTTCTAGGAGAATACATACCTACAGCACTATTGCAATTCCTAGTATTGAGGCAATTGCAGGTAAGAAGGGCTATATTAATGAAGTTTAAATACTAGAAGTCTTGTCTTGAAAAGACAGTTATCTCCCTATGATATGATTTCTTCTTCGGAAACAACTTCTAGGTATGACAATTTAAGTAATTAGGATGACACTTCCATTGGAGCCAAGTATAAATGTTGGACAGCTTGCTTTCTTCTTTCTCTTTCTTTCCTCCCTCCCTTCCTCCTTCCCTTCCTTCTTTCCTTGTTTTCCTTTCTCCCTTCCTTCTTTTTTGATTTTAAGTCTGCCTGGGAATACAATGTAAAGGAGGTAAGGAAGAGTCCCCAGTAAAGAATGTGAAGCAAGCCCAATAATGTGACCCTTGCTTGTGGGGCTACTTTCTCACCAGAGGGTAGGTGGGCCTTCCATTAACGAGCAGTCTGCAGGGGTGAGAAGTGTAGGCAGGGCCTGCCTGAGGAGAGTGGACCTGGGGAACTCTCTCATCCTGTGTTGAGACTACCAGGCTTTCCCTCAGAATAAAGATGAACTAGGAGATGGTCCCTGATTTCACAGGACTGAAGCTCAGTGTCAGATCACCTGAAACTCTGTAGTTGGATTGAGGAGATTCCACATTGCTAGCGACCTTATAAAAGCAAAAGAAAGGCTGGCTTTAAAAGGATGATGGACTGAGACCTGACTTCTCACAGAATCAGTGCAGGTGAAAAGACCGTGGACTGTTGTTTTCAAATAGCATGAGGAAACAGCCGCCAATCTTGATGAAGTTTTTGTCTACCCATTAAAGCAGAGTTGGGGAAGCTTGTTTCTGCCAAGAGCAATTTTGATATTTGTAACATCATTCTCAAGACCTGCAAAATTACCGGAAAAAGAAATTGGCCTGCTATAGATTTATTAAATTTCAAGTGCCACATTTTGCCTTGGCAGGGCCAGACCAAGTTACTTTGTGGGCATTATATGGATCATGCACCAGATGTTCCCCACCCTGCATTAAAGACATCATGAAAGAATAAAAGTGAAATATTCTTAGATACAGAAAAATAGGGAAAAAAAAGATTTGAGAATATCTCCAGAAATCTTTCACTACAGGAAATACTAAAGTATATTGTTTCCTAGGTGAAAGATAAATTGCTCCTTGTTAGAAAATTGAAGAATCATGAATGATTACATAGCAACAAAGGTATATGAATAAAATCACTATTTCCTAGTTAAAATAATGAAAAACTACGTCCTATGGCATTTCAACAGAGAGTTAAAATACATGACAACAATGGCATTATAGATGCCATGAAGAGCAGATGAAATAAAGATGTTCCATCATCCTTGAATTCATGCAGTAAAAGGTAAGATTATATTAGGTATGGATAAGTCAGAAATGCATGTTAAAATCACTAAGATAACCATCAAAATAATTATAACTAGGCATATCAAACTAATATGTAAAATAATGTAAGAATCAGAAAAATAAGGGTAGAAAAAGAATATTGGGAATAAGCAGGATAAATGGATAGAGCAAGTGAGATGATAGGTTTAAACCTACAGTAATTATAGTTGACCAAATGCTTCAGTTAAAAACCTGAATAAAATACCCAACGAAAGACTGAGTGTGAGGTGCATAGCTGAAACATAACGACTCAGCTTAAACTCAGTGTAAATGTCGAAAGATTGAAAGAAATAATACCATGCTAACAGTGGCCAAAAAGAGTGACGATATTAATATGATGCCAAGTAAATATTAAGAGGAATGTAGTTCAGTAACATGAGAATCACTGTGTAATGATCAAGTGTCAGTTCCCAGAAGTCCAGGATATTTGCCAAGGCCCCCTCTCCGTTCCTTGTGTTCACATTGCAGAGAAACCCGTAAAATGCCCATTCTGCCGTATAGAATTGAATGCTTTCTGCTTGAATTCCTTGTTTACAAGTTCCCTTCAGAACTTGACAGAGGGCTTAAAGAGAAAAGCAGCAGAGTGTAACTCTCTGTCCTTTGCTCCTAGCCACTCAATTTTTCTCTCTGCAGACCACCAAGTCTGCCAGAAAAGCTTCACTGGTGTTTCTGCTGCCAGTAGCCTCCCTGGCAACAGTCACAGTTCAGGTGCCTGGAAGGGAAAGGCTGTGGCTGACTGCAGGCTTACCTACCATCCGGTTACTGCTTCCCAGAACTGTGTCCCCAAGCATCATCACTGCCTTCTCAGCCAGTAATATTTCACTAGTCTGATGTTTATATTTCATCCAGCTTTTCTAATTATCTTAGCTCCCGGTTAGAAATGGAGATCTAGTTACATTTTTGAGCTGCAGACTCTCTTACGTTAGATTAAAGGTGGTTATACCAGGCTACATTCCCTGCCTCTTAAAATGGCTATGAGAGAAAGCAAAGCCAAATAGGACTCTTCACCTGTAACAGTGGTAGCATGATGACAATGACTACCCTAAGACACATGAGACCTTCAACAGATCTGTCCTCCATGGCAGGATATAATCCAGTGTCAATACATGTATACCCTTTTAAAAGAGTATCTATTGGTTTTGAAAGAGTGGGTTATTGTTTTTGTTTAGTTCCATATATATATGTATGTAAAATTAAAGATAGTTTAGATACAGTTCTTCCTTTTCCAGGTAGTTTATCTGCTAAAAAAAAAAAAAAATATATATATATATATGTTGATATTGGAACTTTAAGAAAGAGGCCAGCCCAGAATTAAACTATCATTTTCAATGTTTATAGTTCATTTTTTTCTTTCAAAGTGACTCAGTTTTTCTTATAGAATGTGAAAATGGAAGCCAGATTATTCCAAAGTGCCTTTGTGAAAAGTCCAAAAGGATGTGATTGTGAAATAATAAGAAAAAAATCAAAGAGTGGAACTCTCTTATCTTAGAATTTAAAATCTCTCCAAAGAATTAGGATAGGACCATCTCTCTTGAAACAACCATAACCTCAGGGTGCCTCCTGTATGTATATTCCAGAAGCTGGGAAAGAGGACCATTACCTTTGGTTCAGCTTTTCTCAGGAGAAAAATACTAAGTAAGACTTGCCAGTACAAAACAGAGCTAAACAAGTGCCCATTTTCTGGTGCGGAAAGGATTATATCATTTGTGTTTGTTGATTTTGACATTTGAAACCTCCTCAGAAAGCGAAATTTTGGTCTCTAACCTACCTACATTGCTGTGGGGTCATCACCTATTCTAAGGAAGTTGTATGTCATGCAGAACTTGCTACTGGTTATTATAGTAACCAACTCAACATAGTCAGATACTATTGTGTGATTTACCGCTAAGTAAGAAAAATGGAATAATGACAACATTAGATGTTTGAAAATAGAATCTTTATATGGATGTTACCCTGCAAATCTTTTAAGTGCCAGGAGTTGTTCTGTTTGTCTGTATGACATTATTTTACATTGATCTTAACTGTGTAAAAATATTCATTTTGATTCACTTCATTTAACTGTTTCCCAAAGTTTAGATAATATGGTTGACATTGTACAGACTTTAACGAAACACTGTTTCGAATTTTTTATTGTATTTTTCAAATAGTTTACATAGTTAAGAGGGGTATATGACCATGGGGGCCTCTGATTATGAGAGGGTCAGATATAAAGGAAGGTAGATGGGACATATGTTTCAGTTCTTTTTGTTACCCCTGTGTCTGCAAGGGGAAATGGAGGGGACCACCTTTGCTGTGAAACTACATAGCGCCCAGGGACAGGAACAGCCATTTGATGATACCTTAGAGACCTTAATATGGGGAAGAGTGTTCCAAGAGTATTACTTGAATTATTCTGATAGCTCTGAAACATCATTGACCTCATTGCACCAGGGTTGAAACAATATTTCCAATGTACATTGGATGAACAAGTCCACTCTTAGTGCCTCCACAGACCTAGGAACATGCTGCAAAGCTTGGCTAATAGAATGGTCCAACCTGTGCTTGCTTCGGCAGCACATGTACTAAAAGTGGTCCAGCCTGTTCTACTTTTCATCCTCTGATGAGGCCCTTGGTGTCCTCTGCAAGCCTGGATGATCTGGCTGGCATGTGCCCTGTGTGCATCTGAACATGCTGCCCATTGCACAGGCATCAGCAACTGAGCAGGCCCAGTCCTAATATATGCATTCCAAGTCCAACCATATACATTGTTATTTTCCCTGTGGCCACGGTTTGAGTGCAGCCATCTCGTTGTAGAGATCCCCAAGAAACCTCTCCTGGGGTGACCTCAGACCTTTGCACGGGTCAGCCAGTGCAGGGTCAGGTTCAGTCCATCAACTGCACCAGCAACACAAATACCAGTGGATGCAGCTGCCTGATCAGTACTGCCTGCAGCCCAATCTCTCATGCAAACTGCCTAGTGCAGCCCAGCCCGCCACAAGTCCGGTCTTCACACACACCAGCAAGTGGTGTAGCTTAGTGGGGGTGACCCCCAGAAACCTCCACCAGGCTTATCCCCAGCCCTGGTTTTGGGGTGTTCTGGCATATAATGTATCCTAGCTGTTTCTGTCCTACATCTCATCTGGCTTTCATTCAGTTATAGGTGTTGCAGCTTGACTTAGTACTCTGCCCCTAGAATTGGTTTACACGTTTGCCAACAGGTGCTGCCTTGACCAGCCTGGCCGGCCCCCAGCACTAGCTGTCATGCTGACCAGTGGGAGATGCAACCCCCCAAAAACTGCCCACAGTTCCCCTACCAGGCTGCTTCCTACCTCAGATCTTACACCTGCCTGTTGGCACTGTGGTCCAGCCTGATGTGATTTGCACTTTGTTCCATTACAGCCTGTCCCAGCTAGCCCACACTCCTGCTGGCTCTCTCGTACCAGTGGGTACAACCGCCTAGCCAAGCCTGGCCCGCCTCAGACCTGGCGCACATGCTGCTGCCAGATGTTGCAGCCCTGCCCCAACTAGCACCCCTGGTCCCAGCTCTCATGCTCACCAGTGGAAGCAGCAGCTCAGCAGGGAAGTCCCCAAAGTCCCTCGACCAGACCCACTCCCATCACTCCCCCTGATATTGTGTGTGACAATGAGTACTGTGGCCCAGTCTGAAATGTCCTGCCCCCAGTTTTGGCATTCACCAGTAGGTGCTACAGCCTGGCTCAGCCTGGACCACCCCAAAATCCCAATTCTCACTTATGGACACAGCAGACTAACCCAGCCCAGCCAGCCCTCAGCCAGCCTCCAGCCAGCCCCCAGCCAGCTCCCAGCCTTCATATGAACTGGCAGGTGGTGTGGTCCAACACAGCCTGGCCTGTACCCCATTCTGAGTCTCACTTGTTTCAGTGTGTGCTGTGGATTGGTTCAGCCCAGTCTATACATATGCCAATAGATGCTGTGGCCTAGCCTGGCCCCCAGACCTGGCTCTCACATTCACCAACAGGAGCTTCAGCCTAGCAGGAGAGTTCACCAAATTCCATACGAGGCCCACTCCTAGCAATGGATCTTGCATGTGCCCCCCAGGTGCTGCAGCGCAACCTGACATGCCCAGTCCCTAGTCCTGACACTCACCAGTGGGTACTCCAGCCTAGTCTGACTTTCCCATAACATTGCATCTCTTACTGGTGGGTGCTTAGCCTAGCCCAGTCTGTCCTACCCTCAGACTCAGCCCACCTGCATGCAAACAAGTGCTGCAGCCTTGTCCAACCTGGCCCACCTATAGCTCTGACTCTCACACTCATCAGTGGGAACTGCAGCCTAGCAACAGAATCCCCAACGTTCCTCTATCAGGCCTGTTCCCAGCCTTGGATCTTGCCATGTGCTAGCTGGTGTTGTGGCCTACGTCAGCCAGGTATGGCCCATACCCTGCCCTCGCTTTCATGCATGCCAGCAGGTGCTGCAGCCTTTCCTGGCCTGCCCTCCCCAGACCCAGGTATTGTGCTCCCCAGTGGGAGCTGTGACCTAGCAGGGGAATTTCCCAAGTTCCCATACCAGACACGCTCCCAACCCCAGATCCTGCATCCCAGTCTGGTATTGTCTGCCCTCAGACCTGTCTGGTATTGTCTGCCCAGCCCTGTCTGGTATTGTCTGCCCTCAGACCCAATGTTTGCAAATGCCAGTGTGTGCTGCAGGCTGGCCCCACCTGGCTTCCTCCTAGCTCTGGTTCCCATGAGTGTCATATGAGTTCTCAAGTCGAGCCTGGCTTAGCACATCACTACCCCCAGCTCTTGTACAAACCCACAGGTGCTGCAGTCACACAGAGGCGAGCCCAAAGTTTTCTCACATTCTGGTGAATGATGCAGCCCAGCATGACATGGCCCACCCTCAGCTCCAACACTTGCAGGCAGGTACTAAAGCCTAGCCCAACCAGGCATGCCTGCAACCCCAGCTTTTGTGTGTGCCATTGGGTGGCAGGCAGTGCTACTTAGTCCAGCCCAAGTGTTCCAGTTCTAGGGTGGGCTTTTGGCATCATGAAAAGTCATTCTTGGGTTGCCCACATGCCACATTAAGGAGCAGCCTTGGTGCTGTTCCAGATTCCAGCTTCCTGCTGATATGCACACATTGGGAAAGAGGTGATGGGCCAAGTGGTTGGGTCACTCCCAACTATTGTGGGCATTTAAGGAGTTAGTAAACTAGAAGATTGGAATTAAACTCCCTAGTCAGAACTCTGGAAATGATTTGTATGTCTCTGCATGTGATCTGACTTACATATTATTATAAATTTTACACTGAAGGGCAGTTGCACTCTACATTGTAAGTGCCATCCACCTAGCTGGGAATAGAAATATTAAAATTACGAAACTATTAAACTTCTTCTTAGCAGTGAATATCAATTTTTAAAAGACTTTGTTAGAGAAAAATGGAAAGAGATCTTCCATCAGCTAGTTCACTCCCCAAACAGCCACAATGGCTGGGCTGTGCTGGGTTGAAGCCAGGAGCCCAGAGTCACTTCAGGTCTCCCATGAAAGTGGCAAGGAATCAAGCACTTGGGCCATCTTTTGTTGCCTTCCCAGGTGCATTAGCCATGGAGCTGGGTTAAAGTAGACCAGCCAAGTTTGGAGGAAATGGCTTAACCCACCATGCACAATGCCAGCGTCTCAGTGCTTTATTTGTTCATTTACATTTATGAAAAGTATTTGGAGACCTGCAGGCTAATCAGATTTTTTTCCCCTCCAGAGTTACCCTTGGACTACAAATTTACAAGATTCTCTTCTGGCAATTCAAAAACAGCTGGCTATTATCCATTGGTTCATTAGACCATTGGTAGTAGATCAGTAGTCTTATCAAATGATGAAACACTGACAGCTAAGTATTGTTACTTAAAAATAAAGACCCACATATGCAGCAAGAACACTGTAAAAGAAAGAAGAAGAATAATTTTCAGGAAACACTGTAAATGCTTTGTAACAAATTTTTAATGAAAACTGACCAAGAAATTGATACATGTTTATAGATCTCCTTTTTATATAAATCATTTTGATGTTTAATAGCTGTAACTTAAAGTCTCAGCATCCTACAACTAAAAAGGAACTTTAGTGATATTTTTGTACCAATAGCTTTGAGATCAGAATTCACCTGGGGAAGATACATAGATTTACACATATGTCTAGTCTGGTGGATTTGGGAGTATGGTCCGCAGAACAGTAGCAAAGTGTAACTAGCACAGGGGACCTGAGAACTTCATCATGAATATCTGTGGGCCCCATTCCAGAACTACTGAATTAGGAACTCTGGAACTGCTGCCCCGCAATTTATGTTTTCAGAAGCCATCCAGGTGATTCTAATTCAGTATCCAATTTGAGAACCACGGATTGGAGTGTCTCCTTCACTGGTCTTAGTAGATAATAGCTGAATATCGATGTACATCATGTAAATGTCCCAGGAAAGAGTAGCCATAGTTGAGAACAACTGATCTATATTGGTTCTTTCAGTTTATATCCAAGAACTCTGAGTCCTGTGAGGTGAGTTAGTTGTCCCAGCTATTAGGTTTTATGTTGTTCCTGTGTTTTCCAAAACAAGGAAACAGAGACATGACTTCTGAGATGATAGTATGGTACAGACATGGTACTGAAGCCCTTATCTTAGCCTATTGTTATCTCTTAGATTCCTGCTCCCCCATAATACTAAAGACTATTTAATCAATTCTTAATAACTTCATGGCATGTATCCTCAAAGGAGGCAAAAATTGGTTGATATGAAAAGCAACATTAAATAATACATTGTATTGTAACCTTCTAAAAGTGAACCCATGCTCTACAATTTTATTCGGTATCATTAATTTTTAATGTTTGGGAGGAACTCTAATATTAAAAGTTTGTAGTTGGGTTACATTTTTCTACAAAGGATGATAATGAATAAACTGGTTGATAAAAATCACTGTAAGAAGGTTTAGAGACATACTATAATCCAGAACTGTTGTGTTCTATCTGCTGTGAATAGACACTAGTAGATATTTGGAACCAGATAGTATTTATAAATTCCTGGTTATTTTTTATGCTGTGAATTTTACTTTCTACCACGTACAGTATCAGAAATACACTAGCCACATTTTACTTGGACTCTACCAGAGAATTTAGCAAATTGACACATGCAATGAAAAGATAAATATTTTATTAAAGTATGTAAGTGATCATTTATATCCCAAACATACTTGTGGGGATGAGTTTCTCAGGGTAGGTAAAAGAGAATTTTTTCATCCAAGTAGCTTTGTTTTGTATCTATGTATAGATATATGGTGATATATTTGGCATTGATCTACTGTCATTGTAATATTGTAATTAGCATACATCGTCAGACATTAAGCTAAGTAAAAGATGTCATTTTTTTGTGTGTTTTAAATAGACACTTGATTTTGTTTCAAAATAGTTATTTTCCTTATTTATGTTTGTTGCTTCAATGGCAAAGTATTCTTTTAGTGTTTATAAACTACTCTGAATATGAAATATGAGAGTCCCAAACAAGAAGTGTAGCCATTGAGGAGTAGACTTTTTTTTTTAACTCAGTTCAGAAGTTCTACTTTTGTCAATACCTGCCTGAAGACTTGAAAAAGCTACCGTTTAATTTGGCCATTTTTTTCAATGTTGTAAGAAAGGAAAAAGCTGGAGTTTTTTTCTAAGTTACCTTGCAACTTTCTGACATATCTCTGCTTCTTCTAATGAATGTTGTTTTTAGAAACTAACTGGGTTAACTTGGGGGAGGGAGGAGGGAGACCCCAGCGCCAACTAAACTGTCAAAAAACAATAAAAAAATTTAAAAAACTAACTGCGTTTACATATTTTTATTTCATTTTTTTACTCTAAAACCCAACCTTGTTTCTAATTGTATATGAAGAGTGAAAATAATCATCTAAAAGTGGCACTACAAAAAGAATTTTTATAATATATGAAGAAAAGTTATGTAACTGGGCAGAAGACTTAGTATTAACACACAGGCAAATATTCAACATCTAAAAGATACCTTAATAAGTGGTAGAGAGCTGAGATTTCTCTTTTTGGCCACTCTTGATTACACAGAGGGAAGACCTGAATGGCCAGTTACTTTGGCAGAATTTGCTGTTTAGAATATTAAACGAAGTGGAGGAAACCACCATGGGGGGAGGGCTTGGGGAGGGGTGGGGAGAATCCAAGTATCTATGAAACTGTGTCACATAATACAATGTAATTAATGAATAAATTAAAAAAATATTGAAGTAGCAGAAACTTTCACTGTACCATGAACTACAATTTAAAATCAAGTACTTCTGAATGTCAATCAGTAAATTGAAATGTACCTTTTGCCCACTAACGCTTATATCCAACAGTTGTGTGTGTCCATGTGTGTGTATATATATATATGAATGACATATCACCACACATGTACTTTTAGTGAATTATTTTGAATAACAACCCAACCTAAAATAAAATATCAAACTAACTCTCTGGGTATAATAAACTTGACTGCATGTTAGAATCCCATGGATAGCTCTGTATAAATGATACTGTAGTAACATTACCTTATCTTTGGTTAAACTGTCAAGCACAGATTATCAGTGCAAAATGTTTTATACACTTGACTACTTTTATCAAAGCCATAAGGGCATGCCAAAAAACTTATTCAATATGGTCCAGCTGCTGTCCTGGGCATGGTTTGGTTCATACTGAATTAATTCAGAAACATTTCTCTTGGTTTCTGGAACTATCCTCAGAAATATTAAGATAAAGGTGATGAATGTTGACTCTTCACTATAGCTACTACATATACATTATTGTGTTTACTTCCTATAGTAACCATGTAAATTTTACAGATGAGGAAACTGGAATTCAGAGGTTAAATATTTGCTCAGAGCCACATTGTTACCAAGGGATAGAGTTTATGTAAGCTCAACGTTGAATTGTGTTTTTAGGATGTATTTCATTATTTGAAATAGAGATATTCCATCGATTAGTTCATTCCCCAAATGGCCACGATTGCTTTGGCTAGGCCAGGCTGAAACCAGGAGGCAAGCATTCCATCCTCAGCTCTCACCCAGGCAGCTGCAGCCCAAGTACTTGGGCCATCATCCACTGTTTTCCTGGGTGCATTAGCAGGGAGTTGGATTTGAAGTGGAGCAGCCAAGATTCCAAACTGCACTCTAATGTGGGATGCTTGAATCACAAATGGTGATCTAACTCATTGTGTGAGCCAACCCTGACTTGTACTACTAGTTGACAGGCATGTAAGATCTTCTACATTGGATCTATACTGACCAAAATCTGAGTCTAAAACCACACTTTCACAGTCATAACATGCCTAGGGCATATCAGATTAAAAATAAAAACATATTTGTGTCCTAAAGTAACGTAATTTAGCCCAATATTAAAACAAGTGTTATAATAGCTGAGAGTGAACTAAAGATCCAAGAATTACATTAGCCCTAAAATGTACAGTCAGTTCTTGAATGTCAATCAATAGGCAGGCCTACTGTTTGTGTTCAGGTACAGATGTTCACCTTGAGAAGTTACTAGTTTCCTTTGTAGGTGCTGAGGTAACTAAAATGGAAAAGTACTGAAACTCCATCTGTAGAAAAATTAGGGCCTTCCTTAGAATGTCAAGAGCAGCAGTTCATAGGCATCTTGATAATCCAGGGGTTTTGGGGTTCATTTGTTTGTTTTTAATCTACTTATCTGAAAGGCAGAGTTACAGAGAAACTGAGACAAACATCTTCTATTTCCTGGGTCACTCAAATGGCCTCAATGTCCAGAGCTGAGCCAATCAGAAGCCAGGAGCCTACTCTAGGTCTCCCACATTGGTGCAGCTGCAGTGCCCGAAGGGCTTGAGCCATTCTCCCCTGATTTCCCAGGCCATAAGCAGGGGATCTGGATAGGAAGTCAAGCAGCTGGGACTCAAACCAGCATCCCCACCTGGAATGTTGGCACCACAGGCAGAAGCTTAGCCTACTATGCTACAGTGCCAGCCCTGACAATCAAGTTCTTATCCGTTCAGCTGTTTGGAGCCCTTTTTCAAAGTCTTTTGTTTAGTTTTGTTTACTCTCTCGATAACTTAGCCTTTGATGCATTCTTGGTAAAAGCCAAAATTTAATAAAGCAATAAATTAGTCTACTAAAAGCAATTCTTTATTCTTTAAATTTGGTAGAAATGTCTAATTCCTTATAGTTCTTATGATTAATCTGAATGCCCAGAAATGGAAAATAAAATCATCAAAACCATTATTATGTGAGGAAAAGGGAAATTCTAAAATGTGGTTACTCAACAGGGCTGTATGGCCTCAGCAGACCAAAACAATATTTCTTTGGTGACCAGAGAATGAGAAGCTTTTAACTGGTTTGGAGGCTTGCATATAAAATTATTAAAATCAAGAGGTGACAAGAGTTACCAAGTCTTTCCCAAGTGGTTGAGAGAGCCCTCCTCTCATTCCAGAGGGTCACAGTTTGACATGGGTCCTGGCTTTGCTAATGCAGACCCTAGGAGGCAGCAGGTCATGGCTGAGATGGTCGGGTCTTCTATCCAAGTGGGAAACCTGAGCTGAGTGCTTACACTCCTGGTACCAACCAGTTGCAAACACTGTCAGCAGTGAACCAACTGAAAGACTCACGTTTTGCCTCTCAAATGAGTAGAAAAATGTTTAAAAACTGACATGATAGGCCCGGTGTGGTGGCCTAGCAGCTAAGGTCCTCACAATGCACTTGCCGGGATCGCATATGGGCACCAATCTAGTCCCTGTGGCCCCACTTCCCATCCACATCCCTGCTTGTGGCCTTGGAAAGCAGTCAAGGACGGCCCAAAGCCTTGGGACCCTGACCCGCATGGGAGACCCAGTGGAGGTTCCAGGTTCCTGGCTTTGGATCAGCACAGGTCCAGCTGTTGTGGCCACTTGGGAAGTGAATCATCAGACGGAAGATCTCTCTCTCTTGCTCTCCTCCTCTCTGTATATGTGACTTTCTAATAAAAATAAAATGAATCTTTAAAAGAAAAAACTGACATGACAAGCAGAAAAGTGCAACAAGATTTAGAATGAACTGCTTGGTAAGTGAAACCCATGTGGTATCTAATTTAATGACTAGTTTTATTAGACTAAACAACAGAAATGATGCCAGCTTGTAACAAGTAGCACCAACCTATTAGACTAAATTAACCAAGGACAGGGAAATAACATTTCAGAAAAAAGATGAAGATTCAAATAGGTGACTAATGTGAGTCAGTCACTACAGTGAAAATGTAAATGCTCTAGCAGGAATTTAGGATTAAGCTAGGTATATAGTTTGTAAAAGGAAACCTAGCTCTCTAAATGAACTGTTCAGGGTTAGATACAGTTACACCTCAGCAAGAATCTACAAGTAAGAATTGTACCAAAAGAGACAAGTATGCTTAACTGTGCTTATACACTTTTAAGTTTCTGAGAATAGAAATTTTGCCCATTTATGTCAAATGTTTACTTGGCCTGGTAAAAACATTTGATTATTCATTTCAAAAAGACATTGCAGCCCTTGCTAATACAGACAATGCCAAAGTGCTCCTCCCCCAGTCTGAACTGATCACTGCTGGGCACAGGTATCCTTAGTAGAAAGTGAAGTTGTGACAGCTGTTGTCATCTGTACATTGATTTTCATATTTCAGGCATACTTTTTTTCCTTTAAAAGCATGTAGTTGCAGGGAAAGGATTGAAGTGCACTCATAGAATACATAATGAATAATTTTCTAAAAGTCTGTTAAGCTCATAAGAAGACCATGATAAGGATGGCACATAGAAGTTTTTTCCTAAAAACTGTACTTTGTTAGAAAATCAACATATAGTGCTTCAGTTACCACCAAAACCTATGTTAGTTTATAGGAAATATTTATCAGTATATACTTGAGGTTGAGTTTCCTATTTACCATGTCTTAAGCAAAAAATTATGTGTTAGCTGTTTGCTTATTTTTTTCCTTGTTAAACTGTCAGGACAATAGTTACTGTGACCATTTGATAATTTTAATGATGTTCCAATTTTAAATTAAACTAAACAACACAGAACTTTTGCATTTATTTTTATTTTTGGTGAAAAGAAGTACAGTAGTGACGTTTTTTCCTTCAAGCACATAGAAGACAAAGTACTCATTATCCTTGTTTAAAGTAATTCTACTAGTATTTAAACAGGTTAGGAAACATACAAGTCAAGTACATTATTACTAGGGCAAGAAATATCAAATGAGACAAGAAAGTTACATTTTTCAGTTTAAGACCACTTTCACAAGACTTAGCAACAATTTGAGAAATCTTTAAGACTTCAAAGATCACAATATTCAAGTTTTATTTCTAAGACCAAAGGTATATATGAACAGAGACCAGAACAAGCTAATCTATAGAATATTCAAGAAGTCTTCAAACTTCACAGGACACGAAACATATTTTTGTACATGTTCTCAATTACAGGAAGAGAAGTAGACATGTAAACATCAAGTCTGTCATTAAGCTGTAATGAAGAAAGGAACAATTTTATGCAAAATGAATTAAGGAGCATATAGCAATAATCTTCCACATATACAAAGGTCACTCCTAGAATAGTAGAGAGAAGAATCTAGATACATTCGCAAATCTGAAGAGTTAGGAAACACTGGAGAAAAATCTTCCTGTAAACATCTCATTTAAACCCCAAGCCTTGATTCCCTTATCTGTATCCTAAGAGACCTCCCCTCCTCCCTCTGATCCTACAGGGTTTGGTTTTTCAGTTGGCCTTTCCAAGCCCATTCCACAAAGGGATTTCTACTTCTGGGTATTTACTTAGTTTCCCCATCTAAGGCATCTTTTCCACTGCTTGTGACTTTGTCTTATAACCTTCAAAGACTCAGAGCAAAACCTTCAAAAAGGAAGGGAAAAGGACAATGGGTGGCCATCAGCAACACCTTAAGCTCACCTGAAACAGCCCTAACACCACCACTGCCCCACCTATTGGAACTTACCCTGGAAATTGACATATGCCATAGGGCTTCTCAGGGAAAGGCAGCCTGGGATCGCAGCCAGCTCCTTCTTTGTTAAAGCAAAAGCTGAGAGGAAATGCAGAACTGCAAACTGAGGACCAAGGCAACCAGGCAGTTGAGGCCCATGAGACAACAGAGCAGTAGTAAAACAGTACAGAGAACAGGGTGCCCTACAAAATCCAACTATGACCATTTCTGAGAAGTCCAAAGCCCAAGAAAGAATCATCATCTTTAGAAAATGGAAGAAAGCTAAGTTCTGGTTGCTTCCGGTTATCTCTTGTCTTGAGGCCTGTCCTGAACCCCTCTCTTTCTCGCCTCAGCTTCTCAAACTAAAACACAGGGGTTTGGGAAGAATTGGAGGGGGGCAGGGTATGTTAAGGTTAGCCTAAAAGAACATTGCCCTTAAATAATTACAGATCTCTCTTTGAAACTTTCCACACCTAGAAAGTAAACAATGTAAGGGGGTGAGGGCAATAAGAGATCTGGAGTGTGTTTCACAGTACCTTTCTCTGGACACAACCCAGAGGTTAAACAAAAAGATGGCTGGGCAGTTTTGTTTCCTATAATTGTTTAAGAAACGGAAAGAATGAGCTTAAACTAAGAGGATTAAAGAAACGCCACATTCCAGAAATAACCATCTCTTCAGTACCCCACAATCCTGATAACTTCTGCCATGTTCAGGATGGCTATGGGACAGTGACTAAGGGCTGTGCTAAACTGAATTGTCCAGATTAACCATGGCTTGTTGGTCAGAGATCAGTAAAGCTAAATGTTGGGAGAGGTCTGACCCGGCCGGCCTTGGTTTGGGCTGGCTTGTTGCTCAGGCCAGACCAAGCTGTCTAAAGGGGCAAGGGGTGCAGGTGTGGATTTCCTGTATGTATCTGGGAATTAACCACAGATAGCTCTCCAGGCAGACATTAGTGAACTGTGCCTAGCAAGTAGGGGCGAGCTACAACACAGGCCTTCATACTCACCAGTAGCTGGTCCTGAAGCAGATTCATCAAGGGGAAAAAGACCATGTTGTAACACAGAAATACCTCTTATCTGTTACTTAATTCATACCTAGCAGTCACCCACCAGCCACCTGCTTGTTTTGCCAAATAACTACATGGTAGATGGCCTAAGCTCTGGGAGGCACCTGACATCCAGTCAGTGGTAGTCTGGAATGTCCAGTTCAGTTGATGGCAGAATTGGGATATTAGTTTCTCATCTTGCGGTGGTACAAATCAGAGCATGCCTTAAGCATATGAGTATCAGGAGCACAGCAGCATTAAGTATGAAGCTTTCTTGTAGGAGAGAACCACTTAAATAACTACAAGACGACCATAGTCCCAGACAAGGCTCAAGCCATGCAAAGACAGTACGCATCTACAGCATCATGAGCTTGTCATAGAAGCATTAGAAGAAGGCCATGCACCTGGAACAGTAACACTATGCAGAACAGCATGAAGGCCCAGAAGGAGACGAGCACAGGCATGTAAGCACAATCCGTTGAAGATTCGGAAAGTCCAGAGGACACAGTGATCCAGTATGAAGAGAAGGCAGAGAGAAGACTGCATGCTATTGGTCAAGCGTAAGTCCAGGAGGAGGTGGTAAGGAAACTTGTGCAGGAGCTTCCGAGGAGGGCAGAGATTAGCCGGACTGGAACCTGAAGGCCCTGGGACTTTCCACGGGCTGCCTTGGTGGGCCTCGAATTCCTCGGCGGGCTCCGTCACCCATCAGGTAGTATTGGAGGGGATTGGACCACAGTTCTCCTTTGATAATCTCAGCAATCCTGTCGAATTCGAGGAGGCTATGATCGGAGAACCAGTTGAAGAAGCTGGGGATCGTGTTCCCTTCCCGGTTCCTGTGGATCTGAGCCTGGGGGTCTTGACCTCGGTGCCAGCGGATCGGAGTGGACAGAGATACTACCCGGCCAGAGGATCTGCGCTCATACTCCTTGACCAGCCCCTCATTTCGGAAGTAGGGATTGCTCTGAAAGATGAACTTGAATTTGCAGCCCGCTCTGGGATGTTTAAGCTCCTCCACTTCCAGATTAATCATGTACCTCATCATGTCTTCATCTTGGCCACTGATCATAGACGACAGCTGCGGGTGGTTCCGAAAGGCAGTGACCCAGAACCCCGGGATATTTTGGATAATGAAGCTCCTGCGCTGCATATGAAGTCTTCGCATTCGGCCAAACTTGCGCTCCAGCTGAAGAAAGGCCCTGTCAGCCTGGGCATTGACGTTGGAGAGCTCCTGATCGATGGCCTCCAGCGAGTCCATGCAATTATTGATCTTCGGAGCCCTGGGCCGAGCCTCCTCTTTCGCTCCTCCCACCACCTTCTTTTCCTTCGGTGCAGCTTTCTTCTCCATCCCCTCCTCGGCTTCTCCCTCCTTCTCTACTGTCACAGTGATGGCGCACTTCTTAGTCGACATCTCTTTGGCTTTGGCCCCAGAGATCACCAAAGACCCCAAGCCCCCTGTACCGCTGGCTTCCAGAGCCTTCTGCCCAGCAGGGCTGCGCGGCTCTCCACGCTGACAGCCATTTTTCTGACTGTTGTCTGCTGCCATGGAGGCACAGGCAGCTTCCGAGCCCTGCTTGGGAGATGGAGCATCTCCCTGTGCCGCTTTGCTCGCCGCACCGCCGTGGTTCGCAGCGATCAGGCTGAGCGCAGGACCGCAGTCCTCGGCATCCCGGGGTGTACCTCCCTCTGCAGCGGTTTCCAGACCGACCCCACCTGCATCCGCCATGGCCGGTGTCTCTTCGGTTTCCCCACGGAGCCCCTGGCACTGGCTTAAGTCCGAATCTCCTGGGGCGTGCTCGGGAGCAGGGAGGCCGGGAGTCTCGGAGAGCGCGAGCTTGTTGCCGCCTTCGAGGCCGCTCATTTTGGGAGAAGGCGGACCTGCGGCAGAGGAGCGCTCCGTGTCCTCTGCAGCAGCAGCGCTTCGCCGGAATCTGCACCTAGCACCACCCCTTCTCCTCTGCTCGGCGCCGGCTGCCATGGCAACCGGCAACGTCAGGGCGGGGGCGGTCGCCGTTGCGCGAGAGCTGGAGCCCGCTGCGCCAGGGATGACGCTTGTCAATCAAGCGTAATCCTTTGTCTTCTCCTTAGAAAATGTTAGGAATTCATTAGTCTGAAAAAGAAATCTGACTGACGTAAGTGGATATAATCGCATTCAAGCATCTGAGAAGGCTAATGTGGGTTTTTTTTTAAATCCTCCAAGTGAAATGGGGAGTGAATCATGGGACCGAAGATCTTCCTCTCTGTCTCTCCTCCTCTCTGTATATCTGACTTTGTAATAAAAATAAAATAAATCTTAAAAAAAAAAACTCCAAGTGAAATGCTAAAGCACCTAAGGTATTAAAGTATTTATTAAAAACAAGGGTTAGTTACTGTCTGTTCACATCTGTTCATAGTGCCTTTTCTGAACAGGGAAGCGGATTCACAACTCATAGCCCTTCTTTCTTCAAGGCACACATTCATGGCCATTACCAGTGCACAAAGATGAGCAGAGTGACTTCTAAATTGAAGTTGGGCTGCGTATTTAACGTAGCATTTAGCTACAGTTTTTCAACCAGTTTTTCAATGAGACAATACTAGATTATTTCGACCTCCTTACGCATTTTAACCTTTATATATTTTGCTTATCGTCTACAAAGCAGTTGAACAATATTTCCTCTGCACTTTTAACTGTGCCAGTTCATATTAGGGCTAGGTCTGGGAGCTGACTGGGCTGGGCTAGGCTGCAGCACCCACCGGTGAATGCCAAGCTGAGGTGGTCCATGCCAGACTGTGCCACAGTGCCACCAGCACACGTGAGACCCAGGGGGAGGGACGCAATCCCAGAAGGAAGGCTACAGGGCTCCTCTGCTGGGCCAGTACTCCCACTGGCAAGTGTAAGAACTGGGATGGGGGCCAGACCACATAGGAAACAGCTACAACAATTGTTGGCCTGCATGTAAACTGGGTTAGGGGGAAATCCAGGCTGGGCGAAATGACTATATCCACTGGTGCACGCATACATAAGTGAATGCATGCATAAGCGAGAGTAAATACAGGCCCATTAGGCTTCGCCATAGCATCAGTTGGCAAGTGTTGTGACTGGAGGCAAATACTGTCAAGCTAGACTGCAGAATCACCTGAAGAATGAAAGATCCAGGGCTGGTAGTATGTCCAGTAGGGGCAATGTGAGCACCTCTCTGATGGGCTGCAACTCCCACTGGTGAGCATGAGAACCAAGGCTAGGTAGGCCTGGCTAAACATGCATTGGTACTCACTAGCATGAGTGTGGGTTGGATAGTTGGGTCAGTTTTTTTGAACATCCAATGATGTATACAGAAGCTGAATGGCATGCAGGACAGACTGGATCAGTCTGCTACAGATACTGGCAAGCACAGGAACCAGGGCTGGGCAAGGGCCTAGTGAAGATTACTGGGGGTCACTCTGACTATGCTGCAGCTTCTGATGAAGTATCTGAAGGCCAAATCTGTGGTGGGTAGAGTGGAACTGGGCGGCAACATCCATTGGTTTGTGTAAGAGACAGGGCTGGAGATAGAACTGACCCAGCAATTGCAACTACCAATGTGTGTGTTCTAGAAACACTAAAAGTTTCCCTCAGTTCTAACACACTTTTTTTTCATATCTTAACATCCTTGTAATAACTAGTCTATAATGATATCTTACGACTGCTATCAGCAGAACAGAGTCCCCAAGAGTATGTCTGCCACTAAGAATGAGTTAATTGGACTTTTGTAACCTCTGGAAATGTTAATCAGTAAGCTCTTTTTAAGTGCCATTTGAGGAAGGGAAATAAAATTTACTTGTTCTCTGAAAAGCTTTGACATTTTCAACCACAATCAAAAAAGTACTAGCATCAAACCTTGCACAATAGCTACTAAGTATCTTTAGAAAAAAAAAAGTCTTGGAGGAACACTCTTCTAGAGCTAGGGCACTCCAGTAAGAAATGTTATCATCACCAGAATAATTCAAGACCCGTGGAAAGTAATGTGTGAGACAAGGACAACAAGAATTGCATCTAATTACCTAAAATGAGAAAATATTCAGACAAGACACTTACTTAGTTCAATTTGCCATTTACCCATGCAATGATATATGACAAAAATATTTTTGAAGTTGAAAAGTAGTTCGGTAAAGATTTATTTATTTTTATTAGAAAGGCAGATATATAGAGAGAAGGAGATACAGAAAGAAAGATCTTCCATCTGCTGGTTCACTCCCCAAGCTGACTGCAACAGTGGGAGCTAAGCTGATCCAAAGCCAGGAGGCTTTTCTGGGTCTCCCATATGGACGCGGGGTCCCAAGGCTTTGGGCCTTCCTCCACTGCTTTCCCAGGCCACAACGAGGGAGCTGGATGGGAAGTGGAGCAACTGAGATTTTTTTTTTTCCAGATGCTCCAAGTGTTTATTCCAATTCCTCTGGACACCCTGGGGCAGGATGTAGACAAAGGCTTTGTGACTTGAAGCCTGTGGCCTTTGATGGCGGCTACCAAGTTCTGCTTCTGCCACTGAGCATGGCACTAGGCTACTGCGCCAGCCCCTAAAGTGAAAATTCTAAGAATTAGAAAGTCTTGTGTCAGTTTGATATTTTTTAATCCTAGGAAGGAAGCAAGGTGATGACTCAAGTGTTTGGATCCTGGAGACCAGTTGCAGTTCTTGGTTTCTGGGTTTGGCCTGGCATGGCCCATCCTTGGCTACTGTGGCCGTCTGGGGCGTGAACGAACAGATGGAAGCTCTCTGTCTCTGTCACTGTGTCTTTTAAATAAATAAAACTTTAAAATACATACACACACACACACACACACACACTTTGGAATCAGATCAGACTTTAGTTTTATTACTGAGCAGCTGTTTGACTTGGTAAATCACTTCATCTTTCTGAGCCACAATTTGCTAATATATAAAATGAATAATAGGGGCTGGTGTTGTGGCATAACCTGCTAATCCTCCACCTGCAACACCACCATCCCATATGAGAGCCAGTTTGTGCCCCCAGTGCTCTACTTCCAATACAGCTCCCTGCTTATGGCCTACAAAAGCAGCAAAGCTTAGCTCAGGTCTTGGCCTCTGCACCCACATAGGAGATGCAGAGAAGGCTCCCGACTCCTGGCTTCAGCTCAGCTCAGCTTGGGCTTTTGGTGAGTGAACCAGAGGATGGAAAATCTATTTCCTTTTCCTCTGTCTCTCCTTCTATCTACAAATCTGCATGTCAAATAAAAATAAATGTAAATCCTTAAAAAATGTACTAAATTTTGCAGTGCAATGAAAGTGATATATCTCTGAAGTGTTTGTCATAATGAGCTGTGATAAAGGAATTGTTGATTTGAAAGGCAGTAACAAAAAGGAGAGAAAATGAAAGAGAGAGAGAGAGAGAAAGAGGACAGGATGATCTCCCATGCACCGGTTCACTCCCCAAGTGGGCTCAATGCCCAGGATAAGGCCAGACCAATAAGGCCAATAACCAGGAACTACATGCAGGTCTCACACAGTTGGAGAGACCCAAGGACTTGGATCATCATCTACTGCTTTCCCAGGAGCGTTAGCAGGGAGCTGAATCAGAAGTGGAGCAGTTGGGATTCGAATCAAATTGTAAGCAGTGATTAAATCCACTGTGCTGTGTGTGACATTGGCCCTGATTTGGTCATTTTTATTATGTTTATACCAAGATTTATCTACACTAAATAGACTATATTGGAGGCAGTGTAACATCAATGTAAAAATTATGCAACTAGGTATATGTAAGTTCAAAAATAAGATATCAATGTAGGATAAACAGTAACTGAAAACTTTGTGGAAGAAATTAAGGGTTGAAATGAAAGTAGGATAAAATTTGAATAATCAGAAAAGCCATAAAACATTAGGATAGAGTAATAATACATTACATTACATTGCAGTTAATTTTAAATGGTTGTAGACATGCTATTTCTAGTTGACAGGAAGAAAATGCCTATTCTGCAAACAGAAGTATTTTGCTTTCTTTTACGAAATACTCCTTTGGAGGCTGGCATTGTGGTATAGTTAGCTAAGCCTCCACCTATGGTGCCAGCATCCTATATGGGTGCCAGGTCATGTCTTGATTGCTCCACCTCTGATCTAGTTCCTTGCTTGTGACCTGGGAAAGCAGCAGCAGATATCTAAAGCCCTTGGGCCCCTGCACGTATGTGGGAACTCTTGGCTTCAGTCTGGCCCAGCTTCAGCCATTGCAACCATTTGGGAAGTTAACCAGCAGATGAAAGATCTCTCTGTCTCTCCTTATCTGCGTATCTCTGCCTTTCAAATGAAAGTAAGATTTTAAATCCTTAAAAATCACTTTAAGGGTCCTATAAAATACCACAGAAATAAATTGACTGTAAAATCTGCTTTCAATAGCTAATTTTAAGCAGACTTACTTGTTTGAAATTAATATTTTTACAAAAATTTAAATTTATCTCTAATGCTATTTACATGCTTGAGAAGGCTACATGACCATGTGGGCATCCAATTAGCATTGGGAAGTTTAATGTATGGAGGAAGGTGAGTTTCAGTTTTTTTTTCCTCCTATGTCTGCAGGGAGGAAAAGGGAGGAGCCCACTCCTTGCTGTCACATTAAAGCAGAACCCGGGGATGGGGGACTGTCATTTAATGGTACCTTAGAGACAGTGATGTGGAAAAGTGTTCTGAGGTCTCACTTGAATGGTTTTGATTGCCTAAGACCAGCTCCAGCTGAGTTCAGAGCTCACAACGAGTGTGTGGATTGGTGAGAAGGAAGACAATTAAGACGTGGATCATTATGATGAGTGCTCAAAATGGACAACTCAAAAAAGCTGCCTTATTTATTTGTACAGAAATCATCACAAGCTTTTGAGCACACATCCAATTGTTTCATTTTTACCTCATAGTTAAAAGAATGATTACAAAGACAATTCTAAGAATATATCATTTTATTTTAAAGAAATTCTCAGCAAATCATTACTCATTCAAACCTGCAGTCACTTGGCTGAAGCCAGGAACTCCACGGTTGGCAGCACATGTGGTTACATAGTTGACAGGTGATTTATGTATATCCAAAATCAATTTTCACTAAACTTAAACTAGTATTACTTTAAAAACCAAGAACACAAAACTTAAAGCTCACAAATGAAAGGAATTTATAAAGGCATGTATCATAGATACTTTATTAAATCTTTTTTTTTTAAAGATTTATTTTTATTGCAAAGTCAGATATACAGAGAGGAGGGGAGATAGAGGGGAAGTTGATTCACTCCCCAACTGACCACAATGGCAGGAGCTGCACTGATTGAAAGCTCAGAGCCAGGAGCCTCTTCCGGGTCTCCCATGCAGGTGCAGGATCCCAAGGCTTTGGGCCATCCTCAACTGCTTTCCCAGGCCACAAGCAGGTAGCTGGACAGAGAAGTGGAGCTGCCGGGGTTATGTCAGGATTAAAACCAGCACCCATATGGGATCCAGGCATGTTCAAGGTGAGGACTGTAGCCACTAGGCTACTGTGCTGGGCCCTTTAAAAATCTTATAATCAATCATACACTAACTACCATTATCTTCACCTAGTACTGATTCAATTGCTTTATTTTTCTCCTTTTTATGCGATTGGAGACAGAACTGACCTAGCATCAATTGTTTTCTGTTCTTTTGTTAAAGGGCATTGAGAAGGACCAGGGAAATCCAGCTTTTTCTATGAATGGAGGGCCTTCACAAGAAACTTTTTATTTCTTCAAACTATTTTCTTTCCTTAAATATAAGTGTCAATATAAGATAGATGTTTCAAATCATTTTCCTCTAAGGGATCATAAATAATTATCTCCCTTGTAGAAGATGCTCCATATACTTTTTGCTTTACATGGTGGGAAACCAAAATGACTGTGTCATTCAATGTAATGCAGCAGTTTGAGGCTGTAAATAAATTTTTTGTATCTCCTTGTTTGCCATCTGTTTCTAAGATATTATTAAGCTATTTCTTAAGGAGAACATTATGCACCTTAAAGTAAGTTCCAGGACAAATGTGGGCACAAAATGAGACATTTGGGAACAATATGAGCTCAATCGTACTATTGTATGCTTTTAACTGTGTCATAATCTTAAATTGCTTAGACCCTTTTACCATAACATGATTGATAAAATCAGTTTGTTATTACACCAGTTACAGAAATCATTTTATGTTTGTAGAAAAGCAACAACACCCTAAAAGAATTCCAAGAAATATCAGAGGCAATTGAGTGTTCATACAATGGGGTGAAGCAGCAATGAGGTAATTAGAGAGACATTCCATCAGGCCTTGCCAAACTCAGAAGCCTTGCCAATAGGGGAGCCATTCTCCTTACACCTTTGTGCCATCTGCCCCAATGGCATGGCTTCCCACATTTGATAGTTCTGAGAAGCCATTGGCTTCATTGCACCAGGATCGAGACAATTTTTCCAAGGTCTATTGGCTGACCAAGTCCACTTCAGTGCATCTACAGACCCAGGAACATGTTGCAAAGTTTGGCCAGAAGAGTGGTCCAACCCATTCTGCTTTTCATCCTCTGACGATGTACTTGCATCCGATGATTCACTCCCCAAGTGACCGAAATGGCCAGACCTACACCGATCCAAAGCCAGGAGCTAAAATCTTCTTCTAGGTCTCCCACGTGGGTGCAAGGTGCTAAGGCATTGGGCCGTCCTCGACTGCTTTCCCCAGGCCCCAAGCAGGGAGCTGAATGGGAAGCAGGGCTTCCAGGATTAAAACCAGCGCCCATATGGAATCCTGGCACATTCAAGGCGAGGACTTTAGACGTGAAGCCACCGCGTCGTGAGGCCACCACGTCAGGCCCAACAAATGTCTTTTTTTATATACCATGAAACTTCAACTGAGGAAAGAGAATCAAGTGGAAACAAAATTTAAAAAGCAGTGTGATATGGCAATAGTTTCCCGAAATAATTGTGCAGCAGAATCATCTGGAATACTGATTAAAACTCCATGTCTAGGCCCTGTCTCCAGATTTTTCTATTTCAGTTGGTCAGGCGAGAAGTCCAGAAATTCGAATTTCTAGTAAGATACAGAGGAAGCTGATGTTGTTTATCTAGAGAGCACCCTTTGTGATCCACTACTTTTGACTAATAGGGAACTGTGCAAACAGGAGCTGGAAAGTTCAAAAAGTGTCTCCAGAGCTGAGAAAGGTTCTAGAGTACCCCAGGGAAATTACGTTAATACTGTTTACAGGACAAAATGTCTTTAAGCTAACTTTGATGACCAAAGAATGACAGACCTCTTAGTTTTTAAGTAAAAAAAAAAAAAATAGACTTTAGAAAGATTAATTCTAGCCTAGAATGGAAGAAGACTAATATAAAACAGATGCAAATCCAAGACTGGAGTTACAGATAAAATTACACAACAGTGACTTACAAATTAAATCTTGCAATTAATGTCAGCAACTTCTAAAGAATCAAGGAGGGAAAGAACCTAAGAAATACTGGAAATGAACAATTCTGTTATTTAGCAAGGTATAATGTACTTATACTTATGCATAAATCTTAAATATCCAATTTGGCAAGTTTTGACAAAAGCACTTGGGTTGTCAGCTTTCAAATCAAGACTTGGAAATTGTTGTCTCCCATGAAAATTTGCTTAAATTCTTTTCTAATTATTCCCTCACACCTGAGGCAATTGTTCTGAATTTCTATCACTTTAGATAGGTATAATAGATACTCCTATCTGGCAAACATAAGGTGTATTTGAGATTCTCATAATTTGTTACATCATCAATAGTTTGTCTCTTTTATTGCTAAGTGGTGTTCCAGTGATTCCAATAAAATGGATGCAACTAAAAACCATTATGAAATAAGCTAGTCTGAAAAAGTTAGATACTCTGCTTCCCACACACAAGTGCAAAAAAATGTAATGTGTATGAGCAAAATTGACATTTTGAGATTTGATTTTTGCTTAGAACCTTTATTGATATAATTAAGGTAGCAGGTTTTTTTTCCTTCTACTTGTTCTTTGTTGAATTATTTACTTAATGGAGTGTGAAGTTTGTAGAAAATATGCTATTGTAATTTTTTTTTTAAAAAAAGAAGAAAAAAGAAGAACGGAGGATGGATGGGAGAGTGCAGGCAAGAGGAAGAGTAGAGTAGAAAGCATCACTGTGCTCCTAAATTTTTCTGTGAAATACATGATATTGGATCAGCACGATTGCTCAGTGGCTAAATCCTCACCTGGCAAGTGCTAGGATCCCATATGGGCACAGGTTCATGTCCCAGCTGCTCCACTTCTCATCCAGTTGCCTGCTTATGACCTGGGAAAGCAGTAGAGGATGGCCCAAAGCGTTGGGAACCTGAACCCGCATGGGAGACCCAGATGAAGCTCGTGGCTTTCGATCTGCCTTTCCAATAAATAAATCTTTAAAAGAAACACAGGAGGGCCTGGCGCAGTAGTAGCCTAGTGGCTAAAGTCCTCGCCTTGCATGCACTGGGATCCCATATGATTGCCGGTATATCTCAGCTGCTCCTCTTCCCATCTAGTTCCCTGCTTGTGGCCTGGGAATGCAGAAGAGGATGGCCCAAGGCCTTGGGACCCTGCACCTGTGTGGGAGACGCAGAGGCTCCTGACCTCAAATCAGCTCCAGCCATGATGGCCATTTGGGGAGTGAACCAGCAGACGAAGATCTTTCTGTGTCTTTTTCTCTCTATAAATCTACCTTTCCAGTAAAAATTAATAAACCTTAAACATACACACACATATGAAATTGGTTTACCTTATATAAGTTTAAAAATAGGGGTCCGCGCTGTGGCATAATAGGCTAAACCTTTACATGTGGCATCAGTATCCCATATAGACACTGATTCATATCCTTGTCCACTTCTGATCCAGCTCCTTTTTATTGCTTGGGAAAGCAGCAGAGGACAGGTCAAGTTCTTGGGCCCTGTGCTCCCATATGGGAGACCCTGAGGAGGCTCTTGGCCTCTGGCTTCAGATAGGTCCAACTCTGGCTGTTGCAGCCACTTTGGAAGCAAACCAGCAAATGGAAGACCTCTCTGTCTCTCTCATCTTCTCTCTGTAACTCCAGCTTCCAAGTAAAAATAAGTTTTTAAAAAAAGAGGGTGGGGGCAGCACAGTGGCTCAATTGGTCAATCCTCTTTCTGCAAATGCTGACATCCCCTATAGGTGCTGGTTCATGCCCCAGTTACTCCACTTCCCACCCAGCTCCCTGCTTATTAAGTGCTGGAAAGCAGCAACAGATGGTTCATGGCCTTGGGACACTGCATCCATGTGGGAGACAGGGAAGGAGTTCCTGGCTGCTGGCTTCTGATCAGCTCAGTTCTGGTTGTTACAGCCATTTATCAGCAGATGGAAAATCTTTCTGCGTCTCCTTTGCTCTGTAAATCTGCCTTTTCAATAACAATAAATATTTAAAAATAATTTTTAAAAAGGTCTCTATTCCATCTCAGTTTCCAAGCTAGTAAGAGAAAGTGAAACATGAAAAAAAGTGAAACTGCATCTCTGTATCTTAGTTTGTTGCATCAGTGTGTCAGTTTTTCTTTGCTTATTACTCCTTCCCTGATTCTTTAACAATAGAGACAATGTACTTTGTGTCCTCATACTTTTTCTCTTCTTAGGGGCAAAGTGAACTCCTTAAATACTTGAGGAATGCACAAATTAACAACTGTGTTATTTTCTAGAACAAAAGGCCTCCAAAGCATAAAGCATTCTCTAAGTACATAAAGTAATATTTTATTTTCTCTGAGAATGGCTACAAGACACAGGAGTTACCAATAATGGATATTGAAAAGTTTGAGGAATTTTTACTGAAGGAAGGAAAGGTGAGGAAGTCTGATAAGAGGAGTGATCAAGTTTTTACAGATGGAAAATATGGTAATAGAACACTGGAACCCAAATGTAAATAGTATTTCCTGAACATTTACTGCCTAAGTCAGTAAAAGTAAGGACTAAATGATGTAAGAATATTATTTATGGAAATGAGAGGATTTGAAGAGATGATTATCAGCATATAAGCTATAAGGAAAAAAGCAACATCATTAAGTAAGCAATTTCAACTGTTTAATCCTTTCAAGCAAAATAATCCCATGAATCCCCTATTTTGGAAGGAACAGTACTGTGCTGATTTGCTGATTTCTTACCTTTGGGATAATGCCATTTTAAGACTTCACAACTCCATGGTGTCATTAACTTGAAATCTGCATTCAAACAAGTATACAGGAAGGGTGAAAACTAAGAAATCAAGCCAGTCTTGTGGCATAGCAAGGAAAACATCACACGCAACAGCAACATCCCACATGAGCAGAGGTTAACAGGCCCAGCTGCTCTACTTCTGATCTAGTTCCCTGCTAATGGTCTGGGAAAAGCACTAACAGATGGCCCAAGTGCTTGGACCCCTGCCACTGCCATGGGAGACCTGGATGAAGCTCCTGGCTTTGGCTTGGTTCAGCACGGCCACTGTGGCCATCCAGAAATGAATCAGCACATGGGAGATTTCTTTCACTCTATTGCTTTTTGCAGCCCTGACCTTCAAACAAAAAATAATTAAAAAAAAAAAAAAACGAGAAACAATAAATGCAGTAGAGCAACATGCTTTTATTTTTTATCATGCATATAAGACAAATATGCCAATTGTGCATTTCTAATTTGACATAGCAGTCTTACAAGTATTGCATAATTTAGGAAAATAGATACATCAAATACTAAGTTATTACCCAAATTATCCAAATAAGCCACACACTTTTGGACAAATTATTTTTCAACGAAACTATTAAGTCTAATAATGACCCACTTATTCAAACCATGTTTCTAAAACTACAATGGAATTTAATAGAATTCAGCAGAAACAAGAACAAGTTGAAAACTACTATAAATATTCACATAAGTCAATATTGCACAGGAAAGCAAGATTAATTCTTTCTAATGTTCCTACTTGAAAGCAAAAGTCAGTATAGCTCAATTTACCAACAAGCAGAAACAGAAAACAGTAACATGAAACACTAATGAAACAAGGGTACAGTGATAATCTTCCACATCAGGTCACATAATAACAAAACAGAAAGCATCCAAAGTAGCACTGAATTTCTTTAGGCACCATTTTAACAACCAATCCTCTTTATTTATATCACCACCCTAAGAAACATATTACTCTTCCAATTTAATTGACAGATTAAGTATCCTCTGCTAGAAGGCTCTGTCAGCCAAATCCTTGCCCAATATTTACCTGGCTCAGTTCTGCCTCTGATCTTCTGTTCGGTTTTCCCTGTCCATGGCACTCATCGCAATCTCTTTATTTCTTCCATCCATTGCAAACCAGATCTCTTTGAGCCCTCCAGGACTTATGAAAGGAGTTGGTGAGTTGGGAAGAGAGCTGAGAATGCAAAAATCCCTAACAACTTTACTGAATAACCTCTCTAAGAACAATAAAGCAAAATAAACTAAAAAGCCTTCTTTTGCAGATCCTTTTATCATAATGTTTTTCTTAAGAAATACAAGCAGCAGCCAGATAGATAGCTATGGAAACAGTAACAGTGATACTGAATAGTAATGGAGTAGCATAAATGATATGAAACAAATGGGACCCTGCTTTTCTTCCTTCATATTATATTAAGTCAGGTAACTGTTCACAAACCATATACATTCAATGCTGAATGCAGAGGCTATGTAGAATGGATTTTGAAACAAAACTATAAATCCTGGTGGTAGTAACCAGAACAAAGTTTCCTGGGAACAAAGAAAGTTTTTAAGTAAGCAATGGAGATAAAAGCAGTATAAACTACAGTCGTCATTTGCTTAGCTTTACAGTGGTGTGTACCACAATCACACAGCATGTCATTAATGTAGAGCAGCATGCCTACGATGGTCTCAATCTGGAGGTTTAGCAGACTGATGTCTAACAGAAGACAGAGTGCAGAAAGCTTAACAAAAACCAAAAGGCATCACTGTTGTCCCAGGACAGGCCAACAGAAGGTGATGAGGAACCTGGTGCAGGATTTCCAAGCATGAAGATTAACCCGACTGGAACCCAAAGGGCCTGGGGATCTCTACCGGCTCCCTTATTGGGCGACGTCTGGCTCTGCGGACACCTTCACGCAACAAGTAGTACTGCAGTGGATTTGGCCACAAGTCCTCTTTGATAATCTCAGCAATTTTGTCGGATTCAGGAAGGCTGTGGTCTGAAAACCAGGTGAAGAAAGTGCAGATGAGGTCTTGGTTTCTACGGATGAAAGACTGGGGTTCGTGTCCCCTGCGCCATATGATTGGCGTGGAAACAGACACCACTCTGCCAGAGGATCGAACCTCATATTCCTTGACAATCAGCTTATTCCTGAAATAGGGGTTTCTTCGGAAGAAGAATTTGAACTTGCAGCCAGTCCTGGGGTGTCTGAGTTCCTTTACCTCCAAGTTGGTTACGTACCTTAACATCTCTGCATCTTGGCCCCTAATCATGCTGGACAACTGGGGGTGGTTCCGAAAGGCGGTCATCCAGAAACCCGGGATATTCTGGATGATGTAGTTTCTCCGCTCCAGGTAGTGCCGACGCATTCGCCCAAACTTCTGCTCCAGCTGCTGGAAGGCCCTGTCAGCCTGAGCATTCACAGTGTCCAGTTCCTGCTGGATGGCCTCCAGGGGGTTCATGCGCAGGGCCGCACTCAGACGCCAGGGACGGGCCTCCTCCTGCACCGCCTCCCCATCTTCCTTCACCACCTCTACTCCGTCACCTGCCGGCTTCTCCACCTCCAGCTCCTCCGACTGTTCCTGTTTCTCCGTTACTCCCTCCGGCTCCACCACCTCAGCCCTCTCCTCATCCACGGCTTCGGAGACGACCGCACACTTTTCAACGTCGGCTTCCTCAGCCTCGGGCCCCACCATCGCCTCAGACTCCGACCTCTCTGCGCCACAAGTTTCTGGAACCTTCTCCCCACTCTGAAAGACATTATGAAGGCTGCAGCGAGCGGCCGTCGCCGCCGACGCAGCTTCCAGTCCCTCCGAGGGAGGCGGAGCCTCTTCCCGCCCGGCCTCGATCGCTCCGGGACCGCGACCCCCCTGCGACTCAGGCCGGGACAGCAAAGCCACAGTCCGTGGCGTCCCGCGGCACGCCCCCCTCCTCTGACAGCTTGGACAGTGCGAGCGCGAAAGACCCCAAACTTACCTCAGCGGTCTCCGCCATCACCTCGGCATCTCCCGGAGGACTTTGGAGAGCCGCCAGGCTGAGGGTGTGGGGGAGAGAGGTGCTCTCGACCCCCTCCAGGCCGCTCATGTTGCAGACCGTCAAGCCCCGGCAGCGCAAGCTCTGTTTTCCTCACAGGCGCAGCGCTCACAGAAGGTCTGTTTTCCTCACAGAAAAAGCGCTCGAGCCAGACGCCGCGGGGACCCAGGCACCGCTCGCCCCGCCCAGCCTCTCTTCGCGGAGTCTCCGGGGCAGTGACGTCAGAGCGGTAGATCTCACCGCCTCGCGAGACTTGGCTGCGCCCCTGGATTGGCTCCTCGGCTGCCTCTGTTTACTGAGTAGAGAAGGTAATTTTATTTACGTAAATAGTGGCTGGCCGTTCTCTGGGACTGATGGCCGTGGACAGCGCTTCTAATGCTTCCGGCTTTTAGGCTGGAGTAATTGCAGCGGTTTCAGTCCTTACGCTGCCTGCCGTCATTTGTCTGAGAACATGTTTTTTCGGCGGTGGTTTTCTGAGGCAGGAATATAAATCTCTTCCGCCACTCGGTCCGACTGGGATCGAAACTATTTTTAACCAAGGTGGATATTGAAACATTTCTTAAGTGGAAATGACATGAAAAATCAACCACCACCCTCTCCGTATCAGCTTTTCCCCCCTTAATCTACCAAAGGGATGCGTATTATTTATTGCTAGTCCCCAATTTATGGTCTGCACTAAATAAGACTTTTTTCTTTGCTGCATAATAAATCGTAAGGAATTAAGCCAAGATCAGTTTGCTAACGTTTGTTAAATGCCCCTTCACAGTAAGAAAGGAAATTATATTTTTAACCCCATAACCGCAATTGGTCAACGTATTTCGCCCTATAGAATGGGACAATTTGGATCTAATGAAATACCTAGTTATGGCAGGCGACTCAGAGTTCTTTTGAGAAGGATGTCGTGTCTCTTGCTTCATTTGTTGACTTGTGAGTTAAACTGTTGTTCTCTTACAGAGCTACAAGGGACTACAGAAATATTGGTGAGGGCCCACCACCCATGTGTGAGGATAATCCCAGTGGTTTTGAAGTAGAAAATTTGTGGAATACAACATGCAGTCGATTGACTCAAGATGAATAACGGTTTTTATCCACTAATGTTACTTTGTATTGGTATTAGACTCACTCTAATGGCCCTTAAACAGGTCGTCCGTGTTCTAATCCTCAAAACCTGTTGGGTGGCAAAAAGGACATTCAGACATGACTAAATAAAGGATCTTGGCAGGAGAAGGCTCTCCTGGGTTATCCAGGGAGGCCGTGTGGGGAGCCACATTGGTCCATTAAAAAGGAGGCATCAGGGTCAGGGAAACTGTGATGGCCAAAGCAGAGGGGAGTGAGAAAAATATGAAGCTGTTGGCTTTGAAGATAGAGGAAGTAGAGATACAGCAGCCCTAGGAAGACAAAAGAGAGAGAACGGGTTCTTCTCCTTGGGCCTCCACTGAAAAAATAATCCCAACACCTGGATTTTGAGAATTCAGAAAATAAATCTGTCATTTTAAGCTAAGTGTTTCAGAAGCAATCTGAAATGGATCCTCCTTGCATTACCTTTGCTCCCATCTGTGCGAGCTTCCAGTTGTTTGTAGTAGCTGCCTCTTCAGCCTTTCCCATTGCATCCCCCACGGTCCTGCACACTTAGGTGTGTTTTTCTCTGGTTGAAATCCTTTGAGTGTGGAAATCTGAAGTATTCTTAGGAGATAGACAGGCAAAACTAAAGCCCAAATATACCACTAAAGATACTTGGGAAGACTGTGAACTGAAATTTTATAGGAGCCCTCTTTTTTAATTGTCACAAAACCATGTTTGGTCTTGAAAGTGAAACAATTCAAATGAGCATGAAGTAGAGGATTACTAAAGGTACCAGGTTTGGGCCAGTTCTGTAAGATATATCTTTACATGCTGTGTAGAGGTGTAATTGGTGCTTCTGTTAAGGTTAATAAGCTCAGTTGCAGATGTTGCATATAAATGATATCAGGAGTCTGCTGAATGGAGTGATGAGAGGCTTGGGAGGGGCTCTTATTGTGCACGTAGTTGAAAAGTTGTGATGTGGAGTATTTGACTGAATATATTTATGAAAAATGAGAAAAATGCAGATTTCTTCTGATTTTAATTACCTGAGTATCCCATTGGAGAACTGAATGATTATAACCCTTAGGAAATCCCAGGTTATTATCAATTTTTTAAAGATTTATTTATTTTTATTACAAAGTCAGATATACAGAGAGGAGGAGAGATAGAGAGGAATCTTCCATCCGATGATTCACTCCCCAAGTGACCCCAACGGCCGGTGCTATGCCGATCCGAAGCCAGGAATCAGGAACTTCTTCAGGGTCTCCCACGCAGGTTCAGGGTCCCAAAGCATTGGGCCGTCCTCGACTGCTTTCCCAGGCCACAAGCAGGGAGCTGGATGGGAAGAGGAGCAGCTGGGATTAGAACCGGTGCCCATATGGGGTCCCGGGGCGTTCAAGGCGAGGACTTTAGCTGCTAGGCCATGCCACCAGGCCCTATTTTCACTTTTTACTGAATACAAGTAGAGGGTCCTTTTAAGTACAAGAATTTTAGAAGGTAAATCGAATACTCTATTCTATCTTTAGTGAATCTTTGCTTGGAAAGTAGAGTTCCAGGAATTCAACCTTAACCAATTTTCAGCACCCGGGGCATTATAGAAATCTGAAATTAGTTCACTTTGGGCTAGTTTTGATTGCATCTGCATATCCCTCATTAACCAAAGGATAGTTGAATCTTTTCTAATATGGTTCTCTTTTTCCATGGTTACTATTTGCCATGGAAAATTCCACTTAGTAGCACTGTTGCTTTTGGATGTTTCCCCATACCTAAAAGTCAGAAGAATATGTCTCAACACAGTTCATTGTGTTCAGAGTTCCTGTAGGTTGATACTGCCTATTCTCTAAGACCAACCATGAATCTTATATTAGAATGTACTGTACATCTCACATTGCATTAAATTATCAAATTTTGTTTTTTTTTTAAGCTTTATTTATTTTTATTACAAAGTCAGATATACAGAGAGGAGGAGAGAGAGACAGAGAGGAAGATCTTCCATCCGATGATTCACTCCCCAAGTGACCCCAACGGCCGGTGCTATGCCGATCCGAAGCCGGGAACCAGGAACCTCTTCCGGGTCTCCCACCTAGGTGCAGGGTCCCAAAGCATTGGGCTATCCTCGACTGCTACCCAGGCCACAAGCAGGGAGCTGGATGGGAAGAGGAGCAGCCGGGATTAGAACCGGCGCCCATATGGGATCCCGGGGCATTCAAGGCGAGGACCTTAGCCGCTAGGCCATGCCACCGGGCCCAAATTGTCAAATTTTGTAAAGTGAAACAGACATTGACATTTTAACTAACTTAACTAAGGTCATACATGAAATGCTGCTAAATTCCTCCTCCTTTCTCCTGAGTAGAGCTTTCCTTAACTACTCTCCAATACGTTAACCTTGCCCTTCTGAATTTCTTCAGATCGCTTATGAGCTATGTTGTGCAATTTAGCAATTAGTCATACACTCCATTTTAGTGATTCTGGTTGTGTCTTCTATGGCATTCTCATAATCCTGGTATTCCAGTGTCTTCCCTCCTTTCACATTTACTCGATGCAATATTGGATTTTGGTAGATTCTTTTATTTGAATAAAAGAAAACCTTAAATGACCTTAGAGAAACTAATCGCATCTCTATACTGGCAATATGTTTTATTTGAAAGAGGAATGTATTTGGCTATGTGTTTATCATTGCGTTTCCACTCTTTGAAATGTAGGATATATTGATACCTGACAGAGCATTTATATGGCATTTGGCAATAGACTCCACCACCATAAACATGATTGACTACTGCCTAATATAATGCTATCCATGGGAAAACATGAATTATGATTACCTATCAAGGAATCAGATTTCTTCAAGAACGATTGTCCAGTGGCAAGAAGTGTGGTGAAAATTCAAACATTTTTGGTTTGCATTGATTTCCAGTTATAATTAATGGTAGCTTTCACTTATTTATGGTATTCTACTGGCTTAATAAACATTACCCTATGTATCGAATCTTTTAGTTTTAAGTGTACTATAAGGCAATGCTAACATGACTGTTGTTTTACTTGACAGGAAAATGAAGCAAGGAAAGACAAGTCACCTACTCAGAGTGACATGGAGTGGTGGACCACTGATTTGTACCAAGGGAGTTGGACTCAAGAGTCCATGCTCTATGGCAAACATATGAAATCATCTCTTTCAGGTAAGAACATAAGACATCCTTTCTTAACATGTTGATGCACAATTTTTTTTCACCCTCTCCTCTCAATTCACAAGCAAATTAGTAATTTGTAGGATAGTAATCAAATGTTTGCTTTCTGTTTAGGAAAAAAGCAATTATTTGCTGTCCAGTATTCAGTATTCTCTCAATCCTAAGAGACCAAATGTCACTTAGTTAAGACATGCTTCTAAAACAATGTTTGCTTTTGTGAATGAAATGTATAAATAATATAGCCCACCTACACACATAAGTAGAAAAATACCAATGTTATGAGATTATACAATGGGAGTTGAAGTAATTAGTAGTCTGTTTCAGTGTATAAAGCCATTAATGTGACCACTTAGAAGAAATGTTCAGTTAGCTAAAAAATTGCACCTATTGTATGATCACCATGGATGGAGACTTACATGCGTTTGTTTGACTTGTGATTCAAATACCTTGGTGATGACATTTTCTGAAATGGTGATGAAATCTTGATTAATTTCTTGAAAAATCAAAGGAAAGGTCTCCCTTTATTGTCTGAGTACTGCATTTTTGCATTGTCAGAAATAGAGCTTTACATTTCTGAAATCAGGATGTCTTTCATTTGCTGTCAGCCAGATGTTTGTCCGTCATACATAACTGCCTTTGCCATTACCTGAGCATGTGTGAATTTGGTTGTGGCTGTTACTGATTTCATTTCCTAATAAGGTGAAGATAATTTGAAAAAGACATGTGAGCATAAGATGTGTGAAATTTTTTCATCAGTGCTTTGAAAAGCTCAACAAAATACTCATATTAAAACTTCATAATTCGTGTCTATATCCTGGCAAAAACCTTGGACATTGGAGTTGAACACTGTTTAGAAAGTATGGCATCATCAAGACACTTCATAGCAGATGGTATATTTATTTGGGAAGCATGACTCATTGACAATTCTGATCAAAAAACTTCAGAAAATTTTCTGAGTATGAGAAAGTTTTAGGAATACCTTAACTCTATTTTGCTTTAGTTTTTTCATTATATATGTTCAAGCATATTTTAGTTCTGTCTAAATAACTCCAAAAGAGTACTTTGTATAGATTTAAAGTGGAGATTTTGAGTGCGTTGATTCATAGTTTAATTTGCAGTGTTTTCTCCTTCACTTTCTGTGAAATTTAATAGTTTTTATAATTGATGGTGTCTTAAATTAGGTGATATACTGTATTTACTTCCTTCACATTCATTGCATATTAAAATAGTGCAAACAAGCTTCATTTTTATATACAAAATCATGTTAAATTCTAGTCTCATGTAAGTAGATTTTCCTGTCGGCAATGGGCCAACATTTTTTTGAGGAAGATTTCCCTTGAATCAATCACTTCTGATGCCCCCAACCCTACCTAGTGAAAGTAACAATTTCCATTCCTTGTAATCACAAAATACATGATGATGAGATTTGAAGAGACAAGGTATGGCTCCATTTGGATCTCTTTTTAATACTTGTGGGGCATGTGTTTCCACTGATTGTCACTAGAGGGAGCAACTAGTCTTTACAAAACCTTTGTATTTGGCCTGTGGTGGAAGAACATGGAATGATATTTCACTATCAATCAGATATCTTATAATTTAAATTTAATGATGTATGTTTACACCCACTATGATTTGATTGTTACAAAGTAGTTTTCTTATGTTAGGATGACTTCCAGTAATCACATCAGCCCAGAATATCTCCTATGAGCTTTCCATCTCTGACAAGGTCTCATGGACCTTTCTTCAAGTTCTAGCATCACTATTCATCAGCCGTGTGACCTGGATAGATCAGTTCATCTCTCTGCTCTATAAATTTCTCATGGGTAAGTGGAAGTTATAATACAACTATTTTATGATGTATAATTGGGCATTGAAGTGATTTGCTATGAACATTGAACTGCATAGGCGTTCAGAAAAGAAAGCTGGATTAGAGAGATTAGTGAAAACTCAATGAAGGAATTGAGACTTGAATTGTATCCCACTATGGGATACGATTAAAAAGCTTATGAAACAGGTTAGGCCAAAAGATAGTAATGTCTGTAGCTATTTCAACTTGCTTTCTTGCTGATTCACTCCTCAAATGGCCTCAAATGGCCAGAGTTGGGCCAGTCTGAAGCTGAGAGCCAAGAGCTTCTTCTGCATCTCCCACCCTGGTGCTGAGGCCCCTGGCCTTGAATAATCCTCCACTGCCTTCTCAGGCAATAAGCAGGAGCTAGATCAGAAGTGGAGCAACCTGGACATGAACCAGTGCCCATAAATGGTGCTGACACCGCATGTCCAGTAGGTTAGTCACCAGTTACATGTGACTTTTGTGTTTATAAGATTAAATGAAATGAAGATTTTAGTTCATCAGTCACATGAAGTACATTTAAAGTAATCAGCAGTAACATCCAACTGTGCTGCAGATCCATCCACAGTTGCTGCTGTGTTGGAGAACATGCCATATTTCATCATGGCAAGAAGTTCTGTTACACAGCTTTGTTTCCAAGTGGCTTATCTTTCAACTTTCTTTAGTTTATGACAAAGCCATACTATATACATCTGTTTTAAAAATATGAAAGTTTGGGGCTGACATGGTGGTGTTGTATGCTAATCCTCCACCTGCGGTGTCAGCATCATTTATGGGCACTGGTTCATGTCCAGGTTGCTCCACTTCTGATCTAGCTCCTGCTTATTGCCTGAGAAGGCAGTGGAGGATTATTCAAGGCCTGGGGCCTCAGCACCAGTGTGGGAGATGCAGAAGAATCTCTTGGCTCTCAGCTTCAGACTGGCCCAACTCTGGCCATTTGAGGCCATTTGAGGAGTGAATCAACAGATAAAAGATCTCACTCTCTCTGTCTGTAACTGCAGCTTTCAAGTAAAATAAATAAATCTTTTTTTTTTAAAGCAAAAGAAAAATTAGGGCAGCATTTTGATGGACCAGATTATGCTACCACCTTCAGTGCCAGCATCCCAGATGGGCTCTGCTTCAAGTCCTAGCTGCTCCGCTTCTTAGCTAAGTTCCTGCTAGTGATCATGGGAAGGAGCAAAAGATGTTACAAGTACTTGCGCCCTGAAATTTTGTGGTTCCTTTATTTAAGAAATTTTTCTCTTCTGTGTATGACCTGGCATAGCCATGGCTGTGGTGGCAATCTGGGGAGTGAACCAGTAGATGGTAGAACACTCTCACTCTCTCCGTGTCTTTCTGTGTCTTTTCCTATCCCTCTGCAATTATACATTTCAAAAAAAAATCTTTTTTAAAAATGTGAATGATTTGGAAAGAGATCAACACTCATTTCAATCATTAGTAAATTTATATTAACCAGATATTTATTGCATAATTGATATTGTGTTAAATGTTTTCCATGTGTTCTTTCATGTATCTCATACTGCAATTCATAGATAATATTCACTTTCTTATAAAGATTGAGGAATTTCGGAGAAATCAAGTGACTTGCCTAAAGTTACAGAAATTTCCAACCAGGGAAAATACCAGACGATGACTCAAGTCCTTGGGTTCCTCCTACCCATGTGGGAAACCCTAACAGAATTCCTGACTCTTGGTTCAGCCTGGTCCAGCCTTGATTGTCATTGGCATTTTGTCAGTGAATCAGTGAATGAAAGATATGTCTGTTTCTCACTCTGCCTTTCAAATTATAATAAAATATCTTAAAAAGTGTTGTGACTAGAAATTAATGGGGTATTTACCAAAAACACACAGATAACAGAGTTGATGGGAATACAAAGATCTGTAAGAGGTAAAAACTTTTCATTAGGGATTTATGGCATTATGGAGAGGATAGATATAGAAACAATTTTATGACCAGTTGATTAATGTGGCAAGGAAGGTGCGGATCAGGAACTTTCCTGAGATTGATAAGAGCTGGGTAAGAACTCACAAAGAAGATAATTTAATATGTTATGATAATAGCATAGTATTGTAACAAAAAGAGTAAGAGAAATCCAGTCTGATAAAAATATCCTGAACCAGCTTCGGAAATTGACTCCAAGACCAATTCCTTCAGAGTGATGGAAAAATAAGACGAAGTATGATAGTGAAGTGCTTTTTATTCTGCTTACAGAATTGTAGTTTTTGCTAGCCTTGGGGTGACAACAGATTCATTTTTTGGAAAAAAAAATCACTTGAGGTATTTTGTGGAGGTTGAGTGGGGAGGAAGAGTAGAGGCAAGGAAGCTGGTGGGTGGGCAGCTGCAATGCCCAGGGGAGAATTGATGGCTTAGGTAGTGTTTGAGGCTATAGAAATTGAAATGTGGTAAGACTCAGAATGTAAATTAGATAGGCATATGATAGTAGCACAAATACCAGTACTCTGTCTGTATCTCCATGTCCTTCATTATTGCAGTGCTTGCTGAAGGCTTTCTACTACCAAGCCACCATTCTACTATGGAGTTGGTGCCCCTAGGGGCAGCCTCTAGCCTGAGTTGGGTTGGAGTTAGCTTCCTCACCTTTCACATAGAGAACGATTTTGATGTATGTTCTTCGTTGTTTATGTATCTATGATTATGTTCATTTTATTTATGTCTTATTTGAAAATGTTTGTCATTTTTTTACTTGTCTCCCTTAGTTCAGAAGCAAGTTGAACATTAGTATAATCTTTACTTTTATGTTCCTGTGGTGGTATCAATTTGCATAAAATAGACTATGTTAAATATTGCTAATGATTTGTATGGGAAGAGTGGATATGAAGGCAAACAGTTTTCTAATGTGATCTTGCACAGTCATGTCCACTTTCCTGCCAATGCAAGAGAGATAGAATTCAGTCCCTAGTTAATGTAATTTCATGCTCAACTAAGATTCTGAGGCACAAATAGGGAATGAATATTGAAAATCAGCAATTTCTTCCTTTACTGATTTTAAGATTAACTTGAGCAATTTAGCAGGTATATAACTGAGGGCTTAGAAAGCTATGAGGAAAGAAAGTGCCCTGAAGGCATGATAAACTGGAAATGTAGTTAAACCCCTTACCTGAAAGGTCACTAGAATTAAAGAAAGATGAAAGGAAGGAAAGGAGAAAGGAAACAAGAAAAGAAGGATGGATGGGTGCAAGGATGTATGGATGGATGAAAGAAAGGAAGGAACAAAGGAAAGAATGTATATATATATACATGTATATATTCATTGACTTTGACTTTCATAGTATTTGAACTTGTAAGTATTAAGACTCCAAGTAGAATGTATTTGGTTAAACTAGACCACAAATTTTAAGTGTATAATTCAAGTTAAGTCAGTTTTGTAGGATCTATGATGACAGACTGAGGAAGAAAAAAGTCAAAGGAAATGTGTGTCACATTCGTGAGCAATGCGAAGACATGAGTGGAAGTAAACATGGAGTGCTGAGTTTAATTAGACACATAGAAACACATGTACAGGATCTTCAAAAAATTCATGGAAAAGATTTTGTATTATGAAAAACACTGCATGAATTTCAAAGTATCTTTTTTATTTATTTATTTATTTATTTATTAATTATTTATTATTTAACTTCAGTAATTACATTGTATTATGTGACACAGTTACATAGATACTTGGGTTCTCCCCACCCCTCCCCAAACCCTCCCACCATGGTGGATTCCTCCACCTTATTGCATAACCACAGCTCAAGTTCAGTTGAGATTTCCCCATTGCAAGCGTATACCAAACATAGAGTCCAGCATCTTATTGTCCAGTCAAGTTCAACGGCTTCTTAGGTATACCCTCTCTGGTCTGATGACAGAGCCAGCAGAGTATCATCCCAGTCAATTGAAAGCTCCAACATACCATCAGCAAAAATTTACATCATTATGGAATTAATTGACATAGTAATGAGTAACCAATATGTTAAAAGTAAATGCGGGTTCCCAGCCACCTTCTGTGACCACCTCACCTATACTTCAATTTTAGTTTATACACAACATATAACATTCAAAACATAACATGTTATACATAACATCATATCATCTTAAATTAAGGCAAACATGTGGTATTTAACCTTTTGGGATTGGCTCATTTCCCTTAGCATTATGGTTTCCAGTTTGGCCCATTTGGCCACAAAGAACTGCATTTTGTTTTTTTTAATAGCTGAGTAGTATTCCATGGAGTAGATGAACCATAGCTTTCTTATCCAATCCTCTTTTGATGGGCATTTTGGTTGTTTCCATGTTTTTGCAATTACTGATTGTGCTGCTATGAACATAGGAGTACATGTTGGTTTCTCATAGAACAAGTGTTCTGGATATATTCCTAGGAGTGCTATTGCTGGATCATACGGTATGTTGAATTTGAGTTGTTTGAATATTCTCCATACTGATTTCCATAGAGGCTGTACCAGCCTGCAGCCCCACCAGCAGTGGAGTAGGGTTCCCTTTTCCCCGCAACCTCGCCAACAAGTGTCGTTGGTGCTTTTATTCATGTGGGCCAGTCTTACTGGTGTTAGGTGGTACCTCATTGATGTTTTAATTTGGATTTCCCTTATTGCCAGGGAACTTGAGCATTTTTTCATATGTTTATTTGCCATTTGGGTTTGTTCCTTTGTGAAGTGTCTGCCCATTTCCCATGCCCATTTCTTGAGTGGGTGAACAAAAATCAACAGCCATAGTGTATGCGAACAGCCCCAAGATGGAAAAAGACTTAACCAGCAAGATACCATTCAAAATAACAGAGAAAAGTATGAAATATCTGGGAATAAATCTAACCAAAAATGTAGAAGACTTATTTGAAGAAAACTACAATCTGCTTAAAAAAGAAATTGAACAAGACCTCAAAAGATGGAGTAATATCCCATGCTCCTGGATAGGTAAAATCAATATCATTAAAATGTCTATACTGCCAAAAGCAATATATACATTCAACGCAATCCCAATCAAATTGCCCAAAATATTCTTCATGGAACTGGAAACAATGATCCAAAGGTTCATCTGGAAGCACAAAAAACCACGGATAGCTAGAACTATCCTGAAGAACAGGAAGTTAGCAGGGGGAATCACAGTTCCGGACCTCTGGACATACTATAGGGCAGTGGTTATCAAAACAGCGTGGTACTGGCACAAAGATAGAGAGGAAGATCAATGGAGCAGAATAGAAACGCCAGAAGGAAACCCACACAGATACAGCCAAATAATCTTTGACAAAAAGACAAACGACAACCCAGGCAAATGGGAAGGTCTGTTCAATAAATGCTGCTGGGACAACTGGTTGATAGCCTGCAGAAACAAAAAAATAGATCCACATCTCTCACCATACACTAAGATCAGATCTAAATGGATAACAGATCTAAACCTACATCCAGAAACCTTCAAACTTTTGGAAGAAAATGTTGGAAACACACTGGAACACTTAGGGGTAGGCCCTCACTTCCTAAAAAAGACTCCAGATGCAGTAGAAATCAAGACCAAAATAAACAATTGGGACCTCATCAAACTAAGAAGCTTCTGTACAGCTAGAGAAACAATCAACAAAGTAAAAAGGCAACCCACAGAATGGGAGAAGATCTTCGCACACGACATAGGTGATAGAGGGCTAATATCCAGAATATACAAAGAGCTACAAAACAATCAAAGTATCTTTTAATTCCATTTCCACAAACATTTTGAACTATCACCATATTAGCTCAACTACAGGATGTAATATTGATGTGTTACTAACTGGTTGAATCCTCAAGGACTTTTAGGCAAAACAAACAAAAATCTTACAGTTACTTTAATTTTCTGGGTTTATTATTTTTTTTTTCTTATTTGGGACTTGTCACCAGCATTAAAAAATCTTTTATGTAACACGCCACCCATAGCAGTGTGTTTATGTTATTTGAGAATATGGGTTTTATAATTCCTTTTTCCTAAATGAGTCAAAAGACCATATCAGCACAAAGGGCATAATCCAAATCCAGGTTTATGTAGGTTTACATAAATTAGTTTGAGTAAAAGAACAAAGGTAGAAATGGAGGTAGAGGCAGAGATAGAGCTGTAGACAGAAGCAGATGAGAACTTTGGTTCTTCAGCACTTATTTCTTACATGATAGGTAATGTGTCGAAATCTAAAGCTGATAAATCAAAATCTAAATAAAACCATTCACAATTTTTTTCTTAACACTGATTAATTTTGAAATTGATAATCCCAAAGTATGGGGAAAATAACGATGAAGAAAAGAGACCTGGTTTCTTGTCTCACATGGGAGAATTTCTACACAGACAAGGCAGTGAGCAAAGCAAGATCAAGTTGCTTAACACATTTCATTTTCTTACAGTGTTACTGTCTTTGCCATGGTTGATGCGAGAACATTGTGCATCAACCACTGTTTGAATCTTTGGAGTTACTGCAGTTCTCAGTCTGGCACAAAGTTTCCTTTTTTTTTTTTTTTTTTTTTTTGGTAAGAAACAGTAGTGAGAGTAAACACAAGACAGATTTTCTCACCTTAGAAACTTTTTTTCTCTTATTAGTCCTCAACTGCTAAACCTGTGCTTTCAGAGACTGCTGTAGTACTTTGGGATCCAAGTCACAATTAAAGGAACAATAGGAAGTAATAGAACCATGTTTAGATAGTAAGTTTCAAGTCCTACGTGTTAAGTGGCTGTTAGGATTTTTGGATTACAGAATAATCCTTAAGAATATAATACTTACTCCTTTCATATTTGAATATGATTTTCACAAAAATACAAAAAAGAAAAAAAATCCTACTTATCCTGTATAAGTCACTTTCAACTTCTGAATATATACTTTTATCATGCTTGCTTATAAAATTCCACAGTAGTGAAGAGCCAGGAATTTTTAAAATTTAGAAAGCTCTTGTATAACATTCAGCAGTGGCTTGATAAGCATCATAATGCACATTTATCTTGTCTATCCTTTCTTGTTAAAGATCTACTTTGCATACTAATTTCTCTGACTAGTCTGCATCAAGCCTTTAAGTCTAGCTGAAGACATTTTTAGCCTTCTACTAATTTGTTAGTGCTGGTGTCAAAGAACTATTTTCTTTATCCTCCTCTCTCTTACCCCCCAACCTTCTACTCTTTGAATCTAGGTCCAAAACAAATGAATGGTAGAAGTTTTCTTCACTGCTTTGTAGTGTAGAATTTCAGTTCAGGAAAAGTTCTGTTCAAGAATGAATTCTAGCAGTGTTCTTAATGCCAACAGGCAGCATAAAACTCTTGGAATATGGAAGTGTGCCAGAATAAATTCTGTTCCTTTTGAGTGAAGTCATTTGTATATGATACCATATGAGGATAATTCTTAATGTAATCTTCATGACCATCTTTTTCTAAGAGCTTAAATGATCACCATTTATAAGCAACAAATTTACAGGTACAGTCATCCTGGTTATGTGTGTGTGTGTGTGTGTGTGTGTGTTTTCAGATACAAAATATGGAAAAGGTTCTGAGAGGCTACTCTTTGGCTGTAAAGTGCTGACTGGACTCCTGAACTAGTCAGGATAAGAGGTTTTAGAGGGGCTTCATGTGGAGTGGGATGGAGAGAGAGCAGGGAGGGTAATGGAGAGAGAAAGAGGGAGAAACAGAAATCTGTCTTTGGCAGGTTTCAGCCGTAGAAGTAAAGGCAGTTTTGAAGACCTGACTGGAGATAACCTTGTTCCTTTCCCTCAGGGTCATTTGTGTGTTTCTGTGCTATTTCATCTGTGTGATGTGTTTGTTTCCAAAGACTGGAGAACTATTTTATCTTCAGTCCTATTCTTCCTACGTTCACTCTGGTAATCTGAAAAGTGTGTGATTATGTCACATTCTCACCTAAAAAGCCCCTCAGAGCAGGCTCTTAAGATAAAGATCTGGGCCAGGCCCCAGTGGCTCAGTGGCTAAATCCTCAGCTTGCAAGCACCAGGATCCCATATGGGCTCCGGTTTGTATCTGAACTGTTCCAGTTCCCTTCCAACTCCCTATTTGTGGCCGGGAGGCAGTTAGAGGATGGCGCACAGCCTTGGAACCCTGCACCTGCCTGGGAGACCTGGAGGAGGCTGCTGGCTTGAGATCAGATCAGCTCCGGCCATTGCGGCTGCTTGTGGGGTGAACCAGTGGATTCTGTCTCTCTTTCTCTGTATTAATATTCCTTTCCAATAAAAATAAATCAGTTAAATAGAACAAAAGATAAAAATTCAAGTTCTTTCATCTCACTGCTTCCCTTCCTTCTCCCCTCTAGCCACACTTCCATATGGAGGCCAATCTCCTTTCTGCCTTGGATCCTTTTTATGCAGATTTGCCCAGCTTTCCTCTGCCTCTCTCTTTTCCAGTGTCTCCTTCTCTTCTCAACTCAAAGGAAGTCTGTGAGAAGCCTTAATGATGAAGTCTTCCTGAAGCCTCTACAACTTAGACCTCTTCTGTCTCACGCACTCTCACTGCCCTCTACATCCCCATCAGCTGCACTTAGCACAGCTGCAGTTAATTATTCGTTTAATGCCTGTTTCCCTTCTAGATCAAAAAGATATTAAAATAATAAAATGATACCAAACATACCTGTTAGTTACTGTGTCTTATGTACCCATCTGGTATCTGGCATGTTGTATATGATCAGTACATTTTTTTTGAATGGATGCATGATGGGCAAAGAAATGATTAATTGGGTGATTGAATGACTGGCTTACGTGATTTCTTTTTCCACCATGAAAGACAGGGGCAGGTGATGAATCCCATGATGAAATGGAGAAGTTTTATAGTGATGTGGGAAAAGTTAGTAAGCCCTTTTCCCTTTTTTAAGTTCTATTGTTTTTTTTTTATTATTTTATTTTGTTTTTAAAAGCAGAATTACAGAGAAAGACAGAAACAGAAAGGTCTTCCATATGCTGGTTCACTCCCCAAATGGCTGCAACAGTCAGGGCTAGACCAGGCTGAAAGCTGGAGTCTGGAGCTTCTTCCATGTCTGCCACATGGGTGGAGGGTTCCATGTTTCCATGTCTACTTAGGCCAGCCTCCCAGTTTAGCAGGGAACTGGATCGTAAGTGAAGGGGCCCATATGGATGCCAGCACCCCAAGAGGCAGTGGAATTCCCTAGTCCCAAATCATTTTCTTAGAGTCAGTTACAGTTCAAAAGGGGCAGAGATAAGAGTGTCAGACATGAAAGCATATCCTGCAAAAGAATAAGGACTTTGGGCTGGAAAGATGAGCCAGTCCTGTTAAGGGTACTGAGGAACTGAATCAAGGAGCCAAAGATGCTGAAGTGCACAACAGTGGGTCGAAACGGTGAAAGCATGGGACTTCTCAGTAGTTTTAAAAATGAAGTGACAAAGTTGGGGACAGTTTTTTTTTAATCGGACTCATATTTTCAAGGGTGAAATAATCATTTGAAAATGCCAGTGTAGGTTGCACAGTATTAACTCTACTCTCCAAATATTAAAGATCTTCCAAAAGTTTATGAAATCTGCATTATTTAAAAACTATGCAAGGATTTTAATTTTTTTTTGCACAAAAAGGAATTTAGCTTCTAACTTTTCCAGAAACTTTTTGAAATATTTCTTTATCTGAAATCTTTGGAATTCAGAATTATTTGGATTTTCAAAAAGATAATAGGATGAATTTATTATTAAGTACCACTCTCAGTAACAGTAATAGTTATAAAATGAAATATGGATATTGAATGCATGGACTGTTAATAGCCCCACATTATTTCAGGACAGATTTAACTGCCAAATGAGATACAAAAAAAAAAATGTTTTCTGCTTTCAAAGAGCTTTTTGTGTGTGTAAATTTTGAATGAGGGATTGTGGCCCTGATGTGAAGAAGTGTGTGCTTCCAGAGCTCTGCTAATTCCTGTTTGACAGATTCCCAGCAGCAGGGAAGCAGCTGCCCTGGGTTGCAGACTGACAGGTTTCTCAGTTCTGCAGGGAAAGCCCCAGACTCTTCGGATCCCAGGAGGGAAACTTGACCACCCTTTGCTTTTTGCTGAGGCTACTGTGAGATGACTGTTCAGTCTACAGTCTTTATTAAGTCCTTGCTGTGTTCAGAGCTCAGTTGGAAACCAGATAGGAAAAAGATGGGATGTTTAGGTCTCCCCCTTTGAGAGTGAATCTTCTCTGTCCTACACTTCCCGCTGAGTTCCTTGTCTTGTTTCTAGCTGTGCAATACACAGAACCACCCAGCATTGAAAATTAAAACAGGTTATCTCTCTTCACTCTAGAATCAAACAAAAGCAAAATCCCCTGCTCATCCTTTTAACCTTTATTAAAATCTACAATATGGCCCACATGAGAATCAGATTTTTTTTTCTTTTCACACATAATCATTAAATCCCATTGAGCATCCCACACAGGTGCCCTTCTCTCTCATCCTGGCAAATCCTCCTCACCTCAACTGATTTATTCTCTCAACTCTCTTTTCTGGTCTTTTTTTATATCCTTAATATCCATGCATCTCTTTATTAATTACATTATTTTTAGTAACGATTCTTTAAAATAAATTTTATAGTAAGAAAAAGAGACAGAAAGATCTTCCATCCACTGATTCACTCCCAAATAGCTGCATTGGCCACAGCTGAGCTTAACCAAAGCCAGGCGTCAGGAACCAGGAGCCAGGAAGCAGGAGCTTCTTCCAGGTCTCCCACATAACGTCAGCATCCCAAGACTTTAGGCAATCCTCTGCTGCTCTCCCAGGCCATAAGTAGGGAGCAGAATGGGAAGTGGAGCAGTCGAAATATGAACTGGCACACAGATGGGATCCTGGTGCTTGAAAGGCGAGGATTTAGCCATTGAGCCATTGTGTCAGGCCGAAAATATTGAATTTTTATTACAGTTACCCAAAAAAATTTTTTGGATATGCATACACTCAGATAGGCACATACAAATTTAATCAGCTACCCACAGCACACATATATAAATTTTAATCTTCAGTCTTCTATCACCAAGCACTTTGTTCTTACCCTTTCCTTTTCCTGTAGCAGTCCCTTAATCTCTCAATGCTGAAATAATTCACTCTTTTTTCCTCCTCCTTTGTTTGTGTTTCTCCTATTCTTTTTAAAATTTTACTTCTTTTTGTTAATATCATTTTATGACAGTTCCATAGATCGTGGGAGTTCCCTTTTCCCCTCCCCAACCACCCCCCATCACTGAGTTCCTCTATATCATTACTATAGCGTAGTTCCTCATACACAGTCATATCTCTATCATTGTGGGCATGGACAATGGCAGAGTCCAGCATCTATTGTCAAGATACAGTAAATCGTTTCATTGGGAGTCCATCTTTGTCTGGAAGTAGAGATGCATACTGCACTGTATCCTCCCATCTGCACTGTATCCTCCATTACACAGTTGCTATATATCCCCTTAAATGAAAAGCCATAATACAAAATCAACAACAAGAAGAAAAGTAGAAATTTACAATGTTATGAAGTGAGATAACATGCTGCTAGATATGATAGTCTCCATTACACAGTTACTATACATCCCTGTAAATGAAAAGCCACAAAACATAATCAAGAATAGGAAGAAAAAAAAAAGAAATTAACAACACCATGAAATTAAGTAACATGCTACTGAGTGACTAATGTGTTGCTGAAGAAATGAAAAAGAAAGTAACAACCTTCTTGAAGAAATTGATGCTACTGTATGATCTATGAGTTATTGAAGAATTTAATCAGAAGAAAGTGTTTTAAAGAGATGAAACTAACAAAAAAAATAAAAAACAATGAGATACAGTTTCTGTTGATCTTTCTTGACGACATATATCTCCTGTAAGCAACAAATAGATGGTTTTTGTGTTTTAAACCAGTCTACTAATCTATGACATTTGATTGATGAGTTTAAGCCATTTACATTCAGGATTAATATGAATGGGTAGTAATTTGGTTCTGTCATTTTAGCAATGGGTTTTTCATTGATTTAGTCTTCTGTTGTCATTTTACTGGGAGGTTCTTCGTATTTGCCTTTGGTTTTGGTGGGCGCTATTCCTTTCTCTGTCAAGAGAACACTTTTAAGTAGGGCAGGTTTGTAAGAGGCATATTCTTGTAACTTCTCTTTACTATGGAAGGATTTTATTTCATTTTCAAAGACAAAAGAAAGCTTTGCTGGGTACATTATCCTGGGCTAACAATTTTTTTTTTCTTTTAGAACCTGGAATATGTCACTCTATTCTCTTCATGCTTATAGAGGTTCCTGTGAGAGGTCTCCTGTGAGTTTAATTGGCATTCCTTTATATGTCAGTTGTTTTTTTTATGTGTACATTTAAGGGAATTTTCTCATATTCGGTTGAAGAGAGCTTGATGACCATGTGTCTTGGTTAAGATCTCTTTTGGTAAACCTTTTGGGAGTTCTGTGACCCTCCTGGATGTTGTTTCCCAATTCTTTCTCTAGATGAGGGAAATTTTCCCTCATTATTTCATTAAATACATTTGTAATCCCAGCTTCTCTTTCTGCACCTTCTGGGACTCCCATAACTCTTATATTTGTCCTTTTAATAGTGTCTTTCAATTCTTGAATACTTTTTTTTTAGCTTAACCCAGCTCTGCTTCCAGATTTTTGTTTCTTCCTGGTGACAGGAAATATCTTCCAATTCTGAGATTCTTTCTTCTGTCTTCTTCATTCTATTTTGTTGACTCTTGACTATACTTTTAATTTGCTTCACTGTATTCTTCATTTCTGATATATCAGCTTTCATTTGATTCATTTTCAGTGTGACATATTCCTTGAATTCCTTGAATGCCTGCTTTATGATAAGAAGTTTTGTAACAGGTGTTTTGAATTCTGTATCCCCCATTTTCTCAATGTCTTCTTCAGTGAACTCTGAGATTGGCAAAGGGTTTTGCTCCTTTGCAGGTGAGTCATCAGTAATATTCACTGTGCCTCTGTCTCTTCTTTTGCTCTTGGTCATTGTACTTCTGGTTATCAGAGTCTTCTCCTTGGGGCAGGTTTCTAAGCTGTGCCACCCGTAGGTCTACAGTTCGATTTTATTTATTGTGGTTGGTACATGGCTCTTTGTTTGCAGTCAGTTGTGCCACTCCCTTTAGCGAGTTCCAGGTCTGGGTTCTTATGTTAGATTTGCACCATGGTCTCCATAGCTCCAGTTCCTGGCTCCCCAGTCTCCACCTCCTGTGACACTGTGCTGAGGCTGCACTGTTATCTGTACAACCTTTCTCCCATTCTTGGTTTGAGTAGGTCCCAGGATTAGGGAGACATCGGTTGTTGGTACTGCTGATCTTGCCGGAAGCTGTTGGCCATTATGTCTGAGGGCCACACGGACCTATTTTGACCTGTATGATGCCATAGTCAGTATTGTTTTCCTATGGGACCAGTGCAATGCACTGAGCTCATTGAGTTCTTGCTATTGTCCCTTACAGTCTTAACTTCTTTGCCACACTGTAAGAAATGACACCTGATATGCCGCTGCTAGAATTCCTGATCTGCTGCTGCTAGAATTCCTGATCTGCTGGCTGTCAGGTCTGAGGGCTGCCCGGATCTGTCTTGGGTGGAACTTTGTAGCTGGTGGAATTTGGGCTACTGGTGTTGTTCACATTGCAGTTCGCTGAATGCCACTGGGGTATCAGTCACTGCAATACCACAGCGTGTGTGTCTGCTGCTTTCCCGTGTCTGTCAGTCTCCAGGTACTCCTCTGCTGTCGTTCTGTCCTGTTCTGTTTCCTTGAATGTGCCTTCTCTTCTTCACATTGGCTATTATTTCTCTGTTTAAACATGTCCTTACCCTTTTCTTAATTCTTTCTTCCTGTTTTTTCTGTTCTAAGTGGAAAGCCATTCCTGCTTCTCCTCTGGTGACTGACTGCCTATGCCTCTTTTGAGACCAAGCTACAACACTACTTCTTTATGATACTCTCCTCTACAATCCTAGGTAATCAATACTTTTCTCATATAATGAACTTAGTGTTGTGTGCTCTGATTCTTCACCCTCAGTGCAATGGTATTTGGTGATGTGGGTCTTTAGGAAGAATTATAGTTAGGTAAAAGGCAGAGGTCAGAGCCCTGGGCATGGGATTACTTTGCTAAGAAAGTGGCCATCTATAAGACAGAGGGAAAACCTCTGCAAGAACTGAATTAATTGGCTTCTGTATTTTGTGTTCCCCACATTCAGAACTTTGAGAAAATACGGCTCTGTTTATTTGTTTGTTTTTGAGAGTTAGAAACAGATATACGGAGACCTCATCCAGGAATTCGCTCCCCAAAGGCTCACAGCAGCCAAGGCTGCGCCAGGTCAATGCTGCAAGACAGGACCTCAGTCCAGGTGGTCCAGGGTGACAGGGACTCAAATACTTGAGCCATCACTAATTGTCTTCCAGCATCCTCAAGGTACTCCCAAATGGATGATAGGTGTCTTAACTGACTAGACCAAATGTCCAACACCATCACCACCATTCACCTCCATTTCTAGTTTTTAAAGTATCCAGTCTGTGGTATGTTGCAGTTGCAATGTCAGAAGATTGATGCTTCATGCAAAGGCAAAATATGAATAGGATTTTGTTTTACACTGAACTGTTACTGGATCTTTCTTTCTGACTAGGATATGAGTCCCAAGCTCAGCAGCTGTGTGCTTCGTTATTCTGTCCCAATATATTGCCTGACCCATGGAGACCATCAGTACAGCCTTGCTCATGAATCAGTGAGGGTAAATGTCAACTTGGCCACTTCAGTTAACCATTAGCCAAGCTGTTTGAGTATGGACTGATTATTACTTTGCTTGAATTTGTAACAAATTGACCTCAGCATTTAACAAATAGAGCTAGTCTGTAATCAAGCAGAGGCATTGCAATAACCCCACTGTCCTACTTTTATACATACAATGATGGATTTCAATGATGTCAAGAGGTTATCCAACAAAGAATGTCAAAGGAATTTAATTGGAAACTTTTATTTTGAAAATAAATATAATTTCCTGAGTGTATTTATATGGGCATAAACTAGGTAACAATTTTTGCTTACCCTAATGGAGATAAATTTCTTTTTATAAATGAAGTGTTATTATTAATGAGTTATGAATAATTTTTGTATAGGTAGTGTAAAGTTAAGCAACAGTAAGAATCTTGGACTATCTTTGTTACCTCTATTTCAGCTCATTTTTAATTTTCTGATTCTTAAAAAAAAGATCTATTTGTTTTGCTTGAAAGCAGAGTTGCAGGAGAGGAGAGGAGAGGGGAGGAGAAAGAGAGAGAGAGAGTCTGTCCACTGGTTCACTCCCTAAATGACCTCAATGACCAGGGCTGTGCTGATCCAGATCTTGGAGCCAGGAGCCTCTTTGAGGTCTTCCATGTGGGTATAGGAGCCAGAGGCCTTGGGCCATCCTCCATCACTTTCCCAAGCCATGAGCAAACAATCAGCTCCTTTTTTAATTAAAAATATTTTTCCTATATATCCCTTTCTCACATACATTTAAAATCTCTAACTGAAAACAAAACAGCTGCACAGTAGATGTGTGCAAAAATAATTCCAAAATGAAATAAAATACATATTCCCAGTTGTAAACTGGAAAATGCACAAATATGTACTATGTAGTCAAGTTCAAGTGTATTAAGGAGGAAGTGTTAGAAAAATCTATAAAACAAATCTGTTCCTCAATTATAAGTAATTTAGGAGTAACTTCTATCAACTCAGTCATTGCTCTGGCTTGTCTCATTTATTTTTATTTTGCTCTGTATAGGACCTTGTAGAAACTGGGAGACTCTATGGAAATTGCAAAATCTACTATTATTACTTTATGTTCTTTGGAGGACCATCCAGCCCAATTTTGACTGACGTGAGTCTCTTGTAGTTCTGTGGTAACTCTAGTATGGAGTGGATTCATTTCATTTGTTTGCTCTTAGACACCTTGGCTGCTTTTTACTTACTTGGCTGACACTGCCTGATCCTATACAGTAACTTTTAAGAGTTAGAAGCAAATTGTTCCCTACTGAGCACTCGATGCAGGAATTCTGATTTTTGTTTTGTTTTGTTTTGTTTTGCTTTAAATCTTGTAGAGTCTTTATATATCTTGCAAATATGTAAGGTAATGTAGAATTTGATGTGACCTTCCTTGTTCTCATATAGATTGAAATGAACTATTTGTACAGAAAATACATATTTACAAATAGAAATGGAAACATAAGAAAAGCTGATAATGAAGACTAAATTCCAAAATATTATGGTGATGACCTCCACAGTAGATGGAATTAAGACTTCCTAGTCAGAAAGACCAGAATCCACATTCTTCTTTTGTGACTTTATCAACTTTTTAAAAAAGATTTATTTTTAACAAAAAATTTATTGGAAAGGCAGATATACAGGGAGGAGAGAGATATGGAGGAAGATCTTCCATCCAATGATTCTCCGCAAGTGGCCGCAATGGCTGCAACTAGGCCGATCTGAAGTCTGAAGCCAGCAGCCTAGAACCTTTTCCAGGTCTCCTGTATGAGTGCAGGGTTCCCAAGGCTGTGGGCTGTCCTCAACTGCTTTCCCAGGCTACAAGCAGCAAGCTGGATGGGAAGTGGTGGTGGTAGGGAGTGTACCAGGACACAAACCAGCACCCATATGGGATCCTGGCATGTGCAAGGCGAGGACTTTAGCTGCTATGCTGCTGCACTGGTCCCTAGCAACTGTATGTTAAAAACAATTTATATAAATACATTGAGCTTCAACTATATCTTCTATAATGATGGGTGATGCTATTATTTGTGTATCATGTAGAATTATTTTGGAAATTGAAGAAACGTATGAATTATGAGTAACAGTGACTTACATAGCATAGATATTGAATAAGCAGTAGCTGTTATAACTAATAATTTTTAAATCAAGAGAACAAAATTGTAGATAATTAAAATTTCAAATGGTTTATTGCCTTTGCTAAAATTTTCAATTTCACTTTAACATCGTTACCAAATTGAGTTTATAGTCTTATACTTTTTTGAAGACCAGATTAAGTAAAATTACAATGTATTGTATTATATGAAACATAGCAAGTACTCAACAAGTCCTTACGTTGCCCTATCCTTCCTACCCTCTGCAAACTCAACTTTCATTGTCAGGACTCTTTCTTCCAAGATGATCTAGAAAATGATTTTTGAAATACTTAGTCATTACATATCATTTGTGGTATACACACACACACACACACACACACACACACACACAGCACTCCAAAATGAAGGTCCATTACCTATTGTTTTCTTCTTGTCCAGTGTGATTCTTATTCTTGCTACTTTATGTAACTTCAGATAATGTTTATACAAGAATGCATTTACTTTTTTTTAGCTCAAATATGCAGACAGATCAGTACTCATTGTCTGAGTCCATTTGTGCTACTACCGCAAAATATCTGAGACCAGGTAATTTATAAAGAGCAAGCATTTATTTATCTCAGCACTGGAGGCTGGCAAGTCTCAGATTAAGGTCACAACAGGTTGTGTGTTACCAGGGGGTATGGTCTGTGTTTCTGGGTGACATTTTGAACACTACAGTCTCGAAAGGAAAATGATGTTATGTCCTTACATGATAAAAAGTAGAAAGGCAAAAGTGGGATGAACTTCCTTCTGTTCAAGCGGGTAAACCATTCATGACTCAGTCACCTCCCAGACATCAAGTGTTCTAATATGGTTACATCGGAGATTAAGTCTCAACATAAATTTTGGAGGAAAACACTATTCAAAGAAACATTCTAATTGTTTTCCAACTCTCAGAACTTATTATTTTTATGGCCATGTTGCCTGCATATGTAAACTTATTTAATCCCTGCAAATTCTTACAGGTACCCATTTTATAGATAAGATGCAAGGCTCAGAACCCTACATTCTCCAGTTGTTTCCACTATCTTATAGTTGCTTATTTCTTTTTACTTATATACTTAGTCCTTCTTTTCATCCCAGCTTTAAAATTTTTTTTCTTTAAAAAGTTTACTTATTTCATTGAAAGGCAGAGGAGGAGAGTCAGAACGTGAGAGAGAGAGACAGATAATCTTCCATCCACTGGTGCACCCCAAATGTTTGCAGCGGCTGGGGATGAACCAAGAGCCAGAAGCCTCTTCCTAGGTCTCACACGTGGGTGCAGGGGCTAAAGCATCTGGACTGTTTTCCACTCCTTTCCCAGCAGTATTAGCATGGAGCTGGATCAGAAGTGAATCCAGTGTTCATGTTCTTACCTCTGGGTCTTTGTTCATGCTGCTTCTTCCACATGGAATGTTCTTTCCCAAGCCTTTATGTTCTCCTACTTACTATTTGTTATATCTTTTGCTCGCCATCTGCTTGCTAATCCCTTATATAGACTTATTTTTCTGTGAGTGGATCATGTTCCCAAATAGCATTTTTTAATCCATACTTTCATGTACATTTAGGTTGTCACTACTGTGAAAATATTAACACCTTTATAGCAGCTACCTCCACAGACTTCTTTACTGATGTATTCCAAAAGCCCACAACAGTGGCTAGAGTATAATTCAAGTTAGGAATGAAGACCAAAAAGAGTTATATTAGGGTTTTCAGGTCAGGTTGTACTAGACACCATGATATTTATGTTTTAGGTACTGTGATATGACATTTGTTAGGACCTTAATGTTTCTAGACTAAAAGAAACCTTAGAGATCATTTCAAGCTTTGGCTTTGCAAGAAGAGTATACTGTGCAGAGGCTTAGGTTATGTGCGGAGATCAAGGAATAAAGAGGTTAGGGGTGAAAGTATGATCTTTAAAAATTTTTTTGAGTTTTGAATTTTGTTATATTACATTTAAAAATATTTATTAATGAATTATTTTGGTTGGAGGATGAACTGATGCAGATGTAATCATTAAAATTGCTTCATAGTCCTCTGATTCCTTAGGACTGCTGTCTAAGAGGGAGGAGGAGCCTGTGAAGGAGCTTGCCATGTGAAGATGTTGGCCAATGCTAGACTACATCCTTCCAGTAGTGAAAGGCACAAGGATCTGTCTGACTTTTAAGCTCCAGAAGGTGAAATGGTAACTTCATGCTACTGAGGACATATAGTTTGTGACACTTTGCTATAAGAGGTCCAAGAAGCTAACACACAGACTGTACTTTTAAAATCCAATTTTGAAGTGAAGCGAAGCAGAAGTTTATGATCACATTACTTTTTAACTGGGCTTATGAAGCATTTGGTAAATTTGATTAGAACTTAATATGTTTCTGCTCATTAATAATGATTGGTTGCATATCACTCATAAACTTGAACATCTTTAAATGTCTTGAACATACGTTCTTTATAAATTGGTTGCAACTAGATTTGGAATAATTCAAACCACAAACTGAATGAATCACCAGCAGAATCAGCCACGTGGCCATTTTCTAGTCTAAAACAGTCTTCAAATGGAAATCTTTTTCCTATAATTTTAGCATAGTTCCTATGAATATTTAGCCAAATTATATCATCAACATTTTCTGAAAAAAAAAAACTTTATTCAAATGACAGCATAAGAGAGAGATATATCTTCCAATCATTAATTCACTCCCCAAATGATTGAAAAGGGAAGAGCTAAGTGAGGCAGGAGCCAGGAGCTCCATCTGGATCCCCAAATCTAGTGGAGCTAATGGCAAGGTCCCAAGTACTTCGGCCTTCTGCTGCTGTTGTCTCAAGACATTACAGAAGGGAGCTGGATCAGAAGTGGAACAGGCTGCTGGCATCACAGGTGGAAATTTTACCAGTTGTGCCATGTTCCAGTCCAAGTCCTGCTTATTCTTTCCTTTCCTTTCTTTTTCTTTCTTCTTTTTTTTTTTCCTTCCAAATTATTTCTTTTATTTGAAAGGTAGTTATGGGGCTGGTGTGGTGACATAGCAAGCTAGTTCTCTGCCTGTGGTGCTGGCATCCATATGCTCCACCTCCAACGCAGCTCCTTGCTTAAGGCCTGGGAAAGCAGCAAAGGATGCTCCAAGGCCTTGGGGACCCATACCCACGTGTGGGACCCAAAAAGTCTCCTCGTTTCCAGCTCTGGCCATTGTGACTATTTGCAGAGTGAACCAGCAGAGGATAGATCTCTGTCTCTCCCTCTTTCTTTGTAAAATAGATAAATCTTGAGAAAAAAAAAGTCAGAATTGTGTACAGCAGGGCATTCAAAGAGAGAGAGAGATCTGTCTCCTGGTTTACTTCCCAAATTGTCACAGTGGCCAGGGCTGGGCCAGGCAGAAGCCGGGAACCTGGAACTCTGTCCTAGTTGCCTACATGGGTGTAGTATTCAGTTGGTCCAACTTCTACTGCTTTTCCCAGGGCACCAGCAGGGAACTGAAGTGTAAGTCGAGCGACCAGTACTTAAACCAGTGTCTTACTGGCACTAGTTTAACTTGTACTACAACACTGGCTTCACTACTTTCTTATAGAGAAAAACTTTCGATTATTTTGGCTCGAAGTTCACCAACATGCATGTATTGTAGTCGTTTAATAATACCACTCTTATCAAGAAAATTAGGATTCAGTATCCCAATAATCTTACCAATTTATATCGTGAATTAGAGATAAAATTCAAGGATAAATGATTTGGACGTAAAGTTCCCTAGACACATTGCTATATCCCTGCTGTTTACATCAGCTTTCCTTATCTTTGTTTTCAAGGTTCTCAACCACTGTCTTGAGGATTTCCTTTCCCCCAATTTTGTTTCCTGTCAATGTAATCTCTTACATTAAACAAGATTTCACTGTTTTGTCTCCCTTTTCCGGTGCATTTCTTTTCACAGTAAGGATAAAAGCAGATTCTGCTGTGTTATCAAAATGTAGGACTGTAAATAGAATATTTTTAAAGTAGTTTCTAGCATAATTTGCAATATACTCATTTTTGCAATATACTTATACTCGATATACTCAGTTATTCTTTCCTTTACTCAAATTTAATTCTTAATTCAATTTTACTTTTTCATTTTATTTTTCTGACTTGAGGGTTATGGGAGCAAGGGCTAAATGTGGACATCTCATAGGGTTTTGGCACAGAATGTCAGATATACAGAGAGGAGAAGACAGAGAGGAAGATCTTTGTTTGCTGATTCACTCCCCAGGTGGCTACAGTGGCTGGAGCTGAGTCGATCTGAAGCCAGGAACCTAGAGACCAGAGCTTCTTCCGGGTCTCCCATGCGGGTACAGGGTCCCAAGGCTTTGGGCTGTCCTTGACTGCTTTCCCAGGTCACAGGCAGGGAGCTAAATGAGAAGTGGGACTGCCGGGACTAGAACGGGGGCCCATGTGGGATCCTGGCACATGCAAGGTGAGGACTTGAGCCACTAGGCTACTGCATCGGGTCCTCAAGTGTATTTTCTTATGAAAATGTTTTCAGTATTGGTTTTCTCCTGTAAGTTTTCTAAGTTGCATCTGACTAAAAAAAGCTTTAAAATGATGATTGACCCCAGCTGTAGGCAATGACCTAGGTTGCCTTGTACCTGGGCAAGTGTTACACTGCTGGAGAAAAGGAGCCAGTAACTGGCAGACATTCTGGACCTGGTTAGTGCCAAAATTGTGTCAACTATATCAGTATGCCAGCATAGTTGCTTAGTCTTTTTTTTTTTTTTAAGGTATTTGGGATATGCCACCGAGGCCTCCAGGTGGGTGTCTGAGGAGGAACATATTGTAGATTTCCTGGGGAAGGGGATCGGGTACATCCTGAGGGCATGTTTGACAGGAGAGGAATGATTTCTGGAGCCTTCCACAGACTGGGTCACTGCAGCTGCAGGTAGATGAGGGAGCTGAGGTGGAGTGGTTTGGTGAGGGTGGGGGTGGGGATGGTGGGGGTAGCAGGGAGGAACCAGAGGTCAGGTCTGAGTCACACCAAGATCCCCAAGACCTGAGCTGGACCAAAGAGCATTGCCTGCCACCTGCTGACACACACAAAAGCTGGGGTGAGGGGCAGGGGGCAGGGCGGGGGTCCTTCCTGACTGGGCTAGGCTGGAATGCCTGCCTGAGAGTGTCCCAGCAGAGAACAGGCCAGATCAGGATGGGCTACAGCCCAATCAGGACATTGGAGAACTGGATCTGGGGGCAGATTTTTTTTTAAGCTTTATTCATTTTTATTGGGAAGTCAGATATACAGAGAGGAGGAGAGACAGAGAGGAAGATCCATCTGCTGATTCACTCCCCAAGTCAGCACAAAGCCTGGAGCTGAGCCGATCTGAAGCCAGGAGCCTGGCTGTTTGTCTTTAGATTGTATACTCTAAAGTAATATGTTACGCTGAGTAAAATTAAGTGATTGGTGGCTTCCAAAAAACTGACCAGCTACTCTATTTGAGTCTCCCGTGTTGGTTTGAGGACCCAAATATTTGGGCCATCTTCTACTGCTTTTCCAGGTGCACTAATGGGCAGTTGGATCAGAACTGGAACAGATGGTATTTGAACCAGTGCTTAAATAAGATGCCATTGCAGATAGTGGTTTAGTCCATTGTGCCATATGGTGACCTCCATCATATATCTTTACCAAACAATACAGCAGTATTTAGTGCTGAATGATCTGAAATAACAGCTAGCCCAGAAAGGTTGATATTTGATGTGTTGTGGATAACTTCCTGTTTCTGAAACTTACTATGGAAAGGAAAATATTTAACAGATTCCTGTAAAATTAATTGAACTTTTTCTCCTCTGTGAGCTAGGACCGTAACTTGCTTCTAGATATGCTCAGTTTCTCTTAGTGTGGACTATCAAGAAACCGATGGCAATTAAGAATTAGATGGGCAGGAAATCTATTACAAAATAAGAAGGGACTAGAAAGGAGACAGAGAGACTTTGAGAGAGAGAGGAGAGGAATAATGGTGAGCATTTTGGAATTTTGTTCAGTTCCATGAAAAGTTAGGCAAATGTGTTGGGATGTCTCAAGCCAAAGTCAGTGATTCACTCTCTTTCTAACATTCTGGTAAAAACTTATCACAGGATGCTAAATTGGGAGTGTATGCAGATTTTATGAGGAGTAGAATCATTAACATACTCTCAGTTTTCTCCTTGTGCATTACCCACCAACTGCAAATGGAAAAATCACTGTGCAGTGGTGAAGCTGGACGTTGGACCCAAATGATCAAAATAGACATCACCAGTAGCTGTGAAGGGACGCTCGGAGTGCAGCACACCATTTACAGTATTTCTATCCATGCCGCACAACCACGTCTAACGATGAAAGCAAGCGTGTGTGTTGGTGGGTGTGTATTTATGATATGTAGCCACATACACGTGTATACAAATGAATAATGTAAGTTCATTGACCTGTGGTCACAAACCATGAAAGGAATTGTGCTGCCTTCTTTAACCAGTTGTTTATGAACATTGTGCCGATGATATCTATGAATTCACCTCTTGGGCCTCTCCCTGGGCCATGTTGCTTTCATTAATCTTTGTTCTTTTCCACGTCTAAGATAATAAATATTTACCTAAAATTGGTTGCAGATATTAGAAAAAGTGATTAGTTTGTAATTTTTGTTTAATTTTTCACTGTTTCCTTGAGTCTAAAATGATTAGAGCAACTCATTGATATATTTGTTTCATTTTGCCTGCTCTATTCAATCTTTGAACCCTACTGTATAATTACATCCTGTCCCATTTCGTATCTTAGCTGATACCTGGGTTACTCTGGATGCCTGTTTCTGACTCTCTAGTAAGTGGTCCACTATTATGCGTTTCACTTTTCTTACAATGTGAGCTGTGCTTGTTTAACTTAGTGTCACTAGCATAATACTGGCACATAATAAAACACATATTTTGTTGGCCAAATGTGGATTGGGTTAATGTCCAAAGGTTGTATTATAGGTTTTGTCTGATACCTTTTTTCTTGTTTCCTATTCTTTTCTCTTCTCCTCTAACAATATTCTGTTCCAAATTTACCTAGGTGTGCTATCTTAGGATATCATTTTAGTGGGTAATTTTTCAGGATTCCTCATTCTTTTTGGATCCTGTGATTATTCCTTTTCCTAACCACATCTTATTAACACCCCTTAAAGCATGAGGCCAGAAGAGAAAAGGAATGCCCACCTGTGGAAGTCTGAACTCAGCAGTTACTGGATCCTCTCCCACACTTTCCCCTTCCCCCGCCCCCCGCACCAAAAGGATTTTCTTCATAATTACATGCAGGAGACACAAATCCTAGAATGGTGTCTTGTTACCCTTTCCTGCTAATTCCATTATTATTTTGATGTTACTTCACTTACATCTTGCTTCATCACTTTGCCACTGGCAGGTGGGCAGTTTCTTTAGTTTCTGGCTTGACTCCAAAGTACATGAAAGAACAAGCAGGACCCAGAGTAACAAAGATGTTTCCCAGTTACTTTCATAACTGAGGACAGATAGCCTGTTGGGGCTTAGCAGTTAAGTATAAATTTTAGAGTCAGATAATCCCATATCAAGTCCCAACTCCACTCCCTGGTAACACAACTGACTCTGAGTTTCAAAAATTCATTAACACAAAGTCAGAGAAAGTACAATTGCCTTAAAAAGAACAAGTTAGTTGAAGGTTCTGTGGCTAGGAACCTACGTGAGATTCTGAGGATTGTGTGCAATGGTGTATATCAAATACAAAGCTAGTCTGGCTTTGCTGAACACCAATGGTGGACCAACCCATCTACTCTGGAGGCCTGTTATCTCCTCTCATTGGTAGCTCAACCAGCCTAACTTAGCTCACAGGACAAATGGGTCGACATTTCAACTACTTTTTTCTACGGCATTGCTATCCATTGTCCTTCCTCCTTTCCTGCTGGGACATAGTCTTACAGTCCTGAGGTTCATGCAGCCTTTGTGTGCCTGGCTTAAGTTGTGAGTAATAAAGGTTTAGACAATTGTGCATACTCTTCTACTTTCAACTTTTAGATTTTTCTCTTAATTTGTCTAACTGTATTTGTAGCATGAGGCACTATTAAGAAGTGCTCATGACCCATTGCACAGACATCAAGTAGACACACATACCACCTACTCTAGTGCAATGTGCTGTTGATGAAGCAGCAGAATTTAACTGGCCCACCAGAGTGGGAAACAGCCCTCCAACGGGTACCTGGTCACTTGAAAGGCAGGAGCCAAGTATCTGCCAGTCCAAGCCCATGCTTGGTGGCATCAAAAGAATGTTTCAGACTTTAGGGCCCTGGGCTCTCAAGCCCACAGACTATTGGAAAGACATATTTTCTACAAAAACAATAGTAGGCTGCAGGTTTCCTGAACTTTCTAAGCTCAAGGCCTGGCTTTCAGATGTTGCTTCAGGAGATGTGGGGTGAGAGCAGGGATGATTGTGAAAAATGTTCTCCACAAGCTGAGATGGGCATCTAGGAAAAGCACTGCTATAAGAAGTGATTTTTTTTAAATAGATTTATTTTCTCATTACCATTTGAAAGGCCAATTTACAAAGAGACAGAAATGGAGAGAGAGAAAGAAAGAACCCATCTGCTATATTTTCTGTCTAGCTTCCCACATAGGCAGGAGCTGACCTGATCCAAAGTGAGGATCCAGAAGCTTCCTCCAAGTCTCCCATGTGGATGCATGAGCCCTAGGACTTGAGCTATCTTCAGCTGATTTCCAAAGCCATTAGCAGGGAGCTGGATTGGAAAGGGACAGCTGGAATTAGAACCCACACCCACATGAGATGCCAGGACCACAGGCAGAGGCTTAACCTACTATGTTGCCAGCCCTAGAAGTGATTTTAAGATCCCATCAGGTCTGTGACTTAATAGGTAAGCTTCATTGTAAGCTTGTGAACTCTCCCCTTTTGATTAGAGAAATCGTGCAACAGAATTCATGTCTGTTGTCTGTCTTCCCCTATCCCTCATTTTTGGGTAATATTTATCACTTTATAGAAAACATGAAGTCCTGTATTACACTTGGAGCAAGTAGACAGCCCTTGCATAATTAGAGTGTTTATGCAACTTGTGATTGTCACTCTGCTGCATGATGTGGAATTATCTTCTGCCATTGGGGCGAAGGCCAGTGCTCTGTTTTTAACAATTCTGTCTTCTAAAACATATATAATCCACTTTCACTGTGCTATCTGACTTCTGACAAACATTGAAATATTTTTCGGGTACATCACTAGTAGCAAGGAGGTAGCCGCCATCCTTCTCGGAACCCAGAAGGGAGGAAAGCTGGAATTCTGATGACTTAGAACGTCTAGAGAAGAAAGGAAATTTTGGGGTAAGGATTTCCTTAATCTTTTATTATTACTGTTATTATTCAGGAAAAAAATCACATTTGCAATATCGTGGAGGCTACTTATGCCAAGAGTGATCTTCTCGGTGGTTACCGGGATCTCTATGCAGGTTCACCTCTTTACAGCTGATGAGACGGTGGTGATGCCAACATGACTTGCACTTTCATCCAGTGTTATCACACCACATGTGTCTCCTGGGACGATGTGAGGCCAGTAGAACCTGACTCACTACCCACAAACTCCATGTGTCTTTTGTTTGGTTAAGAAAACACCTAGGTTCGCTCATCATTTGTCAAATATAAGGATGTTGGGGACTGCCTGAAATTTAAACATTGAACTATACAGAGCATGAATTTAGATGAAGATTTAATGGAAAGAAAAAGTAAAATGTATCAAAATCTAAATGGGGGAAATAGTGTGTAAGGGAAAAATGAAAAATTACTAAAGGAGAGAAATGAGCAAATGTTTTTATTACTTCATTCCAGAAAGATAACTCATAAGAGAGGAAAGCCCAAATTAAAGTAGCATCAAGTAAACTTTTTTCTAAAAAAAAAAAAGTTCTTTATTTTTATATTAAAGGCAGATTCACAGAGAGAAGGAGAGAGAGAGAGATATTCTATCTCCTGGCCCATTCTCCAAATGGCCACAGTGACTGAAATAGCCAGTCTGAAGCCAGGAGTTTCCTCTAGGTCTCCCACGTGGGTGCAGAGACACAAGGCTTTGGCCATCCTCTGCTGCTTTCCTAGACTGTATACATGGAGCTCTATTAGAAGTGAAGAATCAGCCTGGCGCAGTGGCCTAGTGGCTAAAATCCTTGCCTTGAACGTGCTGGGATCCTTTATGGGTGCCCATTTGAATCCCGGCAGACCTGCTTCCCATCCAGCTCCCTGCTTGTGGCCTGGGAAAGCAGTCAAGTATGGCCTAAGCAAGGCCTTGGGACCCTGCACCTGCATGGGAGACCCGGAAGAAGCCCCGGGCTCCAGGTTCCTGGCTTCAGAACGGCTCTGCCCCAGCCACTGCAGCCACTTGCAGAGCGAATCATTGTATGAAAGATTTTCCTCCCTGTCTTTCCTCTTCTCTGTATATCTGACTTTGCAACACAAATAAATAAATCTTCAAAAAAAAAAAAGTGAAGAAACCAGGACAAGAACATGTGTCCATTTGTGATCCTGGCACCACAGGCATAGGGTTTTTTTTTTTTTTTAAAGATTTTTATTATTATTGGAAAGCCGGATATACAGAGAGGAGGATCTTCCATCTGATGTTTCACTCCCCAAGTGAGCCGCAACGGCCGGTGCGCGCCGATCCGATGCCGGGAACCAGGAACCTCTTCCAGGTCTCCCATGCGGGTGCAGGGTCCCAAAGCATTGGGCCGTCCTCGACTGCTTTCCCAGGCCACAAGCAGGGAGCTGGATGGGAAGTGGAGCTGCCGGGATTAGAACCGGCGCCCATATGGGATCCTGGGGCGTTCAAGGCGAGGACTTTAGCCGCTAGGCCACACCGCCGGGCCCCACAGGCATAGGTTTTGCCTACTATACCATGGCACCGACATTTCAAAATGATTGGTCAGGTCGCTAGTTCCTCAGAATGTTTGAAATTTATTAGCCTTCAGCCTTTGTGGTGGTGGTAGGTCATTTGTTTGATCCAGAAATACAGATGTGAGGCATTCTTACTCCAGGACAGATGTATTTGAGATCTCCCTAAAGGGAGATTAGGGCTGTCTAAAGGTGTTTATAGAAGAGGAAAATGGGAACATTAGGGGTAGGTATCGTTAGCTGGCAATTGCTCTGTCCCACCTAGAACAGATCATATTTTTCTGTTAATTACACAGTACATCACAAAAAACGAAGGTATTGGCCCTTGAGCACAATAAAAGTTAGTCATGGATTTTACAGGTTGATTTCCTAGCAGAAAATTAAATGTTCTATAGATTTATCCTTGTTTTTCATCACAGTGTTTGTGAGTCAAAAAAGCAGAGAAGGGTTAAGAAACAGGGTTAGAATAAATTTCTGAACTCCCAAGTGTGACCTGAGATGACATAACTGTCTTTCTAGTTCCTGTAGTGCCAGGGTTGCAGACAAGGTGAATTTGGAAGAGGATTCCCATGTAAGGACCCTAGGTCATGACATACTGAGAATAGGTGGTATTCAGAGATAGAAATCCCTGGAATTAGGGTATTTGGAGTACGTCAAAGTTTTCTCATAGTAATTGACTTCAAAATAGTCCTAGTAAAACTGTTACCAGTGGGCCTGATGTGTGCTTCCTCTCTTTGTTAAAAAAAACTGTCTGATTTTGAAGACAGTTGAAGCTATTACAAGTGTTGGTAAAGAAATCATGTTCTTGCACAGTAAGCCTGGAAGCACAACTGCTAAACATCAACGTACTGGCATTTTTACAAGTTTTAATGTTAGTTCAGATTTGTTGCTGTGGACATGGAACTTTTGTCACTGAAGCCAGAACATTACATCAAAGCCAGAAGCACAGCAAGTCATCGGAGTTCAGATTCCTTCCTGCTTTCCTGCAGAGAGGTCAAGAATACAAACATCCTCAATTGCCACTCAGAACTGAACTGAAGTCCATCAGCAGAACCAAACAGGAAGCACCAAATGGGCTTTTCTTCTATTTATTTGGTGATTACTAAGAAAGATACAGTTTAATTTCTTGACCACATTTTTCAAATGAAGCACAAAGAAATCTACAAGGTGAAATAAATTTGGTGAGTGGAAAGTCTGATTTCAAAAGGATGTAGAGTTGTTTTTCCAGTGATTTATGCCCTGATTCGTATAATAAGTTTGTAGGATTTTGGAATTTCTTGCTTTTTATCTTTTATATGGCAACTTATTACTGCATTCTATTAAGTTGCATTTTATGAATCACTTGGCCTTTAATTAAAATTTTCAGACATTTCCTTGCCAGATCAAGGAGGATGGATGTTTATTAATCAGAATAAATTCTCCTGAGTTTGGAATATCATGTGAAAAATTGCAGAGAAAGCCAGGAGTTACCTCAGATGTTATTGCTGAGATTTGTAAGTCTAATAGCAAATTGAAATCTGGGTGTATCATTTGTTTAGCCAGTCCCCAGCATCAGAGCAATTTCCAGTACTCTACTATCGATGTTGGCAAATAGTCAAAATGAGGCACACTATAAAGACTCAAACCAAGCAAGTCTAAAGTTGAAGCAAAAGAAAATTTGACTTGCATATTTTATGAGTATTTCCAGGAATAAATCAATGAGCTGCTGCTTCATTATTATTATAATTACTTGGAAAAATCTCTTGACTCCAGAAGACCATTTGGCATGTCGTTTAAAGGATATGAGTATTCCTTTGCAGCTTGCTTCATTCTTTTTTTCATCCAGGTAGTGGAATACTAAGAATGGTATGTGAGAGTGCAGGTAATAAGGGATGATTTTGTGCACAGAAAATTGAAAAGGAGCAAAATAAAATAAAACAATTAAAACCAGTCTGCCTTTTATGGTCATTATGCCCTGATAATTTCAAACAACATCAGTGATACTACACATCTTTTAAGGGGGAAAAAAAGAAAAAACTTTTTTGGTCTAAGGTCTAAACAGCTGCAGAATTTTCTGAAGTTTACGTACGTGTGTGTGTGTGCGTTCGTATACTAAAATACACTTTGCATTTATTATCACAGATGCTTTAGTTAAAAAGTATGTTCTGCATGAAAATGTTTCTCACTCCCAAATACTGTAACTGTTAGCATTTATTTAGGCGCAGGATTATGTCATTCCATAGGGATTGATATGAATTGAACCTGAAGCAAGATAAAAAGTTAAACATTGCACAATTTCATGAATTTACCACATAGGATAGGAATTTATAATAAATTTTCTGGTGGAGTCTCTTAGTGGAAAAATTTCAGCTTCACAAATATTTGAAAGTGGCCAGAACTGATGGAGGATCTTCCTCTCTGTCTCTCCTCCTCTCTGTTTATCCACCTTTCCAGTAAAAATAAATAAATGTTTAGAAAAAGGAAAGAAAAAGCAAATGACAAGAGATGAGGAAAATCACAGACCCTTAAAAAATAAAAAAAATAAAATAAAGTAAAAATGTTCTTAAATTACCTCTGAGTGAAGATATAAATCTGGCTACACTGATTGTATTGACTGTGAATATGTAAAGATCAATTGACTAAGTCTTTAACAAATTTGCGCATATTAATGTTCTAAGCCCCAGGCCATAAGGTATTCAAAACACATTAATGTTCTTGTGAAGTACTAAGCCTTAAATTTTATTTGCATTTTCAACTAGAGTATATACTTCATTTATTTTTTGCTCATAGGATTACGTATTAAATAAGGGCCCAATGCTTTTGTCCCAGCAACTAAATCCTTTGCCTTAAAAGTTCCAGGATTCCATATGGTTGCCAGTTCATGTCCCAGGTGCTCCACTTCCCATCCAGCTCCCTGCTTGTGTCCTGAGAAAAAATTCAAGGATGGCCCAAAGCCTTGGGAGCCTGCATCTGCATGGGAGATGTGGAAGAGGCTCCTGGCTTCAGATTGGCTCAGCTCTAGCCATTGTGGCTACTTGGGGAGTGAACCAGCAGATGGAAGATCTTTCCCTATGTCTCTCCTTCTCTGTAAATCTGCCTTTCCAATAAAAATAAATAAATCTCAAAAAAAAAAAAAAAAAGAAAAGAAAAATTTCAGTGTCTTTGTTTTCTGGGCACAATAATAAAAATTATTAGTCATTTTACTTAACTAGTTATTTATCATTAGTTTTAAAATTTGAAACAACTATTTATTTAATTACCTTATTGTTACGAAGAACACTTCTGTCATAGAGAAAAAGGGTTGTTTACAAATAGCTGCTTTTGGATACAAAATACATTAGGTTTGACACTACACCTATCCATAACTCAAAATAAGTAAAATGCATTCTCAGTATTTTTAGGATCTTATCTATTTTTGAGAATTATACCAACCTGATTTATTTTGATAAGGTAAATTCTCTTTTTTAAAAGATTTATTTATTTTTATTATAAAGGCAGATTTATAGAGATGGAGAGACATAGAGAATGATCTTCCAGCCACTGTTTGACACCCCAGACAGCTGCGATGGCCAGAGTTGAGCTGATCCAAAGGCCGAAGCCTTTTCTGGGTCTGCCATGTAATTGTATAAGGTCCCAAGGCTTTGGGCCCATCCTCTGTTGCTTTGCCAGGCTACAAGCAGGGACTGAATGTGAAGAGGTGCAGCTGGGACATTAACTGGTGCCCATATGCAATGCTGGTGCTTGAAAGTGGAAGATTAATCTAGTGAGCCACAGTTCAGGCCCCAAGGCAGATTCTTAATAACTAAGAAATGCAAAGAGATCGCATCTACTGCAGATTTTGGTGATAGGTATGTTGCTAATAACTTTTATGTATAATATGTTGGTAATAACTTTTAAGTATTAGTTCTTTTGTTACACATTTTGTAAAATGAGAAAATTCATGTGGGCTGTGTTGTGGCATAGTGTGTTAAGCTACTACAGGAGGCCACCTTGACACTGGCATCCTAAATGGGCATTAGTTTGTGTCTCAGCTGCTCTGTTTCTGATCCAGCTCCCTGCTGATAGCCTAGGAAAAGCAGTAGATGACCCAAGTGAGAACCCCTGCCAGCCACATAGGAAACCCAGGTGAAACCTCTAGCTCTCCTTTGGCCTGGGCCACTACTGACCACTTGGGACCATTTGTGGAATGAATCAGTAGATAGATCTTGTTCTACCTGTATTTCTTTTTTGGGGGGGGCGGGGGAGTTGTTTTTTTCTTTTGAATTTTTTATTTTTCTTTTGTGATACAGTTTTTTTTTTTAAAGATTTATTTATTTTTATTACAAAGTCAGATATACTGAGAGGAGGAGAGACAGAGAGGAAGTGGAGCTGCCGGGATTAGAACCAGCGGCCATATGGGATCAAGGCGAGGACCTTAGCCACTAGGCCACGCTGCCGAGCCCATTGTGATACAGTTTTATAGGCACTATGATTTTCTGTCCCCCCCCTCCAAGTTCTCACGCCTCCTCATTGATTTCTCCTCTAGTTTTACAATGGGTGAATTTCATGAATATTCTTTTTTGTTTGTTTGTTTTAAACATATTTTTAATTGCATTTCATTTTTTTGAAAATTAATTACATTGCATTATGTGATACATTTTTTATGCACTGGGATTCCCCCCGCCCCTCCCCACACCCTCCCCCCACGGCGGATTGCTCCACCTTGTTGCATTTGCATAGTTCAAATTCAGTTGACATTCTTTTATTGGAGGTATTTATCAAGCATAAAGTCCAGCATCTTATTGTCCTGGTAAGTTCAATGGTTTCTTGGTGAGACCATCTCTGGTCTGAAGGTAGAGCCGGCAGAGTATCATCCCAATCAATTAAAAGCCCCAACATAATATTTCCAACCATTTACAACATTGCGGCATTAATTGACATGGTATTGATTAACCAATATGTTAATAGGAAAATGCAGGTTCTCAACCACAACCTGTGACTTCTTCATAGACATTTCAATTTTGGTTTATATTCAACCATGTTCTATACACCTTAAAATGGCTTAGATTATTATTCAGCTGTCTCATGCCTATTTTAATTTTAGTCTTCAGCAGTTTATAGCATTGAAGCATGTTTTCGCTGACCCTGGCTGTTTTTCAGGTGGTCTAACTCTATAATTCTAACAGGATATATGTCAACAGTTTAGGTGAGCATGTTTAGGAGGGGTGTGCAGAGAAATCTTCCATACCCCAGTGGAGTAACTAATATTTGTGTCCCACCCAGTGAGTTATAAGTGCATTCCCGCTGGCCGTTTCCTGTCTGTTTCTAAGCTTTCCTTGTTGTTCTCTATCTATTCCAGTTTTGTTTGTTTGTTTGTTTTGAGGGGTTTCTGGAGCGATCCTGATGGTTATTACGAGAGGGGAGTGGGGACCCAAAATTGGAAGCAGGCAAGGACCAGAGAAAGCTCTTCTCCCTAGTCCCGAAGGAAGTTTACTGTTCTTCTGTTTCTGTGGACCGCTCAAGGATCCTGGCTGTTGTTCCAATGACCTTGGAACCCACAAGGCAGGATTTGGGCTCCTTCTACCTGTATTTCTTACTCTCTTGCTTTGTAGCTCTGACTTTCAAAATAAATACATAAACCTTAAAAAATGGAAATATTTAAAAATGCTAGCTGCTAAAATTTCAAAATCAATAAAAATTATTAATGTCTCATAATTATTAAAAACAAAATTGAGTTTCTAGCTTAAATTCCACTCTAATAAATATTCCAATGTTATGTTCTTTTGGGAAATTAAAAAACAGACAGTATTCCACAATTTATGAAGCCAGTGTAACTTCAGTTTCAAAACATGACCAGGAAATTCTGAGAGAAAAATTTCAGGGCAACATCAGTCATGAACACATTGACCAAGATTCATAATATTTCAGAAATAAAAATGTTTACAGCTGAGTACACAAGTAAGTTGAGTTCATTCTAATTATGTAATTTTAATCCAGGACACCATGCAGGAGTGCCTGTGTTCAAGAATTTCAGCCCACCCACATGGGCAACCAATGGAGTTCTCAGCTACTGGCTTGACCTGCGACTACCCTCACTTTGCTTAAGTGGAAAATATGAGATTTCAGAGGACTAGGTATAGGCAAGCCGCTCAAACAGAAAAAAACAGGAGGAGAACTTGGTTTAATTGATGTAGTTGTTTACTACATGTTCATAATAATCAGAATAGGGTAATGTTTCCATAAGATGGATCAGTGGGACAAGTCAGAACGCAGAGAGAATTAATATATTCAATCACAGAAGTACTAAAAATGAAGAAAATATTGCTTCAGGCATTAAAATTAAGAACTAATATTTATCAAAAGATGTTCCTAATTAGTAAAATATATACAAATATGTTTGTTGTATTACATTTATATATCAATAATAAAACAATAAAAATAGACAAAAGATTTGAACAGGCACTTAAAAAGTGTCCCTCAATTGCTAACAAATTGAAGAAAAATACTTGATTTACTTAATCACCAGAGAGATACACATTGAAATCACAGTTAAACATTATTAGATTTTCCCCAAAATAGCTTAAAACTATTGATAAGTCTGGGTAAATATGTGGAAAAATAGGAACTCTTATTTCATGTTAGTGTGAAAACTGACACACATACTTTTTAAAAATCTAATACTGTTACAATCTCTCATTTCCTTTTAAAAGTTTTTGTTTGAGAGGCAAGAGGAGGTCCTGTCCACAAGGTATTTTCCTGAGTGTCTGAGATAGCCCCAAATGGGCTGAAGCTGAGAGCCAAGAATTTAGTCCAGGTATTCTTGGTAGATGGAATCCTGTCACTGGAGTTGTCATTTCTGTCTGTCAGGATCCACAGTAGCAGATAACTGGAATCAGGGATTGAACCTGGGCACTTCGGCTTCCCAATCAGTATTCCAGACTGCCAGGTCAAATGCCCTCCCTCCTCCATCTCCCTGAGTACTAGAGGTTTTTCTGACTAAACTAGCAAAAAAAAAAAAAAAAAAAAAAGAAAGAAAGAAAGAAATAATGCACGTTAATTTCAATTCATACATTACAGTAGCAAGAACTGACCTTTGTTATGTCTCAATTACACTTCATGGTACTTACCAATATCGTGGTCACACACACACACAAATGGCACACAGAAAAAGTCAAAGATGTTTACAAATCATCTTCTAAGTAGAGGAGCAGAGGCCTAGCTGGGAAGTGGTAGAGTTAGTGCATGAATAATCTAATTCCAGAATTCAGACTCCTCACTACCATGGGACAGTGTCTCATACTCAAGAGAATTTGCTTTAGTTAAACTTTACTATAATATCAATAAAATTAGAAGTGCTAGAGTTACAAACAATCTGGATAAAAAGAAAAGCATTAGTATTATTGAAAATTATATAGAGTCCTGAGGTCTTATAAAAAAGCTGAAGGTTCTGAAAATTTATGTCCTGCAGAAGGCTAAAATTTGAAGTACATCACAAAACAATTGTTCTCCAAATCATGACTAACTAAATTCAATCTGTTCTAATTTATTTAGATGATATTTACTGATACTACTACATTTAATAATATCTTGGGTAATTTTGGAGGGAGTCATTATGAAATTTGATGCAATTATGAGTGTATCTTCAACAGCTATAGAAGAAATTTGCAGTGATCTTTATTCTGTCTGGTAAGAGAAAGGACAACAATCACAAAGAATAGTTAGATTTTTTTAAAAAAAACTTATTTAAAAATAGACACAGAGAAAGAGATTTCACACCTGCTGCTTCAGTCCCCAAATAGAAGAGACTCAGCTAGGTTAACACCAGGAGGCAGAAGCTCAGCTTGGGTTTCCCACATGAGTACTGGGGACCTGACAAGTTGAATAGTCATCTGCTATGTGCGAGAAAGGGCAATAGTGGGAAGTTGGAATTGGAGGCAGAGTTGGGCCTTGAACCTAGGTACTCCAATATGGGATGTGGTCAGCCCAAACAGCATCTTAAATGCACAGACAGGAACATTGTTATCCTTTCATTTTTGGAGTTTGGTAACCTTTCTTTTTAGGCACAGTGCATATCTAATTAACATGCATCCTCTCATATTGAAATACTTCAAATTTGAACCCTATGAATTCTGAATTTATTATAATTTATAGTCTGAATCAAAGGTTACCTTTGGCATAAGTAGAGAGAGTAATGGACTTAGCTAAATAATTTGACCCATGTCCAACCAACATCTGAAGAATTTGTTAGCTAATTTGGAAAATCTAAGTGTAAAAAACTGTAAAGTGGTAGAAATCTTTTTATGTCTTCTGATGTAGCACTGCACAGGCAATAATATTTCTATAAGATGAAGCAGTTTCATCCCAAGTAACCAAGATTCTTCAGCTTCCCATTGTTAAGGATGTCTAGATTGCCAAGGACTTGCCCAGACATTCATATCCAGATCCATGTGGAACTAACTACAAGTTCTGTGGTCCTAAGTACCAAAACTGAGTTTTCCAGAAATATTTTCTGTAATGCTTTTTATAGTTGACTACACTGAAAGTTCTCTTTATTTACTTGAAAGAGGCACCTATTCAGTAGATAAATCAATTTGTCTTCTTGTCTGTCTTTGGCTGAAACAAAAACCTGGTGTGGGATCTTCTCTACCCTAATCCTGTCCATCTGTTCACCATATCCCATGGGCATGTGTCTTCAGCTTTTCATCTCCCAAAGCTGATGTGACCACTCTTCCAAAACTTACATAATGTTAAACCTTAGATCACTTACACTTCTTAAGGGACATGTACCCACCCACAAATAATATTCTTTCCCTTGCTTCTTCCCTTCTTTCCTCTCTTTAGGCCTAATTTTACAAACTGTGAGAAAACTGAATCTTTTTGTTGTTTAGTAGTGAAATGATCAAAATTCGGTTTCAGGAATGTTAGTCTGACTACCATATTTTGGATGGCATACAGACAGAAACAACAGGGTCCTGAAAGCCAATTACCAATGTACAACAGGTTGGGTGAGCAAGTAATAAAATCCTTAAGTAGTGAGAATGAGCAGGAAAGAAACTATTGTTGATAGAATTGGCAGGACTTGACACTGAGTATTGGTGGGAAAGAAAGTAGCAGGTTTTTGTTTGCCTCTTATACACTTCTAATTTTAATACAATTACAAAAATATGGAACAGAAGAAAAATCTCCATTCTATATTTTGAATGCTAATGAAATATCTATGATGAGACTTAACCAGGCAGTGGAAATATGGAAGTCATATTACAAGTTTTAAAGGTGTCTTTATTATAGGCACGTGAACTCTCCCCTTTTTGGTTAGAGAAATTGTGTAAAAGAGTTCATGTCTATTGTCGATCTTCCTATGAAAATAAATGTGAGTGTGTGGAATAGATAAAGAATTGAGTTGCATAGGGTTTTAAAATGCATTCACTGAAGAAAACCATTTGAGGAAACAAAGCATGTATGGGAGAAACACTAAGAGAGTATGAGGGGACCCATCAAGTACACAAAGAAAGCCATAGAGGAGAGCTTCAGGCAGAAAGGTGATCTACTTTATGTTCTTTGCAATTCTTGCAAGTGCAGAGTAATGGTTTTCATCAAATCAGGCAAGATTTCACTAAGTTTTTTTTTTCAATTACTTTGTTCTGCACCTTCTCTCTTCTCTTGAAACTTTAACGTTGGTACAGTTGTTCTGTACTTCAGTTTGGATAATTTCTACTGATCTGAATTTCAGTTCAAATAATTTTTCTGTCAACTTGAATCTTTTATTGAGCATTTCTAGTGAATTTTTCATTCCAGCCATAAGATATATACTGTATGGTTATCTTTCCAACTTCTAGATTACCTTTCTGAGAATTTCTACTTTTGAACTCTATATTTTCATAATACTTCTTTAATATCTATTTATTTATATGAGAAACAGAGGCATCCAAAGGTGTTTATTCCTCAGATATTTGCAGCACCAGGGCTAGTCAAGGCCTAAACTGGGTTCTAGGAACCCAATCTTAGTTAAAATAATGTATAATAAATAATATATAATGAGAATATAACCAAATATACACACAGACATACATACTAAGGTATAATGTGCATAAATCTGTTTATCTGCAGTAAATCTACACACTAATTCTCTCTCTCTTTCTCTTTCTCTATAGCCCAGACGGTTATTTCCCCATTTCTGGTTGAATTGGTAATTGGAAAACACCTTAAACCAATAAGACGTCTGTCCTTTGCCAGTGGATGCCTGTGTGAGTAGAGTTCACTCAAAGTTCATGCTTTCTTCAATACTGCTCCAATTCAAGCTTTTGCTTTCCACTGGGCAGTTTTTTATCTCTCCTGTGCATGTACACAGATCCAGGGTGCACCATGAGTGAATGAGGAGTTTTTCCCTTCTCCAGTACGTGCATGTACTTAGCAAGAAACATAGCCGAACTATGACTAGTAGCTCAGTCTGGAAGAGGTGTTGGCCCTCTCCATTCATCCATCTCAAATCAGCACTTGCATCAAAAATTCCTGTGGGTATTGCTGTCTCCCATCATTCCAAATTAAGTGAACTTCTATGAACTGTAACAGAGAAGATGCCAGTCCTTGCAGCCTACCTCTGAAAACACTCTGTCCTTACTGGGGAGGGGAGGAGGGAGGCAGTATAGAGCAGCTTCAGGACAAAACACCTCTGATTCTCAATATTCTGCAGACTTCGTGTTTTCTTAGACTAACATTATAAATGAATTATGTTTCATGTTTTTATGCGTAACATTTTTTAAATGGCCAAACCTGAGAAGAAATGAGGGTAGGAGGGAGGAAGACGGGAATATCACTATGTTCTTAGAATCATTCCTACAAATCACATTGAACCTGTTATAAACTAATTGAAAATTAAAGTTTAAAAATGAAATACCAAAAAAGTAAAAAATAGAAAAAGAATTCTAAACCAAAAAAGTGCTCAAACGTACCCCTCCCTTTTACTGTATGTAGGAATCTAATCTTATAATTTTAAGAAACTATTTAGCAGAAATCTGTTTCAAATTTTATGCTTCATATTTGCCCTACGTCAGAGATTCGTATCACAGAAGGATAGTAAGAAAAGTAAAAAGCAATGAAGCCTTCCTTTCCTTATATCTTAATAAAAACTGTGCAAGAGAATGGGGCTAAGCAATAGTATAAAGATCAATGTAGTATAGATTTGTATTCTAAGACCTACTTGTTCACAAATCAAAAACTATCCATAACTTCTGTGGCAATGAATTCCTTTTAAAGATGAATGGTTACATTAGATTTCAGTTTTCACAGAAAAGAACTCACATCTCTCCTTTTAGCTCATGAAAGTTCATTCCAGCAAATTGTGCATAAAAGAGTCTGACAAAATTAGAATTTGCAGGATCATGAAATTATATTCATGTTTATTTTTCAGGGAAAAGTATTAAACATTAATTACCATTAGCCCATCAGTAAAATAAAAATTTATTAACACAATTGTCTCATCTTTGAAATACAATAGGAAAGAACCCAGTCATGATATTTAAGACTATGCCTGCAATAGCAAAGAATGTGACCATGTGAATCTCACGCAAGATCTCATTGCTGGGCTGATATACTGAAAGTTAAATTAGACCCCATGCAAGTACTTTCACTGAACATAACGCTGCAATTTGTCTTTATTTAAGCAAGAAAAGGAGTAACTTTTTGGTGTTTTCCATGACTTAGACATGTAGAACAGATACTATTTTATTGTTACAAAAATTTTCCTGGCAAATATTCCTTTAAGAAAGTCCTGGGGCCTGGCGGCATGGCCTAGCGGCTAAAGTCCTGGCCATGAAAGCCCCGGGATCCCATATGGGCGCCGGTTCTAATCCCGGCAGCTCCACTTCCCATCCAGCTTCCTGCTTGTGGCCTGGGAAAGCAGTTGAGGACGGCCCAATGCATTGGGACCCTGCACCCGCGTGGGAGACCGGGAAGAGGTTCCAGGTTCCCGGCTTTGGATCGGCGCGTATTGGCACGTTGCGGCTCACTTGGGGAGTGAATCATCAGACGGAAGATCTTCCTCTCTGTCTCTCCTCCTCTGTGTATATCTGGCTGTAATAAAAATGAATAAATCTTAAAAAAAAAAAAGACATTACAAAATAAAAACTGGAATGTTTCATGAAATGGAAGGATTTTCAGGACTTTTTTTTTTTTTTAGATTTATTCATTTTATTACAGCCAGAACCGGTGCCCATATGGGATCCCGGGGCTTTCACGGCCAGGACTTTAGCCACTAGGCCATGCCGCCGGGCCCTATTTTGTAATGTCTTATTTTACATCGAATGTTCAGTTTTAGGAAAGAATGTATATTCGTTTGCTAAAACCCACCCAGATAGACCAATATCACTGATACTGCAGTTTGTTTTTTCTAACTTAATGTTTAACTGAACACTTGTGACTGAGCAAGAATTGGCACTTTGACTCCAACTCCCTTTTCTTCCCATTAGTCGACACCATTAATGACTTGTCTATAACAGAGATGTGGATGTTTTCTTGCTGCTGAATTCTCAGGCTCAGAATCCTTGTTTCAACAAAACAGTCATCTGACTCCACTTGGCTGTGCCATGCCCAGATCTCTTGGCAGCAACAGAGAGTAACCCTTGCCGGTATCTATGAAAGTAAACAAAGGGTCTTTTCTGAGTGTAGTAGAAGACAAATACAGAAAAAAAAAAAAAAAAAAAAAGAACCTGATACTTCATGCTCACAAACCAAAACTTTCATTTTTCTTTATTTTTTTTGTTCAAGAAATGTACTGATAAATTTGGAACATTGTTAACATTAAAAGCTTTAGGAACCATTTTTATAGCTGACTTATATTTTTATTGGCTAAAGATGGCACAACTACATTCAAATGACAGTGTAGTGGTATTTGTAATTTAGTAATGTTGAGTGGCCACATACACACTGAAATTTTTAATAATGTTCTGCAAGGATGAAAAAAGAAAGAATAAGGGCTATTGACCATCTTAGATTATATTTCATAAATCCAGAATCCTTGAGAGTATGCTTTTAGAAACTCGGTTTTATCAGCTAAAGCAAGTGACTAGTCTTTGTTGATTAGAAAACACTTCTTGTCACCAGATCACTCCACTTCAACCTCACGAAAGTTGGGAATCTGCATCAGCAATTAGAAAATTTCCTGGTGGGGTATGAATAGTGACAAAATTCTTGAAGAATGTTCATCCCACCTGCAGCAGACATGTAAATAAAGTTTATCCTACTATCAATCCATCTCCTCAAAAAAGTTAGTTAAAATTCTTCTGACTTCAACTCTCTCTGAAAATATGGAAAATGAAAAGCCCAACTAGTTACCTGGTTATAATGTTTCTTGATTTGAGATGTTATTTCATTCTTAGAATTAGTATATGCAGAGGAAATGCTGAATATTTCTTCAAGGAAATCATCTGTTTCATATTTTCATATAGCCTTCTTATCTTTCCTATTGCTACATCTGAAGATGACCCCAAGATGAAATTTTTCTTGTCAAATCTAGAGACAGCTGCAGACAAAAAGTAATGTGAGAGGAGAGCTTACATCTTCCAGTCTGAGATAAACTTTGTTTCAACCAATTTCTTAAACCCAGTTAGAAATTCCTTCTCATTCTATCTGTCTCTCAGGAATGCACAGATTTCTGTTACAAAGTTAATCTCTAACAATTTTTAAGACGAGTAATGGCACTTCCACCGAGCTGACAACAACCCCTGCCTAGGTTCTCTAAAACCAATGAAATCTGTATCCAAGTGGCTTTTGTAAATAACTCCCTTTTTGCTTTTGTCAACTTCTTGCCTCAGCCTTTTTGAATGCATCAAAAATTCAAATAATTTGTATTTGCATTGAATTTACAATTGAACAGATTCATGATTTACTGTGGTATATACTTCTATTGCAATGCCTTGTCTTCCCAATAATGTATTATTCATTTTTGGAGACTCTGTTATTTAAATTGGCAGGGCCCATATTTTGTCTTTTTAAAACTAATTATTTGAAAGGCAGTTAGAGAGAGAGAGAGAAAGCTTTTATCTGTTGTGTCACTGCCCAAATGGCCACACAGCCAGAGATGGGCTGTACTGAAGCCAGGCATCAAGAGATTCTTTTGTGTCTCCCTCGTGGGTGTCAGGGCGCAAGCACTTAGGCCATCTTCCCCTGTTTTCCTAGGCCATGAGCAGAGAGCTGGATTGGAAGTGAACCAGGTGGGACGTCAACTGGTGCCCATTGGGATGCCAGCATTGCAGGCTGCTCTGGCTTTACTTGCTACCACAATAATCCCTCCTGCATATTTTGCTTAATCCTAAGAGTTATCCAAATACAGGGCTGCCTCAAAAGAACCTTTCAATATGATGTTGAAATTCTGGGGGTTACTAATACTAATTTTCATACTCTGTATGGAGGTAGCTGTACTTGAAATCACAGTTCAGAAAGGGGAGGGCTTAAAACCCACAGAGTTAGTGCTGGGTGAGGCAGGGGTCAGTGGCTATTGAATTGGATAGTAAACAAGAAGGAACTGAGAAGAAAAAAATCAGGAACTTGGGGATGCTCTGGGGAACATACTCAACCAACAGAAACTCAGTTGTTTGCATTCAAAAAGCAAAAGAACCAAGGTGAAAACATTAGGTGTGGGATTCACTCATTTCAGTAATAAGTCTTGCAGAGATATCATCCATGTTGTAACACAGCTTGATTGCAAGTCTGAGCAAGCTCTAGGTGGGCAAGAAAGAAATGGCTTCCCTGAACTAATCAAGCTTGGATTCTAGTCCAACATATGTCCCTTACGTGGAATTTTATTTCCTTCCTTGTGTCGTTTCTCTTACCCTCTGTTCCATCCTTCACCCCTTCCCTCCTTTCCTTCCTTCTCTTCCTATCTTCTGTCCTACTCTCCTTGCCTTCTCTTCTCTCCCTCTCTCTCCTTCTGTCTCAGAACAATTTGTGTGAGAATGTGGAATGTGTTTGTGTCAGATAACTGTGAAGGTAAGAGACAAGCATGAATCTTGTGGTTAATGTAAGTGGTTGGACTTCCCCATTGGCTCACTCGTTTATATTAGTTAAGTACTAAAATCCTGGTCTTACTAGTTTACAGTTCAGATACACATATGAGTAAATGTGTGTTGTGTGTGTATGCAGAGTATATTTGTGTGGATCTCTGTGTGTATAAACACTAACGGATATTTTTCCAAATGAACGTATCATGACCTCTAACTTGTGGTTAAGAAGGAACTTTGTGTTCTAGTTTTTCTGTTTAAGAATCTAGTGTTATTGTATCATCTAAAAATATTTAGAGAATCCTTCCTCCCCATCCCTGCCCATAAGAATACTTGCTGCTTTGATGGTGCATTGCAGAGGCCTACGTTCCTTGATGATTCCAAACCTGTTGAGGCCTGTATATATACATGTACAGAAATGTATTAAATCCATTTTTGAATGTGTAAGTCAGTGAAGATACAGAGAATTGCCGGGATAATGCTTTTGCTGTGTTTCTCAGGTTTAAACTTAGATGTCAAGGGTAGAATTTATAGAGTAATTAATCCAAGTCACTGATAAAATAAGATGCAACGAGGCAAATAAGAATATGTGAAAGGAATCTGCTCTCATGAAATCTTAGAAGTATATCACAAATATACTTTCCAGTCCTTCATTATTTAGTTGAATCCTTGCTGGTGGGCAGAAGGCTAGCAATGCCTCTTTGCCTGACTTCACAGCTCTTGTATTCAGTGCAGCAAGAAATGCTAATTCCTGTGTTTTTGAACATTATTTATACATGTTTTATTGCCATTGATTGTTTCTGACCACAGAGACTCAGGGCAGTTATCATCACCCTGAACAGAAATAGTCAAAAATAAAATCAATGAGGCAGATCACAGTATCAACACCAAGTGCAACAATAAACTACAGCCTCTACTTGTAACACCATGAAACTTTAAAAAGAGCTTTGTTGAAGGGGAAGGCAACTATTCCATTACTGAAACTCTAAGATGAGGTGGTGGTGGAATCTGGCATGCATGGTCTGGGAAGTGTAGTTTTGGAGACTTGCAGTCCTTACTGTGACAGGAACTTCTGATTCCTGAATAATCAAGGCCTTCTTAGTGAGTTGATGACTTTAGGGAACCCCAAAGGCCTTACAGCTCTAACAATTTCAAATTTTCTTCATCTGATTCATAAACCTCAGGATTTTATATGTATATAAAATCTATTTGGAAATCATAAAAACAGAGACAGTGGAAGACAGACATAAGCAGAGAGTAGGGGGAGAGATCTCTCTCAGCCTGGTTCAGTCTCCGAATGGCTGTAAGCTAAGTCTGGGTCACATGAAGCCAGGAGCCAGGAACTACATTCTGGTCTCCCACAGGGGTAGCAGGAGTCCAAGTGCTTGACCATCTTCTGTTGTCTTCCCAGGCACACAGACATACATAGTTTCTTTCATAAAATTCATTTTCTATGTACTTCAGCAGCATCTGTAATATTTCATTACATTAAAATTTATACCATTTGAATCTGAAGATCTTGAGAGAGAATACTAGAGACCAGCACTCTGAATTTCCATAATTAACCCACTCAATTCCTCCCAGACATCAACATTTATCTAATTCAGGCAGGTTCACATTAGGTTGCTTTTGAATGTACTGTAGTCCAAGATTGTTGTATCCTTTCTTGTGTTCCTATTTAATGACAGTTGCTATTTGTTGCAATATGGTTAATGACTGATCAGAAAGTTGGATTTTTAAACAAAAGATTTATTTTATTATTATTTTTTTTATCGGAAAGGCAGATATGCAGAGAGGAGAGACCTAGAGAAAGATCTTCTGTCTGCTGATTCACTCCCCAAGTGGCTACAACGGTTGGAGATGAGCCGATCGAAAGCCAGGATCTAGGAGCTGCTTCTGTGTCTCCCGTACAGGTGCAGCGTCCCAAGGCTTTGAGCTGTCCTCAGTTGGTTTCCTAGGTCTTAAGCAGGGAGCTGGATGAGAAGTGGAGCAGCTGGAAAATAAACCATGCCATGTGGCATCCTGGCACATGCAAGGTGAGGACTTTAGCCATTGGGCTACCACACTGTGCCCAGGAAGTTGGATTTTAAATATAGATCACATGCATACATGTATGTACACATGTGCATGATGTCCATCTGACTTTCACATCATGCTGTTAATTTGCCTATCATCAACAGAAGGAAAAACATTCAGCACTAGGCTTCCTATATAACAGCATGAAATTTTTAAAAAAATGTGTTGAAACTTTTAAATGCCTTAATATGATTAAATGACAAATTGAGAAGTCTAAGTGTTTCTTGAAGATTTCACTTCAAGGACAGGCACTTGGATTGACAGTTTTTCTAACCATGCAATGATGTGAACTAATACTGGCCTAAATCTCAGGGGGGAAGTTATATCACAAGTGACATACACCATTAAGCTTAACAGTGCTAAATGGAAAGTGCTAACCCAAACACATTTTGAGTAAGCATTTTCTTATTTTTTCTTAATACATCAGCATTTTGTTAGTGGAAGAATGCATTTTAAATTAATTAGAGTTAATATGAAATATGAGGACCTTGAAAGGAGACGTTACTTGCACTTTCTTGGCTCATAATGTTACATAAAGAGGGAAAAGGAATCAGGAGGCCAGACTTCTCTTCCTGCTTCTGCCTTGGATGACAAAAGCAAAAAAAACAAAACAAAACAAAACAAAAAAAAAACCAAACTGGTAACATTCCCCACCTGAGTTAAATTTGGTTTCTTTGTAGACTGCAAAGATTGGAGTATAATTATTTTAAGTTCCCTATCTCACATAAATAGTAAGTGCTTCTATGGAAAGCTGTTTTTCTGTTAGACCATAGTTGGGTTTTTAAATTTTGTTGTTTTAGCATTTTTAGAAATGGCAATGCTTTCCATGGTGAGTAATATTGGCAATCCCAAAATGGCACTTTTAAATATCACACAAATGCAAGAAATACCAGGAAATATCTGTGCTTTGGGAACTAGGTAAGAAGAGGATATAGAAACATGTCAATAGACTACACACTCAAGTTTAACATCAGCCAACTATTAACCATTCCTCTTCTAAAAGATACTAGAAATGAAAAGCAGCCATGATTTTCTTTGATTCACACAGTTAATCTCCTCAGTAGAAGGCTGAAAGGACGGGTTGTTAAGTGTTTTGTTGTAATTCATTGTGCATAATTCCCAGAGAGCAGAAATGCAGAGGGAAATATTGACTGCAATATGAAATCAGTTTCACTGGTTCAAACAATAACACTAATATCAAGTATTATTTTGCCTAAATGGTATATCCAACAATATTTAGATAGAAGAACGTTTGGAAGCTTGAGTAAAGCAAAACCAACCTTCAAAATACCATATAGGATTATCAAACCAGGATAAATATGGCAAATATTTTCTCAAAATCTAATTGAAAAACGCTTCCTTTGGCTGCAATGTCTGCTTAGCAACACTGGCCTAAAACAGTGGTTCACAAAACTTTCTGTGCACTGGAATCACAGGGCTTCAAACATGCTTGATAGCAAGATTTGACTGGCTCTGGCCATAATCCAGGCAACAGAAGTTCCAAAAACTCTCAAATGGTTCTATTGTGTAGCAGCTGGGGAACCATTGCTGTATTGCCTTGGCTTTAACCCTGGCTGTGTATTTGAAGTATCTGGAACCTTGAAAAAATATACAAGAAGCAATCATATCAGAATTTGAGGGTGAGACTGGACAGAAGTGTGTTTTAGGTACCCTTTGGTGATGCAAATATGCAGCTAGGGAGTAGGATTATGATTAAAAAATATTGCCAGGACAACTTTTATCTCCTCCTGAAAACTTGAGCATATATCCCATAAGGCTTAAAACTGGCATAGTCTCAGGTGCTTTTTTAAAAATTTATTTATTTTTATTGGAAAGCCATATTTACAGAGAGGAAGATCTTCAATCCGCTGATTCTGAGCTGACCCGAAGCCAGGAGTCAGAAACTTCTTCCAGGTCTCCCACGCAAGTGCAGGGTCCCAAGACTTTGTGGTTGAGTTTCCTGGGCCACCAGCAGGGAGCTGGATGGGAAGCGGGACTGCTAGGATTAGAACCGGTGCCCATAGGGGATCCTGGTGCACGAAAGGCAAGGACTTTAGCCGCTACCATGCTGAAGTGGTCTCAAGTGCTTTTAGCAAAGTTGTGAGGGCTGGGGTGTAACTCACTTTGACTGGTTCAGATAAGGCTGGGGGAAAAGTATGTTCAAGTTCACAGAAGACTGATTCCAAAAAGCATCTCTTGTTGATGGCCCCTAAAACCACCTGAATTTGTGATTATAAACAGCTATTTATTGAGTTCTCACTGTTTCCCAGGTATTTTACATATGGTATTTTGTTTATTTATTAAGGAAATGGATAAGTATACATATCAGAAGTCTACTGATGATGAGAGTAGAACTCAAACATGTTAAATGACTTAGCTACCCGAAATCACACAGAAACAGAGTTCAGAAATCATACCAGTTTTATTCAGTCCTTAAGTCTGTGCTGTTAGGTGATGGACACATTAAAATTCTAACCATTGTATGTAGACTAAGTGTGGGTATAATCTGAAACTGTTTTAATTTAGTTAGCATGCACCATGCTAAGAAATATAAAGAAGGGATATGCAAGTACACATGAAGAAGAGAGTCTTTACTATTAAGAGCTTAGAATTTAGTAAAGGAAATGAAAGTAACCAAAGAAGCCATAAGGTAAACTTTTCCTGGAATAGAAACTGGATTAGCAAAATGTCCTGAAAGGATGTGCTACAAGTACCAATAAATAGGTCTATTCCTGCCCTGTGTTTTAAGTGTTCTGATATTTATCTAGAAAAATAGTAAGTTGTACTCACTGTTGATTTAATGAAAACCAAAAATAATTAAACTTAACCTAGAACAAACTAATTGAATGGTTGAGGAGTAGTCCTCTCATGAAGAGATCAATTGGACTATTTCTTGAAATCACAGTTCACAACAATGCATGGGCTTTGGCCCATCGGATCCCTGGTCTACAAACCTGTTTGTAGAACCTTCTGAACACAGCTTTTTCAAAACTGCACTTTTTTTTTTGTTGGAATTTGATAAGCTGAGGATTAAGTGCTATTCAAGTGCCTGTTACAAGGAATCACAAAATCAAAGCAAGCATCAATAAACATTCATTTTCTAAATTCCTTAGTGATGCCTCTGAGTCTGTATAGTTTCCAGCAAATGTTAGATGTTAAATGCTTAGTGTTCTTTTGACTCATTTGCTAATTGAAAAATAGAACAAATATTTAATTTCATTTCTTCATGTGTTGAATACCACTACTAATTTTTGTGACTTCAGAGAAAAGCACTATAATCTGAAGAGTATTTGGGACACTTTGGGCAATGTATAATAAATTACCCATTATTCAAAGTCAGGATCTTCCAACTTTAAATTGGAGTTTATTTGCAGATGACATGATATATATATATAAGAGAACCAAAAAATTTCTATTAAGAGACGATTGAAACTCATAAGAAAATTTTGTAAAGTTGCAGGATATAAAATCAACATACAAAATCAATAGCTTTTACATACATAGATGCTACTATGTCTGAGAAAACACTTGTAATATCAGCCCCATTCACAACAGCTACAAAAAAATGTAAATACCTTGGAATAAATTTATCCAAGGAGATGAAAGAGCCTTACAATGAAAATTACAAAATGTTTAAAATACATATAGAAGAACAAACACACACACAAAAGAAAAAAAAAACCTTAGTGTTCATGAATTGGAAGAATTAATATAATCAAAATGCCCATACCACTGAAAGTAGTTACAGATTCAATGCAATCCAAATCTAAACACCAAAAGCACTCTTCTTAGGTCTAGAAAAAAGGTGTTACAATTTATATGGAAGCACAAGAGAACCCAAAAGATAAAGCAGTCTTAACAAAAACAAAGCCAGAGGTACCACAATACCAGACTTTAAAACACGTTACAACGAAGTCATAATCAAAATTACCTGGTATTGGTACAAAAATGAACATGTAAATCAATGAAAGAAAAAAATCCCCCCAAATTAATCTACACATCTACAAACAATTAACCTTTGACAGACGAACTGAAATCAATCCTTGGACAAAGAGCAGTCTCTTGAAGAAATGGTGTTGGGCAAATTGGATCTACATGTGTAGATACATGAAACAAGACCCCTATCTTACACCTTCAAACACACACACACACACACACACACACACACACACACACACACACATCAACTCACAACAGATCACTTTAGATATGATTGGTATTTTTAGCCTGTGTTTATATTTCTGTGGAACTGTGGTCTTTATAAATTTTATTTGCTGAATTTTATGAGTAGTGATCAATTAAGCCTGTGAACATAGAGTAAATTAAAATTGTATTTTTGCAAAAGCTGATGAAGAGAGGGAAAGGAAAGAGGAGTATTTGGGGAGGGAAAGGGGAACAGGGGTCAAGGGAAGTGTAATTGTCTCTTTGGAACTATATCCGTGAAATGCATACAATTTGTTCTTACATTAGTAAAAATTTTTTTGTCAAAAAATGGATTTTAGAAATGAAAAGTTAGTTCAGGCCATGTGATTTAGTTGGAAGTGGCTGGGTTTTATATCAGGAAACTTAATTATCTGTGGTTTGAACCATTTATATCCTTGGAAATTCACTTCAACTCTCTGAGGTTTTTTCTTTTTTGTTGTTAAGAGTCAAATGGGCGCAGTAACAATATTATCATCAGACTATGAAAATAAAACAATATAGATTTAGGTGTGTCTACTACACTTAATCACCTTTGGAAGTTGGTAAGCCCAATACATACCTGAAGAAGAACTGTATATGAAATTCATGACTTGGGGTAGACGTAGAAATCAGTTTATAATTAATAAAGTAATTAAATGTTTCATTAAACACACACACACATACACACACACACGATACTAAGCTCAGGAAGCCTGAGTCATTTGGACATGAAGGAGAATCAGGAGAATATTCCTGGTAGTGGAGAGGGGCAGGTCAGGGCTGGAAAAGGCAAGGGTGTAGGCCTGAGTAAGGAGGATAGTAGAAACCTCGGGGAAATGTCTGGCCACGCCTGCCTACTCAGGGATGGAAGGGGAAGCTCCTGGAGATCATGAATCAAAGGTCAGAAACATTGGAGCAAACCGAAATGACCATACCTCTTTCGGTCCTCTGAGCATGAGAGAATGTATAGGTGGCTGGTAGGGCAATTTTATAGAGTAATCATGGCCTATGAGAATCAGAGAACAAAAATGTTTCAAAGACTACTGCAATAGTACAGTTATGGGGCCAGCTGGATCAAACCTAATGGCCAAGTTTTATTTTAATTTAATGAATTAAAATTAACAAGACAACAGAAATCATGCACTCATAAAAACTCTGTATTATTGGAATCTGATGCACTAGAACCAAAATTAAAGATGTCAATAACAATATATTTCTGTTGGTTGAAACAAGAAGAAAATGGAAGAAATGTCCTTGCTTGAAATAACAAACAGACCTAATTCCGTTTTTTATGCCTTCCATATCAGGAACACACACACACACACACGTTAAATTTAAAAGGTGACATTAGCTGTGGGCAAATGTCTAGGTTGTCTTGCACCTAGGCAAGTGTTACACTACTAGTAGAGAGAACAGCAGCCAATAGCTGGCAGGCATTCTGGCCCTGGCTAATGCCAAATTTGTATTAGCTATACAAGTGTTCCAGCATAGTTGCCTATTCTGTTTTTCTTTTTTTAATATATGGGGAAGGTGAGGAATGCCAAGCCAGGACACACTACTTCAGCCCCCAAGCTGGAGAGAACTTCAACTTTCCCAAGGAAGGGGTCTGGAAATGTGTTGGAGTGGGAGCAGCTGAGGTCATGTCTGACAGAGGAGGAATGACTTTTTACATCTTCCATGGACCAGGAAGATAGGTTAGGGAGTTGAGATAAAGTGGCTAAGATGGAGAGAAAACAAAGGACATGTCTGTGTCAAGCCAAGGCACCTGACTGGGTGGACTAAATAGCATCACCTACCACCCACTGGCACATGCAAAAGGTGAAGCTGGGGGCATACATGGCTGGGCTAGGCTGAAGTACCCACCCCTGAGTGTCGGAGCAGGGGGAGGGCCACATCAGGCTGGACCATAGCAAATGCCAAAATATGAAGGAACTGGATCTGGGGACAGATTCTGTAAAGGACTTGTAGGCTCGCCTCTGTGATTGCAGTGCCCATGGGTTTGCATGTAGGTCTGGAAGAGCTGACAGGTTAAGCCAAGTTGGATCATATGACCTGGCACTTGTGGGAGACAGGGCCAGAGAGGCAGGGCTGGACAAGGTTACAGTACTCACTGGCACATGCAAAGGCCAGTACTGAAGATACATTATACCCAGCAGGGCCATGGCACCTGCCAACACATGTGAGACCGGGACTGGAGTGGGCCTTGTAGAGGAATTTGGGGAACTCCCTTGCCAAGCTGCACCTGTCACTAGGGAGAATGATAGCTGGGGCTAGGAGTAGGCCAGGCCAAGCAGGACTGCAGCACTCTTCAGCATTTGTGTGGGTGCAGGCCTTGCTGGGCTGCAGCACTCATTGGGAGAGGAACTTGGGGAATTCCCCTGCTAGGTTGTAGCTTCCACCGGTGAGTGTTAGGGGCAGGTCAGGCCAGGCTGGACTGCTACACCCACTGGCATATGTGTGAGCTGGGTCTGAGGGCAGGCCAGGCTGGGCCAGTCCAAAGCACACAAGGGCACAAATCAGAGTCAGCACAGGGAGCAGGCCAGGCTGTATTGGATCACAACACCCACCAATTCACATGAAAACTGGGGGATGGACCAGGCTGTTGCCCCCACTAGAGAGAGATGGGAATGGGTACAGGCCAGGTTGAGCCAAGCTGTCGTACCTGTGGCAAATGCTGAGAATGGGAGTGGGCCTTCTCAGACTGGGCTGCAACACTGGCTGGCGTGCACAAGACTTGGGGCTGGGAGGAGGCCTGTAGGGGAACTTCAGGGACTCCCTTCTTGGGCCACTGCTTTCACTGGTGTTTGTGAGAATTGAGACTGGGATGAGCCAGTCTGGGGGTAAGTCTAGGCTGCCACACTTGGTGGCTCAAGAGAGCCAGAATGAGTGTGGGCTAGCCAGGCCAGCTGTGGCACCCAAAGACAAGTTCTGGGACTGGGTGTGAGTCATTTCAGACTGGACCACAGTACCCCCTTGCAGGCACAAGATCAAGAGCAGAGAGCAGGCCTGGTAGGGGAACTATGGGCACTCCCCTGCTGGGGTGCATCTCCCACTGGTGAGCATGAGAGCCAGGGCAGGGGTGGGCCAGGCTGGTCAAGGCAGCAATACCCTTTGCATAAGTGTGAGCTGGGTCTGGGAGCAGGGCAGGCTGAGCTAAGCAGCAGCCCCTGTGGGTGTGCATCAGAGCCAGATGGAATGCAGGACAGACTGGGCTAGGCCACAGCACATGCCCACATATGGAAAAGCTGGGGCTAGGGGAAGGCCTGGTGGGGTTTTTGGGGATTGCCATGACTAGGCCATGGCCCCCACTGGTATGTGTGAAGATAAGGCGTTTATGGGCTGGGCTGGGCTGGGCTAAGCCACAGCACCAATTAGTTCATTTGAGAGATGGGGCTTGGGGGAAGAACTCATCACGCAACTGCATTCACTGCTATGTGTATTGGATAGTACAACTGATGGACCAAACCTAACCCTAAACTGGGTGGTAGCATACAAGTCAAGTCTAAGGTTACCCCAGGCGAGGTTTCTTGAGGAAATCCACAACTAGATGGCTGCACTCAAATCCCAGCCACAAGGAAAATCACAAATGTATGTGTCTTGACTTTGGAGTGCATGTATCAGGACTGGGCCTCCTCAGTTGCTGATGCCTGTGCAGTGGACAGCACGCCCACATGCACACTGGGGAAATGATAGCTATTTCATTTGGGACATCAGAGGACGTCAAGAGCCTCATATGAGGATGAAAAGCCCCACAGGTTAGACAATTCTTCTGGTTAAGCTTTGCAACATGTTCCTGGGCCTGTGAATGTAACATAGTGGACTTGGTCAGCCAGTAGATCTTAGAAAGTGTGCTCAACCCTGGTGCAACAAAGCTGATGACTTCTCAGAACTATTAAAACCACTTCAAGTAACATTCTCGGAACATTCTTCCCCACACCGGAGTCTCTAAATCAAATGACTGTTCCCCCATCCCTGGGTGCTGATGTAGTTTGACAGCAAACACATTTGACGGCCCCCTCCACATTCACCTACAGACACATGAGAAAAAAATTGAAGCTTTTGTCTTGCCCTCCTTTTTCTATACCTCAACCCTTCCCACCCTAATCAGAGTTCCACATCCGTCTCATCTATGTAAATACTATTAAAAATAAAATAAAATAAACTGAAAAGGCGAATTAACCTTTGTGAGAGCTAATTACAGAATTCATTTGCAGCTTCCCTTCTGTTACCTAGGAAATGTACATCTCAGAAAATAAAATTTACTTTTAGCTAGAAAGAGAAATACTTGAAGACTGGCATTGCAGAAACAAGTCAAGTTCATCTTTGAAAAACAGCTGATTTTTGAAACCAACAATGACGTCTTATGAGTACCAAGCAAATTTTGCATACCTAATAAAGTAACATTTGTGCACATAGAAAAGGAAGAAGGAGTTTAGTAGACATTAATGGGAATTCACTAAGTAGTCATTTCCCTTTTCTGACAATATTGCTATTCCAGCAAACCAAGGACCTCTAGCAGAGAAAGCACATCTGCTGTATGTTTGTGGCTGCCTCCGGGAGTAAAGGGCCACTCCTAATTCCTCAGCTGTGGTGAGGGTGAGGGTATGTGTGTCTTTTTCTAATTCCTACTAAGGTGCCACGCATCCATGCACTGCAGCTGCTAAGGGAAGAAAGTATAAGTAGGTAGCAAGTGTAGGGGTCTTTACCCAGTGAGATTATTTGTCACTAGCATGTGAATTCAGTGTCAGTCGGCACTGGAACGTGCTGAAGAATAATGATGACATGGTATCAGATCAGATTTGCAGAAGATACAAAATTGACAGCTAGATGAGTTAATTATATTAACAATACTTTTCCTGTCAAATTAAAAATAAAGAAGCCTAATTAAACACAATAAAATTCAATAATCTTATGTTTTGTGACAGACTACATTGGGAACACGTGCCATAGAGCAGTTACAGAAATAACTTTAATACTTTAGGGTTTTAGTGCATGGTAACATATGAGTCATTGTGATATTGCTGCTGGAAAAGCCCCCACAGTTTACTTAAGGAAATTCATTCATTGGAACAATGCCATTCATCTTCTTTCTATTTTGTTATTTGGATGAAAACCCAAGATCAGATTTGAAGGTAACCCTGGTAACATAAATCACCTCCCAAGAGCCTTTGGACTAGGTCAGGAAAAGCTGATGGAGGTGATATGTACCCTGGCAAACTGAAGCAATTTCCTGTTGCATCAAGGCTGGATGTATCTGGTAGACTCCAGAGGACACACCCACAGATGTGTTGACACCTACTGTAATGGGAGACAGAGGCAAATTTCCAGGTCAATGAAAGGCAGGATTGGAGGGTGAATGGGAAGCAAATGGCAGTGAGTACTGCCTCTTTTGAAGATATCTCAGTTCTGATTGTACAGTGTAACCATCTGAAAGGAGAAAAATGCTGAGGATGGTGCTTAGATCCTAACCCAAGAGATCCTAATTTATTGGCCTGATGTGGGGATTCCCCTGCCCCATTAAAAAATTTATGAAAACTCCCCTGTTGATTCTAGGGCTTTCAATTGGAGACTCCTTGAACCAGAAGACTATGTGTTTGGAAGTTAAATTAAATCAGTTGTTTTTTTTCTGAAGTCTCTTCCAAATTGAAAATAATAAATGGAAACTCATACTAATGGATTGCATTCTACAACTTGGTACTTTCACAGTTTTTCCTCTCTAACATTTGGATTAATACATGCAAATCCCAGCACAATGCCTGGCATGCAATAAAGCATAAATAGTAAGTATTGTTTTTATTGAATTATCTTCATGATTGTGCAATGGCAGCATATCTCAATACAACAGGTGAGTAAACTTCAGTTGAGTTTGTTCTCCAAGGCCGCAACAGTCAACTGCAAATAACAAATTTAAAGCCGATTGGATCCAGTTCTAAGTCTCAGAGCCTCTTCTTTCATCTGCAAGGCATATCTACAAATATCAATCAGTTTTATGCCAACCCGTGGTTTAATCTGAGTGAACACTAGAAACAATTTAGCAATACCGTTTCCTCCTGACCTCTTTATGAACCATCTCTTTTGTAAGTGCAATTTCTGGAAAGTAGAAGCATAAAAGTAGACATCCTCAATTTTTTTTTTCTGATGTGTCCAGATACAAGCTCCTCTGCTTGCCTTATGGACTCTTGGCCACCCTTCACACCCCAAAGCAAACCCTGGTTCCAGGAAGGGTTCTCCCGTTCTGACGAATAGGCAAGCAGCATTACAAGCCACTATGGCTGCACTGCCTGTCTAACACACAAACACCCGGGAAGGAAATAAGCTCCCGAGGTAATGGCAGGACTCCTGGGGCGGGGGGTCGGGGGAACTCCTGACACCTTCTGGGGGCCCAGTTGAACCCTGTTCAGCCTGTGTGCAGTGGCTGGTTTTAACAGAGCAAGGGGGGCGGGAATCTTCTCCTTGGGGGATGAGGGAGAGCTCAAGATAAGGTAAATGAAATCTCTTGTGAGCTGCATACATCAAACGCTTTTCTCCAGACCCTTTGACTGTTAACGATAAAAATCTTGGTAGTCTGCGGAGTTCTGTGCTTTTGGATTTAGAGTATTTTCTCGGTACAGCCAGTGACTTCCGAGTAGGTCCCACCCTGCCTCTCCAAGAGAAGAGCAAAACCCGGGGCTGAAGGAAAGGGGGAGTAACTATTTTGCCAAGAATGGAGGGGGAATGGGCACATCCTGTGGGATCCTTCTAGTTTTCCAATTTCAGGGCCCTAAGGGAAGCATCGGCTCCTCCCCCTGGGCCTCCAAAACTTATTTCTTCTTTTGGTTGTGATTCAGAGCGGAGCTTGAAGCGGATGTATTCGGAGAAGCATGAGCAAATTAGAACCAAAAGGGCCTGGCAGCGCAGGGGTGCGGGGGGGTGGGGGGTCCCCGACCAAGTGGCAGTGAAGGAGCGTGGGGACTCCCTAGAGAGAAGGGCGGTGTAAAAAGCGGTCCAGGGAGGTGGTCGGGGCTCGGCCTGAGAAGGGGGTCCCCGTTTCCTCCTCCCCGGGCTCAGTGACGTTGCGGTTTCCGCCTCCCTGCGGCCGAGCCCCAGCGCCCGCCGAGTCCCGCCCTCCGCCCCTGGAGCCCACACCCCACCCGCCCGCGCCGGCTGGGCCCGCAGTAGCGCAGCCCGAAGCTGCTGCTGCGGCGTGTCTCAGGGCGCAGCGCCCACTGGCACCCATGGCGCGGCGGGCGCGCTGAGAGCTCTCTCTGTTCCGAGGGTACCTGGGGCCCTGACGCCCGGGAGTGAGCGGGGCCGGGACCGACCTCTGGAGTCTGGGCCGAGTTTTGGGAGGCGACGCCTGAGAGGACGGAGCCGCGGCAAGGAGAGGTAAGTCAAGGGGCACGTGAGGTGGCCAGGGGCGCGCGGGCGCAACTTTCGTCCCGGGTCTCGGGCGCGTCGCCTGGGACGCCGGGCAGGTCGCCTGGGAGGCTAGCCTGGCGCGGACGGAACGCGGAGAGCCACGTCTTCGTCAGGACGCCGAGAGCCGCGGGATGGGCGCCCCGGCCTGGTTAGGCTGGGCTCGGGGAGGGCGCCTGAAGTGTGAAGCTCGAATTGTGTGTGGGTTTTCCTGGTGGTGGAGCAGCCTCCGGGACAGCTTTTAGTTCCTTCCCGGCAGTGAGACGCCACTGCGGAGCCTGGCGCACGGGAAGAGCCCAGAGATGGCTTACCGTGCGCGTAGTCAGCTTGGCCCTTGTGCAATTTCTCCACGGCCAGGGGGATTTAGGTTTTCCTCCTTCCCTCCCCGACGGCTGGATTCCTTCGCTCTGGGTGAACCCCGGGGCAGCCGAGTTGGGACGAATTGCGCGAGGGTCTTGATTCATAGACTGGGAAGCCTTGTAAGCGATGCCACATGGGCTGAAGCTCTGTCGTTGGTTGCAGTCCGAACGAAGTGTGTCACCTGAGAACTTTTTCATTTTTCACTCAAGCTGCCTGCGGCCAGTTGGCGTTAAGATTGAATCAGAGTCCGTGGCTTAAAAGCATTCGAAAAACTTATTTACCTGGAATTCTTAATGTCAGGAAATAACATGTTTAGTTTCTAGGGAATCTTCTTGCAAAAAAAGTTCTTAATTTTTTTTTTACTAGCCATGGCATGGTTAATATTACATTTAACTTGAGAATACATCTGCCTGCTCGTTTTTCAGCCTTTCTCACATTGTAGAATTTTACCTTTTCAGAGATTCCTCTTAATATTTTGAATGAGTCCTTAATAACTTTCTTCTATTAAATGAAATATTCATATGTCATGGTTTATAAACTTCAAACTCTGCTTCTAAATGGGATTACAAAATCCTCTTGCAAGGAAGAAATAAAGTATGGGATTATCTATTTGTTTCATGCATTACGTTTTTTGTTTTAAGGTTGCTGTACGGATGTAAGCTATTTGTCAGGTGTGTAGGTAAAATTTCTTCTCAAAAATGTAGGGAAGACTGAATTTGATGCTCTGTCATCTAGTGATTCCTCTGTGTGGGTTTAGCAAAAAGTGCGAGGCCATGCTGTTTACTTCCAGCTTTAACTCTTGAAACTTTGCACAAACATACAGATCCTGAGATTGCACTGTGGAGTTATTTTTTTTTATTGATTTAGGTATGATGTCAAGTATCAGTTTCATCAAGTTTTAGTTAAATAAAAACAGTGACCTACAAGAATACCTCTTGGCATTCAAGAAAATTCTAGTAAGATCCCCATAGAAAAGGGAATTCTTGAAAAACAAAAAGGAACTGTGCTTTGACGAAGAAGGAAATTTGAACAGATACGGTATGGACCTTTTCAGTGATGGAGCTCCTGGGTTTTTATCCTGACACTGCTTGGTAGAGACTGTTGCAGGTGCTGGTTTGAGTCCTGGATGCCCCAGTTCTTTCCTGCTAATGAGCTTGGGAAAGCAACGGAGGATGGCCCAGCTACTTGGGCACCTGTACCCACTTGGGAGACATGGAGAAAGCTCCAGGCTCCTGGCTTCCGCTTGGCCCAGCCCTGACCTTTGTGGCCATTTGGGGAGTAAACCAATGGATGTTAAGATCTCCTTCTCTGTCTCCCTCTTTATAACTCTGCCCTTCAAATAAATCATTAAGCAGTGAAACAAAAGATATGCATGAAATTATTTCACACTTCACATTTGATTCTTTTTCCTTTGTGACACCAAATTCCTATTCGTAAAGACTCTGAAATTTCATTTTCCTGAGCATCTACTTTACTATTCCTTTAAGTACCCCTCCCCATGATTTTGTCAGCTCCCAGACTTCTGTCACTGGCTGTTCCTTGGCCTGCTTTTTGCAGTCGCTTGAACTTCCGCTGCTCTGCATCTTTGCCTTGAGAATTCCGTTGTGGGGCCAGGTCTAATTCCTGCAGAGCCCCAGGGTGCCTCCTCAGCTCTCCTGGGCTGGCTTTGGGTCTCCTACCTGACTGCTTTATGTACCCCTGCTGTGCTTAGGCAGGCTCCAGCCTGTTGAGGTTGTGAATTCCAGCTCTTCTTTCAGATGAGTAGAAGAGTGGAAAGCTGCAGGAAAAAAATGTTCAGAGAGCCTGTTAGAAACACAGTGAAGAAAGGGGCTGCTTTCCATTTAGAATGAAGAAAAGGTTGTTGAGCCCATCTCCTTATTTCGTAAATGGAATAGTTGTTCGGTCCTTAATTCAGAGTAGCAGAATTAAATTTAACATGCAGATAAGGTTATCTTTTTTTGTCTGAATTTGTTTTTCTTTTCTTTGAACTTTCTATAAACAGGATCTTAGTGTTGTCGCCAAGTATATTGGTAAGCAATTCTGAATTTGCTTCCTTAGTCATATGAAGATACTTGTTTGGGAAAAAATGAAATTAAGTTTATTTTGATTCAGAAATTCTTTTTTTTTATTTGACAAAGTTTCTGAAGCTCTTTAAGTGAATTACAGTGAAAGAAACATGTATATCTTTTTATTCCATTTTCCAAAAACATTTTGAATCTGTAAACAAATCCTGGTAGTTAGCATGATTTGCTTTTGCAACTTATGTTTTAGAATAATTAAAATCATGAAGTACATGGCGTCTTGTTGCAGAGATATGTATGCAGGTAGGTTTTTGTTATGCCCATATGGCATATCCATTGTGGGTTATTTGTGTTTCTCTGCTTTGTCCTCCATAGGATCAGAATGGATTTGCAACTGAATGTGTGTGTCTGCATGTCACAAACCCCCACCTTTTTGAATAGAATGAATAGAACTAGAAGTGCCTTTCTTCTTTCCAGTTAGTGTAACAGATAGCGAAATTATGATACGAAATCCTAGTGTGTGCTAATGTTCTTTTAGTGGAAATTGACTAGGTCCACAGTCAGTTTAAAAAGCTGTCTTCTAAATCTTTGCTTTTGAGATACTCGGTGTAAACAACAGATGCCGTTGAGTGGCAAAGTTGTGTCTGTTAATTAGTCCTGACATTTACATTTTTCTCATGTGTAACGTTGTTAGCTACTAAGCAGTAGACATTTAATATGTACAGAAGTTATACCACAACAAGGTTGAGTCAGCATTTCAGAACTCTTAAAAGGAATTTGTAAAGGAAATGGACTCACCAAGCTTGTGGGTCTATAATATTTTTATTGTTGAAATACACAAATACTGACCTTACTGTTGCTGGCAAATGGCTAATGCAAGAAAAATGAAGACATTTGTCAGAAATTTCTGAAATAGAATGTAGCAATATTAGTGTTGCTTGTGTAAACATTGTTGGAAAAAAGTAATTATCTGCAGATTATGTCATGATTATATTATGTCCAATATAAATTACTTATTTAAACAAATATGTGACTGGAAATGGACATCTTGTTTATAGAGTACTCGTTTAGACTGAAGTATTGAAAAGACTTTGGTCCTTTAAAAGTTTCATTATTTACTTGAAAACCAGGATTCCAGAGAGAGGAAGAGAGAGAGAGCTCTTTCATCCTCTGGTTTACTTCCCAGATGGGCGCAATGGCCAGGGCTGATCCAGGCGAGAGCTAGGAGCCTGGAGCTTCATCTTGGTCTCTCGGCTGAGTGTCAGGTCCCAAACCCTTGGGCCATCTTCTGCTGCTTTCCCTAGTCCATTGGCAGGGAGCTGGGCCAGAAGTGCAGAAGCATTGCAGGCATTAATGTGCTACACCACAACACTGGCCCCTGTTGTTGTGTTTTTAAGTTGCTTATCACCAGAAAGTTTCATGATTAAAAAAACCACTAGTTGAAACTATGTCATGCCTTGGGGCACTCCATATCCTGTCATGTAGAGCAAAACAGAAGTGGTAACTTCAGCCCCAGGAACCACAGTCTACCTTCTAGGCAGTGCTGATTGTGAGCTTTTCTTGAAGCTGAGCAATTTCTGTTGTTTATAAATGGCTGAGGGCAGGCTATAGGCAGTGGATTTCTAGGGATTCACAAATTCTGGTTAAAAAAAAAACAAACCTTCTGCTGGGGCCTCTGCAGTTTAATGATATCGTTCTGGGAGGTATGGATAGGGTGGGGCTCACAGGCCCATGGATAATCAGGTGGGATTCAGTTGGATTTTGGAATCACCTGCAGTGTTTACAGTTCTCCCAAGCTGGGGTGGACCTGGCAAGAAGGGGAAAGTAGCCTGAAAGGGAATGTTGAACAGCTGTTTTATATCTTCTCTGAATAAAAAGAAAGGGAATCAACTTAAAGCAAGCATCAGGAGGGACTTATACTAAAGACAGGGAAGTTTTTCTGAATGCTTTTATGATTTCTGAAGGACACTTTTGAGTTTTTTTTCTATTTAGAAAGGTTTAAATGATAGTCTTAAAGAGATGCTAAGAATTTGTCTTCCGGGATTCCAATTTCCGGCTTCTACTCATGTGATTTTGAAGATCCTGTAAATCAAGAATTATTTAATTATACATATATGGAAGAAATGATCCATTGCAGTGTTTTAAATATAAGTTGCTTTAGCATCTCTGCTTATTATTTTGATTACAAAGTAGTTACTGATGGGTTAACTGTTGATCACAGTACACAGGTCACAGTTACCAAAACTCCACAAGTTCAGGCTGAATTTTATATCTCTCAATTTTTCTCCATATTTTTGAATGTTCTTGTAAACATTTAATGGCTAAAATGATGTATATTCAGTATGCATAACATGGCAATATGTCTAATGTATATTTGTCATGTGATATAATATGCGATTGCCATAGTTAAATAATTAAACATTGTGATATCTGTTCTACCATAGATCTGCTGTATCCACATGCTTTATTATTTTAGAAAGCCTGTGAAAAATAATCTTGTAATCACATTGTGGTATTTCATTTGGACTTTTGTTTATGTCTTTACCTTTCTTTGCTCCATTTTCTGTGTTACAACCAGATTGACAGAAGGAGGAAAAATATCTGAGTAACCACATGAGTATATGTATGGGGCATCCATCGGTCATGTAGCAACAGCTCTCATGTACTCTGTAAGCTTCTTGTATGGTTGGCAATAACGATAAGCACAAATGGTAATGATGGTGGTAGGCTTAGAAACTGAATGTGCACTTTGTTCCATTTTGTATAGGAAGATAATCATCAAGAGAATTGATCCCATGAGTTTAGGGCAATAGTAAGTGAGGCAATACCTCAGTTTTAATGATCTTAAAAACAGATTTAATGCAGAAAAATTTAGACCATGAAAGTCAGTATCACGGGGAGATGGGATTAAGTGTTTCAAAGTAGTTTTACAGCCTGAAGTTTCAAAGTAATTTTGAAATGTTTTTCAGTTTCCCTTTTCAAAGGAAATGAATTCATGGAAGTACTGAAAACCTGCAGCATCATCTTGGGTACTGTGTCTTTGTGGTCCCCATTAGCTATGAGGTTATTCTACTGCTTTTCCTTTTTATTCTTTTTTTTCAATATTTATTTATTTTTATTGGAAAGGCAGATATATAAAAATAAAGACATACAGAGAGAGAGAGATGTTCAGTCTGTGGGTTGACCCCCCAAGTGGTTGCAGAGGCTGAAGCTGTGCTGACCCTAAGCCAGGAGCTTTTTGCTGAAGCTCCCATGTGGCTGCAGGGTCCCATCGTTTATTGCTTTCCCAGGCTGCAAGCAGGGAGCTGGATGGGAAGTGGAGCAGAGGGGACATGAACCAACACATGCAAGGCAAGGATTTAGTCACTAGGCTGTCATGCTGGCGCCCCCTTTTATTCTTTACCTTAAATCTTTTGTATGTTAGAGCCTATAGGTTCAATTTAGACAAAAAGGTGGTAAAATAAGCAGTGATCTGTTGCTTTTTATCTCTTTTTCAACACTAATGTGAAATGAGAAAACATTTTTTTTTTTCCCCTTAAAGAAACAAGCATTATTCTGGTCATTTTTGTTCTATAATCCAGTTGTTTTGTTATGGTCCTGTCATTTTCACAGGAAAAAAATTAGACTTAGTGTGACTTACGTAAGGTTGTTCTGTATAAAGTGAAAATTAACAAATGATATTTGAGTGTCTACTCTGGGATCTTTGAAGTTCAATTTCACCTAGACTCATTAAACCTCATTTTGCAAACTTTAGATTGTTAGAATGCTTCTAATACCTTTTTCTTGGGGGAAGGTATTTGGCAGTTTTTATGCTACCAAATTGACCTACAGTGATAAGCTCTATACCTAGAAAAGTTGAATGGAGCAGAAGTGTTAGGGTGGTTAGAGTCCGAATCCTTCTTTGTGGTTTTTTTTTTTTTTTTTTTTTTTTTTTTAAGATTTATTACTATCCTTGGAAAGCCGGATATACAGAGAGGAGGAGAGACAGAGAGGAAGATCTTCCATCCGATGATTCACTCCCCAAGTGAGCCGCAACGGGCCGATGCGCGCCGATCTGAAGGCAGGAACCAGGAACCTCTTCCAGGTCTCCCACACGGGTGCAGGGTCCCAAAACTTTGGGCCGTCCTCCACTGCTTTCCCAGGCCACAAGCAGGGAGCTGGATGAAAAGTGGAGCTGCCGGGATTAGAACTGGTGCCCATATGGGATCCCGGGGCTTTCAAGGTGAGGACTTAAGCCGCTAGGCCACGCCGCCGGGCCCCTTCTTTGTGTTTGTACACCTTGTTTTTCTTTCTGATGAAACTGCTAAAACTGATTCAGTGATTCCAAGTTTTAGGAGAGGCAAATCAAAAAGGAGAATCTATGTCAGAGAGTGAATGCTTTGAAGTGTACCTTTTTATAACAGTTTTGAACCTGCAGAGTCCAATGAAAGAATGTTATACTTCAGTTACAGAACTGTTGAATGGGGATTCAGCATTTTTCCTAATGCTTAAGATGCCAGTTGGGACCCCACATCTTATGTCTGGGTGTGAGTTTGATACCCATCTCTGCTTCTAGTTCTAGTTTCTATTATTGGTAACCATGAAAAACATCAGGGGATGGCCCAAGGAGTTGCATCTTTGCCACCTACACGGAAAACCTCATTCAGTTTCTGGCTTCTGGGTATTTAAGGAATGATTCAACCAATGGGAGCTTTCTTTGTCTTTCTGCCTGTTGGCAAATAACATATAAATAACATATTCTCTTTTTTTAAAGAAATGCAGAAAGGATCTCATTGTGTAGCAAACATTTCTCAGATAAGCATTACGTGAATTAATATTCTATGGGAAGTACTTAGCTTATTTATGTCTTCTTAAAAACTCACTTACTGGTGAATAATTGGTAAGAATTACAAAGCCTACTTTAAAATGATGAAGAACTGTATTCATTTGCTAGGATTGCCATAACAAAGTGCTATAAACTGGGTATCATACATGAAGAAATTTATTGTCTATATTTTGAAGTATTATTTTTATTGGAAAGGCAGATTTACAGAGAGAAGGAGACAGATATAGAAAGATCTTCTGTCCTCTGGTTCACTCTACAAGTGGCTGAAATGGCTGGAGCTGAGCTAAACCAAAGCCAGGAGCCAGGAGCTGCTTCTGGGTCTCATGTGAGTATTGGGACCCAAACCTTGAGTTGTCCTCTGCTGCATTCCTAAGCCACACGCAGGGAGCTGAATGGAAAGCGGGGCAATCAGGATATGAACTGGTGGCTGTATAGTATCTTAGTGCTTGCCAGGTGAGGATTTAGCCACTGAGCCAACAAGCTGGATCCAGAAATTTGTTGTCAAAGCCAGGTAAATTGTGTTAGGGGTGGAGAGAACAGGGGAGGCCTGCAAAATAAATGAGACAGGTTATTTTGCCTTGAGGAGCTATAATCTGGTGAAAACTGAGCATGAAATGTCACGAGGACAGTTAAATACTGAACAGAGACAAATGCATGTCTTAGGATTTCAGGAAGGAAGAGATCTTGGAAAGTAACAGGGCAGGAAATCCTCAACTAGGAGGAGGAGAAAAATGAAATGACTGTCAGAGGATTTTCTTCCAAAAAAAAAAAAAAAAAAAAAAAAGAAACGAAAAGAAAAGAAAGCGAGGAGGGACAGCATTGCAAGCAGATTGGCTAGTGGAGCAAAGGTGTAAGGAGGAAGCAGAAATGGAGCCACTGTCAGGTCAGGCTGAGAAGAACTTTATGGACTAACATGGGAATCCCCTTGACTGCTGATATGACATGTGTTTCCCCCTTTCATAATTTCCATAAACAGTTTTGTATGTAATCAGTGGTGCTTGACACCATAGGAAAGATAAAGATGCTAAGACTGCCTCCTAGCAGCATGAATTTGAGTTGGTAAAATCTGCCTCATACCCCTGCGGATCCAGAGGGAAAAGCGATAAAAATGGCAAAGGAAGTGACTGTGTATCTTCAAATATCTCAGTGTGCGTATAATCAGCACTAACTGTGCCATGTGGCAGAAGCAGTGGAAGTTGTCAGTGTTGTCACTGGCCCAATTCACGTACCACCTTCTCAGGGTATCCTTCCCTTCTTCACCAGAACCAAAAATGGTGGAGGTGCCGGTGCAGTAGCCTAGTAGTTAAAGTCCTTGCCCTGCACACACCAGAATCCCGTAAGGGCGTTGGTTCATGGCCTGGGAGCCCTGCTGCTCTACCTGTTTGTTGCTTGTGGCCTGGGAAAGCAGAGGATGGCCCAAAGCTTTGGGACCCCTCACCCTTGTGAGAGACCCAGAAGAAGCTCCTGGCTTTGGATCAGCTCAGCTCCAGCCATTGCGGCCACTTGGGGAGTGAATCAGCAGATGGAAGATCTCTGTTTCTACTCTTCTCTGTGTATTTGCCATTCCAATAAAAATAAAAAATAAATCTTAAAAAAAATGGGAATTCTCTTTTGCATGTTTCACCAATACTTTGTCAAATGCAAATTTACTTCATTTTGTTTTAGTGATTTGTGTAAGTATTTTATTTCTTTTATCATCTTTGTAAGGTGATACAAGCACCTTCAAGGCTGACAACTCCCCCGTCTCCCGGTGAGTTCTCACATATTGAGCAGTGCATAGGCGGGTTTATGTGGAAACCCACCTGTGAATGAATTGCCAGGGAAGGCTTTGTTAAAAGACATTGTGGTTTTTAAATGGGAAAAGTGTTATGTTGTCTATGGAGCAAATTCCATGAAAAAGAGCGCATTGTGAAGAAAGAGCAAAAGTTGGAGTTAACACTTAAACAAGGGGGTGTTGCTAAGTCTGACAGAAGGAGGGCGGGGTGGAGATGCGCTGTGACGCTCTTGGGTGACGGGTTGTTCACGTTCCCGAGGTGAGTGAACTCTGAAGTCAGGAAGTGATATGATGATAGTGCATTCTTGTGTGAGAAGTACTTAGCTTACTTTTTTATCTTTCAAAGCGCTTACTCACTATTTATTGATAAATATATGTTAAGAATTATAATGTCTACTTTAAAATTGAGAAAACTGTAGAGCCAGGGCTCCATTCGTGTGCTAGAACTGTGAGAGCAAATTACTATAAATTGGGCTAGTTAGGTAAAGGAATTTATTGACTTACACTCTAGAGGCTACAAGCAAAGTCCGTGCCAGCAAGTTAGCTCCGCCATGAGGCTATGAGGGGACCTGTACATTATCCTGTGCCTCTGAGAGTTGCTGTCCATTTTTGTTTTGCATTTTTGGCTTCAAATCCCCTCCTATCTCTATGTTTATTTTCATATAGCATTCTCTGTTTATCTATTTTTTAATTTCCTGGTGCCATATGCAGTTACAGTAATGTTAAAAGGTATTAGAGGTTAAGACAGAATTGAAACCATAATGCATTTCAAATCAGGAACTTCTGGGTCTATCACACTGTGGCCACAGTGTGCCAAAAGTTTTGTAGAAGCAATGAGTCTGGGTTAATATAATTGGTGGTGAGCTGTCTCTGATGCTTCTGCTTCCTGTGTTTCTGGACCTGCACAATTCCTTGGATAGCTATAGAAATGGACATGGCACAGAGAGCCCTGTTCTGTTGGCACGATCCCCCTCGCCTGGGAAGACCTTGTGTCTCGCTTCCTTCTTTCCAGCGTTGACTTCTGTTTCTTCCATTTTTGGTTGAGATAGGATGTTGAGATGAATTTGGAAGCAGTATAGCGGCATGGACATTCAGTCTTTTCTGTAGATCTGGATGCTATGTAGCTATGCCAGTATATTAGTAATAAAGGAAGGACTGAATGCTTTTGGAAAAAAACGAGGAAAACTTAGAGTATCCATGGTAAGTCTGCAGTGTCAATTAGAGATTCAGTTGGTGGGAGTGAAGCTATGCAGTTAGATATAATTGATGCCTTTGGGCTTAGAGATAGGATTTGCTAAGTGAAAAATGTGATTGAGATATCCTAAGTCACTATGGAAGCAGAAACCAGCCCTGGAATGACAGTAATTGCCCATGAGAACTGAAAAGAGTATATAGAAAAACGGCGATTTCAAATGATGAAAGTGTCAAGAGCATCACTGCTGGAAAGGCGCTGTGAGAGCCAAAGTGTCTCCAGGAATTGAAGTTTGTTAGTTGGGATAATGTAAGATTTGGATCCCATGGAAAAATACAAGAATGGCTAAGCTGCCACTAAGAGTTGGTTGTTTTGTAATTTCCTTAATTTTGAGGTAGCCTGATACCTCCCTGCCCCAGACTGCCCTGGGTAACTCAGGAATCACTTGGAAGGTGGTGGTTTAGTCTTCATATCCATTTAAGACATGACATAAGAAGAAAATCTGAAAAGCAAAATTGATGCAAAAGGGAGTTTTCTGCAGCATGGACAAAGGGGAATTCCATCAGGTTTGAACAAAAGAAGTAGCTAGGCAGAATGTGGCTGAGTAGAGGTGGAACAGGCAGAGTGGCTGTAGATGTTCAGGCAGAGAAATATATAGGTAAAAACTGTATGTCCAGGTGCAGAAAATGGGGCTAAAACTGTGAGAGTAGGATGTGACATGGACACTTGGTTCACAAAGGTAAGGATACAGACATCAAGTCATGTGTGTGTGTGTGGGTGTGGGTGTGGGTGCACGCACGCATACAGACACAAACATTAAATAACTGATTATGTTTCAGGCTCTGGGAGTATTCCTTTTCTTTAAAAAAATGTGATCATAACTTTTTTTTAAAAAAGATGTATTGATTGATTGGAAAGTCAGAGAGGAGGAGAGAGAGGATCTTTCATCTGCTGGTTCTTCACTCCCCAAGTAGCTGCAACGATCAGAGTTCAGCTGATCCGAAGCCAGGAGCTGGGAGCCAGAAGCCAGGAGTCTTTTCGGGGTCTCCCATACGGGTGCAGGGTCCTGAGGCTTTGAGCCATTCTCTACTGCTTTCCCAGGCCACAAACAGGGATCTAGAAGGGAAGCGGGGCTGCCAGAACACGAACCCGCACCGTTATGGGATCCTGATGCGTGCAAGGCGAGGACTTTAGCTGATATGCTACCGCAGTGGGCCCATTCATAACTCTTTGTTAAATATCTTTTTTATGGCAGGTGAGACTGTGGACATGTTGTTACTATTGTTATTAATCATTCCTGTATTCCTGTGACTTAGCCATTTCTATCCTCATTTTGCAAATATGACATTGATTTGGATTTTTTCACAGGAGTGTGACTTGTGTGTCATCATAAACGCAGATATTACTCTTTTTTCTGCTTAGTGCATGTGGCTTGCAGAAGCCTAGTACGTTTTTATCAAGCACATAAAATAACACTTTATAGATACATCTGTGGCATATGTGTGGCTTTGGTTTGGGGTGGGGCAGGCTGAGTGGGGCTGAGTGGCAGCACCCATGGATGTACATGAGAGCCAGAAAGAGTATGGAATGGATTGGGCTGGACTTCAGCACATACTGGCAAATGCAAAAACCATAGCTAGGGAAAGGCCTGGTGGGGCTATTGAGGGTCACTCTGACTAGAACACAGCCCCCACTTGTGCATAAAACCAGGCCTGTGGTGGGCAGGGATGGGCGAGGCTGCAGGGCCAATCAATTTGTGAGAGATGAGGTTGGGGGCAGAACTGACCAGGCAGCTACATCCCCCAGTATATGTGTTGGCTGGTGCATGTGATGGACCGAACCTAACCCTTCACCAAGTAAGCTTAATCGGGGGACTCCCTGATTGGACTGCTGGACACAGACCCCAGGCACAAGGAAAATCACAGGATGTGTATGTAGTCTGACCTTGGAGTACAGTATCGGGACTGGGCCTCTTCAGTTGCGGATGCCTGTGCATTGGACAGCACGTCCAGATGCACAAGGGGGACATGACAGCCAAATCAGCTAGGCCAGCAGGGAATGCCAGTGGCCTCATCGGAAGATAAAAAGTGGACTAGATTGGCCAATTTTCCTGGCCAAGTAATGCAACGTGTTCCTGGGTCTGGGGATGAACTGATATGGACTTTGTCAGCCAGCAGACCTTGGAAAGATTTTCTCAACCCTGGAGCAATGAAGCTGATGACTTCTCAGAACTATCCAAACCACTCAGAGCACCCTCAGAACGCTCTTTTCCATACCAGGGTTTCTAAGTCATCATCAAATGACTGTCTTCCATCTTTGGGTCCCGAGGTAGTTAACAGCACGGAATGCCCCTCCCTTTCCTCTCCTGCAGACACAGGAGAAAAAAAATGAAACATTTGACCCACACACCGTCCTCCATACCTCAACCCTCCCCACCCTAACCAGAAACCTACATAGGTGTACAAGTATGTAAGCAATATTAAAAATAAAATTTCTAAATGAGAGGAAAGTTAGCAGTATGTTTTTATAAATCTAAATTTGCAAATACTAACATCAATAAATCCATTATATTTGAATCACTAAATAATAATAATCCTTGGAAATATGGTTAGAAGTGGAAACATAAAGGAAATCACATTAAATTTTACATTAGAACAAGATTAATAAAAGCCTTGGCACCAAACCATCATCCAGTGGAAAGGGAGTCCTGTGTGGTTTCAAGGAAGAATGGTGAGATATCTAATTACATATAGAAGGTCTGAACATTTGGAGGTGGAATTTAGAAAAGGACGCTGAGAAGACTTGAGAAAACCATCTATTTACTGCAGATAGAGGTGTCCTTGGCCTGTTAGTAACAATGTGTAAGCCTTGGGTGTAAAGCAAGCCACCTGGCAGCCCAGAATGGACTGTGGGGAGTCTTGTACCTTAGGGAAGCTTGGGAAGGCACTATAACTAGAAGTCTCAATAAGCTGATCATATCCCTGAGTAATCCTGAAGATTCAAGCATTGTAGTATGTTTTTATTTCCAAATAGCTTGTCTTGGTATACAGAATTTGTATTGCTGCTGCTGATGTAGTTATGTAGCTGTATAGTCATATATATATTTATCTTTGATTACTTATAGGCTTACATCTTCAAGTATAATTAAATACTTTTTGGTTTTTTATTAAATGTTAAGCAGTTCTTGGAAATGAGGAACCAACAGGTAGCAAAGACTCTCCTGAAACTGACTTTGTGTTTGGAGAACCCAGAAACACAGAACAACCAAGTAAGTTGTGTAATATGTTGGAAGGTCCTAAGTGCCATGAAGCAAAAAAAAAAACCCACCTGAAAGGGAGTTGGGGGATGGGGTGAATGGGCTATGTAAGGATCTAATTTAAATCAAATGGCTGCTGCTGACCACCTGTCAATGAGAAAGTGACTTTATTTTTTGAAAGATTTACTTATTTTTATTTGAAAGATAGATTGTCACACAGAGAGAGAAGAGACAAAGAGGTCTTCCATCCAATCCCCAAATGGCTACAGTAGCAGGAGCTGGGCTGATCTGGAGCTGGTAGTGCCTGGAGAGCTATTTTTAGTGCTTTGATGTTCATTCTGATTGAGATGGGAAGCTGTTGGAGAGTTTAAAACAGAGCAGTGAAATTATCTTATCTATGATTGCACAAGGTTCCTTTGGCTTTTATGTTGGGATTGACCATTGGGAGTAAGAGTGAATGTGGATGAACTAGGCTGAAGGCTAGTAGAGGGTAGACATAGCATGGCTTACGGTATAATTTTGGTGGTGAAACCGCCTGATTCTGGGTCTATCTGGGGGTAGAAACAATAGAATTTGCTTATGGTTTGCAAAGGGAGAAAAATGGAAAGTGGGGAAAGAAGAGGAATTTGTACCCAAATTACTGGAGGGATTGGTTGCCAGTAACTGAGATGGGAGGTCTGAAAAGGCAATTCTTGAATTTTTGGAATAATTATATCTGTGTAGTATTACTTTTACAAACCAACTTGTGGCATTCTAAGTTTGATTATGATTCATAGGAAAAAGTTTGGAAAGTTTGGATCGCTTCTCGGCCTTTTGGCTAAGATCAGGTGTGGAAAGTACCTAGGAATTCTGATGCTGAAGAATGGTGATCTATAAGGCAGAAATGAAAATCAAAAGTATATTTAAGAGTATTTAAGCATTTGAAGGGTAGTAAAAGAAAGTAAGTTCTGTCACCAATGAGTACCTGAATACTGAAAAACTTTGCAGGAATGCTTGAATATAAGAAATGAAAAAGAGCTTAATGTGTAATGATAAAATAACTTTGTTATAGTCACCCAATGTGTACAACTTACATTTTAGTCAGATAACTGCAATTATAGATTTAACGCCAGTAAATTACTTTCCCATGAGCTTCCTTTAAGTTTTGCTGACCATTTCTATATTTTCTTTTTGAACAATTTCTGAGGTTTTAAATAATGGGGGCATCTAGTATTTTCTATTCTTTCCTTTGCTTCATAGGAATGTTTTATTTTTTAGCAGAATCTTTTTCCTGTGTATAAATCAGAGGAAAATAGCAAGTGCTGCAACAAGTGCTTAGCCTCGGATTAAACTGCATGCTTTAGTGCCTCTGTCTTATCATAGTGTGCCTGGTTCGAGTCCCAGCTGTGCTCCTGATGACAGCTTTCTGCTGATGCTTACCCCGGCAGGCAGCAGATGATGAGCTATGTCGCTGCATCCCTGCTTCTCGCATGGGAGATACAGACTGAATTTCCTGCTCCTGACTTTTTCCTGACCTAGCCTTGGTTGTTGTAGGCTTAGGGAAGTGAACTAGTGAGTATAACACTGTCTTACTGTCACATAAATTGATAAACTTTTTAAAAAACACACCGAGGTTTAATAAAGAGAATATTTTGATGGAGAGTAGCGTACATTTTAATTCTATTGGGTTGGTGTTGTCACAAGACCCTCAGGATCCTTTAAAAAAAAGATTTATTTATTCATTTATTTGAGAGGCAAAGTTTCAGACAGAGAAGAAGAGAGAGACAGAGAGGTCTTCCATCCACTGGTTCACTCCACAAATAACTACAATAGCCAGGGTTTGGTCAAGCCAAAAGACAGAAGCCAAGAGTACTTGGGTCCACTGCTTTCCTAGGCACATCAGCAGAGAGCTGCGACAGAAGTGGAACATGGAATGGGTGCCAGCGTCACAAGCAGAGGTTTAACCTGTTATGCCATAGGGTGGCCCAAGCATGCATATAGTTTAAGAGATTAAGTTTGGAATTAGCCAGACAAAAGCTCCTGGGGGTGAATTGTGGGATAAGCCAGCTTGAGTTTCTAGCTGTCCTCTCCATGTGGAGTGTCACTCCTGAGAGTGGCCAGCTTCTGTTGGAATTCAGTCGTGAAGGCCCACAACATCTGTCTGACTGCCTTTACTTAAACGTTTATCTCCCCAGAGCCAGGATAAGTGTTCATTGTAAGTTCCATTATTAGCTGATCAGATAGGTACCACTAGAACCAGGTCTCCAGGCATAAAAAATAGCTATCAAGAAGAATACTCCAAGACTCCGAGATTGCTGTTCAAAGGGCAGTGCTGAAGATCACCCTGTCTTGGGAATGTCTAGGGTTTGGAGCAACTTGGGCTTGCTGAGCTCATCCTTTCACATCAACCATGATAGGTTTTGACCTATGTAGCTAATGCTTCTTTGAGCTATTATTAAAGAGTGAGTTTTTAGGACCTGATCCTACAAGAGATAATAAAAGGGTTCACCCCAAGCATACATAGTTTCAAGAACAGTTTAGCAAATTCACAAATGGATGAGTCCATGTAGATTACATAAGAGATGTTACACATACTTTATGGTGCTTTCCTTGAACATCCTTGCATGATGTCATGATTCCTCATTTGAAGTTTGCAAATATGGAGTCAGAGGGACAGGAACCGGCCTACAAGTGTATGTGATATTGATTGGATTCAGTAAAGAGATCACAAAGGGAAAAGTTGGTCTGGAAACACATGTTGACTCCTGAGATAAAATCTCAGATGTCAGTTTAAAAAACTGCAAAAAAAATTAACTACTTAGGGAAGGGAAAAAGCATGTCTTCTGGTGAGGAAATTGAATATGTAAAAAAATAGGAACTGGAAATAATTTTCAAATAATCAGTATGAGAACATCTAGGGCTGAAGGGAACATCTAGGGAAGAAGTTGGAAGATGAACTTAGTTTTAGATGTAAGATGAATACCTTGGCAGTAAGCTATAAAGAAGGAGGAGAGCAAGTATAGTAGATGCATGGTCAGATGGCTGTGGAGCCATGCACTTGTGCAAAGCCTCAGGCAAGAGAGGGAGTGGAGCACAGTGAGTAGACTCTTGGCTACATCATACAGACCTGACGTTAAGACAAACTGAACCAGTTATTAAGTGTGCTGGGTACTTTTTTTAAAATTTATTTTATTATTCAATGATACAGTTCCACAGGCTTCAGGATTTCCTTTCCCTCTCTCCAAATACGCACTGCTGTCCATTGATTTCTCCCATGTCCTTACAATGTCCTTCACAATCAATCACAAGCTATCATTGTGCTATTGAAGTGTATCCTGACATTGTAGGCATGGACAAGGGTAGAGAATCCAGCATCCTGTTGTCAGGATATATTCAGTAGTTTCATTGGGAGTCCATCTCTGAATTGGAAGTAGAGATGCACACTGCATTGTATCTTCACATCTGTATGTGATAGTCTCCATTACACAGTTACTATATATCCCCTTAATTTAAAAGCCATGAAACAAAATCAACAACAGAGAGAAAAATAGAAAATTTGCAATGCCGTGAAGTTAAATGTCATGCTACTGAATGATTAATGTGCTGCTGAAGAAATGAAAAAGAAAATCAAATACCTTCCTGAAGTAAATGATGCTATTGTGTGACCTATGAGTCAGTGAGAAAATTAATAAGGGAAACAAACTTTTTGAGTGAATGAGAATAAAAACAGTAATAACAAACCCCTGAGATGCAGGGAAACAGTACTGGAAGGACTATTGATCTTGTATTTTGAATGGAGGTTGAAAAAAATTCTAACTCTCACTTGCCTCATCTATTTAACCAAACTACTCTACAAGATAGTTTTGGAGGTTAAATAGGATAATGCTGTGTACAATAGCTATTAATAACAGTAGAAAGAACTATTTAGCAAAGAAGCCTAACAAGAGTTTGCCAGAGATGTATTAGAAGATGCAAGAGTATATGATTTCCCTAAAATTACGTCCTCAAAGTGTCGGGGAAGAGAGTTCCTTGATTGTGGAAAATGAGCACGAGGAGAGGTTTCTCCAAGGACTTCGAAAAAGGCCTTGGCCTGAGGGCTTCTATTAGTATAGTAACCAAGATTCTCCAGAGAAGCAACCATTGTTATCTGTGTCTGTCTAGAAAAAGCTCTTTAATGGGAGTTGGTTCATGCAAGTATGAAGGAAAAGAAATTCCATCACCTGCCGTTTGTAGATGTGATTCCAGCCTGAATCTGAAGGCCTGAGAACCAGATGCTGGTGGCGTATGTTTCAAGAAGAGGACAGAAGACCCGTGTCCCAGCTCAACCAGTCAAACAAAGAGAAATTCTCCCTTCTGCTTTTTTTTTTTCCTATTCTGGTTCTCGGTGAACGGGATGAAAGTTTCTCACAGAGTGGGTGAACACTGCAGATACAGTCAGATATAATGTGTGTATAAATACCTGCGCACTCAGAGACCCAATTAAGTTGACATGCAAACTTTACAATAGAATGTTAAGAAAAGACATTTTTCCAGAATCCAAGGGAGGGAAAGTTGTTGATATTGAATTAAATGTTGTGATGTCATTGACAAGTTAGAGATATGCAGCCAAGTGAAAATTATTGTGCATTGTCGTTTGTTAAAATGCAGAACTTTTAAATATCAGATTTTTAAACACTGTATTTAAGTGCAGAAGTAACTTTTTAGATTATGTTGAAAGGACTGAAGTCTTTACATTTGGGACTGTGTAAGCATATATATGAGTATATGGTTTTCAACTTTTTGGGGGTACCAAAGTAGACTTTTCTCTGAATTCCATGAGTGTTTGAGGCCTTCTTGTATGGCATATTGGTAAGCTTTATCTATGTATATAAACTTGGTTGATGAAAGAATTGTATTTGAAGACTTTTTGCTTAGAAGTGTTCAGTTACTTGGACTATGTAGCCTTGAAGTTATAAATTATAGTTGGAGCGATGTCTTAAAATTGAGTATTTTATCTTCTTCAAGATGTGTGATATTTAGGGGCTGTTGAAGAGACTGCAAAGTTGTAAATAAACATGCCTGTTTTATAAATAACATCCTCTTATAGATAGTTTTGTAAATGCTTCCTCCTGGGATCATGTGACATTTCCTCTCTGTTGAACTGACTTGGCATTCTTATTGAGAAGAGGATAGCTGCAGGAATTTACCGAACATTTTTTTCCTCTAGATTACTGTTTTAATCTTTGGGGGTTTCAGCTAATGTCATTGTCACAGAAACTCTCTGAGAAAGGTACTATTTATTGTCCACTTTTAGTGTGAGACAGGAATGTGGTTCAGGATGTAGTGGCAACAAGTTCAAACCCAGAGGTCTGTTTTTAGCAGCTGCCCACAACCACTAATCATGTTTGGAGGAGAATAATAACTAACATTTTAAGGGAACACTTACCCTAAGGTGCTAAGTGCTTTAAAGATTTAATTTTGTTTACTCTCCAACCAGTGTTTTGGAGAAATAGATTTATGTAGTTAGCTTGTCCTAAGTCGTACAGTGGTGAATCAAGCTGTTGGGATTCCCCACACTGGCATCTAAGCCATTTCATTGGTGTCCTATTCATGAATCTACAGTCAGGAAGAAACATTTTTACTTTGGTTTTCATGAGAATTTCATGGTTCAGTTTCAGTGCTGTGTGAAACAGTATAAAGTTGCAATTTTGCTGTTGAATTCATCATTTTTATTCATTTCCCTCCTACCACCATGCCTTATTTATTTTTTAAAGCCAGCAATGCCACAGAATTGTGTTTTCTGGTTAAAGCTGTTGCTGAGAAAGGGATAGCTGATCCTTCAGACCCTTCTGGAAAGTCTTTGATTATTTACGATTTCATGTAATTTGGGGGGAAAAAAAAGAGACTGCAGTTGTGTTGGGTTGGGGGTTTGGTAGAATAAACAAATTGCTTTGGATGAAGGAGGAATGCCGTGTCTTATTGTCAGGCACAGCCATGAAACTACTGCAGTTTCGAAAAACCTCAGAAATACCAATTTCTTAAATACTGATTTAGGGCAGGGGATAATTTTTCTTGTTTACATTGGGTCCTCAAGCCTAGCGTAATTCGTGAGTTTAATAGCTACTAAGTACATAGAATAATTAATTTTTTACCAGAAATTCTTATATCACACATAAATACAGATTTAATGCTTTAATTCTGAATAACAATGCATGAGAAAACACGACATACTAATTTCCTGTATTTTAAAATACGTACTTGAGTTATACTCATCATTGTTAATGTAAAAATAATTTACATTATTTATTTACATAAATTTTAGAATAAAAATTTGGCAATTTGTTGGGATGACCATTTCACTTTCTCTTTTGCCTTTTTGTAGGCGAAAGAGGATTCTCAGTGGTCTCGTTGGTGGTTTTGTACGCCTTCACCGCTGCCTTGCTTTCTGTGTGCAGTGACGGTGAAGGCAAACTTCGGTCCCTAAGTTATCCATTCATTTTAATTGCCACTAAATGATTCATTCAGGCGGTCTCTGGTGAATGAGGGATGGAGTGTGCCTACTTGGTATCAGAAGCTATTTGTGGCTGCTTAAAACATACCCTACATGAATGATTCTCCTATGAAGAGTTGTCACTGCTGGTGTAGAAGGAACATAAGCTTCAGATTATATCCTGAAACGATGTGGGATTTTCATAAAAACCTCCCAGGGACAATGGTTGGAGCTTCTTTGAAGAAACAGAGCGGAACATAAAAACCGAAGCTGAAGTTTCTCTAATGTTGTGTCTGAAGGTAGTGAACATAATTATTATCCACAAAGTGGTTTTTCTGTGTGGATCAGGGTTGTAATTACTCCCCAGTGGTGTGTAAATTCTTGAGGACTCTCTATGATATCATTTCATGTTGTGGATTTTGGAAATGACTTTTTAAAGAGCTATTTTCCATTTTACCCTTAAACAAGGAAATAATAAGGGCTCAGTAGTTGGAACTTTGATTAAGAACTCACTCTTGGCTTACAAGATTCCTCCCCCCTTTTTTTTTGTTTTTGTTTTGCCTAGGTCTGAAGGCTATACACATCAGGGAGTATAATTATAGAGAATGATTGTATAGTACGAAGGCCATATGTGTTGTGATTTCACATATTTAAGAATAAGGTTAGATCTAATTGACTACAAAAAATTATCAATGTCATATAAGAATGTTTTTCTACTGAAGAAAATTTCTTTATAACTATGCATTCAGTAGAATTCAGATAGAAAAGTAATAATTTTTAGAATACATATAGTTTATGAGGTTTTTTTAAGATTTATTTATTTTATTACAAAGTCAGACATACAGAGAGGAGGAGAGACAGAGAGGAAGATCTTCCATCTGATGTTTCACTCCCCAAGTGAGCCGCAACGGCCAGTGCGCGCCAGGAACCAGGAACCTCTGCTGGGTCTCCCACGCGGGTGCAGGGTCCCAATGCATTAGGCCGTCCTCGACTGCTTTCCCAGGCCACAAGCAGGGAGCTGGATGGGAAGTGGAGCTGCTGGGATTAGAACTGGTGCCCATATGGGATGCCGGGGCGTTCAAGGCAAGGACTTTAGCCGCTAGGCTATGCCGCTGGGCCCACAATTTATGAGTTTTAAGCTATTTGATAGAGTGGTACATCTACCACAACAAGATGGTCTGCAAACACTTTGGAAATTAAGTCAGAGCAGGAAACTTGCAGCCCCATGTAGGATCTGTTAATGCTGTCATTCCATAGGGTTTACTAAAAGCTTTACCAATGACCTGCAGAGGAAGGGAACTTGGATTTCATTGGAAGCGTGAACAAGGAATAGTGGCAAGGCCTGACTTCTGCAGTGTCTGCACTTTTCCAGGGAAGAGAGTGCAGTGTCCAGACATCCAGTTGTCTGACGTGATAGTTTGTCAAGCATTGGAGCGTATCATCCTAGTCAGGGAGGTGTTTAACTATCCTGATCATGTAACTCACTACTTGGTCATTATGTTGGTTGGGTAAACTGGAGCTGTTGCTGTTGGGCTGAGTTTGATGGGAATGATGGCAAAGAGATACAGGGGATTTACATTTTATTCTTCTTTTCTTGATATGATGACAATGTAAAAAAATGAGTCTTTCATGATACCCTGAGGATATCTACAACAAATGCTAGCAACACAGCTTCCTTTCAGCTGCCGTGACGGCAGCCGTCCTGACTGGTTGAGTCTAGTCCCTTACTGATCTCTTTGCTGATTCATTTCTTGTTCACCACACAGTTATCTAGTGATTCCACTTTCTGTGTCAATTTCCAGAAACTATTTCCAGTCTGCTTGTTAGTTGCATATACACAAATGGAGATGCTGACTTAGGGTTTATGCCTAAGGGAGGTGCAGAGGATTTGGTCAGTAATAGCTGGAATCTCCTCTTCTGGAGTGATCAGCTGATACACTGATGACAGTGATGCAGCCAAGACCAGATCCTGAACTGAGGTTAACTCATCATCTCTGGCAGTGGTGGGTTCATGGACCCCCTTCTATAATACAGACACATTGCTAAGAAACAGGTTCCTAGCATGTGATTGTGGTTCCCAGCCTTGTTGTCCTTGTGACTTTTTAAAGACAATACAGTAAGAAATAGTCACCTTTGGTAGATCAGAAATTACTGGCTGGGGAAGTAATTAAGCTCATATAAAATAACTTAATCTGTTATCCTTTGGTTTGGAGCAAAACCCCACAAAATTCTTCAGCAATGTCAGGGGTAACTTGTTGTCTTCTCCAGTGAATGATGGGTTTCCCGTGAATGATGGACGGAAATGTCACGAGAATTGCATTCTCATTTCAGCCAGATCTCCAACAAGCAGCTGGCCTTGCCTTAGGCAGAATCTCTGATTCTCATGGTTTTTCTTCTCTCTCTCTCACTCTTTCTCTCTCTCACCTATAAAGCATAAATATTTCATTACTTGCACATAAAATAATTTATGAATTGTTAATATAATCTTACATGTATGAAACTACTTTCCTTTTACTAAAAACAAATAGTCATTGAGCTCTTAAATCATGACAGATTCTATGCTAAGTGCATCATGTATGTTTAGCCACCCTATGAGGTGGGCAACATTTTATGAGAGAATAGAGGCTTTGAGAGTGGAGGCCAGTTAATCAAACTAGCAGTGACAGAGCTGGGATTGAGGCTTGTGATCACCCACCTCCACATGCCGTACTGTTAATCATTATGTTGTGCTCCCAAGATTTGGCTCATATTGTAAGAGAGTTTTTAATCCATCTTCATTTGGGACATGCTTTACTTTAACAGGGTGATTTCTCTGCTCTATATTTTTGAAAGGCTGGGGAATTGAAAGAATTTTTGTACTGCCATGTGTCTCATTCTATAAACAGTCCCGGATCATTTGAAAACCCACATCTTTTTTGAAACTTGATGTACTAGCTTAGTGTTCAGTTCCTTCTGTGTTTTCTTTGTGTAAAGTGACAAAAATGGAACCTACTCTGTTGTTGCATGCTTTGAACAATTGGTATAGTTACAGGAAAGAACCTTGTCTTTGAATGTAGGAGATTAGGGTTCTTGTTCTGCCTCTGAAATTCATTAGCTGTTGTGAAAAGCAATACTATTTTGCCATGTTAAGCTCATGAAAGTAAATGATCAAACATAAATAAAGTTTAGTGCCATAACAGAGTTTCTCTCTGTCAGCAATCATAACACCTACAGTGCATTATTACGATCAGGATTAAATAAAAGTGACTGAGTCTTAATGTTGGTTTTTGAATATCTACTTAAGGTAATTATAATTCAGTTGACTAGTCCTAAGTGTAAAGCTAGACTTAGCTGCTATAGATATATGATGGCCATAGAGACAGAAACCTCATCAAATTACCACCTGAGTTTCCTTGTAGTCATAAGTCATTACTCTATGACTGTGCTGTATCAGTTGGTTAAGTAAGACATTTAGGAATATATTACTATCTAATTTGTGTAGGGTGAGACAGAGTGGAGGGAGAATTTCAGGAGAGAGAGGATCAATTGTCGTTCAAAAACATCCTGACAAATGAATTAAGGATAAACTGTGCATCTAATGGGCTGTTTGGTGTAGCTGATGATTTTGCCATATTGAAAAATGCTGTATTCTTGAGCTGGCCAAGTCGTACTCAATGAACTTGGAGTAAGTAGCTTGAAAGATCATTTACACACATCTAAAGCTCAGATTTATTTCTTAAGCTACAAAGAAGCAAGAAAGTGTGTGTGTGTGTGTGTGTGTGTGTGTGTTCACAGATGTGCATGCACATTTGTTCCATTGTAAAAAGATTGAATTTGATCTGTCTGGTAAATTCGTTAGCTTTTAGCACCCATTGTTCCATTAATCATTGTTAACATCTCGCAAATCGTAGTTACTTAGCTGCTACCTTCAGCCGTATTTTTGCTGTATTCATCTACTTTTTATCATTGATTTAAATTTTTAAAATTTATTTAAGAGTTAGAGTTACAGAGAGGAAGGGAGAGATATAGTGCACATGGAAAGAGAGAGGTTTGTGATTGGCTCCCTAAATGATTGCAAAGACTGGAGTTAGGGACAAGCCAGAGCTAAGAGCCCAGAAGTTTCTTTCAGGTCTCCTGCTTGGGTGCAGGGGCACAAGCATTTAGACCATCTTCTACTGCTTTCCTGGCATATGAGCGGGGAGCTGGGCTGGAAGTGGAACAGCTGGGACACAAAACACTGCCCATTTGGGATACTCACGCTGCTGGAGGTAGCTTAATGTGCTATGCCATAACACCAGCGCCTTTTGTTACTTTTAAATTTGAATATATTTTAAACCAGATTGGTATATCTGATGAAGTCCCAGGTTTGAGGTAATAGTTTTCCTAATGCACATTGAAATGCGAATATAGCATTGGCAGGAAACTAGTGTATTTGTGGTCCCTTTACAGTAATCATGAGTAATACTTCTTTCATTTAGTTTAGCTCTTCTCTTTCTAGAATGAGCAGAGTAGAGTGCCTTGGGCAGAGGGTCAAAGGAGAAATTTAAGAACTTGAATTTTGTGTGTGTGTGTGTGTGTGTTGAATTTTCTAGGCATTCAAAATGATGGATAGGTATTATATCTCCTCTTAGGTAATGAACCTAAAGCAACTTTATGTTCAGTGTTAATTAAATTTAATTTATCTCCTTCCTTCCTTTTCTAAGTACAGAATGAATGTTTTCTTCAATATATGTTCCAGCAAAAAAATTTAAAAAAAAATTTCTAGATGATTTGAAAATCACCTTGGCTCCAGATAAGGGAAAGCAAGTTTCCCCTTGTTTATTTTGGTGATGAGATTTATGTAAACAGCTCCTAAGCTGCAGGGTTCATTTCAGTGCAGCCCGTGCCTCTGAGCTGCCTTTTGTGTGCCAGATTTAGTACGTAAGTTCCGTGATGTACGTAGGAAGCCATGGTTCCCACCTTCTGTGTGGCACAGCAGTACCAGACTGGAGAAATGAACCCTGGAAAGTTAACAAAGGACTTCAAAGTCAGAAAGATAAGGGGCTGAAGACACTGAGTGGGTGCTGAGGCAAATGTCAAGGTTCTGTCTTTTTATGCCAGCTTTGAAATGATCATTTTGCAGAATTTATGTGGGTTCTGTGTTGGCCCATTTGGTGTTCTCATAGGAATCAAAGTGTTGAAACTCACACCCTTGCTGCTTTGATGCTCTCGCATGAGTTTGAACTAATAACTGGGGAACCTGTAACAGCTGGCACATTGAGATGGCATCATTCCCAAAACAATACCTTAATGAGGCTCTGTGCTTCAAGATCAGCTCTTTCTGTTTAAATGTGCCTAGGCAGCTCTGTGTAACTGGAAGCAAGGTGGAAGAAGTGGCTGGGTAGGCCTGCAACATGAAGGGCCCTGGAGCAGCAGCCTGTCTTGGTGGCTATTTCAGTGGCTCCATGCCTGGAAAAGGGGGTGGTGTGCATAAAAGAGGAAAACTAAAATAATGTCAACCTTAAGCTTTTACATTTAGGCATTGTTTGCATAGAAGTTGAGATGGAAACATTTTGGGTTTTTTTTTGGTCTCATAGTCCAAGTCCAGGTCACTCCCCTGATGCATCTATAACTTAAACTCTCACACATTCAAGGCCCAATGGTTGAGGGAAGATTTTCAGTTACATTCATTGGGGGTCAACTAAAGGGGAAGCCTCTATTTACCCTGTGTGCCTAACACCCGTGGCGCATTGATTGCATCAATAACAGCATCCAATCTGAGGCTTTTGATTGCTATTTAATTGTTAGCCATATTGTTCTCTGAAAGGAAAGGGGAATAATCCTCTAAGGGGTCTGAGCATTACTTCAGACTCGGCCATGTCTCTGTATTACCAGAGACCATACGCCTACTCAGGCATAGCCTCAGAAGACTGTTTCTTTTGGCTGGGTCTTTGACCTTGACGGATCCAACCAGCCGTCTTGAAGCTTTGGGTGCTAGACATAATACAGGCTGAGTCCAAGAGTTATTTCTATTTTATGTGTTTTAATTAGCATGGCTGTATTGACTTTTTATTCATAAGAAATTCTGTTTCTGGAATAAATCTGAAAGGTTTTATAAAACCACTACCTTTGAACTTCATGTATACACTCTATGATCTCAATCTCATTTGCAAAAGAAGGTATTATCTACAAGAAATGCCATCTTTTCTTCTCTCCTGGAGATGTGGATTGATATTCAGTCCGTGTAAAGTTCTTAGTCTTTCTCTCTATTGAAAGTTATGAGGCATTTTTTTCCTTGGAAAAATAGTTTGTGTTCAGCTTGGGAGGTTGATTTTTTCACCATCGGTTTCTCCCTTTAATAATTGAAAACCACTGTTCATTATTTACATAAAACTGTCTTTTTCTGGTCTGCTTTCTATAACCTTTCCCCTCTTAAGAATTTTAAGAATTCCCTGACTTTCCTCTGGGGGATTTTGTGCCTGCTTTATCCCAGATGTGGGACATGGACCAGGCTGAGAGGTTTTTTTGTTTTTTTTCCCCCCTGTTCTCTCTCTTTTTCATGTGTGTGTGTGTGTGTGTTTACGTTTGAACAATGTTCTTTTAACTGGTGCACAAATCTGCCACTGAAGAAAGGGCTTTTAAGAAAGTCAAGTAGTTAAGAAAATATGTGAGCTGAGTTTTAAATTTCCGACTTACTGAATGACACTGAAATCCCACATGCAAAATGAAAACGTAGACAGTAGTTTCAAATAGTAAGGGGAAAACGCACAGCTGTAAGTTGAGCCTTCGATTTCTGGGATTTTACTTTCTGATGGAGGGCATGTCAGTTTCTAGAACCAGAAGCCCTGTGTCGGGTCTGCTCTGCATGCTTGCTGACGTCAGCCTCGTGAATGGACACACTTGGCAGATGTTTACCCTGCGTTTGTCTGCTCTGTCTCCACTATCTTCCCCCAGAAGGAGGAGAGTTAGCCTTATTCATAATACTTTGTTTACATTCTCACAGATGTCTTGAACCCTTGGTTCAGAATGGAAAATGTAGGAAGAAAAGAGAAATTACAGTGCAGGAAGCTGAATTAAGAAATACAGGATTTCTGATTTTTTTCTTAATGTCTACCAAGATTTCCAGACGGCAGTTCACCACAAGCCTTTGGTTATTGTGGTTTATTTGTTAATGTCTAAATATATATATATATATATATATATATGTGTGTGTGTGTGTGTGTTAATGTCTAAATATATATATATATATATTTTCAAGTTATATATATATAACCTGAACTTTTTGCATATTATGTGAGAAAAATTCCAAGGAATTTTTTTCTTCCCTGGTTGAACAAATTTTGTTTTCCTGTGTCCTGAGTTCTATTTTCCTTAACCAATACAATTCTAATACATTATATTTCATTCTACAGAATCAGATCTTACAAACTTTAAATAAGTTTCTTCCTAGCTTAAATCCTTTTGTGTGTTTTCAAAATCGACGTGTGTAGACTTTCTTTCTCAATGCTAGTGCTTTCCCTGGAGAGTGAGGTCCTATCTATCATTTATTTCCACTGACATCATGGACCCTTGGCTGACGTGTGTTTTTCTTCCCTCATCTTGTGTAGGATCTTTCGAAGATGGTTTGGCTGCCTTGGAGATTTGGACATCTGGTGCCACGATGAGGACTCACACACGGGGGGCTCCCAGTGTGTTTTTCATATATTTGCTTGGCTTTGTGTCAGCCTTCATTCCTGACGAGAACCCAGAAGTCATGATTCCCTTCACCAATGCCAACTACGACAGTCACCCCATGTTGTACTTCTCCAGGTCAGAGGTGGTGCAGCTGCAGCTGAAGGCAGCCAGCACGCATGAGCACATTGCAGCCCGAATCACGGAGGCTGTGCACACTATGCTGTCCAGCCCACTGGAGTACCTGCCTCCCTGGGATCCCAAGGAATACAGTGCTCGCTGGAATGAAATTTATGGAAACAACTTGGGTGCTTTGGCGATGTACTGTGTGCTGTATCCTGAGAACGTCGAAGCCCGAGACATGGCCAAGGACTACATGGAGAGAATGGCAGCGCAGCCTAGTTGGTAGATTTTTGTCTTTTTCTTCTTACTGTGTTAAGTGTGCATTTACTGTGCGATTTCAAGAAATGAATCCATGTGCAGATGAATTCCTGAGGCTAGATTTCTGCATACTATTTCGTATGATGGAGATGTTACGCATTATGTGTGTAGCCAACCCCTGAGGAATAGCTCTCGGTTTGAAAATACCTAGTACTTTCCCTGTTTAGTTAGAAAGAAAATATTTAAATGAAGTCTAACCAAGGTGGTGGGGGGAAGATAATTTGCTGAATTGGGTAAACAGCTTCAATCATTATCCTAATTGTTGAATATTCTCTTGTTGAACATTGTTATCACCTGTTAGATTGAAAACTTTTTGTCAGCAAGAATTTTCAGTCAATTAAGATTGATTTTATGACAATAAGGAGCTAAAAGTCAATGTGATGGAATTGACTGTTTACTTATAAGTAATATCCTATGAAATAACCAGAAGCTACCTCTGTGTAATGTGAGGAATTCTAAGTGTGTAATAATTTACTTTAAGTTCATGATTTAAGAACACACTTCATGCCTTTTTACTCTATATTAGCTTTAATTTTATTTTGTTTAGAATAAACATTTTAATCGCTTCTCGGACTTTTGGCTAAGATCAAGTGTAGAATAAACATTTTTATTTACTTCCCAGAGGATAAGGGGTGAATTCATTTCTGTAAGGATTCAGCCAGTATTTTTATTTAAACTGTGTATTTTTTAAATTATATTTTTGACAATCTTTACATAGTTAATTAGGATAAAAAGGTTCAAGGGCTATAGGAAAGTGGGTAAGACTATTATTCCCATATTGTTTCCTTAATGTTTAAAGGGGGGTAAACTGTGTATTAATAATCATTCGTGTTCAGCTGCACTAGAAAAATACACAAGTAGTATGAAATGCTCTTGAGAAAGCTCATTTTTAAATGATTAGAAATGTCATTGAATGCATTTAATGCTTTGATGAATTGTGTCTTATGTATCACAGAGGTAAGGAAGGTAGTTTACAAGCTTGGTAAATTTGTGGAATATCTTAATATGAAAGACTGAAAGTATTGTCATTAAATTTAGCATTTATTATAGTCTTGTTTTAAAATGTAAAGCAATTTTGAAACTTGCAATACTTTAGGTTAAAAAAACCCTTTTTTTGTTTATTTCAAAGCTTATCCATATATATTGTGTGTAGCAGTTTCTGACTTAGATTCACATTAACTGATCTTCCTCTATTTCTGACACCAAGAAAGCAAGTGAGAGATGTGAAAACTCATCTGATAGCAGAACTACATGATTACATGATCAAGTATTACCATAACCAGTTTGACATTTGTGTAGTAGGTTAAAATGACAATGATACTTACATTATTTTTTAATCCTACTTCAAAAAATTTGTTTTCTCCTAGTTTCTACAAGTACAGATTTACTAATTATGGGTGCTGTCTAGGAATTTTCTAAAGGATTAGGATCACGGTAGTTTTGGTGAAAGTAGGTCTAACCCTATTCCATGGAAAAACTCAAAAACCAGTGTATGACTTAGTAGTTCTATGTGATAGAGCTGGATAGCTGAGACTTAGAAATTGAGACTTTATTACATCTGATGTTTAGTTCCAGAAGTGATCCTGTGGGTACTTTTTTTTATTTTAAGGCTATGCTATTAAAATAAGCTTATTGAAGATTTACTTACATGTGTTTTAAAATATGTATTACAAAGATGAGGGAGTTACAGACTCACGTGGGCCTCTGATGAAAATTTACTTTGTAAATATGACTGTATTCAGTTCCTAGGCTTGTAAAGTTAGATTTCTACAAGATCAATTTTGACAACTTAATTAAATGTTCTTACAGTTCTAGTACTCTGTTTAAATTATATGTCCTCACTGTTTACAGAGAAGTACATCTTGAGTGTTGTCGTGCTTTTAGGACATTGCTTGCATATGTTTGATTTCAGAAAGAAAAGTAGACCTTTATTTACAAAAGAGATTGATTATTAACGTTATGGCCTTTTATCAGAGTGAATATACCTGCCGTTTGCCTTGAAGAGTATTTCTGTTCTTGTAAACCAGTGTCTGCATTTTGATTACTCACTTACTCATTCAATCAGCCAGCAAATGCTTATTGGGCATTTGCTGTGTGTACGATCCTGTAACCTAGGGATTCAAAGCTGAAGAAATAGCCCAGTAATTCTGTAGTGTCCAGGGCAGCTGGTGTGGACATTGGCTATATGAAACCTAAACTGGAGCTATTTCCTCTGCTCAGAATTGAAGGTGAGAATCATTGAGTAAATATTTCAATAATTTTTTTTAAGATTTATTTAATTTTATTTAAAAGAGAAAAGGAGAGACACAAGAGAGTTCTTCCATCCACTAGTTCATCCACCCAAATGAGTGCAACAGCCAGAGCTGAGTTGGTCGAAAGCCAAGAGTCAGGGGCTTCTTCTGGGTCATCCCCGTGGGTGCAGGGACTGTCCTCTGCTTTCTCCTAGTCTGTAAGCAGAGACTTGGTTTGGAAGTGAAGCACCAGAGACATGAACTGATACCTATATAGGATGCTGGTACTGCAGGCATAGGATAAGAGAGCTATGCCATTGCACCAGCCCTGGATTTCATTAATTCTGTTCTTTTTTGTTTTTTGTAACCAAGATAAATATAATCAGCAAACATGTAATTCTTATCCATCACTTAAACGGTAATATTGTACTGCACTCTAGTGTGGTAGAAAGGCAACTCTGGAGTTGCTGCTGCGTTGGATTTCCAGGTCTCCTTAGTCCTTAAAGTCTGTTACTTCAGATTTACTTCCTTAATTTTTCTGAGGATTGATGTATTATGTGCCAGTAATATTGGAGCAACATTATGGGGTTATAAGGAGAATTATTTGATTTAATCAGTATTAAGTACTTAGCACAGTTGCTTTTATATCGTGAGCTTTCAGTAATACTGAGAGCAACAATAATGATATGACTGCCACAGCTATCTTTCTCAGTACTTAGACTCTGGTTTATAAGTTGACATTGCTGGGCTCTAAGGAAACAATATTTGTTTAGGAATTTTACTGATCTTTGTTTAACTGGTCTTAAATCTAGAGCATCTGTTTAACTTGTGAAAGTTTCTTTTTGGCTTTGTTTTCATCAAAACTCCAGCAAGGCTCCCCTGGGTCCTTTCTTTATATATACAAGAGTCTTAAGGTAACACCAATGAGGAAGACTTGGAGGAAAGTATCTTTTGCCTGGTAAACAAAAGTACATATGAGTGTACATGCATACAGATTTATTAATGAGGGTCATTTCATTTGAGTGTTTAGTAAATAAAGAGCTTTAAAGTTCACTTTTGCTGAATCATTTGAGTCTTTGGCATTTGTGGAAGAATAGTTAAATGGAAACTTTGAATATTTAATTGTGTCCATCTAGGTCATGCAGGGTACTACAAAGTAGAAAGGAAACCTGAATAGATTGTTTCTGATGATGGTGGTGATTAAAACCTAACAGGAAGCATTGCAATTGTTTGTGTCTTCGGGCACCACAGAAAGTGAAACAGCGATCTGCTGTTGTCATCTGCCTTTCAGAGGGGCCCACCTCCTCTTGTAGAAGCTGTCTCCTTTGTTCTTTTTCTTTCTTCTAATGCACCTACACTGGTACCCAGAGTAACAAATTTTTGTTTTTTCTAAGAGTCGAACTTTGAAACATATCATTTTAACCTAACATAATGGCAGATAATTTTCATTGCCTGGAAGGTTAGCCCTTTGCTCCCCTACAGATCTTGTCTGCATGAGAGTTAGGAATTCAGCTATAGTTGGCTCTGTTGTATACAGAAACTTGATTAGAACTTAACATACAGCCACTTTTTAGAAGGATTAGTGAATTGACATCATGAATCCAGGGCTGGTAACAATTGATAACACAGCTTATTGTGCTTAAAGAGAATTGTTTTATGTAACATCACATGGTCACTGCAGTTGTTCTGTGTATGCCAGTTGGCACATGGGACTATCCTCATTGATAAATAAATGCTTTCTGCATTTACCACCTGAAAAACTAAAAACAGAGACAGTTGAATTCCAAAAAACTAACAATTCTCCATTGAATTTTTTTTCTTCCAAAACCTTTATTTCTATGTAGGGAATACTCCAGTGCTTAGTAGAAATGTGAAGGCAATAAGGGTATTTTCAAAAACACCTGATTCTTAGAATGCTTAGGGGGTGGGGAGGGGGAGTTGATAGATTTTTTTTTCCTAAAATTTTCATTATATGTATGTTATATGAAGGGCCCTTCACAAATTTTACAGAAACTGCACATTATATTTTATTCTCTCTTTCCACAAACTTTTTGAAATATCCTCATATTTTTTTTAACCTCTTGTACTATTTCTACTGTACTTTATCTGAGAAAGATGAAAAAAACATTAAATACGAGATTGAAATCAAGAGTAGTTGACAACAAGAAAAAAAAGGGGGAATAACTGGGGATGTTTACTGCATGAAGAATGAGACCTTTGCTAAAATGTATCTTACACACCATGAAGGGGCTACAAGTGGCTCCTAAGTATTTTTTTTAACACAAGTGAAAGTAGGATTAGTCAGTTTGGGAGTTTACTATCCTCGTGAATTTACAAGACCACTTACTCTGTAGAACTGCTATTTTTTTTTTTTAAAGATTTATTTATTTTCATTACAAAGCCAGTTATACAGAGAGGAGGAGAGACAGAGAGGAAGATCTTCCGTCCGATGATTCACTCCCCAAGTGAGCCGCAACGGCCGGTGCGCGCCGATCTGAAGCCGGGAACCAGGAACTCTTCCGGGTCTCCCACACGGGTGCAGGAACCCAAGGTACTGGGCCGTCCTCGACTGCTTTCCCAGGCCACAAGCAGGGAGCTGGATGGGAAATGAAGCTGCCGGGATTAGAACCAGCGCCCATATGGGATCCTGGGGCGTTGAAGGCAAGGACTTCAGCCACTAGGCCATGCTGCCGGGCCCAGAACTGATACTCTTTGTCCAATGTTCAGAAAGAGTTTTTTCTTGGATCTTTAAAAATATTTTTATTTTATTATTTGAAAGGCAGAATTAGAGTGAGACACATACAGACAGACAAAGAGAATGATAGAGGGGAGAGAGAAAGTGAGAAAGAGAGAGAGAGAGAAAGAGAGAGAGGAACAGAATGACAAAGAAGGGAAAGAGAGTTATCCATCTGCTGATTCCCTTCCCATATGGCAGCCACAGCCAGCACTGGGCCAGGTTGAAGCAGGAGCTTCTTCCACGTCTCACATATAGTTACAGGGACCCAGAGACTTGATCCATCTTCCATTGCATTCTCAGACACATTATCAGATGAGGGATGTACTCTTAGACACATTATCAGGATGGGAAGTACAGCAACTGGGATTCCAACTGTCATGCGCTTGGGTGCCAGCACTGTAGGTGATGGCTTAACCCGTTTTGCCATAATGCCAGCCCCTCTCCTGGATTTTTTATGAATAACTCTCACAACCCTCTCATAAAGATCCTTGCAGTGTCTGTGTGGTGAGTGACGTGGTACTCTTGGGCAGGAGCTAGGAAATCAAACCTGATCGCCCATGTGGATATCAGAAATTCAATTACATGATTGTAACCACAGTCTTCCAAAGTCTGCATCAGCAGGAAGCTGAAGTCAGGAGTGGAGCTGGGTATGGAACCAAGGGTCCTAATGTAGGACATGGGTATTTTATTGTGTCCCAGCCACCAAACCAACCTAGTCTAGAAGTGACTGTATTTCAATCAGGCAACTCCCTTATATATCATTTATTTCAACAAAGTCCTTGGTAATTAGGTTGTTATTAACTTGACATTAGATTATTTATTTTAAGTTCTTATAGTGATCTTCTAGAACTAAAACAAACAAAAGAAAAAAATAGCAATTATTGGAACACTTGGCAGATCCTGAATCACTTAAGAAAGATGCAGTAAAAGTCACCATATTCCACTTAGTAACTGGGGAGATGAACACATTCAAAAGAAATTTAAAAAGGCATTGTAGGAGGATTTTTTTTGGTTCAGGCCCTAGTTGACAGCATGGAATTCTCTGATGTGTGTTTCTGAGCAGCATGCTTTTCAGGGTTTTGTCTTAAATTACATCTCCCAGCCACCATCCCTTGCTAGTTTAACAGTGTTATTTGGGGACACATTTTGCTGGCATCTGGACCCTACCATTTTATTAGCCACGTGTCCTTTGGCATCCTTCTTAACCTCTGTAAATGACTTTTCCTCATTTGTAAAGTGTGGATGATTCTTCCCATGCCAAGTTATTCCAAGGATTAAATGAGATAATGCATGTAAAGCTGTGTGTATTAGGTGCCTGGCACACAGTTTCGCTGAAAAGTTTGTTACTACTCTACAGAAATAGGCATGTACAGGCAACTTTATTCTTTTTAAGTTTGTTGATGCAGAGTACTCCACTTTACTGCTCTGCCCCTTCAGAGTCATGTTTTTAAGAAATATTTGTTTGGAATCATCCTTTTCTCCCTGTCTTTGTAGTACTTTTGCTTACTTATCATCAGAAAATAAATCACAGAGGAAAGAAATTACTTCATTGTTGTATGGGAGCCAGCTAGCTACAGGAAATCAGGAGAACTGGTGAGGGAAACAAAGAAAAGTTGAACTTTTGGACAGAGATGTAATTGCGTATTTTTTTTTCTCACAACAGACTTAGTATGAAATCTTTGCCTGTGGATGATGACAACTGAGGGTGTGTTTGCAAAATCAAGTAAAATCAATAAGTAAATAAGAGCAGCAAAAAAGGAGTACCTCTGGCATATTGAAGTGAGTCCCTCCAGTTCTGTTGCTGTGTAGTGTGCCTAATCTTTCCCCACTGGCTGACGGCTGGAGGACTGCTCCAAGATGCAGTTCCCTGCAGCTGTTTGTCAGGCTTTTTGCTTTTCTAAATTGCAAGTGAAGGCTGAAGAGCCAAGTGGGGGGTTGGGAAGTGGTGGGTGATGTCGCTGGGCCTCAGAATGTGGAGCCACATCTCTGCAGTGGAAAGATCAGATTTTCCTCTCACGACCTTACAGTGGTGCAAGCTGGGAGGCTGTGCCCAGAATGCACCTGGAATCCATTAAAGTTGACGCACGGGAACAAATGCTGTGCTCTCTGAAAGCCCAGCCCCCATTCCCTTGGTCATTTCCCATTCATGCTTTTCCTTTCTCTTACCCCTTCCCCCTCACTCTCTCTGCCGCTCTCTTTTTTTCCTTCATTCCTTTAATTCTGTGGCCACAAGAACAGCATCTCCTTTTACCCGGCTTAAGATCCTTGAATTGTAGAAGAGTAAAATGACTTATGACTGCAATCTTTTTATAATAATCAGCATCTTTAAAATTTACTGGAACACGTGTGCTAGAAATTTGGCCATTTGGAATTCCCTTCTTGGAAGCCGTTTAATAAGCAGTTTGTCGCCAGCATCATGGGGCAAGGATGAAGGTCAGGTGACCTGTGGCAGGAGGAAGCATGTGAAGAGGAGCTGAGGGAGGAGCAAAGTCAGTGGGGGTGTGCACATCACTGAGCATCCGTTTAGAGTGCAGCTGGACTCCACTCGCCTAAATGCTGATGCGTCTACTAGCTGAAACTGCAAACTGTTCTGTACCTATTTCAAATGTAAATGAGGATGAAGTAGTTATAATAATGTTAACAGCCTTCAGATACTAGCTTTAAGGTATTTTGTGAGGCTTCAATATACAGTTTAGAAGAAGAAATTTTCTTTGTGCAGTCTGTTTAGTTGACTTGCATTTTTAAAAATGTTTAAGGGATTTATTTTTATTTATTTGATTCTGCATAGATGCTTCAGGAAAAAATGTCTGCAGGAGGTGAAAAGGATTGGCTAATAACTACCATTTCATTCAGAGCTTGCAGGGTTTCAAGTCTTTACCCAGAATTTTGTGATTCTGTTGTTTCAAAGCTTCTCAATGAGCTTACTTTGAATAGCTGCCACAAAGATAGTAATATCTTAGGTTGAATGAATGAATCATTTTTAATCAAATCTAAACTTATGGAGAGCAGAATTCCTGGATCTGTCTGTATGCAACTGGATTTGATTTGGTGCCCTGTGTACCACCAGTGCTCACAATTACTTGTCATTGCCTTTACTCTGAGGATCTGCCCTTCTGTCTGCCTGCTGCAGCCATAGACGCACTGTGTCTTTGGGCTTCATGGAGGCCAGGAGCGGAAGAGTCAGTATTTGACCTCTTGGTGAATGCCCCACCAGAGTCTTCCTTTACCTGCCCTTTGGGGTAATCTTTCTGCACCTGGTGTTTCCTCCACCAGATCCCTGGAGTTTTGGCATCTATCATCTTCTTGTATGTGATGTCTACATGTGCTACCTGTGAGACAACCACCCTAGAGCCCCCTGCTTCAGTCTTTGAAACAAGTGGTAGTAGTGTCAAGGGGAAGTGGGAAGTGATGCTTTACCGAAATTCAGGGCAAGAACTATGGATCCAGACTGTGTATTAATCCACTTATCTATTTAAAAGCTCTGTTATCTACATGGTACAGTTTCCTCATGTGTCAAATGAGAGAAATATGGTATCTCTCTCATAGTATTGCTTAGCAGATTCAGATGGTTAATGAGGCAGTGTTGGCATGAGATGTTTCATGCTTTGCTTATATTTTGCCTACTTATACGTTGGTATCAACAAAGGCAGTTTTCATTTATTAATAAATATGTGCACATATTCATTTCACTGAAGTAGTTTATGTACTTATTTTGTTCTAGGCATTAAGGATACATAAATTTAAGGACAAGTTATGCCTCTGTCTTACCAGTAGTTCATGGTCTATAAATGATCCAAACTCATAGATAATAGTAAAGCAGAAGGTGTGTGCTGTGACTGGAGAGCACAGCAGGTGTTGGGAAGACACCAGGTGTTTCACTCAACATTGGAAGATCCAGGAAGGCTTTCCTGCTGGGGCCTGAAAGGCAAAAAAGAATCAGCTGGGGCTGATGCTGTGCTGCTGGCTGAGCTGCTGCTTGTGATGCTGGCATTCCATATAAGCACTGGTTTGAGTCCTGGCCGCTCAGCTTCTCATCCAGCTCCCTACTAGAGCTCCTGGGAAAGCAGCAGTAGATGACCCAAGGGCCAGGGCCCCAGCTATCCATGTGGTAAACTCAAAGTTTCCGGTGCTTGGCTTTAGCTTGCACCAACAGCAGCAGATATATCCATTTAGGGCATGAACCAGAGGGTGGAAGATTCTGTCTATAATTCTGCTGTTTCAGTATGTAGATTAAAATATTAAAAGAAAAAGGAAAAAGCCAACTAATGGGGAGGGAGCTGTGTTTGACTGTTGCAAGGAGAAGTAACTGGTGTACAAAGACGTGAATACACAAGTGCTTTTGGGGAACTGTAAGTTTATCGTGGGGAGGAAACCAGCAGCTTTGAGGCTTGAGTAGAGACTTGAATATTGCCAACCTAGTCCACCACAGGAAGGAGTTAACACATTTCCTTCCAAGGACTATGAGGCTGTTGAAGTGTTTAGCTGGCAAGGACATGATCTGATTTGTGTGTGCCTGTGTGTATGTGTTGTCAAGTAAAAGAACAGAAAGAAAACAAATGTGTAACTTATTAAAGTATTTTAAAGCAAATCCCCTGGTGATGACAACACAGGTCAAGAACTGGAAAACTTTGCCATCCACCCTCCAAGTCTCTCCATGGGCCCTTCCCAACCACAGCTCCCTCCCTCTGCACAAAGACTACTCTGACTTCTAGAATCTTCATGTCCTCAGTTTCTTTTTGGTTCATCTGAGTGTCCATGCTTGGCAATATAGTTTAGTCTTGTTCAGTTTTTAAAAGTTGACATATTTATTGTCTATCTTCAATTTTGTTCACATAATTTGTTCTCCTCACAATTTATCTATGGAGGAACCTGGATTTGTGACCTCCAGAACAGTGTAGATGTTTGTAATTCTATACTCAGGGTTGTGGTTGAGTGCATAACTCAGCCATTGGTTTTTTTCCTGCAAACTGACAGCTGGGTACTGAGGCCTGATCTTATTTAGTTTTTCAAGTAGTGAATTGATTTTTTTTTTTTTGGAGGGGAGTGAAGAAACAGAAAAGAAAAGGAAGGGAGAGATAGCTCCCATCCACTGGTTCGCTTCCCAAATACCTGCATATGGAATACTTGCATACCTGGGCCAGCCAAGGCCAGCAGCCAGAGTTCAATCCACATCTGTCACGTAGGTGACAGGAACCGCAATCACATGCATCATCATCTGGCTTTAAGGGTGTGCCTTAGTAGGAAGTTGGGATTGAAAGTGGAGCGGGACTCAAGCCTTGGCACTCTGGTAAGGGATGCATGCGTTTTACCTGCAGTGTGGTTTTGATCACTCCCAAAGTATAGGAGGTGGCTTTTCTCTTATTAGGAGACAAACTGACTGCTGGTTTCTCAGGTGGCAGATTTGTGTCTTAAGAAGAATCTAGTCAAATCTGGAAGATTAGAGAGTTCAAACTAGAAAGACAAGTTGGGCCTTTTGGGTTTCCTAAATGAAAGTCTGGACTAGAAAAGTAGTAGTAGGTGCTAGGGATAAACCACGGGCTTGTTATCTGAGAACCAAAGGGGACAAAGGACTGAGTTGATGGGATGTCCAGGGAACAGTGAGTACTCTTGGTGAGATTAGAGCACTTGGAGTTATACTATATTGCTGGAGGGTGGATTTAAGATAAGATTGTTTTTGCACAATTTTTAAAAATCCATGCACAATTTTTTTCCATGAGCATTTATTGAAATATTTATTCTGTTGTGATGAGAGACAGAGAGATAGAGAGAACAAAAGAAACAAAGGTACAGAGATCTTACATGTGCTGGTTTACTCTGCAAATGCCTGAGAAGCTGAAGCTGGACTAGGCCAAAACAGGGAGCCTGAAAATCAATTCAGATGTGTTCCTTAGGTGGCGGAGACGTAAGTACTTGCTTCCGCTCAGTGTGTGCATTAACAGGAAGCTGTATCAGGACTGAATCAGAACCCAAACCATAGGATTCTCATTTGGGATGTGAGCATCTCAAGTGGTGACTTAATATGTGTGAAAATCTATCTTTCCATGAACTTTTTGAAGCCAGCTTGTCTTCATCGGTTTTGTTGATGATAGAAAATGTAGAATGGGCTAGTGTTGTCACTCAGTGGGTTTAACTGCTACTTGTGATGCTGGCGTTAGGTTTAGAGTGCTGATTTGAGCCCTCGCTGCTCCTGTTCCAATCCAGTTTCCTGCTAATGAAGCTGGGAAAGCAGTGGGTGATGGTTCAAATGCTTGAGTGCCTGCTGTCACGTAGAAGACCTGGATGACTCCTGGCTTTGCCCTGTCTGTTATGATCATTTGGGGAGTGAATTGATGGGTCTAATATCTTGTTGGCTGTCACTGTCACTCTTCCTCTCACATAAATAAATAAATCCTTAAAAAGAAAAACATACAAAGAAAATTCGAAGAGGGTCATATTGAGTTAGAGTAGTCCTACCACAACGAGCGCATGGGTAACAGCTGGGAGCATGAGAAGTCCAGGTGCTGATAGAGCTTTGCGACATGTGCATGTCCTGGGATCACTGTCTGGAGCAGCAGCCAAAGCGAAACATGGTGCAGGCAGCACCCCAGGAGCAGAGCAGCAGCCTCAGTGAATCGTGCCACTGCTCTCTGCTGCCGAGAAGGAAAAAGAGATTCGGGAAGACGGAGAGTGGCTTGGGCTGGCAACATTTCAGTAGTGAGCAGGTTTTCATTGTTGTTGGTGATTTACTTACAGTGATGTCACTGTTACAAGGAAACCTAGAGAAAGGAAGAGGTTAGAATAAATAGATCTACACATATGGATAAAATCTTATATAACTGCAGCATCTTCTTATCCTGAACTCTTGGCCGTGATTTTTAAAAACCCGTATAAAGTTGATTACTTTACCTTCATTGGAGAGCCTGTTGACATGGGAAAGATCTTGAAGAGTAAGTGAGTCCAGCATGACTCTCCTCATTGGTTTTGTGTTACCGAGTGTTACTTGGACAGAGAAGAGAGAGCGTGGTGTTTGCATTCAGCATTTGCGGTCAACTTTTATTTTCTGTGTTTTTTTTTTAATTCTTTTTTAAAAAAAGATTTATTTTACTTTTTATTGGAAAGTTAGATATACAGAGACGAGGAGAGACAGAGAGGAAGATCTTCCATCTGTTGATTCATTTCCCTAGTGGCCGCAACAGCTGGAGCTGAGCCGATCTGGAGCCAGGAGCCTCTTTTGGGTCTCCCTCTTGGGTGCAGGGTCCCTAGGCTCAGAGCCATCCTCTGGCTTTCCCAGGCCACAGGCAGGGAGCAGGATGGGAAGCAGGGATGTGGGGATATGAACCGGCGCCCATATGGGATCCTGGCACTATAAGGTGAGGACTTTAGCTGCTAGGCTACCATGCTGGACCCCAAAATTCCTGTTTGTGAAAATTTTATTTGAAAGGCAGAAAGACAGAAACACAGAAATTTTTTATCTTCTGCTTTTCTCCACAGACACCCGCAACAGCTAGAGCTAAGCCAGTCTGGAGGCAGGATCTCAGTATGCCATTTAGATCTACAGCTTGTATAACAGGGTACTTAGGTACTTAAATTTAAGTACTTAAATCACCTGCTACCTTCTATATGCAGTAGCAGGAAGCTGAGTTGTAAGCGGAGTTTGGATTTGGACCAGGTACTCTGATAAAGAGTGCAAGCATCCCAAGTGGTGATCTGTAACTGCTGTGCCACATGCCCACTTCCCTTCTGTGTTTACTGTGACAGATAACACAGGATCTATAACCTGTGAAGTTATTGAGTGCCGAGAGCATGTTAAAGACTGTTCACAAGTGTGACTCATAATCTAAATTTAATTTACACAGTAAGATAATACATCCTACAACATTTTTTAGGATTCACAAAGAAAAGCTCCCAAGTAACTTTTGCTCAGTCTGTTGCCAAATTGCTTTTTAAAACATACTCTTTGAAATTGTCTCCTCAGGGTATGCAGTAAAACAAATATTATTGGTACAGGGTGCCGTCACTGGCACCGTTTGGTTGTCTCCTTTGAATATCAGTGACTTCAAAGGCAAAGTTGTCCTGTGGGGTGAGGGATATTTTTCTTTTCTGGATTGTCTGTCTGGGCTCATTGAGGGTCTTCACATCTGCTTCCATCCGACAGCACCTTTTACTCTCTGCTTTTAGCATTCTGAATTTCTTTGCTTTCCTGGGCTGCTTGCTGATGATCTCACAGTGGCTTTCTTAAAAACGGTTCCAGACCCTGTGCGGGAAGAAAGTGCCTGGGACCCAGGAACTTCCACATCAGCATGCCCAGGCCCCAGGCTGCCAGTCCTGCCTGTAGGATGCATCTGATAGGCAGCTTGTTTGCTGTCACCATCACCCCGTAAGAGGGTACATTCAAGCCTTTGCTGACTGTGATCTGTACCCAGAGATGTTGTTTTCACCATAATCTGATGTACACAGAACTTTTACTTGACATAATTGGATAGTCTCTTGGTATGCAAAGAAAGTTGGTTTTAAGGCATATCTCTTCTTGGATACCAAATTCTGTGGTTTCTCAAAACCCTTATAAAAAATAGCCTAGGGGCCTGCCTGCACAGTGGCGTAAGAGGCTAAGCCTCTGCCTGCGGTGCCAGCATCCTATATGGGTGCTGGTTCATGTTCTGGCTACTCTGCTTCTAGTCTCGCTCTCTCCTTATGGTCTGGGGGAAGCAGTGGAGGATCATCCAAAGCCTTGGGGCTCTGAAATTGCATGGGAGACCCAGAGGAAGCTCCTGGCTCCTGGCTTCATATCAGCTCATCTCTGGTGATTGTGGCCATTTGGAGAGTAAATCAGTGGATGGCAGACCTATCTCTTTCTCTGTCTCTTCTTCTCTCTGAAACTCTGCCTTTCATATAGAAATAAAAATAAATCTTAAAAACTTAAACAAAATGGCCTCATATTTGCATAGAGCCTACACAAATTCTTTCATACTGGATTAATCCTTTCTAGACTACATAGTGATATGATGCAGATGCTATGAAGATAGTTTTTATAATGTGTTTTTAGGAAATAATGACAAGAAAAATGTCTATGTTCAGTATAAATACGAGTTTTTTCCTAATATTTTCCATCCATACTTGATTGAATCTGTTGATTTAGAACCCATGGATACAGATGTAGAAACATTTAAATTCAAATGTAATGAAAAGCCAATATAGTTAAGGCATGCATTACACTCAACTGTATTCCATTCTGTCCCACCTTATTCTGTTGTAAGTATGCTGGCCACAACCCATTGTACACATTTCATAATCTAGTTATAGTTTGAAAACCTTGTTTAATATTCTGATAAATACACAATTCTTCCTTGGAGGATCTCTTAATATCACTCTCTTGTAACAGACATTTCTGGTGAAGTGGCCTCTTTATTGTATAATTGTAGTATGGAGAATACTTGTTCCCAAAATATATTGGGAAGCGTTTTTTTCATTAAGAAGTAGGGCAAGTCTGTGATTAATGATTATAATTCAGGTTTCCAAGGCTGAGTGGAATAAAGTCTGCAGCATATTATTTCTTATTGGTGCCCAGAATAAAATCAACCACAGCTCATTCCCTGTTTTATGTAGACCTCTACATTGTATGGGTATGCTAGTATATACCACTCCTGCAAAACCTTTACATAGCATAAAAGTATAAAAAGTATGGAAAGTGGGGGTGTTGAGTAATTATTAACATTACTGAAGAGATTCTCTAAGAAAATGGTAAATATCATCCCTTGTAGACTTGCACTTTCAGGCCTGCCTCCCTTAAGTTTTGATATTTTCTTACCAGAAAGGCAGCAAGACTGCGCTGTGACCACAGTTTTTCATTGTGGCAGTGTCTCTCACATTTTAAAGCTGTCTACATTGGACAATTCTTGGCCCATTTTTTTGCATGCTGGGTTGTGAGAATGTGAGGGAATTATTCTTTAAACAGGAAAGTAACAATATTCAAGAGCTGAAGAAAGCTGGACAAGAGGATAGAAGATGACAATGTAGTTAAATCCAGTTCTTCAGGGTCTCTGTGTGTGATGCATTGGCCATTGTAACAGACTCTCGGATCAGATGACTTAAACATAGAGATGTATTTGCTCACAGTTCTGGGGGCTGGATGCCTGAAATCATGGTGTCCTCAGGATTGGTTTCTGCTGGGTACTCCAAGGGACAGAGTATCTGTTGCTTGCTCTCCCAGCTTCTGGTGAGGCAGGAACACTTGGACACTCATTGGCTCACAGCTGTATGTGTTTTTTGTGTAGATAGATGTGTTGTAATTTTAGTTATAACATAGATTTTAAAAATAAATATGTTGTAATTTTGTTAAGATCAGTATTACATTTTTACACAAATTAACAAGGCAAAGGCTGTTTACAGTTGAACCATCGTAGGAGGTTCCTTGAGGAGTTTCATGGGAAATGGAATCAAGAGATACTAGTTCTGGTGAAACTTTTAAAAAAATCCTCTCATAGATCTTTAAAAAGTTCATGGGAAAGCATATACTGACCGAACTATGCACAGATTTAGAAGTGTTTTGATACCCAAATGAACATTTTTTTTCATTCCATTTCTATGAGCATTTTCAAGTGCTGTTTGACTTTTTATGTTCAACTTTCTGTTTTCTCTAAAATTAATGGAGTTTTTATTTATTTGCTTTAGTCTTCTATGTGCGTATCACTGAACGTCAGTTAAACTATCACTCAGTGATATAAATCTTCTTGAGGTCCATTCAAAAAGGACTCCTTGGGAGGTGACTGCTGCAGCCGTTGGACTCGTTGTGCTCTGGGTGGCTCGTGTGCTCCCACTGCTGCCCTTCCTTTGCTCCTTTCTCTCTTGTGTTGGATTCCCTGAGCCCTGTTGTCTCCGCTAAGTTTGGCGGCAGAATTCACTGGTTTCCAGAGAGAGGGTTTATGAGAGATAAATTTTGGGAACTTGCATGACTATGCATGTTTATTCTGCCCTCTTATTTAAATGGTAGCTTGGTTGGGAACGGAATTCCAGTCTGGAAATTGTTTCTCTGAGGTTTGATGGCGTTGTTTCATGGTGTTCTCGCTTCTGGTGTTGCTATTGGAATGTCTGATCCCTCTCTGACTACTGCTGCTCTCAGTGAAAGAAAAAAACATTTTTTTCCACATTGAGGCATGTTTTCTATATCATCAGTGTAATGAAATTACAGGATGAAGTGTCTTGGTTTGAGATGGGGCTGTTTTTATTCCAGTATTATGCATAATGGATTCCTTAATTATAGCGGCTGAATGCTTCTTAATTCTTTTTTTTTTTTAATTTCATTTTATGACACAGTTTCATAGGCTCTGGGAATCCCCCAGCCCCTCCCAAAGCCCTCCCCCCATGATGGATTCCTCCACATTGTTGCAGTAGGACAGTTCATATCCAATCATGATTCCTTCATTACAAGCATGTACCTACCATTCACAGAGTCCAGCATCTTTATTGCCCAGATAAATTCAACAGTTTCTTGGGGAGACCATCACTGGTCTGAAAATAGAGCTGGCAGAATATTATCCCCTTCAATGAAAAGCCGCAACATAACAACAATTTACAACATTATGGAATTAATTAACATGGTATTGAGTGACCAGTATGTTAGAAAATGTAAGTTTTTAACCACATCCTGTGACTACTTCATTGACATTTCAATTTTGGTTTATACACAACTAGCTGCTGTATACCTTAAAATGGTTATAGGGTACTATTCAGCTGTCTTGTGTCTATTTTCATTTTTGTATTTAGCAGTTTATAGTATTGAAGCATAATTTCACTGAATTTGGCCAAATTTAGGATAGTCCAAACCGGCTTATAACTCTAGCAAGGCATATGTTAACAATTGAGGTGCAGAACAGTTTTAGGAGGGGTGTGCAGAGAAATCTTCAATACCCTAGTGAGGAGTAACTAATCTTTGTGTCCTACCTAGTAAGGTATATGTGAGTCCAAGCTGATCATTTCCTGTCTGGTTCTAAGCTTCCCTTATTGGTCTCTGTCTATCTGATCTATTTTTTTGCGGAGGTGGGGGCTCCGGCACGACCCTGATGGTCGTTGCAAGAGAGGGTGGGGATCCAATTTTGGAACTAAGTAAGGACCAGAGAAAGCTCCCCTGGTGAGTCCCGAAGGAAGTTTACTGTTCTGTTTCTGAGGACCGAAATTTTCTTAGCATATTGATTTCTTTTACTTTGTTTTTGGTTCTTTTCTTGTTTAAACTCTTGGCTTAATAGTCTGTTTTGTTTTGAAAGATTCGTTTATTTACTTAAAAGAGAGAATTGCAGGAACACACAGAGAGAGGCTTTTCATCTACTGGTTTACTCCCCAAATGAGTGCAAAGGCTGGAGTTTTGCTGGTCTGAAACCAGGAGCCAGGAGCCTCTCCTGGGTTTCACATGTAACTGTAGGAACCCATGGACTTGGGCCATCTTTCCCTGCTGTTCCAGGCACATTGGCAGGGAGCTGGATGGGCAGTTAGGCTGCTGGAACTCTAACTGGTATTATCCTCTGTGCCACAATACTGGTCCCATAGGGCCAGGATTCTTGTCTTCCTTCTATTATCTGTTTCATTGCTTCATTCTTTTGTTTTTCCGGAGATTTCTTTAACTTTCTCTCAACCCTTCAGTTGAGCCTACCTTCCTGATATTTTGCCTTTCCCTTCATTTGAAGGGTCTTTTTTTTTTGTTTTGAAGTTTTCTTCTGCTTGCATGATATCATTTCTCTCAAGCTGCATTAATCGTCTTGTCTTACTTGGGATTTTCTGAAGTCTCTGACAGTCTTTGACCTTCATTCATAAGAATGAAGTTTTATGTTACTTTCCTGTTGTCACAGTAACTGATTACCACAAATTTACTATGTAACACAACACAGATGTATATGATAGTTCTGTAACAGTTAAGCTGATCTTCCTGAACTGAAATCGAGGTATTAGCAGGGTTATATTCATGTCCGGAGGCTTTAGAACAAAATTCCATTAAAAATATTAATTTATTTTAAAGGGAGAGAATGAGTGAGAGAGAATGAGAGAAAATTTTTTTTTACACAGTGGTTCACTCCCAAAATGGTTGCAGTCGTTAGGGCTGTTCTAGGTTGAATCCAGGAGCCCCATCTGGATTTCTCATTTGGGTTGCATGCTGGGCCCTTATCTGCTTTCTTCGCAGGTACTTTGTTGGGGAACTGTATCGGAAGCAGAGCACCCAAGGCTTGAATAAGCACTGCAGGGCAGGATGCCCACATCACAGGCAGCCTGCTTCATGTTTTTCTGGCCTTTTTCTAGCTTTTGTCAATCACATTTCTTCTCCCTCTGCCTCTGTTCTTACATCTTCATGGCCAGCAGTGATGCATCTCTTGGATGATTCCTCTGTAATCACAGTTCTTTGATTTTAAGGACCCATGTGATTTAATTGGGCCCACCTGAATAATCTACAGTGATTACCCATTCTAAGATCATTAATCACATCTGCAAAATGGCCAGGGGAGGTAGCAGGATGGAGTCATTGCTAGAACTTCTAGTGTCAGAATGTTCACATTTTTACTCTTGATCAGACTTCTTACCCGTCCTGTGTCATGTGATGTTCAAAATGAGGGGCGTGTTTTTGATGTTGTATGTTGTAAAATTTGCATTGTTTTTAAAAAGATTAATATTTGCATTTAATTAAGAGATTAACCAGTGTCAGAGTTAACAAATACAGTTTTTTTTTCTATGCAGGTCTAATTAGCCCCCATCATCCTGCGTATTCATGTGTATTTAATATTTTTTTTCCACTCAAACTAATAGTTTCTAGGTTTTGTTTTTCACATGATTTTTAGGTGATTGCTTAATCATTGACTGAAGTGTTGACACCAAAGACATACTTCACACATTTAAAGCATGTCAAACATAAAATATTAAATCACTTCATTAGGTAGGCAAAAGTCATTTGATTGTGCTGTGTGAACAGTGTGCCTGTTTTTACCTGGAGTCCTTTGAGCTCTTCCATTCTACTAAAACAGAAGGTCTTGTTATAAGTTTGAATAATTTTACTTGCTTTGTTTCACCCTTTTGCTTTTTCAAGTTGGTTGCTAGTCCCAGATTTAAAAGGATTAAAACTAAGAGACCAAATATTAGAAAGCAGAAAGGGTTAGAATTATAAATGCTGTTGGAACCCATTTAAATTCATTATCCTTGGGTAGCAAACTTAGATATTTGGGCACTAGGACTTCATGTCAGTGACTTAAACATTGGAATAATGATGTAGCAATGCCTTTTCCTATGTATCAGATTTTATGTTCTACATTTTATTCACATTTACTTGATTTATTTGACACTGAAATAATTTTATCCATAAAGTATGTAGAATACCTCCCATTTAAGTAAAGTCGATTGTTTCCATTTTCTGCTTCTTAATATTCTGTGTAAGTGGGAGCATAGCTGTCTTAAACTTTTGTTTTAGAAGTTAATATTTTGGATATTCGATTCATTGCTTTAAAGTGAAATTGTTAGCATTCTGTTCTATTAAATTCAGTGATTGAATGAGCTTGGGTAGTCTGTGCAATGTCATGACCTTTTACAATTGAGAATAGCAATGTTTTCCCCTGAAATTGTCTTATTAGACAGTCAATCCAAATTCTGTCATATTATTATCTTCCCATCAGTTGTTCCCAAATAGGGAAAACAGTTTTGTTCTCAACATGGATACTGAAAAAGCAAAGCTCATTGATCATTTCTGTGCACTCTAGCCCTGGCAAATGCTGAAGGGAACAAAGCCGGGTGCTGGTAGGGATATATTTTAGTTATTAATAACAATCTCAATAAAGAGTGCTGCATACATGGGTTGAAACTTCAGCCTGTACAGAGGTGAAGTGAACATTTTAAAAAATGAATGAAGGAACATGGAGTGGGGCAAGCAGGGCTTAGTTGAGATAGGAAAGTGAAAATTTATACAATTTAGGTAACATACATGTGGTTAGGCAGCCTCTGCCTGCTAGCTTGTAATTAGCAGGGAAAGGAGTCCGTCTTCCCACAGACTGAGACAAGAGACTCTGTCCTCAAGTGTTGTATAGAATAAGCAGCACCGTTTTGTTTTTTGTTTTGCTGGGAGCCTTGAGGTTTTAGGCTAGCACTTTCTGAGTCAACTTAAGGATGTGGTCTTGAGTTGCTGCAAGCTTTGCTAGTGGCGGGAAGTTCATGCCTTTTTCTTTTTTTTTTTTTCTTAAGATTTATTTATTTTTATTGGAAAGGCAGATTTGCAGATAGGAGAGACAGAGAGGAAGATCTTCCCTCCAATGATTCACTCCCCAAGCAGCCACAACGGCCAGAGCTGTGCCAATCCGAAGCCAGGAGCCCAGATCCTCTTCCGGGTCTCCCACGTGGGTGCAGGGTCCCAAAGCCTTGGGCCGTCCTCGACTGCTTTCCCAGGCCACAAGCAGGGATCTGGATGGGAAGTGGGGCTGCCGGGATTAGAACCCGTGTCCATATGGGATCCCGGGGCATTCAAAGATAAGGACTTTAACCACGAGGCCACCACGCCGGGCCCAGTTCATGTCTTTTAAAAGTTAACATTGAGGCTTGTTTGGGGAGCACAGTGGAGCCTGGCTGGGTGGCTGAAAAGAGAATCTCTGATAACAGCTGAAGGGGCAGGTGGGTCTGAGTACGCAGGTCCGATCCACCACCCCCTGCACCGACTAGAGCAGGCTCGTGGGAGGTCTGTGAGGACTCTCTTTTGGGGATTTGGTGTGGTTGGTGTGTCATGTGCCATTGGTGAAGCCTAAGCCACTGTGTGAACACAGCCATGGTACCTCTTATTACACTCCCTTCACTCACATCCCCTTTTTTCTGTCTTCTTGTCATGAAAATGACTGGATTTAGCGGTTTGTGCTTTATTCCAGCATAGATGCTTTCCTGTTTATCTCTTGGTAGGTCCCCTATGCCCTGACTTTGTTCTGATTGGGTTGTTTTGCAAATTTGGTGACTTTCTTTGAAACCACAGTGCTTCCACTCACCAGGAAGCAATAAAAAGAATTCTAGATTCAAATAGTCCTGCATTCTGTTCTTGGCTTCACCATTTAACTTACCATGTGATTCTGAGCAAGCCACTTTGCAATCTGTGTGCTATTTCCCCAATTTGTAAAATGAGACTCTGATACTGATGTGAGAAGCAAAGATATGAAATGAAGTATGTGAAGAGTTTGGCACATAGTTCGTGCTGAATTTACATGCACAGTAGAACTTCTCCCTTTCCTCTTGACAATAGTTGTTTGACAACACCAGTGCCAGCTGTTAGCCACCCATAAAACTCAGAATATCTCATATTCTAAGCACACCAGGCCAGAGTTTGGTTACCGATGACCTTGAAATTTCGACCGCACACACTAAGCTTTGCAGAGCAAATGTCTCCTTATTCCAGGCCTACTTTGTTCTTGGAAAATTGCCCCCTCAAGGCCCAATGTCCCTCTTAGGCAAGCCCACACACATTAGAAATCTATGTCTTTTTGGCTAAGTTTTGTAGGAATTACTTATAAATGTAGCATGTTATTGACATTATGGTTAATTTTGACATTTAAAACAGAGAGGGGAAAAGGTGAATCATGACTACATTATTAGTAATGCTTTTAAGAGTGTTAATACATGACTCCCAACTTATGGGAAGTTAGTTCCAAACACACAAGGGCATTTGATTGAAAGTTGAATGAGTTTCTGTTGGGTTACTGTCTTCAAGAAACTTTCAGAATGAATGGGCTAATTTATGTTTAAAATTAAAAAATAGAATTGACCCTGTTTTGGCCTATTTTGGTGGTGCGACCGAGCACACACTGTGCCGTATGTACAGTGGACACAGGTGCAGTGGAGTTGGCCATGAAATCGGTACAACCCCATCCTGTTGAGTTTCTAAAGAGTTTACCTTTGTTCTAAATTTAGATGTTTAGTTGCATTTAAGCTGAATTCATTTTCCCTTAAATGTGTCATTCCATTATTATCCACTGCCTAAAATCATTTTAAATAGATATCTTGTGCTTTCTGAATTTGGTACGGAAATGTCTTTTAGATTCATAAAACTATTGTGTGATTCTAAAAATGAGGAAAAGATGATGAATTATTTTAACTGAGTTCTGCTGTGTTAATTAAATGTTTTCACTAAGAGAGGTTCCTTATTTTATTTATCTGGAAGACAGACAGGCCAAGTAAGGCATGTAGATGCCCAGACACACACACACACACACACACACACACACACACACGCCTCTTATCAGTTGATTCAATCCCCAGATACTCACCATGGCTGAAGATGGGTGCTGGGACCTAGGTTCCCACTGCGTTCTGGGTTTCCCACTGGGGTGAGAGAATCCCAATTACTTGAGCCATCATTACTGTCAACCTGAGTCTGATTCATGTGGAAGCTGGGGTCAGAAGCTGGGTCCCTACACCAGGTGTTCTGGTATTTGAGTTGGGTTTTGTAGCTGCTAGGCTAACTCCCCCTCCTCCATCTCACCCATCTCTGCCATCAGCCACAGGCCCTCGTTTTAACATACTCTTAAACATAAGTATATTTGCCTGTATGGTAGATTATACCATGACCTTTATGACATTGCTACACATGAAAAAGTCTGGAATAAAATACTGACTTCTGTTGCTTTGTTTTTTAAGATTTGCTTATTTGGCTCTTAGGTTCGTTGGGTTCAGAGAATCAAGCCCTGAGGCGCTCTCCCAGTGCTTTCCTGGGTGCACTAGCAGGGAGCTGGGTCAAAAGCAAAGCAGCCAGGACTAACTAGTGCTCATATTGGATGCCATTGTTACAGGCTGCAACTTAACCTACTGAGTCACAGCATGGCCCCTGGAATAAAATTGATGAAGTATGGAAAGTGCTAGAAACTACTGATAACTCATCATCCCTTTATAATACTATAAATGATTACCCACTATTTTCTGGTATTTACAATGTATGTATTGACAGTTTATTTAAATGTTTTTCAGTAACCTCTTAGAACTATATTTTAAATATCTAACTTTTTTATTCCAAGTATTTATTTTGATAGTGTTTGTGAAATGAAATAGACAGTTTCTATGGGTCAAGTTGTATTCAAAATTCATGTTGAAGCCTTGAATTCCAGGTGGAGGTAATCGGAGATGAGGCATTGGGAGGGAATTAGGATTAGGTGAGGTCATGGAGGTGTAGGCTTCATGGTGGGATTCCTGTCCTGATAAGGACACCAGATTCGTCATGTCCCTCCTTTCTCTTCTCTCTGCCCATTCACATGGTTCTTCTCAACCCCCTCTCTTCCCCTCCCTGAGGCATCCAAGAGAGGCCTAGCAAGCACACACATAAATGGTTCTATAAGCCAGCCAGAGCGCTCTTACCAGAACCTAGCTTTGCTACAGCCCTCAGACATCCGGCTCCCAGAACTGTGAGAGGATATTTCATGTTGCATTAGCTGGCTGGTCTATAATACTTTGTCCTAGCAACCTGAGCTGACAACTGTCTAAAAATTTAAACAGTACTATTCAGTGAACCTTGATACCAAACCTTCTTTTCACACGTGGTTATTTTCTGTCAACTTGTCTCTATTAAAACCATATGAGACATTTTGGGCCTGTTGTGATAGCCTAGTGGCTAAATTCCTCACCTTGTACGCACCAGGATCCCATATGGGTGCCGGTTCTAATCCCGGAAGCCCTACTTTCCATCCAGATCCCTGCCTGTGGCCTGAAAAAGCCAGAAGAATGGCCCAGAACCTTGGGACCCTATACCCACGTAGAAGACCGGGAAGAAACTCCTGGCTCCTGGCTTTGGATTGGCTCAGCTCCAGTCATTGTGGCCGCTTGGGGAGTGAATCATTGGATGGAAGATCTTCCTCTCTGTCTCTCCTCTTCTCTGTATGTCTGACTTTGCAATTAAAAAATAATAATAAATCTTTAAAAAATTTAAAAAGCTTGAAACATTTTAAACATGGAATTGTTTAATCATTTTTACTTAGATATAAAATAATTAAAAACAAATAGCATAATTATTAGACCTGTTTTTAGTGGCTATTTAATCATGTAAGCTGTGAACTTTTAAAGTAGTACCATGCAGATGAAGTTACAGGTAAATTTATGGGAATTATACCAATCCTGATAAGTCCTTTAACTACCCACCAGCATGCAGCCCTCCAATCCAGAAATCAGTAGCTTGTTTATGTGTTCAGTCCTTCTATTTTACATACATTTTACTATTAGAAGCATTTTAATTAGCAATTTTCAAACATTTTGGACTCAGAACCTTTTTATACTCTTAAAAATTAATGAGAACATTAAGGAGCTATGTTTTGCCTGTATCTTTCCAAAATTATCATTAAAATTAAAATTAAAATTAAAACTGAAGTTATCTTATATTAAGGTAATATATTTTTAGGAAAACATTTAAAAAACAAAAAGTACCTAGAAGGGAGATGTTTTATGGTTTTACTAATCTCCAGTATCTGCCTCAGCATTCAGTGAGTTGCCATGTGTCATTTTGGTTGAATATCTCAAGAAATTACAGCTTTACACAGATACATGATTGACGAAGGAGTATATTAATAATGTTTAATATAATTATAGATAGTTTCCTTTGATTCTGTACTAAAAATTTACTGATGACTCCGTAAAAGTTAGTTGCAGGATGGAATCTGAAGCCGTGCTAATGAGCTCTTCAAGTTCCTTCACATAAAATCATTTGTGTATTTTGCACTTAGAGTAGCACTGTTATCACTCCATGATTTTGTAATAGCATGCCTCGGTAGCTTTGCATATTTCTTCATGGATTTATTGCATTCTTCTCAGTGTTAGCATATTTAGTTGTACAATATTAACGTATTTAATTTTAAAAATATTAAAATCATGCTTATTGATGTTCTCATTTCATCAGAAATCTTTTTTTTTCCTCTAAAGATTTATTTGTTTTTATTGGAAAGTCAGATTTACAGAGAGAAGAATAGACAGAGAGAAAGATCTTCTGTTTGCTGGTTTATTCCCCAAGTGGCTGCAACAACCAGAGCTGAGCTGATCTGAAGCCAAGAGACAGGAGACTCTTCTGGGTCTCCCATGTGGGTCCCAAGGCTTTGGGCAGTCCTTGACTGCTTTCCCAGGCCACAAGCAGGAAGCTGGATGGGAAGTGAAGCAGCCAGGTCATCAATCAGTGCCCATATGGGATCCCTGAACCCACATGGTGCAAGGGAAGGATTTAGCCACTAAGCTATGGTGCCAGGACCATCAGAAGCCCTTAAGTAGTGGACACAGCTTTCCCAGAATTCCTTCTCTCACTTCAAAGCTGCAAGTTTGTTATTGGCAAGAAAATCTTCCAGCTTTTTTTGAATTGGCAGGCTTCCTTGTTTATTTTGAGAAAAACCTCTTCAATACTCAAATCCAAATAACTGTAATTAGTAGTCAGTTGATCATTGTCATGTAAAAATTATGTTTACACCTACACAAAAGCACCTAGAACTGCTCTTAACTCAATAACTGATTGTTTTTCTTTGAAACACTCACCTATTTTTACTTCTTAAGTACCTCCCCTTTAACCAAATAAAATTTTTAAAAAGATATGTATCGAAACAGTTGGTGGTTGATGTTTGATAAGCCTAATCTTTTTTTTTTACAACTTTGTCAAAGAAATACTTAACTGAAACTTTTTTTTTTAAATCTGGATGGCAATGCATAAGTCATCCAGAAACCCCATAGCGGTTTAGTGCCCTAGCCTGGATTCTGCTAAAGCACCAGCATTTTTACCTACCAGTGTTTTTGCGCCGTTAGTGCAAATATTAGCGTGTAATGTACTTAAGTAAGTATTAAATAATTTTTTTTACCCATGGATTCCCCCAAAAGAGTCTAAGACACCTCCAAGGGACCATGAACTTTACTTTGAGAACAGCTGCCATGAAGGTAGAAAGAGGGGATACTGTAAAAAATTCAACTCCTCTTCACTGACTGCTCTTTCTTTGGTAACCTGGTGACTATTCATAGAACACTGAACTTTGTGTTGGGCTACCCTCTGCTGTGTGCACTGAATTCTGTTCCCAGCAGGAGGGTTATGTTTTTAGCGAAGTAAAGTATCAGTCATACTATATACATATTTGTTCTCAAACTAATGAATGCCATTTGCAGTAATACCTGTAATTACTCAGTTTTGATGATGTTATGTAAATGAAGTGAGTTGGAAAAGAAGAAAGTTAGTGTTTCTAAAACCAAATGAAATGCTGTGAAATTACTTACTGTATAAAACCTACTATAATGATATAATATGGAGAGATTTGTTAAAGATTAGAGAACTTGCAGAAATATGGAGGGATTCTATGTCTGTAATTTCTTCTTATGTTGGAATGAAACTAAAGCTGGAAATTGTGATGATGTACTCTGTGTTCTTTGCTGGAAACTTCATCCATGAACACACATTCAAACAACAAGTTTTGGCTCATCTTCAAAAGGCTGAACCTGTTTATATCTAGGTATGTTTTATATCAAAACAAAACTCAACAACTAATATATGTATTTTTGTGAGCATATACTACTCCTGCTCTACCTGCTCTTAGAAAGAGCTAGGTAACCACTGGTCAAGATCGCATTGAGTAAGGTGGAATTACTGCTTCCGTTAGGAGCTCAAGATAATCCCCTTTGGTTTTCATGGCTGTAATATATGATCCTTTCCTTTACTGTACTTGTATCTAAGTCTGAGTCAGACTGTATTTGTAAACACTTTAGATAACTTTTCAGAAATCCTGCTGTTCTTTCCGGTCAGCTTTCATGATGATATAGGGATAAACCTGAAGGAAGCATAGACTTTTTTTTTTTTACTGGTAAGCTAGTGTTCTGTCAAACCGAAAACTGCTTGAAATAAGCAAAATATATTTTGAGGGCTTGGAATTTTTTTTCACAAATTTGCATTATAATATTTCATCAGTGCTAAACATTTTATCAAATATTCTGTTTTTATCCATAAGCTCATTGATGAATCCGATTGGCCAGGGTTTGGTGGCAGCCCCTTGATGTTAGTTTCATTAGAACCAGGTATTCTTAGTAGATGCTTCATCACGTGTTAGGATAACAGTGCCTGTTAAAGTAGTGACTTGACGGCTGTTCCTCACTGGTGACCATGCCCCAGTAAGGAGTGTGTTCCCAACTCCTTGGCATACATTATGAGTGTCTTTTTTACCCACTTAGAGATAGGAAATTTATTCATATCCTCACTGTTTGTATGTGTATAGTGTGCTTGTTGGTACAGTGACCGCCTAGACCAAGGCAGGTTTGTAAACCAATAGTTAAGGAGCGTAGTCTTTTTTAGCATCCAGCTAAACACTGATACCTGTTATAGCTAGCCAGACACTGATGTTTTTACTAAAAGCAAAGGAGCTTCTCCAAATTCCTCATTTCATGATGATCATGCAATCTTTCTGAACATTGTGGCCTGATTTATATTTTTTGTGATGGTGGTTGTTGTTTTAAGATTTATTTATTTTGGGCCCAGTGCAGTAACCTAGTGGCTAACATCCTTGCCTTGTATACATCAGGATCCCACATGGGCCCCAGTTCATGTCCCAGCTGCTTCCACTTCCCTTCCACCTCTCTGCTTGTGGCCTGGGAAAGTGGTGGAGGAGGACGGTGCAAGGCCTCACGACCCTGCACCCACATGGGAGACCCAGAAGAAGCTCCTGGCTACGGATGGACTCAGCTGTGGCTGTTGCGGTCACTTGAGGGGTAAAACAGTGGATAGAATATCTTCTTCTCTCTGTAAATCTGCCTTTCCAATAAAAATTAATATCTTTTTTGTTTTTAATTTTTTTAGATTTATTTATTGTATTGGAAAGGCAGTTTTACAGAAAGAAGGACAGGCAGAGAGAAGGATCTTCCATCTGCTGGTTCATTCCCCAAGTGGGCACAAAGGCCAGGGCTGAGCTGATCCGATGCCAGGAGCTAGGAGCTTCTTCTAGTCTCCCACATGGATGCAGGGTCCCAAGGCTTTGGGCCGTCCTGCACAGCTTTCCCAGGTCACAAGCAGGGAGCTGGATGGGAAGTGGAGCAGTTGGGACATGAACCAGTGCCCATATGGGATCCTGGTGCTTGAAGGGGGAGGATTAGCCAATCAAGCTATTGCACAAGGCCTTGATTTATAGGTTTGTCCCTCTGTGTCTTCTCTTTCCAATTTTTGGAAGTCTACTATGTTCCACACGGTTTGCTAGGATTGGAAATCCAGTAATAAATAGAACAGGAAAACTATCCATGTTAGACTTAAATTTCAATGAGGGGCACACACATACTCGTGTGCACATATACATATTTACATGTATTTATTAAAGGTACAGAAAAACAAGGAAGGGAATAAAATTGTGTGTGTGTGTAAATCTGACAGTGTAACCAGGGAATGCCTCATCAGGATCACTTTTTTACTAATAAACATTCTAGAAGAGACAAGTCTTCAGAGCACTTTAAAATGTTCTTACCCTGAGGTTTGTGGGCTTGTGGAAAATACTGCACGATAATTTTTACTAACTGAAATCTAACGTATGAATAGAGATAACCAGCTGTAAGAGAATTGGAATAACTTTGTAACGTTATTGCAGATAGCTATCACAGGATTTTCCTGTCCTATTATAGTTTGTATAGACATCTTAGAATTTATGCTCATCAACTTACAAATGATAACCACTGTTCCTGCTATTAAACATTATTCGGTGTTTTAATAAAAGTATATATAAATATGTTTAGATATAGATTGTTTCAAAATGATAGATATTCTTATATCCATATGTATGATGTCCTATGAATTTTACAACCTTTCAGGAAAGAAGCTATGTCTTCACTAGGGTTGTTGGAAGGGATTAATGGCATAGAAATATTAAGCTTTAGCTTAATCCGTATTTGAGGGGTTTCTTCCACCTCCCACAGGTTTGCCACAATCTTCATTTGTTTCCCTCTCTGAGTGATTATTCAAAGATATCCTGAACAGATAAGATGGGTTTTCTAGATAGTTCCTTAGATTTGTGATTGTGAAAGATCCTATCTATTTCCTGTTTAAGGTAGGCTACATGCTTTTAAAATAGCTGAAGAATCTTATCTGGAGTTAAAATCAACTCCCACTCATTTACATCAGCCTTTTAGCACTCTCCTCTCTGTGCTGTTGGCTATATAGTTCTTTCTTGTACTGATCAGCTGTAGGAAATAAGATTGCTAAACATGTTCAGCTCTCCTAATAAACCATGATGGATTGAGGCTCTCCTGTAAAGTGGAGGAGTGAGCGCTTGAGGATTGATATTTCTGGATAATTCCTGTTTTGCCATTACAGGTACAGTGTTTTCGATCTGTTGTGAGTATGTTCTGCCACTGTTCGTCAAAAATGAGGATTGGAGGTGGTGTTGTGGCACTGCACATTAAACTGCAGTTTGAGATGTTGAGATCCCACGTGAGCCTTGCTTGAAATCCTGCTGCTCCAGATTCTTACCCAGTTTCTTGCAGGTGGCCCAAATGGAAGACCTAGGTTGGAGTTCTGGGCTTCTGGCTTCTGCCAGGTGGATATTTGGGGAATGAACCAGGAGATGGAAAATTTCCATCCTTCTGTAACTCTGCCTGACAAGTAAATAAATAAAACTAAAAAAGGAATAAACTTTCAAAAGCAAAAATCCTGGTGTTGCCAAAAGCCTGAAAGATGAAAGTGCTAATGCTGTGCCCGAGGCATACTTTGGATCTAATGTGGAGGGAAGTGAGTTCTGCATCATTGAACTTCCGTTGTGTTCTGAGAAATAGAGACTTAAGAAGCGTGACGAAAGCTACAGGCCTTGGCACACTCACTTACGTGTTTCTTCTTCTTTGCAGGTTGGTGAAAGATGCCCCTTGGGATGAAGTCCCCCTTGCTCACTCACTGGTTGGTTTTGCCACCGCTTATGACTTCTTGTACAGCTATCTAAGCAAGACACAAAAGGAGAAGTTTCTTGAAGTGATTGCCAATGCCTCGGGATATATGTATGAAACATCCTACAGGAGAGGGTGGGGATTTCAGTACCTGCATAATCATCAGCCCACCAACTGCATGGCTTTGCTCACAGGAAGCTTAGTTCTCATGAATCAAGGTGCGTGTGAATACAGCAGGGAGTTGCCTGAGCTGACTGCAGTCAGAGTCACCATGTTGTAAATGAAGCATTTTGACACCTGTTCTTAGGTTCAAGTTTATATCTGGATCTTCGTACAGCCCATGAATGAGGCAATATCTATGGCTTCTCTTTGTGAGTTCAGGAACATCTACCTTGTTTGTACTAGTTCTATTAGCCTGCAGATTACAGCCTTTGTCGCAGGCCATATCCTCATAGCATGGAGTCAATGACGAATATTTCTTTTCCCAGAGAATTCTGAAAATGAATCTAGCCAAAATGAAACAAACTGAGTTTTTAAAAGCTAAACAGGTAGTTTGCTGCTTTTTTCTTAAGATTTTATTTTTATTGGAAAGGCAGATGTACAAAGAGGAAGATCCTCCGTCCAATGATTCACTCCCCAAGCGGCCACAACAGCCGGCAATGCGCCGATCCGAAGCCAGGAGCCAGGAACTTCTTTCCAGGTCTCCCACATGGGTGCTGGGTCCCAATGCTCCGGGCCGTCCTCTGTTACTTTCCCAGGCCACAGGCAGGGATCTGGATGGGAAGTGGACCTACCGGGATTAGAACTGAGGCCCATATGAGATCTAGGACTTTAACCGCCACGCTATTGCACCGGGCCCAGTAGTTTGCTTCTTAAAGTGAATATTTCTTAGCACACAGATATGAATCATATTACAAGTCCTTTTTTTTGCTTAAAGACTTAAGCAATTTGGATCATTTATACCAAAACTGGAATTAAAGTGTAGAATGTATGGCTACTTTTCTTTAACATATTGCATAATTGCCACTGTTGCATTTTTTTTCTTCTTGGACTCCTGACTTAATTACAACGCATATGGAAATCTGTAAGTAACTCAATAAGATGTATTGAACAAAACTCTAAGATCATAGTGAAACATTAGACTATTATGTAGATCTAAAGGAGTTTAGCTCTTGATTGCATTCCTCATAAAAACTACCATAAAACAGCAGTATGCAGATTGTCCAGCATCAATGTTTATGCAAATTTTCTCCCTGGTGCCATCAACTATCATTTTTTTAAAGGTTTATTTCATTTTTTTATCGGAAAGTCAGATTTAAAGAGTGAAGGAGAGACAGGGAAAAATCTTCAGTCCACTGATTCACTTCCCAAGTGGCTGCAACGGCCAGATCTAGGCTGATCTAAAGCTAAGATCCAGTAGCTTCTTCTGGGTCTTCCACCTGGATGCAGGATCCCAAGGCTTTGGGCCGTCCTCTACAGCTCTCCCAGGCCACAGGCAGGGAGCCCATTGGGAAGTGGAGCAGCTGGGGTACAAACTGACACCTACATGGGATCCTGGTTGACAAGGCGAGGGTTTAGCCATTAGGCTATCATACTGGGCCCAGCTATCACTTTTTTTTAAACAACAATAGAAAATATTTATCTCTTTGAAAAGCAGTTACACACACACACACATGCGCGCGCACACACACACACACACGTCTTCTATCCACTATCTGGCCTTAATGGCCAGAGCTGGGCTGGTCTGAAATCAGGAGTCAGGAGCTTCTGGGTCTCTCACATGGATGCAGATACGAAAGGACTTGAGCCATCTTCCACTGCTCTCCCTGGCGTATTCACAGGGAGCTGGGTTGGAAATGGATCAGTGAGGCTCGCATCGGCACCTCTATACGATGCCAGCTCCATGGAGAATGACTTTACCAGCTATGCCTCAACAGCAGCTCTCCCCTCCTCATTACTTTTGAGTCTTAGAAGAGGAGAAACACTTCATCATATGACATACGCTAGTTCTTTTTCATATTTTAATTTAGACATCAGCTGTTGGTAATGCAAAAACTTTGTGGAAAATAGAATTGAAAGATAATTTTGATAAAAACAAATGGAGGGCCCGGCGGCGTGGCCTAGCGGCTAAAGTCCTCGCCTTGAAAGCCCCGGGATCCCATATGGGCGCCGGTTCTAATCCCGACAGCTCCACTTCCCATCCAGCTCCCTGCTTGTGGCCTGGGAAAGCATTTGAGGACGGCCCAATGCATTGGGACCCTGCACCCGTGTGGGAGACCCGGAAGAGGTTCCTGTTCCCGGCTTCGGATCGGCATAGCACCGGCCCATTGCGGCTCACTCGGGGAGTGAATCATCGGATGGAAGATCTTCCTCTCTGTCTCTCCTCCTCTGTGTATATCTGGCTGTAATAAAATGAATAAATCTTTAAAAAAAAAAAAAACAAATGGAAATCTTTGCACAGTTTTTTTTCCATGGTGTGCGATTTCTATGTACTTTGTGAAGACCCTTTACAGAAAGTAACTAGTTATGGCCAGCTTCAAAGTTCAGTATCTTTTTCTTTTTTACTGCCTCAGAATAGAAATTGAATTTATAATAATTTAAGGAGAGATTAATGTGGAGAGTGAATTTTCATCGTGATTCTCCTCATACTCTGTTCTCCAAGACGGGCCAGGTCATGGTGTAGTAAGCTAAGCTTCTGGCTGCTCCACTTCCAATCCATCTCTTGCTAATGGCGTAAGAAAGCAACAGAAAACGGCTCAAATTCTTGGGCTCCTGTATCCGCTTGGGAGACCTGGAAAAAGCTCCTGGCTTTGGATCGGCCCAGTTCTTGCTGTTGTGGCCATTTGGGGGAGTGAAGAAGTGAATTGAAGATCTCTGTCTCTCATTCTTTCTGTAACTCTTTATTTCAAATAAAAATAAATATTTTAAAACATTTTAAAATTTAAAAAAGCAAGTGCAGAGTGAAAAATGGAAACAAAATGAGGACCCATTATTAGCTCATTATTAACCTTTATAGATCCAATGTTCAAGAAAAGATATCATGAGTGAGCCAAATCTCAAGCTGGGACAAAAGATTTTAGTTTAGAATAGTTTTATTTTTATAGTTCTTTAAGGACTAGAATAGAGTTTGTTTCTTTATTCATTGTTGTCTGCACATTTAATTCTTAATGGAAGTTTTGTTGGCCCTAATATATACCTTTCTGTAGCGTATATATAAACAATTTACACATTGATAAGAATATTGGAAAGAAAGAGACCAAAATCTATAATCCCACATATCTCAGTTAATAGTCTTAGATTATGGCTGTCTCATTATCCTCACTTGAACTTCAGGAGATAACTTTGCCTGAATTACTTCAATAATTACATTTTTGTCATGCTGTCCTTGTGCATGCTGAGCTGATGTAACTTGGGGTTCAGTGATAACTTTCATTAGACACAAAAATTTTCAAAAGTGAGAGAATTTGTTATTTTTCCGTCTTCTCTCCAACTCCACACTGGATGTTCAGGAACCACTAAGATCACATGGACAGAGTTTAAAGTTAATTGGAAAGAGTTTAAATGATTGCACAGTAGCTGTGCAAGTTGTTTCCCTTATCTGAATGCCTGAAATTAGATATATTTCAGTTTTCAGTTTTACAGGTTTTAAGGTGTTTGTTTAAATCTCACTGGTGAAGCAAGCCTAATCTAAAAATCCAAAACTCTGAAATGTTCCAGAATCTGGAATATTTTGTACACCAGAGCTTTTGCGTTAGAAATGATTAACCTGTAATGGAGTCGGAGATTGACATGAAAGGTGTCTTGAAGAGATTTATGATTGAATATCAAATACACTTGAACTCAAGAGAAGAGTGTTGTTTACGTGAATTTGGCAAGGTTCATGGAACTTTAAACAATGGATAATAATTTAGATAAGCAAAGATCATGAAATTCTAGGTATCATGTATAGATATTGGGAAGATACAGGGCATAACTTCAGTTAGCAAAATATCAAGCCTCACATGGATAAAGGTTTGCAGTGTACAAAGTATTTTGGTTAACATTGCTGCATATTGACAAAGGCTTGCAGTTTGCAGAGCATTTTTGCAGACATTGCTCATGATCTCCTGAGAAAGTGTTACTAGAGAGAACAAAAAGGAAAATCAGATATATATACAGAACATTGGCCTGATTTGGGGCATCTGTCACATTGGTGTCTTGGTGCAGGTGGAGGACACAGACAGAGAAAAGATGAAGATGACTAGAATTTTAAACTTGAATGATACAGAATGTGAACAAAATCATCCAGTATGTCAGGTACGCAGCTGAGTGGCAGAAACAGCCAGGAACTAAGCATCACTTTTGCCCAGCCATGCCTCAGAACAGTGCTGCCGCCTGAGATGGGAGCCAGTACTTAGCCTGTGACTAAGCACAGGTCCCGAGCTGTTGCTCCTTGGGTCTCTGGGTACGCGGCTCCAAGCACATTTACTAGGCAGTGCAGCACTAAGCAGCATTGAGGACAAACACATGTATGACAGTGAAGCAGAAAGGCTCCATCCACATTAGGAGTTAGTGATTTATTTTTATACTTGATTGTGTATTTTAAAAAGGGACAAATGGGAAACCCAAATCTTGAACCTAAAGACCTAAAGATCAAGTTTCTGTTCATTTTAGTCATTTGGCAAAGTCTAGAACAATCCAGCTGTTCTGTAATTTGGGGATAAGAATGCATAATTGAGTTATTAAAGGGATTAAGTAGGATTCTGTTCAGTGCTGTGTAAATTATTTTAATAGAAATGTGAAAGGTTATTGTTACCTAAACAAAGGAATTCTGGAAACTTAGTAAGTCAAAAAGATTTTATAAAACACTTTAGACTTTTTATTTTGAGTAGGGAAGTTGAAACATTTGCTAGGCTGAACAACTATGTGGACAAAATAATGTAAATACTTTTGACAGATTCAGGACTCTTAATTGAGTTTCATCACCATGAGGTTCCCATTTTAAAGGTTTCTGAGTCTGCTATGCTGCCTTTCCAGATTGCGTGGAAAGCAAAGCACATAGAGAATGACCGATTGTCTTCTAATGATCATACAGTTGAAGAGTGTCCATTTAGCATTTATACTACTTATATCGTATTTGCGAATCCTATAAAATAACGCTATTAAATTTTGCAACATTATGAAGTCTAAAAATGGTTTTGCAAGCCCTGTAGTTTTAGAAAAATAGGATCTGAGTATGGAAATATTTTCTTTGCTTCCAAATTTACTACTTTTCCTTACTGTTTTGTGGGGAGGGAGGATAAGGGGCTTTGATCCATCCTACTCTGATCAACTATGTTAACATCATCTAAAATAAAAGCAAAAGAAAATATTTTATTGCAGACTAGTAGTAATCTGCAGCTTGTGATCTTATAAATGATTGTAGCTTTAGTTTATTAAATATTGAAAAATAAGAAATACAGGTTTAATTTACATTTAATCAATAAATGACCTATGTTCAGGAACTTCTTAATTCTGTATCATAGACATATCAAACACCTATTTAACAAGATGTTATTTATAATATTGACAGGTGAGTTTTACAAAATACAATTTGTAATGCAACTGTTCAAAGAGTTTTACTTTGCTGTACTTTTGCCTGTGCTTTGTTCTGACCTTTTTAGTCATTGTTTTTACATGTTTTCATCCTTCAGGGTATCTTCAAGAAGCCTACTTATGGACCAAACAAGTTCTGACCATCATGGAGAAATCTCTGGTTTTACTGCGAGAGGTGACAGATGGCTCTCTCTATGAAGGAGTTGCATATGGCAGCTACACCACTAGATCACTCTTCCAATATATGTTTCTTGTTCAGAGGCACTTTGATATCAACCACTTTGGCCATCCATGGCTTAAGCAACACTTTGCTTTTATGTATAGAACCATCTTACCAGGTATAGTGAGGAGTGAGCAGTGGGAAAATACTCAACTATTGCAATGTCTGTCTTCTGATTATGAAATTAGCTAGAGGGCCAGGTATGGTAGCCTAATGGCTGAAGTCCTTGCCTTGCATGGACTTGCATGGGAACCCATATAGGTACCAGTTCTAGTCCTGGCAGCCTGGCTTCCCATCCAGCTCACTGCTTGTGACCTGGAAAAGCATCGAGGAGGTCCATTGCCTTTGGACCCTGCACCCAAATGGGAGACCCAGAGAAGGCTCCTGGCTTTGGATTGGCTCAGCTCTGCCCATTGCAACCACTTGGGGCGTGAATCAGCAAACAGAAGACCTTCAGTTCTGTCTCTCCTCCTCTCTGACTTTACAATAAAATAAAAAATAAAATCTTTTTTTTTAAAGAAAAAAATAAGCTAGAGTAGGAAAATAAGTCAATCCTGTGGTATTTGTAGTATTGACTGAGGGATTCTTTATAATTTAAGAAATTTATGTATTTATTTACTTATTGAAAGGCAGAGAGACAGATAGAGGTCTTTAGCCTGCTGATTCATTCCCCAGATGCTGCAACAGCCGGGACTGAGCCAAGCCAAAGTCAGCACCCAGGAGCTCCGCTGCCCCTTCTACATGGGTGACAGGGCCCTAAGTACAGGCATGACAGCAGGAAGCTGTCACAGAAGCACAACAGACAGCCCTTTGAGATGGGCTGCTGCTGTCTCAAGTGGCAACTTAGCATACCACACCACTGTATTGTTCCTGGCATGCGTGTGTTTAGAAATCCAGAAAACCTTTATTATCTACAGCCAGGTAAGGAATTCAAAGATGAATACACTCCTTCTGCATTCAGAGAACTCACAGATTTGAAATGTGATTTGTGTAGTAGCACATTTAAAATAGGTAAAATTTACTTTGAAGAGAATTTACTAAGCTATAGGGGAGCAAAAACATTAGCTTATGCATATATGGTTATGGTGACATTTGAGAAGAGATTCTGGGTTTAGCCTATGTCATCTCAGCTACATCTCTCTCTGTGTTTATTACCTGTCTGTTGGTATCCTAGTAATGGCTACTCTAATTCAGCCCAAAGTTTTGTGCCCTTCTTTTTCAAGAACAACTGGAGCATATCAAGTTTTACCTACGTTTCTGATAATGATGCCCTGACATTATGATGCTTGCATTTTTTTTTCTTTTAACTTCCAGCAATACATAATAACAAAGCTTTCCCTGGAAATTAAGATTTTTTCCAATTTTCCCTTAGTTTTTGCCCTGAATTTTATGTAAAGTCTAACTTCAACTTTGTTGGAACACAAATTGAAGCAGCTAATATTTTTATCTTGCCTAGAATTCAGGTTGAGATATGAGAGAACTAGTGTTCATTCCAAGTTTAGGAACTCACTGTGCACAGTAGCATATACCATGCCTGAATGGTGTATAGCATACATACTGAGAAATGAGGAAGGTGGGTGAGATGTATACAATCAATAGACATAGCACTACTGTTACCAATAGCAAGTTGCCGTATAACCATTACAGCCTTGCACATAAGATAACAAACATAGTTGGTTTGGAATAGAAGGTAGACATCATGTTTTGTTTTCTTCCCCCAAACACTTAGCTGATTCTCATTTGCAGCTAGCTTTGAGGATCGTTTAAGGTCAAGCTGAAGTTCGAGATGTCCATGAATTGCCTATGTTCGAGTCCTGGCTCTAGTATAGATTCTAACTCCCTGCTGATGCATAGTGCAGGCCCCTGCCACCCACGTGGCGGAACTCTATTGAGTTCCTGGCCCTTGGCTTTGGCCTGGCCTGGCTCTCGCTATTTCAGGCTTTGAGGAAGGGAACCAGAGGATAGAGGAGGGCTATCTTGCTTGTTGTATCTCTTTCCCTCTTCAATAAATAAAAAATTTGAAATTTCGTATCTATAAAAGGAAAGCATTGTTTAGACCTTGATAGGAGTATGCAATTTTAAACTTACCTTAATCCTTTCCGTCTTCCTTCCCCAGGGTTTCAAAGGACAGTGGCTATTGCAGACTCAAATTACAATTGGTTTTATGGTCCAGAAAGCCAATTAGTGTTCCTGGATAAATTTGTCATGCGTAATGGCAGTGGTAACTGGCTGGCTGATCAAATCAGAAAAAATCGCGTGGTGGAAGGGCCTGGCACCCCATCCAAAGGCCAGCGCTGGTGTACACTGCACACAGAATTTCTCTGGTAAGACACACCGGGCCAGCTTCCAGGAATACTATTAATTGTGTACTGGGTTTTTTCATTTAAAAAGATAAACTAACATAAATCACTTCTTAAACCCCTTCTCCTTCCCACTTAAGTACATACCACCTCAAGTCTACTTGTACCATAGTCTTTGAAACCTTTAAAAACATTTTTTAAACATTTATTTATTTATTTATTTATTTATTGGAAAGTCAGATATACAGAGAGGAGGATCTTCTGTCTGCTGATTCTCTCCCAAAGCAGCCGCAACGACCAGAGCTAAGTCGATCCGAATCCAGGAACCCAGGAGCTCTTCCACCTCTCCTGGGTACAGGGTCCAAAGGCTTTGGGCAATCCCAGACTGCTTTCCCAGGCCACAGGCAGGGAGCTGGATGGGAAGCAGAGATGTCAGGATTAGAACCGGCACCATATGAGATCCTGGCACATGCAAGGCAAGGATTTTAGCCACTAGGCTACCACACTGGGACCTTAAAATATTTTTTTTCCTTTTTAATATTGTTTACATAGTTGAGAAGGATGCATGCCCATGTGGGCCACTGATTAGGGTGGGCAGCTTAGGAATGGAGGATGGTGAATGGGACACATATGTCAGTGGTTTTTTTTTTTTCTTTCTCTGCCCACAGAAGAGGAAAGGGAGAGGGCTGCTCCTTGCTGTCAAGCTATATCAGTACCAGGGATGAAGGATAGTCCTTTGATGATGCCCCGAGACATTGTCAGTTTTGTTGTTCCACCTCGTACATCCCCAGGCCCAGCAACATGTTGCAAAGCTTGGCCAGGAGAATTGTCCTACCTGCTCTGCTCTCCATTCTCTACAAAGCTGTTGATATCCCCTCCTGGCCTAGTTGATATGACTGTTATGCCCGCCTTGTGCATCTAGACATGCTGCCCACTGCTCAGGCATCAGCAGCTGAGGAGGCCTATTCCCAACACATGTCCTTCAAGGTTAGCCTACACATCCTGTAATTTTCCCTGTGGCAAGGATCTGTGTCCAGCAGTCTAGTTAGGCAGTCCCCTCAACTGGGGTGACCTCAGACTTGACTCTTACGTATGCCAGCCAGTGCAGAGTCAGCTGCAGTCTGTTACCTGCACAGGCCAGTGTGCGTACTGATGGATGCAGCTGCCTGGTTGGTTTGGCCTCAGACCCACATCCTGCATGAACCAACAGGTGCTATAGCCTAGCCCAGCCAACCTGCCACAGACCTGGTCCTCATACATCCCAGCAGGTGCTGCGACCTACTTAAGGCGACACTTAATAACTTCTACCAGGCCCACTCCTGGTGTTGTTTTGTTTTGTTTCGCATGTGCCAACCTCTGCTACAGCTTAGTCCAACCCAGCATACATCCCATCCAGCTCTGGTTCCCACACATAGGCACTGCAGCTTTTGTCATCACACCCTGACCCTAGGCCAAGCCTGACAGGTGCTGTTGCCTTGTTCAGCCTGGCCTACCCCAGCTCTGGTTCTTACGCTCACCAACAATAGGTATAGCCTAGCAGTTCAGCCTAGCTCACAGTTCCCCTGCTAAGCATGTTCCCAGCCCTGGATCTTGTTCCTGCCAGGGGGTAATATGGTGCAGCCTGACATGACTCGCATCCAGGCCCAGAACTTGCCAACTGGTGCTGTGGCTCAGTTCCCTCAGCCCACATCCATTCTGCTTTTCTGCACACCAGCAGGTACAGCAGCCTGGCCCAGCCTGGCCCACCCAAGGACCGCTCCACCCCGAGTCCATGCTCTCATGCTTACAAGCAGTAGATCAGCAAGGGAGTCCCTGAAGTTTCTATACAAGGCCCACTCCCAGCCCTGGATCTTGTGTGCCAGTGAGTGCTGAAGTCCAGGCTTAGATGACACACTCTCAATCTTGACATTTGCCAGCAGGTGCAACAGTCTGGCTCAGCCCAGCCTGGCCCAGTTCCAGTTCTTGCTGGCAGGTGCAACAGTATAACCCCGCCTGGCCCACTCTCAGCCCTCATGTGAACTGACAGGTATTGCAGTTCAACCCAGCCTGGCCTGTGTCCTGTCCTGACTCTCACTCATGATAGTGTGTGCTGTAGACTGACCCTAACTGGTCCCACCCCAGACCCAACTAACATACCACTTTCATGCTCACCAGCAGGATCTGTGCCTAACAAGGTGTTCCCCAAGTTCCCCTTCCAGACCCACTCTTTGCAATAGATCTCACCTGTGCCATTGGAAGCTACCACCCCGATTGGACATGGCCAACTCTTAGTCCTGGTACTCACTGGTGGTACTGTGGCCTAGCCCAGCCTGGCTCACTCCCAGACCTGGCTGTCATGTGACCCGGCAGGTACTGTGGTCTAGCCTGGCCCATGCTCAGTCTGGTTCTCACAAGCATCACCAGGTGCTGGAGCCCAGTACAGGTTCACCCACTCCCAGACCCAACCCACATTGTCCAGCCTCATCTGCCCACAGGCCCAGTTCTTGCATTCATTAGTGGGAACTGAAGCCCAGCAGGGGAGTCCCCAGAGTTCCTCTGCAAGACCAGTTCCCAGCCTTGTGCATGCTGGCAGGATCTTTGACCCAGCCTGGCCTGAACCACCGGCAGTCTCAGCTTTTGATGTGGGTGGTGCAGCCAAACTTAGCCAGGTGCAGCCCTCACCCTGTACTGGTTCTTGTTAATGCCAGTGGATGCTAAAGCCTCGCCCAGCTTGGCCTGTGTCCAGATCTGGGCCGCACAAACATTGCACACAGTGGTCTCAAAGGTTACAGACTGTCACAATGATTTCCCCTCTCTGTCACCAGAGGTGCATACTGGCTGTGGTGTTTTAAAAAGTGGCCCTAATGCAATCTACATGGCAGTGCTCTGGGTGGTGTTTTTATATTTCTGTAGCATCACAGCTGTGGAGTGTTATTTCTTACTTGTACCAGAAAACCACTTAAGATTTAAACATTAATTCTTTCAGGTATGATGCCAACCTAAAATCAGTTCCTCCTTCCGATTTTGGCACCCCTACCTTGCATTATTTTGAAGACTGGGGCGTTGTAACGTATGGAAGTGCACTACCAGCAGAAATCAATAGGTCTTTCCTTTCCTTCAAGTCAGGAAAACTTGGGGGACGTGCAATATATGACATCGTTCACGGAAACAAATACAAAGACTGGATCAAAGGATGGAGAAATTTTAATGCAGGACATGAACATCCTGATCAAAACTCATTTACTTTTGCTCCCAATGGTGTGCCTTTTATTACTGAGGCTCTCTATGGGCCCAAGTACACCTTCTTCAACAACGTCTTGATGTTTTCCCCAGCTGTGTCAAAGAGCTGCTTTTCTCCCTGGGAGGGTCAGGTCACAGAAGATTGCTCGTCAAAGTGGTCTAAATACAAGCATGATTTGGCAGCCAGCTGTCAGGGGAGAGTGGTTGCTGCAGTGGAGAAAAACGGGGTGGTTTTCATCCGAGGAGAAGGCGTGGGAGCCTACAATCCCCAGCTCAATCTGAAGAACATTCAAAGGAACCTCATCCTGCTCCACCCACAGCTTCTCCTCCTGGTGGACGAGATACACCTGGGAGAGGACAGCACCTTGCAGACAGCAGCAAGTTTTTTCCACAATGTGGATGTTCCTTTTGAGGAGACAGAGGTCGATGGGGTCCACGGGGCTTTCATCAGACAGCGAGATGGTCTCTACAAAATGTACTGGATGGATGACACTGGCTACAGTGAGAAAGCCACATTTGCCTCGGTGACATACCCCCGGGGCTATCCCTACAATGGGACAAACTATGTGAATGTCACCATGCACCTCCGAAGTCCTATCACCAGGGCGGCATACCTCTTCATAGGACCCTCTGTCGATGTTCAGAGCTTCAGCATCCACAGCAGCTCCCGGCAGCTGGATGTGTTCATAGCCACCAGCGAACATGCCTACACAACCTACCTGTGGATGGGTGAGCCCACAGGCCAGTCGGCCTTTGCACAAGTCATTGCAGATCACCAGAAAATTCTGTTTGACCACAGTTCAGCCATTAAGAGCACCAGTGTCCCCGAGGTGAAGGACTACACTGCTATTGTGGAACAGAACCTGCAGCATTTTAAGCCAGTGTTCCAGCTGCTGGAGAAGCAGATCCTGTCCCGCGTCCGAAATACAGCCAGCTTTAGAAAGACCGCGGAGCGCCTGCTGAGATTTTCAGACAAGAGACAGACTGAAGAGGCCATTGACAGGATTTTTGCCATATCTCAGCAACAGCAGCAGAGGCAAAGCAAGTCAAGGAAAAACCGAAGGGCAGGCAAACGCTATAAGTTTGTGGATGCTGTCCCTGACATTTTTGCACAGATCGAAGTGAATGAGAAGAAGATACGACAGAAGGCTCAGATTTTGGCACAGAAAGAGCTACCCATAGATGAAGATGAAGAAATGAAAGACCTTTTAGATTTTGCAGATGTAACTTACGAGAAACATAAAAATGGGGATTTGATGAAAGGTGGCTTTGCACAGGCGCGGATGGGAACAACCACTCACAGCAGAGCCCCATCGCTTTCCGCTTCCTATACCAGACTCTTCCTGATTCTGAACATTGCTATTTTCTTTGTCATGTTGGCGATGCAACTGACTTATTTCCAGAGGGCTCAGAGCCTGCATGGCCAAAGATGTCTTTATGCAGTCCTTCTACTAGATAGCTGTATTTTATTGTGGTTGTACTCATCCTGTTCCCAGTCACAGTGTTAGCACTGAAATGCTGAATGGTTAGAAAATTTTGTGATCAGGGGAGACCATACAAAAGAAAAAAAATCATCACCCTACCTTGTTACTGATTTTTTAAAATTTTCACTTTAACAAATTAAGGGAAAATGTTTTTGCAGAAGAAAGCAGGGAAGTGGAATAATCGGAGTTGGAGACTTTGTATCAGAGAATCAGGAGAGTAGCTAGGTTGTTCCATGCTAGTTCTAGAAGTGTTTGACTATGCTAATACTGTAGTCCATAAAATATTACTCTTAGAAGAAACAAAAAGTCCTTTTCACAGTCAATTTTTTCTTAGGAGAAAAAGAGAAATATGATTGGAGTTTATTAATAATAATTTAATGCTATCAGCAGTTTCCAGATACTGAGTTAGGGAAAAGATTGTAGAACACGAACTTGTAAGGAATACAGACTTTCAAAAATGGTGTAGTCAGCTTGAAAAGGAAATTGTTAAGTCCTGTGGTCCACTCCCTTGAAAAGGAAATTGTTAAGTCCTGTGGTCCACTCCCTTGGAAAAGCAGATCCTTGGTCGAATGACAGAGTCAGCTATTACAGGATCTGGAAGACAATTCAGATAACATAGTCAAAATGATGCAATAGTTCATTAAAGACTTGAGATAGATTTTCAGTAGAAAACATATTACTCTGGATGAATATTTCCTTGATGGTGTTGGTCTTTGTACGCATATAATTGATTTCTTTTATGCATTCATTCATTGACTTTTAAATAAATACGAGAATTTCAGAAAACTTAATATTTTGTAGTATTTTCCTTGTATGAAAAACTGTTGTAGACGTCATGACTAAACTTTTTGAAATGGAATATTTCGTATGCGAAACATTGACTGTTATACCAAAGAAAATGGGGAATCTGAAATTTGAATATAATCCTTATGTTTTTTAATAGAAAGTTTTTAAGTTTATTTTGCTAAATAAACATCATAATTGAAACTTTTCTCTAGTGTCTTTCTTCTGTTATTGTAATCTATATATATTAAAATTTTCTGAACTCTCTTGAGAGCTTTTATTGACCATGTATCCACTAAAAGTATAAAATAGTATTTGACTCAAAAAAGTAATTTCTCAGTTTATTTTCCTTTTTGTCATTTAAACATATTTTATGCATTCAAAACAAAAGCCCATTCCTGATGTTTAAGCAGTAACAAAGTTCTTTTAAAATGTAGAGCTTCAGAAACATAATCCATGGTTTATAATTGAGAATAATAAAGTGGTAAAAAGAAATTAAGAATAGTTTATCTTACACTCATCATTGGGGTCTGATATATTTCTCCCTTGAAAATAGAAAATACGTTTTGTTTGAATTTTGCACTAAGGACACATTCATTGATTTGTAGAGCTAAAGTAAGAATAGTAACCTTTCATCTTGTCTTTTTGTTCATGAAGATACACAATACGTAAACAACTCGGAGAACATTAATGAGCACCTTTTGCAGTTATAACTTTGAACATTTTCACAGAAGAAAAACACCAGCTTGACATTTAGCTGTGCTTCACTCGTTTTACTTTGAATCTAGAACATGACTTCTGAGGTTGCATTTTTTTCTCTGCCATGGGAAGTCTCTTGGGAGGATGTCATTACACACTGTTTAAAAGAATAATGTTTTCAGAAGAATAATGCTTCCGTTTGTCCTGCATGGATGCTCTTACTGGGATTTAGACTTGCTTTATGTGACAGATTCTCCGTTTACTTAACCCCATTCCACATTCCTCTCTTCTACTGTTTCTCATTCAAAAGGATGAATTGTCTGAAATGATCAAGAGCGAATTTTAAAGGAAAATTTTAAAAAAGGAGAAATTACTCTCTGAGGCCACCCAACAAACCTGATCACAGATATAAAATTCAGGCATATTTTCTAAGAGATGAAAAGTTCAGGCAAGTACTAAATTCTTTTTGTTTTCATTAGGTTATGGCTAGTGATGCATTTGTCACCATAATGAGATCCATTCTAACACATTAGCTTGTTTTTAAGGTAATTTTAAAATATATGGTAATTGTATACCTTTTAAATAGTTACTTTAAGACTGTGTGTTTACCACCTTTCTAATGAACATAGCAAAAACTAAGGAATTCTGTCTTCAAGAAAGCCAAGCAATGTAAAAATCTTCCTTGAAGTTAAGTAATTGATTACAGAATCTGTTTCAATAATGCTTACTATAAAAGATATGATTCCAGCTTATTGAATGACATGATTAGATGGTTGGCAGAATTTTGGTCATAGCCGTAATGAACATTTGAGACTCATCAGTAAATAGGCCTTCTGTGTACAGTGGAAGTGGCATACTCCCTTGTTTGTGATTAGGCAGCTGTAGGGGTGGATGAGAGAACTTCTTTGAGGATCATTGTTATATGGGGTCCACGTTGTGGCAAACAGGTATAGCTGCTGCCTGAGATGACAGCATCCCATATGGGTGCCGATTCAAGTCTTAGCTGCTACACTTCCAATTAAGCCCCCTGTTAATGCACCTGAGAAAGCTGCAGAGATGTTCCCAAGTCCTTGGACCTTGTGCCCAGTGGAAGACCTGGAAGAAGCTGATGGCTTTGGCTTGGCCCAGCCTTGGCTGTTGCTGATATTTTCAGATTGATCCAGTGGATGGAAGGTAGCTCTGTCTCACTCTCATCCGCACTCTCTGTTCCTCTCTGTAACTGGGCTTTTTAAATAAGTCCATTTATCTATTTGAAAGGCAGAGTAACACAGAAAGAGGCAGAGATCTTCCATCTGCAGGTTCACTTCTCAAATGTTCGTAAAAATCAGGCTGAGTCAGGCAAATCCAGGATCCTTGCCACAGGGCAGCCAGGGACCCAAGTATTGGACCATCTTCTACTGCTTTCCCAGATGCATTATCAAGCAGCTGGAGTGGAAGCAGAGCAGCTGGGACTTCAACTAGTATGTCATCTGGCATGGGATACTAAGTGTACCAAACAGTGGCTTAACCCCCAGAGACCACATGTTCTAAGGCTACCGGAAAATGTGTTTTAGCAAAATATTTCACACACTTCCACATCCACATGCTTACTCTGAATGGAAAAATGCATTCAGAGTAAGCATCATATGAAGAAATAGACATATATAAAGGCAGTCTGGTTCAGGAATTCACTCAGGTTGGCCCACAGGGCGTGTGCTCAGGAGTGGCTAAAGATAATAGGCTGGATAGGAAAGCAGGCAGGACTTTGTGCTCCCTGGACTGTGCAGGGCATATTGGAAATATGGACTTTAGTCTGCAGTGAGGATTCCTCATAAATAACATAAATATTAAAAATATTTATTTCTCTTAATGAAACAAATTGATATAAATTTATGAAACATAGGTTCATTTATTAATTTATATATGACTGAAATTTTATATGTAAATATTCCTCAGCATAAATGGGTGATACAGTATACACTGATCACTGACCAACATTCATAGGATGAGTAAGAAATGATATCACATACCTACATGTGAGGGTTTGTAAAGTTCCTTAAAGTGGCTCTGATAGGTCCTCATGCTCCACACACACTGTAAGGGCGGGTTCACCCTGAGTGGAAATCACCACAAACAATGGAGAGCCTCTGAAAGACTTTCTTCTGAAGTAGCCATCCACTGTGAATGATGGGAAGAGATCAGGAGGCTGTTTCTGTAATCTAAGTAGAAGATAATTAGCTTTTTAAGTCTGAAGAGAAAATATATCAGGCCCATCGAACAGGCAAAATATACAGCCAAATAAATATATATTTTGTGGGAGTATTGAATAAAAAGATCATAATAATTTATGTTTTATAGAAGGGTGGTCTCCTGCCATGGCTCGCTCTTAGACATCCTGGCTGTCCCTTAAACTTTACATTTTTCAGAATTCCCTATCATTTCTATTTTCAGCTTGTCTGGTTTAGGGACTCCACCTAGATCTGGGTGCCTGTAGTGTAGCTGTGTGAGGCAAATGATGGAAAGAGACTGGGAAGTTAGACCTGTCAAGAAGGTGGTATTCCCACCTTCACCTCCGTTGAATTTTATAAAGAAGTAGTACTGGTTGTAAGAACATTTTGATTATCTCAGTTTCAATAACTTACAAATCAGGAAAGGGCTCTTTTTTTTGCATATCTCTGCAAATTAATTACTGGGAAGTCTTTGTCATGGACTGAATATGGTTTCCTTGGTGAGTCCCCGTGGAAATGCCAATGCTTTGGAATGGATTCTTGAGGTTTTGGTTTAAGGTAGAATTTCTTCAGTTAAGAGCTTCTAAAAACATTCCAGTAAGCCCAACATTCCAGATTAAGAAATAAGAAGTGTTTTGAGCAATTGTTGAGGAATTACTTTCTGAACAAAAAGCTTTTTTAATGGTTTAGGCACTTTTCTCTTCCAAGGAGATGGAAATAACAGGATACTAGAAGACTTTTTTTGTGTAAAGAAAACATCAATTTTAATTAGTTTTTATTACCCAGTCTTTACTACTTATCATTATTTGTGTCTGAAATCAGGGACCTCTAATTTAAAAATTTTGCATTAATGGCCTTCTCATGCAGATAATCTTGATTTCCTAGCTCATTCATTCCATCCTCTGAGAATTTTGTTTTACTTACAGAAGATTTGATCCATGCTATTTATTTTAAAATTATAAGGAGAATTCTTCAAGGAGTTGTAGGTATTTAAAGACCTGTATTTCTTATATGAAGAAGGCTAAAGAAGGAAAGATAAGATTATTTTTAAAGGTAAGTGCTGGGCCCGGCGGCATGGCCTAGCGGCTTAAGTCCTCGCCTTGAACGCCCCGGGATCCCATATGGGCGCCGGTTCTAATCCCGACAGCTCCACTTCCCATCCAGCTCCCTGCTTATGGCCTGGGAAAGCAGTTGAGGACGGCCCAAAGCTTTGGGACCCTGCACCCGTGTGGGAGACCCGGAAGAGGTTCCAGGTCCCGGCATCGGATTGGCGCGTACCGGCCCATTGCGGCTCACTTGGGGAGTGAATCATCGGATGGAAGATCTTCCTCTCTGTCTCTCCTCTCTGTATATCTGACTTTGTAATAAAAATAAATCTTTTAAAAAAAAAAAGGTAAGTGCTTAGGATTTTTATCAAAGATGAAATATCTTTGGAGGAGTAGACAGCAGACACAAGGTTTCTCTCTCCTTCTCTCTTCCTCACTGCCCTTCAACTTGAAAAGCAGTCTGTATGTTGAAACCTAATCCCTGATGTGGTGCTGCTAGGAGACGGGGTACTTGGAAGGTGATTTGAACACGATGATAGAGTCCTCATGAATAAGATCAGTGCCCTAATCAAATAGATGCCAGAGAGGTCTCTTGACCTTTCTGCCATGTGAGGTTATAGTGAACAGATGTCCCCTATTGAATTAGAAAGTTGGTCCTGCCAGACATTGAACTTGCTGATACCTCAATCTTGCATATGCCTTCCTTCTCAGCTGTAAAAAACAAATCTCGGTTGTTTATTTACATCACCTATTTTATGATACTTTTGATATACCAACCTAAGTGAAGTAAGAGCTCTATCTCTCATAAGGGTTTAACATCACTTGCCTCCCACATAGCCATGAACCTTGGCACTGAGAGGTGCCTCAGGTAGATCCTAGAGATGGTTTGATTTTGTCATCTTTAAAGTATGTGAAGCTCTCAAATTCAATCTCTAAGACAGGGTGTGTGTGAAAGACAGATGTTAACCAGGAACATGAGCAGCTGCTGTATATCACGGGTGGTCCCAAGTGGGATAGAGAGCTGAGATGCCAAAGCACAACTTAAAATAACACACCATTTGTGTGGGATGTTGTAAACCAGCAGCAATCAACAGACTGTTGCTAAGCTTCAGCAGTTGCTCGTGAGAATGTCTTTGAGTTCATGATGTGCAATCCAAAAAGCATAACCACAGCAGCATAACAGGCTCCCTAGAGAACACGGGACAATGTGTTGTGGGTGTGGGGGATGTGGGCGGGCAGTGTGGTTGGAAGTATTGGTTATTCAGCTGGTTTCTTGACCACACCTGCACATGTGAAATCATACCTTAGCACCTTGAAGTACACCTAACTTCCCGAAAACAACTCTGGCAAGGGGAGTATCTCAAATATGTACTGCATGTTTTTTCTACTTTTAAATGGAGTTTCTGTGTAGCCTGGTGGATTTTAAGAGCCTTATAGATTATGAGGAGACCTTTGTGAATTCACTACTGAAAAGATGTGGGTTTTTTGGTAAGAATTTGGATTCCAGAGGAATAAGTAGGGAATTAAAACAATATTTGAAAATTCTGTAAAGTAAGTTTGTTTTTTTAAAAGGCTATATACAGAACCTACACATACATTATGCTTGTCTGATAAAATATGGTAGAATTATTAAAAAAAATTGCCCAGTCCATGTTTATGTCATTACTATGTTGATGCAGATTGGATAGCAATGAAAAATAATAGCCAACTTGCTGAAACCCAGTAGAGTCCAAACAGCTGTGTGCACATCTATACACTGTAAGGAAGATGCCAACTACAGTTCCATCTTAGAATTTAGGAAGCTGGCTTAAAGAGATTGACAAGTATGATCTAAGATAAGCAGCCTAGGGCCTGGCACAATAGCCTAGTGGCTAAATCCTGACCTTGTATGTGCCAGTACTCCATACTGCCCCCAGTTCATGTTCCAGTTGCTCCTCTTGCATCTAGCTCCCTGCTTGTGGCCTGGGAAAGCAGTAGAGGATGGCCCAAGGCCTTGGAACCTGCACCTGGAAAAAGCTCCTGGCTCCTGGTTCCTGGCTTTGGATTGGCTCAGCTTTGGCTGTTCAGCTAATTGGGGAGTGAACCAGAGGACAGAAGGTCTTTCTGTCTGTATCTGTTTCTCTCTGTAAATCTGCCTTTACAATAAAAATAAATAAATCTAAAAAAAAGAAAAGGCAAACAGCCCAAGTAAGACTGTTTCATAAAGCTAAAAAATGAAATTGTTCTAATACTTGAATTTTAATTATTTATAGGGCTTATAATACCTCATCATTATTTAAATTATTGTGAGCATAGTTGTATCAAAATTATCAAACACTCAATGTAAGCTTTACATTTGGTTTTGTGAAGCTCAAAAGAACAAGCAAACATTTTGACTTTGGTAAATTAAGTTATTTTGTTAAAGATAGGACAAAGGACATGTGTCCACTTAGAAATGACTACAACTGCTTGTCATAATTTAGGATTCTACAGCATAACTAACAGGGAGTATCAACTATACCATTAGAGCAAAATGAGACTTCTGCTTTTTATTTTGACTCCATCTTACACCAAAACTATGAGTCACTTTGAGCATCATAAACTAAAAAACAAATTATTTACCAGTCGATTTCACTGCATTTCTTAATTTAGTATTGCTCCCTGAACTTTGCCTTCAGTCATAAATGTTTATTGGTTTTTTGGTGGTTGAAATGAATGAAGTTGTAAAACTACAGTGCTTCTGATTCGCTGACTTACACTTTAGAAAATATAAATTCCTTTAACTACTATTCCTGACAGAATAACAAGGTTTGATGGCATATGTATTAAGGTACAATGTGGTAACACAGAAGAAATAAGAAAATATTTCACAATCCAGTCATTTTTCAGACTGTTAGTTACTTATCACTCACATTGTTTTATTTATTTAAATGGCAGAGTTACAGAGAAGAGAGAGAGAGAGAGACCTTCCATCCACTAGACTGGCTCACACCCTAAATGGCCACATAGTGTGCCAGTACAAAGCCAGGAGCTTCTTCCAGGTTTTCCTCTGGAAGAGCCTGGACAGTTGCGCCATCTTCTGCTGCTTCCTCCAGCCATCAGCAGAGAGCTGGGTCAGAAGTGGAGCATCCAGGACTTGAATTGGCATCAATATGGGATACTAGCACAATTGGCAGAGGCTTAACCTACTATACCATGTACCAATTCCAAATTTCTTTTTAAAACTAAACAGTATATGGGAGGCAAAAGCGAAACTGTAGTTCTGTTTGGTATTGCCTCAATTTTTCTGCTTTGTCTTATTTTTAAACATTCTTTTTAAAAAGCCTTTGATTTTATCTCATTACTTCTTGGTCTATTTTAAAGATTTTGTGTTTCTTTTCTTTAATGAAGTAGAATTATGTGTTTTAGAATCTTAAAGTTACAAAGAGCCCTGAATATGTTTCCCATTTTACAGTTGAGAAAACACACTGTTGGCCTTTCTTTAGCTTAGGACAAGTTAGGAAGTCACCAAAACCTACACTGCTTACTTGTATTTTTCCCCCGTGCCTGTTCCAGCAACCCTATTTTGGAGAATATATACGAACAGGGATCAAAATAATTGATTGAAGACTATCAGACATCATTCTGGCTCATGGATTATTTAAATTAAAATGCTTTACTTCCTAATATCTGACTTTTTTGTTTCTGTTTAGATAAGCAAGTCTATGCTATCATCCTAAATGATGAGTAGCTTAATATTATTTATTATTATTTTTCATTATATGGTTTCACAGGCACAGGGATTGTCCCCTCCACTCCTTTTCTCCCTCCCCCCCACGGTTTTCTCCCGTATTATTACAATAATATGAATAGCCTATTATGGAACAGTGCATTGGCGCCCTCTAGTCATCACTTTTTAAAACAAATCTTTCATAAAATTTAGGTGTGAAATACCTAAAACTGTTTTTTGGGCTCTTTATACTATCTCATTTTAGTTCTCATAAAGATCGTATAACATTGCTCAAGACATCTGTGTAAGTAGATTAAGATAATATGCAATATTACCTTATGCAAGAGAGGCACAATAATCAAAGAAAAGAGAAAAGGGACTCTGGGAGCTCCCAGCTTAAAAGAAGAGTGTCAGTCAACCCAAACTCCAAAACCGCAGAAGTAAAAGGATCTTTATTTGGGACACTAGGAATTGCGATTCTAGAGAGTCAAGTTCAAATAGGTCTGAATTAATATTCCCAAAGAAGGAAGGGAATGTGGGAGCTCAAATGGGCAGGCAATACAAAGCAGTGAAAGCTCCTTTGTAGGGAACTTCTATTGAGACTAAGAAAGAACAGGTGCTATATTGCAGGGCCTTTGTGACTCAGAAGACAAAGAAAAGAATGTATATACTTACCAGAAAGTGTCCATGAAACAACACCTGTTAATATCCTCCTGAGTCTCTGGACACAATAATCTGTCCTAGATGCGTGTGCTCAATCGGGAACCACAGGTCACATTCCTGGGCAACAGCTGGAGTCATGCTTAAGTCATCTCCATTAAGAGTTTTCCAAATGTCCCTGCATAAAAAGATTTTTCTTTCTGTCTCTTTTTTTAAGACCAGAGAAAACAGTGAGGTTCTATTCACTCCCCAGATGTGCAAAACAGCCCAGGCTGGGTTAGGTTGAAGCCAAGAACCCAAAACTCAATCCAGATTTTCTCTGCACGTGGTAGAGAGCCAAGTATTTGAGCCACTGCCTGCTGCTTTCAGAGTGAACACTGACCAGAGGCTGAAAGTGGAAACAGAGCCAGGTCTGAAACCCAGCCGCTCGATGTAAGTTACAGGTGTCCCAAGTGACGTCCTAACTGCTACTCCAAATGCCAAACCCCTTTTGAAAAGCCGTTCCAATGTTGTCACCATACTTTCCCTTTATTTTTACAAGAGACAGAACCTTGGAAAAGAATGTTGCAATAGGCACATTAAAAACTTTTGCATTGTTATTTATTTTTAAATGGCAAGAAAGCAAAGAAGCAGACCTACTAAATCTGACTTGAGCTAACATCAGAAAAAGAATTAAAAGAAGCTCTCTTTGATGCTTGTGACTGTAGCAATATTTTTAATTTTATAGTTTTTTTGTTTGAATATCTCATTTTATCTTCCTCCTACTCATTAGATATTTCTTCCTTGCTTTTTTTGCTTACCTGTTCTTACTGTTAGTTTTACCATGTCTCATGTTTATTATGTTTTCTACTACTGTTTTTAACCAGCTATTATGAAGAATACTACCAAGACTGTTCACGTGTTATAAAAGCTGCTGGATAAATTGGGATTAATTTCTCCAAAAGAATTTTTATTAAGACCTTTCAGGTTCATAACAATTCAGTTCCATAACAAAATTCAGAGCAATGTCTGCATCCTAGCAGTGGGAAGAGGTAATAAAGGCCAGGTTCATGTCCAGAGGGGATGGAGAGAAGAGATCCAAACTGAAGAGCAGTCTGTGGCAGACTGAAGCTGAGCAAGAAAAGCTGCAGTGTTACCAACCAGTGACACTGAGTTTTCTAAACTGAATGACTAATAACCTTAGGTGGCATTAAAAAAAAATCCTGGGGGAGAAATAAGTTTTCATGGAAAATCAATATTAGCTTGGGTTCAGGCAATCAGAAATGCCCCTATATTACTTGGAAAGAGAGGGACTGAAGACAAAGATTTAGATATATTAGCATCCAGCTTATTGTCCAAATCACAGGTCAGGGTGATACAACTGCCACTACTGCTTAGGCTTTTACAGTGTGCCAGGCACTATTATAAAAGTGTGACAAGTGTCAATTCACTGGATTTTCACAACAACCTAATGAGGAAAGTATTATTATTATTATTATTACTATTATTATTTTCATGTTACACATGAACGAACTGAGGCCCAGACAGATTAACTGGATTGCTCTAGTGGCAGAACTCATCATGGTAGAACCAAGAGGTTATTCAGGCATGAGGAAAAAGCTACACTGTTATGAGTATCTGCATGCATGGTTCAGATGGGCAGAGTGAGGAGGCTTTTATGAGTAGTCACAGAGATAGGAGAAGAGCCAGGTGAGTTTCATCAGTATCCAAACTTGAACTAGCTCAACAGGTAAATTCTGTAGGTGTTTGAGCTGGTCAGATAAAGCGCCAAAGCAAAGTCACATGAGTCTAACTGTGGATGACATCTTTCAGGCTTGGTTCATTTCTTATAAGAAAGGAAGGGAAACCTCTTCAAGGAAACTAAAAGAACAAAATACTTGGTTACCTTCTACAGCTGAAGTAAAGAAAACGCCCTCCCTTTTAGTAATTTAGTTGTATTTGTGGGCATGGGGAGATCTGAGGAGGAAGGGGAGGCGTGGGGAGGGCATAGTTAACAACAGAAGCAGCTGCACTGTGAGAAGGAAGTTGTGTGAGAGCCCTTGCTCTGTCTGGCCCTGCAGGTCCACTCCCCCTCCCCCAGAGCCTGGTGAGGTGGATGAAAGTGGGTGGAGTGGGTGATGGGGTGGCCCTTTGCACCTGGATCCTGACCCTGGAGCTGTCTTCTTGGATTGTCCTGTTCTTGAAACAGGCTATTGTCTGCTTGTTGCAAGGCTGGCAATTCCAGATGTTCTGAGCTGTGTAGTGTGCTCAGACAGGCACCATCTTAAGTGAAGTGTTCATGTTCTGAGCAGAGTGAAACAGGCAGGATGCAGATCTTGCAGTAACCAACAAGAAAATCTAAGTCTGTCTTTCACTCATCCATTCATCAACCCTCTCGTTATTTCCACAAATACGTACTGAACACCTACAATGTCTCAGGCACTGTGCTAAAAACCATTTCACCCAAAAAGCAGTTCAGTCAAATCAGCCATGATGCTGGGATTCATGGATATTCCAGTCTAGCTGCAGAGATGAAAGAAAATATATGGAATACTTAGTAAACAAGAGTGTAGAACTGCTCCATGTAATAAGGAAATAAAATTGTGAAAGATGGAAAAAAGTGAAAGGGTCATTTCTGCTTTGAAAAACTGATCAGGGCAGAGGTAGTGAAGATTTTCTGCCCACTTTTCTTTGTTCTTAGGGACAGGAGGTCACTGAGTTCAACTTTCTGTTTCAATTAGGTGGAATCTTGTGGCTAGTTCTGCCCAGAAAGTAGTATTTGAAGCATTTTGAAGCAGGGTGCCTCCTCAATAAATATCTAAGGTATGTAGAACAGGCTTAGCCGAGTCCACTGATGGACAGCGTGGAAATTGGTAAGTGGTGACCAAGGATGACAATTCTTATTGTGTGATGGTTAGTAAAATTCACTTCTTCATGAACTCAAAAAGACTATTTACTAAAAAGTAAAGCTAGGAGAAAACAATGCTTCTAGTGTTTGCTGCTTGCTATGGAGTGGTTTTGACTATTATACGTGACTGAGTAAATGATTTGACTCAGGTGTTAGAAGAGAAGTGGGGAATGTTATGCAGTGCAGCCAGTGATTGCTCCTTCACCTCTCCTTGTGTACTCTTCCCCCCACATCCTAATTTGGCCGGGATGTTGGAAGCAGATGAGTCCAATTCGTTTTTTTAGCTACAAGCCCAGTTCCTGTTCCTGCCCATCCCAGTGAGCGCCAATTAACTCCTTAATCCACAACACTTAGGTATTCACTCCTGCCCACCTGTAACTCACCTATCAACTGAGAGGGGACAGTATTGCAGTGTTATGTAACCACTGCCCTCACAAGCCCCTTTAAAAGGCCTGTGAAGCTAGGGCTCACTCTCTCTCTCTTTCTGGTCAGGTGTTTCCGTTACTCTGGCACCTTGACTGTTGCCTGATCCAGGACAGGTAATCCCCTGAGCATGGTCCCTGTATATGGCTTTGATTGGTTTTGTGACTGTTATTTTGGTATGTTCTGTTAGCATGGTCCCTGTATACTGCTTTGATTGGATTTGTGATCTGCTATCTTAGTATGTTCTGTTATCACCAGCTTGGTTAGTAAAGACTCCTTAATAAAACCTTAGACATGTCTGGTGTGATCTCGCTCACACCCCGTAACATTGACAAAACAAATAATTGGTTCTTAATAAAAAAAAAAAATGAAAAGAAATCAATTTTGAAAACTGGAATCTTGTGAAATTGGAAATCCTGACAGGCCTTAGACTCCAAACATGTAGAGAGTAGGAGAGAAAGGCCCAAAAGACATGGTCCCATCAAAATAAACCTATAGAAAGATCAAATTAAAAGTTAGTTCTCTGGCCCGGCACGATAGTGTAGCGGTTAAGGTCTTCGCCTTGAACGCCCCAGGATCCTATGTGGTCGCCGGTTCTAATCCCAGCAGCACCGCTTCCCATCCAGCTCCCTGCCTGTGGCCTGGGAAAGCAGTAGAGGACGGCCCAAAGCTTTGGGACACTGCACCTGCGTGAGAGGCCTGGAAGAAGTTCCTGACTCCTGGCTTCAGATTGGCTCAGCTCCAGCCATTGCGGCCACTTGGGGAATGAACCATCAGATGGAAGATCTTCCTCTCTGTCTCTCCTCCTCTCTGTATATCTATCTTTCCAATAAAAATAAATAAATCTTTTTAAAAAAAAAAAAAAGTTAATCCTCAAGAGTGTATTGTGGCACAGTGGGCTAGGCTGTCACTTGCAGTGTCAACATACCATATTACAATCTCAACTACTTTGCTTCTGGTCCAACTCCTGGTTGACATACCTGGGGAAGAAGTGGATGATGGCTCAAATACTTGAGTCCTGCCACCCATGTAGGAAACCTGCATGGAATTCCTAGCTCCTGGCTTTGGCCTTGTTCAGCTCTGGCTGTTGCAGGCATTTGGAAGGTGAATCAGTGCATGGAAAGTTTCTCCCTGTCTTTCTGCCATACTGCTATTTAAATAAATAAATATTTAAAAGGAGGCACGTCCCTTGTAAGTATTGATAATTCCTCTCTAACAATCAAGGACCATTAGGGCAGGTACAATTAAAGTATTAATTTGTATGAACACTTGGAGGAAAGATAAATTTTAAAGTGTGACTTTTACACAGGAAAATCATAGACTCCTATAGACTCAGGGAACCTATAAATGCAAGAAAGCTTCAGAGATCTGGCCATGGAGACGGAGGTGACTCATGATAGGTAGATGACAGGCAAAGGACCAGAAAGCAAAAGTATGTAGTGGATGGAGGAGATGTTGTGGCAAGTTAAACTGCTGCCTGCAGTGCCAGTATCCCATATGGATTCTAGTTCAAGACCTGACTGCTTCACTTCCAACCCAGCTCCCTGCTAATGTGCCAGGAAAACAGCAAAAGATGGGCCAAGTGCTTGGGCCCTTCAACCCATGAGGGAGATGTGAAAGAAGTCCCTGGTTCTTGACTGTGGCCTGTCCCAGCCCGACTCGTTTACAGCCATTTGGGGAGTAAACCACTGGGTGGAAGACCTCTTTCTGTGTAACTCTGTTTTTCAGATTTATTTATTTATTTTCGTTGGAAAGACAGATTTACAGAGGGAAGGAGAGATAGACAGATCTGTCTGCTGATTTACTCCACAACAGCCACAACAGCCAGAGCTGAGCCAATCCAAGCTGGGAGCTAGGAGCCTCCTCTGGGTCTCCCACATAGGTGCAGGGTCCCAAGGCTTCAGGCCAACCTCTACTGCTCTCCTAGGCCACAAGCAGAAAGTTGGATGGGAAGTGGAGCAGCTGGGACATATACCAGCACCCATATGTGATCCTGGTGGATGCAAGGTGAGGATTTAGTTACTGAGCCATTGCACCAGGCGCAGCAAATAAACCTTTAAAAAGTATAGCGGAACAGAAAATATCACTTGAAAAGAGCAGTGGATATTGGCAGACATAATTTCTCAGAATCAAATAGATAACAGTCTTAGTGTATTTGGGAAGAGATTCATAGTTAAAGAGATCTTGAGCTCCAGTGGGCCTATGGTCTTCCCGCATTACCCAAGAAGGTCATAGACTTGGAAAACTACTCAGTCCCCAAGCAGGATATGTACCCATTACTATGTGGCCAAGGGAGATACCAGAAGAACCTGTAGAGGGTAGAGTCCTGAAAATCAACGAACACTTTGCTATCCCAGAATAGGGAGCTACGTGGCTTTTGCCCATGTGTGATTTTTAACAGATTAGTCTTTGCCTATAGCTATGTACTATCTATCCCTTGCTTGAGTGCTCTCTGTGGTTTTCCTGGCCTGGTTTGGCCATTGTGCACTGTCTTTTGGGAACAGATGAACCTATCATTGTTAGTGTGTTGTTGTGTGTGAACCAAGAGGGACCACATAAAGAAATGACATAGACATGCTGTTCAGACATCCTGTGTTAGGGTTGTGAGCTTATTGTTGTAACAGCTTGGATTTTAGAGTTGTTTCTTTTGGGAAGGAAACCAGTGAATTCTTTGGGAGAGAAGAAGGTTACAGGAAAGTGCCCTATGGAGACACTGGAAATAATTTCTTCACTCCTGGCAAAGAGGAAAATTCCATCTTCTTTGTGCCCTGGCAGTAAGGTGGGCTGCAGATGGGGCTGACATCCTTATGGGGTGCTAAGAGACCCTTCAGCACTTTTCCTGCTGTGATTATTTTGGGGGAGACCTTGGGATGGGATGGAGACACCAAATAGTAAAGTAGCATGGATGACAGGTTCACTGGAACATATTTTGTAAATGAGAAATAATGTATCATATGAAACCACCTAGATTTGAGGGTTGTTTCAGTACAAGAAAGCTCAACCTGACTAATATGGAAGGTCTGTCTGAGGAAGTGACCATTGAGCTGAAATTTAAAGGGTGAGAAAAACTCTTAGATTATCATAGGCAGAGATAGATTTATGTGCAAAGATGTTGGAGCAAGGAAGGATCATTGTTCTAGAGCAGGTAAAACAAAACTGGCATCTCAAGAGTGGAGCGAGTGAGTCAAAGAGTAGCTAGCCTGGGGACAGTGCATGAAGACAAGAGGCTGGATCTCATAAACCCACTGCTATAACAAACAGGAATAAGAAACAGGAAGGCACAAATGTTATCAGTTACACAAGCCTTCCCAAGATGCAGACGTGGCCTGGGAGAAGAATGTACGGAACAAGATCTGATCCATCTGTGTCAACTCAGCAAAGACTTCCTAAAGAGGAGGGAATGGCTTCTGGAAGGAGTAGCATATGAAGTGTCAAAAGCCAGCCTGAAGCAGTGCTGAGAGGTGCTGGGAGGTGAGTTTGTCCTAAAAGGCAGTGGTGGTCCTCCAGCCTGGTTCTGTGGCAGTCACAAAGATGCTGTGTTTCTGGAAAAGAAGTCATTGCAGTTTTCTATAGACTCACACTGCCAGTGCTTTCTGATATCAACTTCACATTGCTACTCCTCCCGTGGGAAGACAACAGTGAAACTTTAAAAGTATCCCTTTCCTTTCTAAACTGCTGTTATGCGTTTGTAACAATAGACCACAGGAAAAGGATGTTTGCTAAAGGATGTGCAATTACACTTAGATAAAAGGGAAATTGAAAAAAAATTCCCCAAATAGGCTACTGTATGGAGACAGGGAGTAAGATAAGTGGTTGCTGGGCCTTGCAATTATTGGGAGTGGAGGAAGAGAGGTTGAGGAGAGAAGAAAAATACATGCTAAATGAATGCTGATGGTTATGGAGTTTCTTTTTATGTAATGATAAGTTTCTAAAATTGATGACACAATTTTGTGAACATGCTAAAAATTATTAAACTTATGCTTTAAATAGAAGAATTATATAATTTGTGAATTTATCTAAATAAAGCTGTTTTTAAAATCTTGACACTTTTTTAAAAGCCAGTGTTTGACAGGAAAGAAACCTTTTTTTTAAAATTTTTATTATATTTTTGACAATCTTTACATAGTTAATTATGGTAAAAAGGTTCTGGGGCTATAGGAAAGTGGGTAAGACTATTATGTCCATAGTGTTTCCTTCTTGTATCTGACGTAAAGGGGGATATTGAGGGAGAAGCCCCACCCAGTTTCCCACCCATCCCAAGTCCCGAATGTGGGGCATGTTCTGAGATACATGCTCAAGTGGTTTTAATAGTTCACCCGTTATGAATCGCTGCCAGTTTTGCCACTCCAAGCATGATGAGGTCGTTGAAGAATCCACGGATTGACACAGTCCATCACAGAGTCTTCATTTGCCCAGTATTTTGCTGCCAACATATAGCTGAGGTGGTTGATTGACTTGTTCTGTCCTCTGTCTTTTGATGGTTAGGGTTCTGAGTCCAGCAGTTCGATTGGGGAGATCCCCAAAGAAACTTTGAGGTATTCCCAGACTAGTTTCTTGTATGTTCTAGCAAGCACAGGGCCCGGCACAGTCCATCACCCCGATCAGCTGGTGGTTGCAATTGCTGGGTTGGTTTTGTTTTCAGTCCCGAGTTGCACTGGAACCAATGGGTGTTGCAGTCCAGCCTGGTCCTGCCCAGCACATACTCGGGCCTCACATAAACCAGTGGGAGCTGCAGCCTAGTCAGAGCGACCCACAATAACCCCCACGAGGCCCACCCCCTACCCTAGTTTGCCAGTATGTATAGCAGACTAGTCCAGGCTGTCCCACATCCCATATGGCTCTGGTACTTGTCAATGGGTATTAAAGCTTAGTTCTATCTAACCAGCTCAACTATCCAGCCCTCTCGGATGTTGTTGAGTGCCTCTCTTTCTAGCCACCCCAGCCCCTGTCCTAGTTTTCGTGCCCTCCTGCGGGAGTAGTAACCCAAGAGGGAGGAACCCACTATTTCCCTCCCGGGACTCTCTCAATCCCGGTTTATGCACTCTCCAGGTGGCTCTGTGATTTGACTTGACAGAATTAGCCCCCAGTGCCAGCTTCTGCCAGCTGATGCTGTGACTAAACCCAAACAACCCTCACCCACTGTAATTTATGCTTGCACCAGCAGGAATAATCTGCCCAGCCTGGCTTTTCCCTGATCTAGTCCACATGAGGCCCACAGGTGTTGTAGCCTTGCTTAGTCTGGTCTGTCCCCATCCCAGCCCATGCTCTCCAGTGGGAGTAGCTGGCTGGACCAGCCCCTTAATCCCCCTGCTGGCTCCGCCTCCTCCCTTCCTGGTTCTCACACGTGCTGGTTGGGTGCTGCAGTCACATCCAGTACAGGCAACCTCACCCTGGCATTCCATATTGTGCACATATTGACCAGACCTAGCTCGACCCACACTCTGTTCTGGTGTTCAGATTTACCAGTGGATGACATGAACTGATTCAGTCTGGTCTGCCCCCGACCCATGCCAAATGTATGGCAGTGGGAAACTCCATGGCCTCTTCTGGGCTGTTTCCTATCATGCTTCTTGCGCTTACCTGCAGGTACTGTGTCCTGCCAGAGGAGTTGCCCAGACTCCTCCACCAGAACCCCGCCCAATGCCAGATTTTGCGCATACCAGTGGGTCCATGAGCCAGCCCTACTCAGTTCACCTCCTGTCCTAGCAGGAATAGTGGCTTTTCTTGGCTGGCTTTCACCCCATTCTGGTTCTTGTTGTTGGATGTTTCAGCCCAGCCATGGCTCGTCTATACCCACATACAGCTCACACATGGCTCAGTAGGGGTTGAGACCTAGCCTAGTCCGTCCCACATCTAACCTGGTTCTCCAGGACACCAGACAGTGTTGGGGTCTGGCCTGGCCTGGTGCATCTAATCCCAGCTCACACTTGTGCAAGTGAGACTACAACCATATCCTGACCAGAATGCAGCCCTCATTCCAGCGCAATGCTCCTTGGTGGGAACCTCAACCCAGTTATGGTGTCCCCTTAGCTCCCCGTCTGGGCCTGTTCCCAGCCATAGATCACGTGCCTGCCAGTGGTTGCTCTGACTCAGCTTGGCTCAGTCCCTCACTTGTCCTGGCCTCTGCCTTAGACACTGTGGCTTAGCATCCTTGACTCACATAGAACAGTAGGTGCAAGAGCTTAGCTCAGCATGACCTGTGCTCCATCCTGGCTTCTAGTTTCGCTTGTAGGCTAAGGTTTGCTCAGTCCTGCCCAGTACATCCTGTTCCATTACCAATTTACACATTAGCCAGATGTTGGAGCTACTTTGTCTAGCTTGACCGACCCGCAGGTCTGGACCACATGACTCGCCAGGAGTGTTTCCCAAGTTCCTCCACTTGATCCACTTGATCCGCAGTTCTCATACGTGCCAATGGGTTTTAGGCCAGTGCCCGGCGCAGTCTGGCCTTCCATTTGGCCATGTATGAGCTGGTGAATGTTGCAGCCCGGCCCACCCCACACCCTATTCAGGATGCACATTTGGGTGCTGCTGCCTTGACCAGTCCAGACTGTTGTGGGTTCCTTTACCTGTGATTGATGGCAGGCTCCTTGGTCACACCTACCTTAGTCCAAAACCACCCAAACTCTTGGGCTTACCAGTGGGGCTAGAATTTCCACAGGGTGTGGCCAACACATCCTGCACAGAATCTACCCCCAAATATGGTTCTCGAGTGCTAGTTAATGTCATGGCCCTGCCTAATGTGACCTGTTTGCTGATCCATCATCATGTCAGGTAATAGGATATCCTGCTGGACAAGCCCCAAGCCTTAGCTTTTGAATGAATTGATGTTCACCACTCAGCATTGTTAAGTGATTACAAGTTCTTCAAAGGAAGAGTTACTGCCATTGGCAATCTTTAAGATTGACTCAGATCCCAGAAGCACAGTGGGATCAACCTAGAGCTACCTAAGCAGCGATTCAGACAACCAATACCCCAGAGATCCCTGGCCAAGTGGCCAGCAGGCAGAGCCTGGCGCCAAATGGCGCACTGGCCACCTGGGGACAGCTCACCACATGCACATGGTGGCTGGAGTCGGGATCCGAGCAGGACACCCCATCCTGGAGCCCACCAGCGTCCTCCTGGCTGCTGGAAGTTTAAATCCCCAGGCCCAAGATCGTGCCCCTCCCCAATCCCATTCACCGCCCAATGAGGGCGGTGGGTGGGCCCCGGACCTACCCAGTCATGGAGACTTTCTCCCACAGTGTACTCACCCCGAAGGAAGCAGCCCCAGAACCCAGGCAGGCCTGGGGACAGCTCACCACGTGCACATGGTGGCGGAGTAGGAATCCAAGCAGGATGCCCCTTCCTGGAGCCCACCCGAAAGAAACATTTTAACACCTATTTTAATATAAGAAAAATGTAAGAAAAATGTAGATTATAAGTGTCAGGTTTCTAAATTTGTTCATTTTGCATCCAATATGTTTGCACTTGGGAGATATGCAAGATACTTAAGTGCTCATTTTGTTTTACTCTTTTTTTTTGTGAGGTAGGCTTGATATTTGCTGGAATCTAGTAATTTTATTCCAAGTAGCTTCATTCAATTATCCTGAATTCTCATGGTAGCCGCGTTCTCATGTTTGCAAACTAGCTGACTGGAAGACAATTACAAGGAACTCTAGATACACAATGTGAGCATGCATTTCATTTCAACATTTCTTCTGCTTTCTTTTTCTGAGAAATGAGTTGGGTTTCTGAAACTCAATCATGATGCTGCTAGCACAAATGCTGAGAAACCACGTGCCACAGTTCAAGCAAGCAGACAGAACACATAAATAATCCTGAGTTTTCTGGAGTGTTTAAGATGAGAATCTTCCACTCAGTTTTTTTAAAGGCAAAGCAAATTGGTGTAATAATCATAGATTCCCAAAAGTATTCATTAATGGATGAACTTCTGAGTGATGTTCTCATCTTTTCAGATCAAGGCTGAAGTTGGAGGGCTTAGATATTTTTACTAGATCAAGCACTAGAATCATCTATTGACACAGAGGTTGTATTGTGAATGGCAGGGTGCTGGACCCAATGGCAGGTACTGAGAAAATTCAGGCTGGTGAGTAGAAGTAAGACTCTCAATAATTCACTCCCCAAATGGCCAAAAGAATCAGAGCTGGGCAGGTCAGAAGCTGAAAGCCAGGAACTTCTTTTGGATTTCCCATGTGCATGCAATCTCAAGGCCTTGGGCCATCCTTTGCTGCTTTCCCAGGCTGTAAGCAGGGAGCTGGATCGGAAGTGGAGCATGCTATACAAGATGCTAGTGCTGCAAGCTTAGGGTTAGTTTGCCACGCCACCGCTCAGGACCCCACCTTTTTTTTTTTATCTTAAATTCCCTGGTTCATTATCAGAATGGGGGAAACAAGGTTTACAATCAGAATGAGGTTGCTATTCTGGCAGAATTCTTGGACTGGGGATAAAAGTAACCAACTGTGTGCCTTTGGAAAAGGGTGGGTACTGGAGAGGCCAAAGGTTCAACGTGCAGACTAGGGTCTCACTGGTAATTGTAGCTTGTTTGATTGAAATGAGAAAGTGAAAGTTTAGATATCTGGAGGAGCTCTCTTCCTTTTATGAAAGTGTTTCCTACCAGAGTGGAAAGTCCCAGACCCTACTCTACCCAAAGCATTGACAAACAAGACAGTGAACGGCGAGCAACCGAGTCTTGTGCACAGCTCCCTGAGGTAGCAGGCCCATGGAGAAATTTAAGACGGTGCTGGACTTGTACACCAAGCACCACAGCACGCTGGGCTATGGCCTGATCACGCTGCTGACTGCCGGCGGGGAGCGCCTCTTCTCTGCTGTGGTGTTCCAATGTCCCTGCATTGCCAACTGGAACCTTGCTTATGGGTTGGTCTTCCTGCTGGTGCCGGCTTTGGTACTCTTGCTCCTTGGCTACTTATTAAGCACACGAACCTGGCGACTACTGACCGGCTGCTGCGTCTCCCATAAGAGGTGCACTTCCGGGCTGAGCTGCGCGTTACTGTGCACGCAGCTCAGCGCCGGAGCCACGGTCGCTCCACTCACCTGGATGGCCATGGCTTTGCTCGGGGGCTCCTTCTACGAGTGTGCAGCCAGCGAGATCCCGGGCGTGGTGCTTCATCTGTGCAAGAATGACTCCGAGTGCAAACAAGAGCTGCTGCAAGTGCCTTGCTCCCAAGCCAAGGATTCCGACATGCAGAGCCATCTGAAGGTGCTCAAGGCTCAGTCGCAGGTTGGTGGGGGGGCACAGCCTCACTCTGTGTCTGAGTCTATGCTAGGCCCTCCACCTGCTCCCGAGTCCTCTTAGGTATTACAATTGCCGTATTAAACTATTGTTTTCCTAGTTTTGTAGGGCATGCACTGAGTCTCGGTGAAGGTGTTTGATCAGGCAGTAGAAAATGGGGAAATTGTTAGACCAACATAGGTCTGCCTATCCCTAGAATCATCCATACCATTGCTTCTGAGCTTGTAAAAAAGCTCAGCATCGTTTAGAATGAAGGCACCTTCAAATGAGTTTGTAGACGTTCTGAGTTCTAAGGGTTTTTTCTTTGAGCCTGAGAGTTGATTAGGACTGTGGCTGTGCTATGAAGTTAGGGGCTTACTGCAATTCGTCTTAATCTTAATGGATTAAGACAAATACCAGGTGTTTTTGTTTGGTTGATTGGTTGGTTTTTCTTGTGTGAGCTTTTAAAAATTATTTTTGGAACCTGTATTGTGGCATATCAGGTTAAGCCTCTGCCAGCAACCAGACATCCCATATGAATACTATTCCAGTCCCAGCTGCTCCATTTCCAGTTCAGCTGCCTGCTAACAAACCGGGGAAGATAAGGGAAAATGGCCCAAGTGCTTGGACCCTCTGCCATCCATGTTGGAGACCCCGAAGGTCTAAGCTCCTGGTTTTGGCCCAGGCTGGGCTGTTGTGACCATTTGGGAGTGAACTGGTAGATGAAAGATTCTTTCTGCATATCTGTTCTTCACTCTCCTTCAGAGAGAGTGGGGAGTCACACATAGATGCTTAGTCTGCTGTGCTGCAACACTGTCTCTGAACCATTGCTTTTTGTGACTGATGAATAGTCCAAATTTTATCTGAGGATTTAAAAATTTCTTACAAGAAAAGTGACTAAATTGTCTTTGTTGTCTTCTTAAGGTGTTCGGCTGGATCATGATAGCAGTCATCATCAGCGTCTTTGTGATTTTCACATCAATCAACCGATGTCTATCTCCAGTTAGTTTTCTGCAGCTGAAATTTTGGAAAATCTATTTGGAGCAGGAACAACGGACCCTCAAAAGTGAAGCCACAGAGCATGCAACAGCACTGGCCAAAGAGAACGTCAGATGTTTTTTTGAGGGCTCTCATCCAGAGAAATGCAGCACTCCCAGCATTAAAGACTGGCAGCAGATTTCATCACTATATATGTTCAATCCGAAAGAACAGTACTATAGCATGTTGCACAAATATGTTAATAGAGGAGAGGGGCGTCAGAGTATCGCGTCTTCTGAAGGTGATGCAGTGATTCCTGTCCTTGGCTTTGTGGATGCATCAGCTATACACACCACTAACAACTTATAGTGTTAGAAAAAGCCTTCTGTATTTGTGTTTCACCTTCTAAAAACTAAACTTTGATATTGTTGGAACTGCTTTTTCCCTTTCATTTTTAGACAGAGATATGAAATTAGAATGTGGGGATTAATATATTGCATTAATTATTCAACAAATAAGAAAAAATCAACCACAAAAACAAACAGAAACCTGGAGGAAAAATGATTTACCTGTAGTGGAAAAATGAAACGAGAGCTCTTATGTTTCTATTGTAGGGTTCTTGGCAAATAATCTTTTTCAATAGAGCTTTCCAAAAAAAAAAAAAAAAGACGAAACAGAACTGGGCTTTAATAACAACAACAACAACATAAAACAGTGAAAGAACAATCGATTTTGGGCTTTATTAATTGGATTCTTAATTATGAATTAATTTCAAGTTTAGTTTCTTTTCAACAACTATGAGGAACTTAAACAATTATACTATTTTAGTCAGTACTGTGGTACTGAACCTGCTGTAATAATTATTGCATTCTGGGGTTCTGCAGTGATTACAAAAGTGAATCATGAAAACCAAGACAACTTTAAAATCATTCATTTGAAAGGCAGAGTGACAGAAAAGAGTAGTGACATAGAAATGGATCTTCATCTACTAGTTTCCTCCCCAGGTGGCTTCCATGCCTGGGGCTGGTGAAAGCAAATTTTTATCAAAATGTGAAATTTGGAACAATAGGATACTAGCAGCCAATGGCTATTGTTTTAGTCTGGAGGACCAATTGAAACATTTTACAGCTATTCACTATGGAAAATTCAAAGACTGCACAAAGATAGAGTAACGTTATAGATATTGTTGTCATTCTGCAGTAAGTTCTGTGGTGTGGAGACGTCGGATAAGATGGGCATCACACAAATACTATGAAAATATCAGTTGTGATCTGATGGGAGGAAGTGGGCTGTGCATGTGCTGAGAAACTGAAATCTTTACCACAGAGGAACATTTGAGTCAAAAGGAACTGTGCATGTAGACTCTCAGGTGGGAAAGATCTTAACTGAGTTTGAAGCCATAAAAGGCAAATGGAAAAATGAGCAGGGTACAGACCATGTTGGATCTATAAGCCATGTGAAAGATTTTGGCTTCATCTGATGATTTGAAGGACGTTCATCTTCCACACAGAATAAGGAGGTGGGCACCGTGGAGGGAATAGGCAGGAAGGAATTCGAAATAAATTGATGATGATCAAATTGGAAGCAGTGATAGGTTCATGATAAATTTTGTACATGGGCATGACAGAATTGTTGATGGAAAGGACATAAGGATTTGATGAGAGCGATGATACCTACAGATAAAAGCTTCATCCCTTGATAAAGCTAGTATTTTTCAGGTACACTTTCACTTATCATTCCTGCCCATCTCTCAAATTTATGATTATTTTCTGCATTCTCAAAAAAAGGGATATAAGACATTAAACTGTGAAACAGTTGAGCATTGCTCACACGTAGCCTTTTTTTCTCCCATGGCAGACTCCTGTGTTAACTTGTGTTTGCCCCTTCTTTGCACAGGACCGAGGAGAGGACTGGTCAGCAGAGCCGAACAGCCTGTTGTTGACAGTCAAACAAAGCAAAAAATTTCATGGCAAACACCATGGGATCAGTTTTTTTCCTATTCTCTAAATGAAAAATTTTCAAAACCATTTTGTTCCTACTTTCATTTTCACTTCTTTTATTTTAATTCCTAGTGACTTTTGTGTATTTTTCCCTTTCAGAACTGTTTTCTGGTCTGCCATTTAAACTTAAGATCTTCTTTAGCATTTTCATCTTTATCTTATTGATTTAGGCTCCACTTTCGTTTGCACAATCTTTAATATTACTGTGAAAATATAGATGTTAAAGATGAAAAATTACAATGGTAGAGACATGTGTAAAGTAAAAACAAAGCTACTCACTTCTTTGCAATGCATTCTTCCCAGATATAGCTATGTACTCTGGGTCTACAAAATATTCTCACACTGCAAATGTTACTTTGTAGTTTTCACTAAATGCTGTCCCATGTTTTTATATAACAGTTTATTGTATTAGATTTTTTTGCATTAAAATTATTTTTAAAGAGTAAGATTGATACAGAAGATTTTTTCCTAAAACCGTGTGTACTTTTGATCTGTGAAGTTTTTGATAATGAATCAGAAAATTACTTGTGTAGTTAGAAAAGTTTTAAAAGGGCCTTCACTTGGTAAGAGGGCTTTGAACTCAACAAAACAATTTTGCATCTTTTACCCCATTCCACTTCCACAGGTTTGTCCAATGTTCCTGAAACAAATCCTTCACACTTGCAAATCAGGAACAGAATGTTGCTAGTCTCAGCTCTCCTAGCCAATAAAAACACAACTGAAACTGGAGCCGAGATTCTCTAGACAAAGTGATTCGAGGTGGCCCCTTTACTGTTTTCATTTCTGGGTCTGCTTTTCCCCTTTTTATCCCTTTGCATTCTTTAAAAAAAGAGCTGATTTAGCTATACATTTGAAAGGCAGAGTTATAGAGAGAAGAGGAAAGAGAGAGAGAGAACATCGTCCATCTGTTGGTTCACTCCTGAATGGCCATAGTGGCCAGAAATAGCCCAATCCAAACAGGAGCCAGGAACGTCTTCCAGGTCTCCTGTATAGTTTCAGGGACCCAAGTTCTTGAACCATCTTTTGTTGCTTTCCCATGTTCACTAGCAGGGAGTTAAATCAGAAGTGGAACAGCCGGGACTCCAACCATTATCAATACAGGATGCCTGTGCTGCAGGTGGAGGCTTAGCGTGCTACACTGTAACACAGGCCACTTTGTGTACCTTTGTGAGCATCAAAAATTCAGACATCCTCAGTGACCTCCAACATTCCATTTTTCATCCTGAAGTTGGACAACTGGGTGACAACCTCTCTGAATTCCTGGGCTCTTCTCAGATGTCTTCCTGGAGACTTTCCCCCTAGAGTGACTCAGGCAGACCTTTACCAGATGCTCTCTACCATCACTGAGTTGAGAAAAGCGCCAGCCTCCTTCCTCCGACTGCTCATCTTAGAATCCTGTCTCCTTCGTGGCCTCTTGCCAATAGTTTCCTGCACACGCTCTGTGTTGCATTAATATTGTTTTGAGTGTCTGTCCCAGGGTCTGTGGGTCTCACTGTCCAGAAATTTCGCTCGTTTCTTCTTTCGTAGCCACTGCTTTTTTGACTACTGTTGTGACTTTTAATTCTCGATGGAGTAGAGTTTTTTCAGGCAACCATTGCCCCTATTTGTAATTTTGCCCAGGGAATTCTAGGCAAAATGATTTAAGCCCAATAAACTCAAACTCTGTGAAATAAATGTGGATTAATCCATATGACAAAGTCTGTGACTTCTCAAAATACCTCTAAACTGACTCTTCAACCTTGGACCTGGCTTAACTGACAGTTCCATGACTAGACACTTCCTACATTGGCCTCTGGCCCAAGGTATAATGTTACTGTCCCTTTGCAGGATCTCTGGTCTTTCTCCCTTTACTCTGCCTCTTTATGGGTTCTTATGAGTAGCTTCCTTGTTGATCATTATTCCTAACACTAAAGCTTAACAATCTTTTTAAAAAAGATTTATTTTGTTTTTATTGCAAGGTCAGACATACAGAGAGGAGGAGAGACAGAGAGGAAGATCTTCCATCTGATGATTTACTCCCCAAGTGGCTGCAATGGCTGGAGCTGTGCTGATCCGAAGCCTGGAGCCTGGAGGTTGTTCTAGGTCTCCCACACGGATGCAGGGTCCCAAAGCTTTGGGCCGTCCTCAACTGCTTTCCCAGGCCACAAGCAGCAAACTGGATGGGAAGAGGGGTCACCAGGATTAGAACCAGCACCCATACGAGATCCTGGCATGCGAGAACTTTAGCTGCTAGGCTACTGCACTGAACCTGAATTTAACAATCTTTGATGCGTTACAAACTGAAGGAACCTTTTGAGGATACCAGAGCTAATCCTTTTTGCCTAGTAAATGGGTAATGCTCTCTATACATTTTCACCATGCTGAAATTCAGTCTCCTCAGCAGGGGTCAAGGCATCCTAGGGACACAGGCGATGGTGGCTGAGCATAGGTGAGTCTATTTCTGCCTGCCAACTCCTCCCTCCCTGTGGGCTCCATGACGCCATACTGTCAGGGCCCAGGGCTTGAACTCCCCCTTACAGTGGGCTCTGTGATGGTGATGCTCCCATGGCCCAGGACTTGAATGGTGTTTCCAGTAAGAAGTGTCACCAGGACACTGAGAATTTCTTTAGCACTCAAACCTTAATCTAAAGATCAATACAGGGAAACACTGGGAGCACTGAGTCTTTTGAAAATAGTCTGAAGAATGTTAAAGTGCTATCTTAACTCTGAAGTAAGTCAGACCTTGGGACTTCCAGCGCAATCCCAGGAATTCTCAATTATGGTATGGGATTTGCATCATTTTTGCATAACTTGAAAATCCATTGTCAGGCTATGGAGTCAAACTTTTGTCATGCTAGTAGTTAGTTTAAGGACCAAAAAGATTAAACCTTATTCCCTTTCCTCAGCTACAATCTTCGAAGAAAATGGCTATTTAATCTTTTTGTTGTTGTTCTATTTTGAAATGATTTTGTGGTTAATAACAAAGTGACTTTCGGTTTAGCTTTTACTGGACACTGGTCTTAAAGGGAATTCTCTTTGTTTTGGAACTAAGATCATTCGTTAAAGCTTGTGTCAAAATATGTTACTATCTTTCCACCTTATAGAGACCATATACATAAGAGTAATTCTGTAAGACCATACTGGAGCTGATCTAGTGACATGGGAGCTGTAATGTTAATACACTGCATTACTTACATATTTGTGGTGATGCTTATGTAAGCAAACAGTGCACTTTCAGTTGTTACAGAAATATAACAAAGTGCTGAATGTTTGGCGTAGTGATTAAGTCCTCAGTTGAGTTGCCTGCACCTCGTGTCCAAGTGTCCAGTTGAGTCCTGGTTTCTCCGTTTCCTATCCAACTTGCTCCAAATGCACATCCTGGGAGACAGCAGGATGGCTTGAGTACTGGCTTCTTGCCAACATTTGGGGGTAACCTACATTGAGTTCTGTACCCCTTGCTTGGCCCAGCCAACTCTGGCTGCTGTGGGCATTTGAGGAGTGAGCAAGCAGGTGGGAGACTTTTTAAAAAAAAATCTGCCTCTCTCTGCTTATCATGTAAGATTGAAATATGCAAATTAAAAGTAAGACTTTAACATGTGTATTTATGTATAGTACATAATAATTGATTATGAAGATAAATAACTGTTACTGCCTTATGGATTTGCTATATTCTGCCTTTATCACTAAAGAGCACTTCTTATATTTATAAGAAATAAAGTCTACTGTACACTGTTACACCAGAGTCAGCCTCATGTGTCTCAGGTTTACTTTGATCTCATATTGCTTTGCTCATCATGGGCCCAGGACCAATAAGTTATACCATGCATGTGTGCCATATACCTTAGGTGTGTAGAAAGCTATGCCATTTACGTTTGTATAATACTCCTTAATATACGTTTGTGTAATACTCCTTAATATTTACACAACCTTTAAGTTCTCTAATGATATTTCCTAGAATATAGCCTCATCTTCAAGCAGCATGTGACTGTACATCTGTATAATACTGTTCTTTCTTGAATTCCTATGACTTTATGTGATTTTATGCCTTATTGCATCATAGTGAAACTCTATCTTTTCTGTCTTGAGCAAGATTTTTCAGAAGAAAAAATTTTAAAAACATGATTTGAGGATTTTTTCCCCCTTACCTGCATCCCAACAGAGTACCTGAATCTGAGTTCTTGCTCCAGTTCCTGACTGTAGCTTCCTAGTAATCCAGAGCCTGGCATGCAGAAGTGATACCTCAATTGTCTGGGTGGGTATAACTGCCACTTCTGTGGGAGAGCCGGGGAGAGTTCCTGGCTCAGCTCCAGCCCCTGTGGACATTTGGAGAGTAGACCAAAGGAAAGAAGTTCTCTTTTTCTTCTGTAAAGCAAATATAATTAATTGACCAATTAAAACAAATATGTCGAAATCATTTTGTAAGCAAAAAACAAAAACTGATTAAAATGTTTTTAATTAAAAATCAGTTATTTCTCTAAAATAGAGAAGTAAAAATATCCTTATTTTTTTAAAAAATAAAACTGTTAAGTCTCACAAAATTTTAAGACACAAGGTGCAAACTGCAAAATCAGTCATCAGATGCTGTATTTCAGAGAATACATTATGAAGAGCTAATACCATGGCTCATTAGGCTAATCCTCCTCATGTAGTGCCAGCATCTCACATGCTGCCCAGTTCTAGTACTGGCTGCTCCGTTTCTGATCCAGCTCCATGCTTAGGACTGGAACGGATTGAAATATGACCCAAGTCTTTGAGCCCCTTCACTCAAAAAGATATGAATTCCAACCTTAAGCCAAGTGTTCATAAATCAGATGATTTATTATGTTATATGTTGAAACTTTTTGCGTGGTACTAATTTATTTCTGTAAGTATTATTTGCGGTGAGAAATAGAGAATGCTCTCTTCCACCAGTTTGCTCTGCAGACACCACAACGACAGGGACAGGGCGGTAGAACACCCCGGTCTTCCCCAGTAGGTGGCAGGAAACCCAATCACTTATGCCCACCACCACTGCCTTTCAGGCTGTGCATCAGCAGGAAGCTGGAATCAGGAGGATGGGCTGGAAATCAAGCCCAGATACCATCATATGTCCTAGGCTGAAAAACCTCTTGACCAAACGGCTTCCTTCTGAAATCCACTTCTTATAATCGGATTCAGCACAAGAACAAACTACACTTACATATTTAATACCTTTGTGTAGATAGTAAAATATCAAAATGGAAATGACGGAAATAATATATTTTTTTCTTTTCATGGAGTATTCACCTACAGCTTAGGTTCAACAGAATACAAATAATTATAGGCAGATGACTACCAACTGTTTGGTTTACTCACAGTCTTCTTAAATCGCATGTTTGGGTCTGTGTTATGGTGTATTAAACCTCCATATGCATTGCTTGCATCCTGTAATAGTGCTCTACTTCTAACCCAGCTCTCTGCTCATGTACCTATTAAAGGCAGTAGGGGATGGCTCAAGAGTTTGGGCTCTTGCACCGATGTAGCAAATCCAGAAGATGTTCTGGTCTCCTGGTTTATATACAGCCCAGCCCCCAGTGGTGCAGCCATTTGGACAATGAACCAGTGGATGGAACATCTCTGTCTCTCTTTCTCTCTCTGTAACTCTGCCCCTCAAGTAAAAAATAAGTAAATAAACAAATATTTCTTAACAATTACATGCTAATTAAAAACAAATTTAAATAATCACAGGTCTGAAACATTGTTGAGTTTGGGACAACCTGTCTCATTGGCCAAGTGAGTGAATGATTACACTGGGGATTTATTAAACCACAGTTTACTTCGGGAGACTAAAGCATCATGTGTCTAGGCATATTTAGAGAAAACTGAAAGAATTTAGAGAGAGGGTGGTGCATAAAATGAAAAACAGATGTCTTTTCTCTTGAAAATCCAAACAATTCTAAACTTATTCTCCAATTCCAGCACTGCTCAAGATTTGTTGCTGACAGAACTGTTCCTGTTAAGTTCTCTGTACCTGCCAATAGAATTTCACAACCTTCCCAAGCTCAGAAGCACATTTATTCCAGATATTGCCACCTAATTCTCCATGCAGATGTATGGTTGTATTTACTCTTATTTTATTTTATTTTGAAATTTGCTTTAAAAGAAGAGTTGCAGAGAAGGGATGGGGAAACAGAAAGAGAAAGAGAGAGACAGAGATTCACCTACTCCCACACCCATTCCCTAAATGTCTGCAACCACCAAGACTGGGCCAGGCCAAAGCCAGGAGCCAGGAGTTTCTCCTAGGTCTCCCATGTGGATACAAGGGCCCAAAGTCCATCTTCACTATTCCCCCAACTACATTAACAGGGACTAGGAGCAGAACTGGGACAACCAGGTCTCCAGTTGGTGCCCATATTGGATCCCAACATTTCAGGCAGAGACCTAACCTTCTATACTGCGGTGCTTTCCCCCAAGTTTATTCTTTAAGCTGGTCATTTTATTTTCTCAAAATCTAGCCATTTATTCCTCTCTAGGCTCACTCCAATTTGGATAGCAGCAATTTCTGCCTATTAAAAGTAATGTCTGGGGTATTATGGATTACGCATCAGGCTATGCTGCCACTTGTGACTCTGGTATCTCACATCAGAGTATCAATTTGAGTAACAGCTGTTCTACCTCATACTTTGTTTCCTGTTAATGTGCCAGGGAAGGCAGCAGAAGATGGTCCAAATGCCTATGCTCCTATCACCCACATGAGAAACTCAGATGGAACTCTGGCTTCTGGCTTCAGCCTGGCCCAAAGTTAGTTAGTATGGCTGTTTGGGTACTGAACCAGTAAATAAAATACTCTGTTTTGCAAACACACAGATGCAAATTTTAAAAATCTTTTAAAAAATTAGCCTCGTAAACATGATTACTAGAAATAAAAAAGAATTACTTTAGAATAAAGTATTGATTTGAAAGAACACATTCTTCCACAATAAAATAAACCAAAGTGATCTTTTCAAAGCACAATGATTTGTTTGTTTTATCTGAAATTCTGAGACCGAGTGAGGCATTTCCCATCCATTGCTTTACACTCCAAACACCTGTAATAACCAGAGCTGCATCTGGTATCTGGTGGAACCAGGAACAAGGCACTAACCTGGCTCTTCCATGTGAGAGGGATTCAATTACATGGGCCATGGAAGCTTATTAGTAGGAGACTGAACTGGGAAATAGAGTCAGAACTAAAACCTAGGCACTTGGCTAAAGGATGTGGGCATGCCAACCAGTGTCCTAACCACTGCACCAGGTGCCCACTCAAAACAAACTATCTTACTCGCATAAAGCAATGAAAGAATAGAAGAGGAAGAAAGAAACAATACAATTTTAGAAGCTCAAAAGCAAAAATGAAAGTGATAACTGATTGGTTTAACAAACCAGAGAATCTGAAACCCAAGCCAAAAATGGGAAAGTGTAAAAAAGCAATGTGTTAGCATATGAAATCTTCAATATGCTCAGAATTAACAGCACTAGTTACTGCTGGATGGGGCTGGGAGCAAGGTTAAAAACATAATTTGGGGGCTTGGCATAGTAGCCTAACAGCTAAAGTCCTTGCTTTGCATGTTCCAGTATCCCATATGGGCACTGGTTTGTATCCCGGCAGCCCAGTTTCCCATCTAGCTCACTGCTTGTGGCCTGGGAAAGCAACTGAGGACACGCTAACAAAGTCTTGGGAACCTGCACCCACATGGGAAAACCTGGAGGAGGCTCCAGGCTCTTGGCTCCTGGCTTCGGATTGGTGCAGCTCTGACCATTGCAGCTGTTTGCGGAGTGAATCAACAGAGGGAAGATCTTCCTCTGTGTCTCTCCTCCTCTCTGTATATCTGACTTTACAATAAAATAAATAAGTAAATAAAAGCATAATTGGGGGCTGGCATTGTGGGTAAAGCTGACACCTTTGATGCTGGCATCCAAAATAGACAATGATTGGAGATTTGACTGCTCTGCTTTTGATCCAGTTCTCTGTCAATGCATCCGGATAAGCTCAGGAAAATGGCCCTAGGCCCAAGGCCTCTATACCCCACATGGGAATCTCGCAAGAAGTTTGGGGCCTCTGGCTTTTACTTGTCCCAGTCACACCTACTTTATCCATTTGAGAAGTGAACCAGTACATGAAAGATTCTTTCTCTAACTCTGCCTTTCAAATAAGGTAAATGAACACCCACCCGTAGTACTGGTCAAAAGCGTAAAACCCTTGGTCCTTAGTTTTCAGTCCCGATTCTACACAGTTAAGCAATCATTTTCCCTACCCACTTTTTATCTGGAAGTTATCGGAGTATGCACGCCTCCAGTGAAGTTTGCTCCCCCCTGAGAAAATTAGTGCTTAACGACAGGGTTAGAAAGGAAGCAAGTTAAAATAAAGCCAAAACAGAAAAATTATCCTATGAGTCCAAAGTGTTTTACAGGAAAATTTCTGAAAAAAAATTTTAAATAGTGTTCATGATTTAAAGTTTGTCCCCAAATTCTTTGGAACTTTTTTCTTCAGAGGATAGACTAATTTTGCCCTCACGGTTATGCACTGGGCAGAATGGCTCACTGGTGGCAAAGAATGACAGCAGTGATACAGAAATCTAGGGTCTTTGTTACCAAGAGGGTAACAACAGAAATGAATATCTTTAAAAAAAATGAATCTCAATGATAGCATCAATCTTTACTTAAAATTTGGTGTTCTACAAACTGATCAAAATAATCTTATGATGTGTTATTAATAAGTTCTTTGATGATTTTTTTAACACTTTGAGTTGAAACAAAATCAGTAGTGACCACATTAATCAATTCTGGTGGTTCCTCTGCTTTCTGATTTATAGTGTAAAACATTATTGTAATCATTGAACAGCTATCCTGCACTATTACTTTTCTTCTGTCTGCATTGTCATAAAAGTTAGTTGGACTTAATAAATAGTTATTTGGTATGTATTACACTGTCACAGCACAGTGGGATCAGGGAAGGACTACATTCAATAATTATCATGTAATGGGGTTTGTGCAAAGATTTCTGTATGTAAATTTTACTGAAATACATGGGCGTCAGTTTTCCTGAATGTTTCATTAGATGGAGATGGGATGAGGTATGATATAAATTGATGATTAAACAGTTGGAAAGAGTGACAAGGGAAGGTTTTTGGAGAACATGAATACTGCAAAGATTTTTGGAAGATGGATTTTTACGAGGTGTTAATGTAAAAACACAGAAGCATAAATGACATTGTATATCCAAGAAACAAACTAGCTCAGCAATGCCCTGGCACTGGGAGCAAGGTCTTGAGGCAAGACAGAGGGCAGGTTACACAGCTTCATCTTTCTTCATAGTTTACTTATCCTGAGCACTGAAGAAATGGAGAAGCAGTAAAGAAATTGGTGAGACCTTTAAATATGGATGAATCATTCTGGTGAAGGAATTTTTTATTGTTATTCCATATTATGACTATTATATAAACACAGAAATAGTACTATAATGAACCACCATACACATAAATCTAACAGTTGTCAACATTTACAAAGAAGTATTTATTAAGGCAAGTTTCAAGAATAAACCAAGTGAAGAAAACAATAGAATGTACCAGTAAATCGGTTTCAACAACAATTAGCTGATCTCCCATCTTATCTGTATTCACACTGTTCTCCATGACCAAGCTCAAATACACACCGTTTCATGTGTAAATTGGCAAGTTCATATCTCAAAAGAAAGAACACTTAAAAAAAAATCCTACAGTGCCATCAGGACATTTAGCAAATGATAAAGATTTCTTAACATCATCAAATATCCTGTCAGAATTAAGACCTGGGATTTCTCATAATGCTTTTGTGTGTTTCAATAGGATTTCTATAAAGTCTGTACATAATACAAAATTGAAATGCCCCTTAGGTATCTTTTCTATTTGTTTGCTTATTCAATTTTTTATAGTAGACATTTGACTCATCAGTTACAATTGTTTGAGTTATGGTAAAATGCATGTAAAATGAAGTTTCTCATTTTAACAAATTTAAAGTACACATTTCAGTAATAACAATACATTCACACTATTAAATAACTATCATCAAATCCATCTATGGAATTGTTCACCATGTTTAATTCATTGAACAATCATTCCTCCCTTTTCATCCCCCTCCCCAAACCTTGGCAATCTCCATTCTGCTTTCTGTCTCCATGGATTCGATTATTTGCAGACATTTTATTTAATGGAGTCCTACAGTATGTTATCTTTTTGAGACTGCCTTATTTCATACACTGTAATGTGTTTTAACATTTATCCATATTGAAGCACACAACAGATTCTCCCTTCTTTTTAAGAGTAAATAATATTTCACTGTGTGTATAAACTTGATTTATTAGAATATTCATCCACTTGTCGACACATGAGTTGCTTCCACATTTTGGTTATTGTCAATTGCTGGGGTCTGTGCAGAGGGTGTGGATGACACAAAGGTGTGAAGAGAACAGCTCCCCTGTGTGGCAAGGCCTGGGGGAGCTTCCAGCTGTTAGGCAAGGCCTGGCGGAAGTCTCTCTGACCACCTTGACGCTGTTTCACTCCCTGGTTGCATGGACACTCAAGCACCCTGCTAAGAAGTCTGTAATCTATTGAGGCATTGTTGTTTGCCCCTGTGAGACGGTTCTTGCAACTGATGTGAGCTTGAGAGTTAATGTCACTGATAATGTCTTGGTGAGTGGGCCTTTGACAATTTACACACAGGAGCACAATTAAGCCCATGCCATTTTTGGACACCTTATTGGGTACTTAACCATTGCCTCAGAATTTGGCCCAGACATGTAGCACTCCTTCTGGGAAGGGGCTTGATAAATATCCTAAATATTAATGCAAGGGATGGGAATGAGAGCTGAAACTGCTATGGCAATAAATATAGTTATTGTTATCTCAAAGGCTAGCCTGTCTTTGCAATATTTTGGAATACAGAAAATGTAATTGTTTTAGCCAATTTTAGTTAGAGGAATTAAGGATGCTTTTATGAAAGAAAAATGCTTTTGATTATTGTTTCATTGTTTATGGGATTGTAGAGTCTATAGTCGTAGAGGGATTTAATATTGAAACTTTTATTTTAGGTTTTACCTTTTTTCCCTTGTAATCTATTTTCCCATTATAAATGGGTAAATTGTAGAAAAAGAATGTGGTAGGAGTGTACTACTAATTAGCAGGTAATCCCATGTGCCTTGGCCTTGGAGTCCTGGCTGTTACTCCATGGCTACTGATGGAGAATGAATAATGGCTTGCTTTGAAGAATACGAATACAGTATTTTGCAGAATTATCTTTAGGGGCACTTGCTTAGCCCTGAAGTGCAGATGGAGCGACCAAATGTCTGTACATGCCCCCTTAGTCTTGAAGTAAAAACAGAATAATTAGTTGTTTGTGTAGAAGCTTGTGAGGTGTCTGAGTAAATAAAAAGGACAGCTTTTTCTTGGGCTGTTGTGAGAATGCACCAAGTGTCAGTGTCTGTGTCTTTCTTTATCGCCGACTCCACGCACCCTTCCCAAGCTCCGAACTTGGCTGGAGCTGGACTCCGGCAGTCAATAATACAAACACAGGAGCACAGTACATTGCTGTCAATTACATAATCAAAAGTGAAACTGTTGGATTGTATTATAGTTCTCTGTTTAATTTTTCTGAAGAATTATGATAATACCTATTATAAAATATACTTCAATTTACATTCCCATCAACTGGTTACAAGAATTGGATTTCTCCACATCCTCATCAATGATTCTTACTTTCTGGTTTGTTGATTATAGCCACTTCTCTGTGAGGTGATTTCTCGTTGTGCCTTTAGCTACATTTCCCTAGTTATTAACTATTTTACTCATTATTTTACTCATTATTTTTGGCTATGTATACATTTTTCTTTGGAAAGGTTTCTATGTAATTTCTTTACCTAATTTTAAATTCTGTTCTGGCCAAACTTTCTTGGCTTTTCTGTGGCATCTGATGTTCCAACTGCTCTACTCCTCTTGAGATTTGGCTTTGGTTCTACCAGTTTCTCATAATTACATCTCTGACTGACAATTTCAACCTTCCTTGTGCTCTTCTTCCCTTGTTGTCCCTTGTCAAATTCAGACTATCCAAAGATTATTACCTTGTTTTCTTCAGTGGCTTTTACTTCTGTGACCCCTTCACTCACTCAATTCCAGATATTAGATCTTTGCAAGCCATCTTATCATCCCCACATTTTAAAGCACTCAAAGAACTGGCAAATATCTTTAGTCATTCCCTTTTCTCTCCCATGTTGTCTCTCAAATATAAACTTAATAATGCCCCACAGACTGTTGCGATAATTTAATGGCAAACCAAATATGCATGGCACTTGACAAAGTGTTCATTGATACCAAATTCTAGGGAACAGCATTTCCAGGTGATTATATTGCTTGGTATAGACATGCCATTGGTAATTAGAATTTCCTTTTGTAAATCATCAAAATCCATGCAATCCCCACAATATAGTGAAATAGCAAGTCAGTAAATGTATAGTCTGCTTGCCTGAAAGATTTATTTCACTGAAGTAGTTCCTGAAATCAAAGGACTGTTCTACCTTTGGAATCCTCAAGTGACTGCTGATATGATTTAAATTTCTAGTGGAAATAGTTGAAGAAAGGACTTGAAATATGTAATTTTTTCTCGTAGGAGCTTTCACTAATTTAAAATGATGTCATTGTTCTCTGGATTCTCCCTCTTTTGGGTCTTATGTATTGAATGGATGCTCAGCATGAGCGAGTCTCTATTCTCTCCCTACTGCACTCTTTTCTGTGAGAAGAGATATTTAAATTCAAATTTTATGTCATTTCTACATCATACAGAAAATGTAGTATTAAACAATTTATTCTCTTTGATATTTTCCAAAATGTTGCAAACTATCTGATCATCACATATTTGTTATGAAATCAATTTGATTATGTTGCCATTAATAGGAATGGGAGTTTTAGGACAGGCATTGATTTTTCTAAGGCTTATGCAAATAACAGAAGCCCAAATCTACAATGCCAAGGAATTTTCTTCTTTTCCATGTATTCATCTATTTCTCCCCTATGTCAACAACAATCAAAGCAGCATATTTCCTGAGACAGAGACATACATGGGGGCTGGGCACGGGGAAGACTCATTTCATAACCACAGATTGAAAATGGCAGTGATTGGATCATGATAGAACAAATGGTTTTCTTCTGGCAAATATCTTAGATATGACTGAAAAGAAAGTGGTTTTAAACTGGGAATGAGCCACTGCACATAGGTGATAGCAGTAGAGCTGGGAATGAAGCTGATTTTCTCTAAAGTAGATGGGGTACCTAACTACACAGATGGCAGCTAAGCACAACAATGTCATTTTATGAGGAGGGGGAAAATATATAGGAAACAACCAAGTGTCCATTACATAAAACATAATTAAAAGAAATAAAATGGAAGATAGGGGAAAGTACAGAATTACAGAAAGATTTCTTGGAGGAAAAGAGGGGTACGATGACAACATTACTGCTGAAAGAAAAAACAGAAAACAAAGAAACAGAAGGAAAAAATAAACACATAATTGGGAAAGATGGAGTTCAAGTGTAAGAAAGAATATGGAATTAATCCAAGATATTGATTTCTTGATTTTTATTTTTCTTGAAGGCTTTCCAATTTGGATTTATCTCCTAATGAAGCACTTGAAAAATAAAATTTTGCTAAAATTGTTTTCAATCTAAAGGTGAAGCTAGCTGATTGGAGAACTGGGTATTGTTTCTTAGATTTTTGACCAGTGAGTTATGATGGGTCTTCAAAAATTTCCTAGGAAATTTATATTTTATAAATTTATGTTTTAATTCTATATTTCAGTCTTTTGAAATACTTTCATGTCTGACATATCTCTTTTCTGTCTACTAATGTCTTGCAATAGACACTATTGATTAACACTAGTCATGTCTAGTGTAGTTCTGAAAGATTTGCCAGGATGAGGAAGTGCAATAACTGGGAAGAGTTTTCAAGGAATATGCACGTAGGCAGATTAAATATAATTTGCTCCTTCTTTTAAAGTAAAAAAAATACTGGTTATTGTGTCCTGTCTACTTCCCAGGATGCTATGAACTCCTTTGGTGCTTCTGAGGAAGTAGTGATTAGCATGGGCAGTCATAGTCTACAATCCCATTTGGAGGAGACTTAATAGTGGACAAGATTTTATCTGCTAGCCATTTGCTGTGGTAGTTAACATTTAGCAGGTTTTTGTTAAAACAGTAGTCAATCTTGATTGAAGTAGTCTCTTTGATCACAAATGTTGTAATATTATTCTCTTACTTCAAACACCTGGTTTTCCAAAATTGTATTTTGATCATCTGTTAACAGGGATAAGAGGAAACTTTCCACTTACTCACAAAAGTTCACTCCAATCACTAAAGAGATTCAGGTTTGTAATAGTTATGTATTAAAAAGAGATTTGAGAGGACAATAAATAAGCATACAGGATGCTGAGAAAATATTTCTGATTGATGGAGATTGTAAATAATGAATAGGTATTCTCCAGGTCTCCTTAGTAAATAGCTTGAGTAATGATCTAGTGGTGTCATTTGAATACATTATCTTTGTGCCCCAAACTACAAAATACACACCTGAGTTCCATGATTGAGTATAAAAAAGAACATTAAAGGTCTCATCAGTCATTTTAATATGGATAAATTGTTGAAATAATAGTATTTTGGGGCCCGGCGGCATGGCCTAGCGGCTAAAGTCCTCGCCTTGAACGCCCCGGGATCCCATATGGGCGCCGGTTCTAATCCCGGCAGCTCCACTTCCCATCCAGCTCCCTGCTTGTGGCCTGGGAAAGCAGTCGAGGATGGCCCAATGCATTGGGACCCTGCACCCGCGTGGGAGACCCGGAAGAGGTTCCAGGTTCACGGCTTCGGATCGGCGCACACTGGCCCGTTGCGGCTCACTTGGGGAGTGAATCATCGGACGGAAGATCTTCCTTTCTGTCTCTCCTCTCTGTATATCTGACTTTGCAATAAAAATAAATAAATCTTTAAAAAAAAAGAAATAATAGTATTTTATAAATAATATATGTAAATGCATTAGTAAAATTAATAGTTACTTTTGGTTATGTAGTGTGGCTAATAGAAAACTTAAAAATTATGTAGTTGGGCCTTATAATCTAATGAATAGCACTTTCTTTATGCTTCACTTTTTTATCCTTCAGAATGGAGTGCATACTGATACAATAAGCCAAAATCTCAAGATAAACAGGTCACCAAGCATTACACAATTGAATGTCAGGTGACTTCTTCCAGGTTGAGAGAAACAGGGATGGAAAACAAACAACACGTCTAAACCATCACCAGTTGCAGCACACAGCATCTCTGAAAATATCAAACTATGCTCCTTAAGAGGAACATGTAACTTTCAACTGGGGAGTTGTAATGGGCCAAGAGAAACAAGCGAGGAACGTGCAGACAGATACCAGGTATCTTGTTCAGCCAGGTTCTACTCCTGATCCATGGGTTATGTGTGAAGGGTCTTGCATGAATGCTGCAGCTGCCTCCATGAACCAGAGCTGAGCAGGCAAGAAACAATTTCCCCCACGTCTTCTGAAGTCCTCAAATGTTGGAGTATAGTATTCCTTTATGCCCTTTAAACACATTAAATAGTTTTAGAGACATATCACTTCCGATTACATGAAAGATCAAATGGAGTGAGGAAGAAAGGGAGTGGGAGAGACAAAGAAACAGAGAAAGAGAGAGTGAAAGAGAGAGAACATGCCTTTCCCAGCAACAGTCATGAAATCAGATCAACTGAAGCCACTGGAAACAAAACTGTATCCTCAGATTTCTGAGTTCTAGACGACATCCATCTTTACCATATCACTCATACCAACTTTAATTGGTATGGTGACACTAATTGTAACTGTCACTTCTAACTAGTTCTCTGCAGAGTTCAGGAGATTCTTGATTGTATTGTAGGATACTTTTGTGTGTTGATGACATGATTCAGATTATTTATTCAGTCAAGTACACCTCAAATTTAAGTGTTCTGGTCACAGCATTTTGGGGGAAGATTTTTAGGGATATAAATGAGAGCAAAAATTCTAAATGAATAAACATTGCACTCTCATACAAGTTAACGCCCATTGACATGTATGAGAGCTGAATGGGATGTAGGAAAGACTGGACCGGCCTGCTGTACATACTGGCAAGCACGGAACTGGGGCAGGAGGCGGGCCTGGTGGGGGTTATTGCAGGTCGCTCCAACTAGGCTGCAACTCCCACTGGTTTACATGAGGGTCGAGTGTGTGCTGGGCAGGATCATGCTGGGCTGCAACACCCATTGGTTTGTGTAGAAGACAGGACTGGAGGTAGAACTGACCCAGCAATTGCAACCACCAGCATATGCATAATCTGATTGGGGCAATGGACTGTGCCAGACCCTGTATTGGCAAGCACACACAAGAATAAAGTCTGGGATCACCTCAGATGAAGTTTTTATGGAGATGCCCCCAACTGAGTTGCTGGACTCAGAACCCCAACCATGGAGAAAATTACAGGTTCCATAGTCTGACAGTGCAGTGCATGTGTCAGAGCTGGGCCTCCTTGATGGCTTAGATGGAGCAGTGGACAGCGCAGCCAGGTGCACTTGGAGGAAATGACGGTCCATTGGAATCTGTAAAGGACACCTGGTACCACAATAGAAGATAGAGGACAGAACAAATCAATCAAGTACTCCAGCCATGTGTTGGCAGTGAAAAATCTGGGCAAATGAAGACACTAAGGTGGACTATGTCAACTAATGGATTCTGGAGAGATTTCATCATGCTTGGAGTGGTGAGATCGGCACCAATTCAGAACTGTTGAACTATCAAAACCTCTTGGGCAGGACCCTCAGAGCATGCCCCAAATCGGGGACCCTGGGGTGGGGTTGGGTGGCTGTCCTCTATCCCAGGTTGCAGAGGCATTTGGGAGGCTGGGTGTGGCTTATCTCCTTGTCTTCTCCCTTCCCCCAGATACAGGAAGGAAAAAAAGAGCATGTGGAAACAGTGATCTCATCCACCTTCCTGTAGCCCTTGACCCTATTCACACTAATCAACTATGTAAATATCATTAAAAATAAAATAATGATTTTACAAAAAGTACATTGCTTACCTCTGTTTTTACAGTTATCCTCGTCTGACCATCAGCAATATTTTGTGAGAAAAGGAATTTGTTTATATAGCTAAAATTAAATTAATTAAAATCAAATTGCATTTTAAATGGTTTATAGTTAGCTTCAAATAAATAGCTTGACTGGTGATTACAAATCAGGTTTAGCATCAGGTGACTGATGCTATAAGCTAAGCTAAGTTATGAGAGAACTAACATCCACAATTTTTAAAAAATATGGAAATTATTACATGTGGGAGTGCTTCTGTAAAGAATGCAATATGTAGTATCTAAAAACTCTGCAGAGACCTTCACTGTATCATTTAATTCTTTATCCAGCTTAAAGAAATAAATACACCAACGGTTAGCATAATTGTTGTCTTGTTTCTCTTACCATAAGCAAAAGGAATGAATAGATTCTTCGGATGAATTATTTAATACATAGAATTCATGTTTGCTATGTTGCAAGGAGTATTTTGTATATGACATCTTGCAGATATGTGATTGAATAGGTATAATTTACAAGCAAAATGAAAACACACACATTTAAATATTCATGCTTTGCCTTTGAAACTTCTGGTTGATTTATAAGCTTTTCAAGGCACATGCTATCAAGCAATTAAAAAGTTTTATGGTTAAACATATTTAGCTAATGTTCACTTCTGAGCTAGTCACCCTGTGGCATTTTACATGCTGCTTTCATTTTTTCCGTCTATATTTTTTCTCATCCAACTTTTTTAGAAATGTTATTCCTATTTCTGTCACACTGTCGCCTTTCAGTTTGTCTTGCAAGAATGTGACATCAGCAGCCAAGTGAACCTAGGAAAGAAAAAATATTAAAAAGAGACCTGTGTTACTCAGTTTCTTCTTCTATTTTTTTAAGAGAACTCTCAAAATTTTTTCAGTCTCTTTTTACAACTGTATTTACTGTGGATGGAGAACCCTTGCCTCCATGTTCTCCACAGATGGTCTGGCCATGCCTTAGTGCTGTGGCACGAATCTGCAGAGAAGGGTGATCCAGGCAAGGTGCAACCCCAGTGGCTGGGATACCCAGACGTGGGAGCTTGTACCAAGGTTTACTCACAGTGCAGAACTGAACCACTTAAGAACATGAATTCCCCACCCGAAAATTAGCCTGGACTTGGTGTGCTTGGTCTAACACAATATCCAAGAACAGATTCCTCTTGAAATGGACATAAATCACTATTATGTCTTTGGCTCAATAATATAATCACTTGTCCTAAAAGCATTTAGGAATCACTTATGGCTTTGAGAGTTCTGAGGATGCATCAACTAAATAAATTATAAATACAAAATTAAAGATTGACGTTATGGACATGAATATTTAAAACCCAGGTCTCCTTCACCTTAGAAATGCATTTCCCCATTTCCCAGACACCAAAATAAGCCCTTGGGGCTTATTCTCTATTCATTAAAATGTGTCCACATAGCAGCAGCATGATTTTGCTGCCTTACCTTCAACAGGGGATGTATTCTGAATCATTTAAGATAACTAGGATTAATAATATAAATAAGAGTGCCTAGTAAAAACAAGTATGTGAAAAATAACTGAATTTAGTAGACAAATAATTAATAAGCTTAAATCTTTTATTTCACCCTCAAACCCATCCTTTTTTCAGTAAGGATTTCTGACAAACCAGACTGGATTTCTGAAGCCACAGATCTCAGTGTGCCAAATTATCTGGCACATACAGGTGCAAAACACATCTGATGACTATCACTCTATACATGTAGATTTCACTTGGAAATACAGATGCTAAATTCATCTTCAACTTTTCCTTCCATGAGATTTGTCTATGTCTTCATCAAACCTTACCAGAAAATCAACTAGAATAATATTGATGCTACGTTACTATGTTGAAGTTACCTGGGTATTTGGGTGTACATGAAGTCTGAAGCCTGTCAGTCATTATATACAATCAACTGTTATCCAAGAACATTAGAAATCTCTTTATCCTATCTTTGACTTAGTCTTATGGCTTCTCTCTTTGTCCATTAGCTCCTAGAATTCTTGCTTTCTCCTTCCTTGACCTATGGCCAGCTGACCACAGGATAAGACTAAATAAATGGTGGAGTAGAGGATCTACATGAACACATTATTTTTATTGCTTTATAGTTTATGTTACCTGGTACTCAAATAACTCAGAATTATCACAAACTATTAAAAACTATGTGTACAAACCATTATTTGGGTAAGTTAGTAAATGCTTAGAGCTTGGTTGCTATCTGGCAGTAACTATCTTAAAAGCTAAGCTTCTGGAAAAACAGACTTTGTTTACCATTTGCTTTTCCTAAACTGTGACTGACTCGTTAGTCTACCCAAGATTGTCTTCTCTCTCCACTTTTCTTGAATAGCTTCTATCAAAGCCTTCCCTGATGTTTTGGTCTCTAAATAATAATCATTGTTGTTGTTGTTGTTATAAGCTCTGTACTGTTCTTGATGTGGCCAACCATTTCTCTTAACACACTGTTCTACCTTGTTTCTGTCACTTCATTCTTTCCTAGTTATAGTTATTTCCTTTTACTCACTTTCACTGCCCTTGTGTTCCTGGTTTAACCTACTCATGATATTTTGTTGTTTCATAGGATTCTGTGGTTCTCTTTTCTTCTTGATCTGCAAACTTTCCCAGGGCTTTTTTTTTTTTTTTTTTTTGGCTAGGTTGAGTGTCTATTCAGTCCACATATCTCTGGGTTCAGACATATAATAACAAATACTTACTGGATAGCCTTATTTTTGCATGTATTAGACATTCCAAACACAACAGAATCAAAATTCTTTCACTCTATATCTTCCAATCTTCTTGTACTTCTCCTTTTTCTTTCTTGTTTAATAATACAGCACTCCCACAAGTTGTTTAGAAATCTAAAAGTTATGCTTGAATCTTTGTCTCAATCTTTTTCCTTTTAGTCAAATTACAACCTCATCTTCTTATCTGTCTACCTTCAAACAATTGTTCAAATGGGGCTTTTCTTTTTTTTTTTAAATCATGCTCCTGTAGAGAATTTAATCCTCCTTTCTCAGGACAATCCCCCTTTTTATCTGCCCTTCAGTCAAATTCTTCAATTCAAATTCTCGTTTCATTGAATGAAATATTGCTTTTGTGCCTTACGACATGCTGATCTTTCTAGCTAGAATGCACTTTTCTCCTCTTTCTCTTACCCAAGACCTTCAGCTAACTCCTATTTTTCCTTCAAATGTCAATTCAGAGTTTCTGTAGGAAATGTTTCCATCCCAGATCCTCTCAAAGCCTTTCATTATATTTATTTACACATTTGACTTTTCCATTAGACAAAGGAATCTGACAGCACTGTGTCATGCTCAGCACCTGACACTTACCAGATGCTAATTGTCTAGTTAAATCAATGAATAATTCAAGTGTGGAAGCTAACCGACAGTGATCCTCACTTCCTGTTATTCACTCCCTCAGGCAAGGGCCCTCCCACATTGCACCAGGATTGCTAGCACAAGCTGCTGTGTTATGATTGGGTCTACAAAGAGGTCTATGTGGCAAGGAACCCCATTCAGCCCTGAGCCAACCACCAGTCAGGAACAGAGGCTTTGTTCCTGAGTGATCTTGGAAGTTAAATTCTTCAGCCTCAGTGAAATCTTCATAGGCTATTGTCATGGCCAACAATTTGAATATGTATGAAGCAGCCGTGGGAGACTGAATCACAACCACCCTGCTAAGGTGCTCCCAGATTTCTGATCCTCTGAAACTGTTAATTTTAACCTACCACATTTGGATATACAATTTGATACACAACATTAGATGAATGATACACTAAACAAATGAAGCATGTTCTTTACCATTTCCAGGGCACCTCTGATAATCCCACAGAGTAAATTGCAGTAGCACAGAGAAGATCGTCCAGCAGGGAGCTCTTCCACAAACTCCGCCAGAGGATTCTTCTCCAGAATCAGGGAAAATTCATTTCTGCTTGAATTGTTACAGGTCACAGTTGGTGTAATGCCCAAGTACATCTTGAAAGCAACCTAATAATGACAAGAAATTTTATATTGAAACTCAACCTAGAACATGTATGTACATATATTAATAGGGCAACCAAATACTGTGTTACAGGCATTGTAGCACAATGGTTAAGCGCCTAAAATCTGTAGTCAGAAAATCTGGTTCACACTTAGATTTGCAGTTTGCTGACTATATTTTTTATAGCTTTATAAAACATCCTAAAGGACTAGTTTTCAATAGAAATATTACTTTATGAAAGATGCTTTAAGGTATTTTTAAAGGCCTTTAAAAAGGTGGGTATCATTTTGGATAGTGAGATATTTAAATACTATTAATTACGAACATATTGGCATGACACTTGTCACATTGATGTGGAATTAGAAGGAATGTAGGGACTCATATCCACAATAGAAAGATAGTGATCAGAGAAGAGAATGCTACACAGATTAGACCCAGGCATGTGTTTTGGTAAATGGGGAGAAAGTCTTTGAGATGGAGCAAAAGGAGGTGGTGTGAGGCACAAAAATGAGTGACAAAGTAACTTCTCAAAACAACAAAAAAATGCTTTACAGAGTTTAAAGCATTTTATCAGGTGGAATCAGAAAAAAGTAGCAGACTTTGTTTTACATCCCAGGTTTCATTAATGAATAAACTGGTGTTCAAGCAAGTAAAACACAACCAAGTCATACTATAACTTGGCTCCTTGCTCCTAGTCTAAGGCATTTTAAAAATTTTTCTTTTTTCACAAAACACGTGAGGTTGGACTTTGAAGTTTACCAATGAAATTTGTCAGCTTGGTATGTTGTCATCTTTTAAATGCCTTAATTAACATAATTTTTAAAATTAAGAGCTACAGAGAAACAGAAACAATTTTCTTAGGTTATGTACAATTTTAAGAACTAAAATGTTCATTAACTAATTCATTCATATTTGCTGTCTAGCATAGTTTGCCGGTTCAAATCAGGAGGCCAATAGCCTCTTGGAAAAAAAAATCGATGAACATTCATTCTGTGTTTGACATCACGTTTAGACCCAGAGTACATGAATATAAACATTTGCGAGGTAGACAAGGTGAGGGCTTGAGGTGGGACAAAATGTCTAGGAAGTAGCATCATGTCATGGCACGAATCGTACTATGAGGTTCAGGAGAAGTCTAAACTCATCACGTCATGGGTAGCGGTAAGCCCCAACGGTGTGGAAGACTTACACAGAATCAGCTTTGGAATGAGAGGGATCTCATTGGAGTCAGCCTGGAAGGTGGACTCAGGCCTGGGGAGCGGGGTGGTGGTTCGGGGACTGAAGTCAGAGATTTTGTCAGGAGGTTACTATGAAAGCCTGGGAAAGAAATGATAATTTGTCTCCTCCCATTTTCCCCCCAAACCCATTTCCTCCTTAAACTGCTCTGTTTCAAATGTCATAAATCCTAAACGATGGTTCGAGTGACTGACCCTAGCCAGTTGAAGAAATGAGTATCTATTTCCTAGATCTTAAGTTATATAGCAAGAGGAAAAAAAGCTACCATGGAAAACTCCTGGTTTAGAGATTCAAGGGAGGCTCCAGTCAACTGGCTAAAACCCCCTTCTGCCAATGTTGCTTCCTCCTGCTGGAAAATTCCTAGAGTAGCATTTGTATGAGTGTATGAGTGAGGGTTTTTCTTTTTCCTGATTTTCAAACCAAGCCACATGGAAATAATATTCAGTCTATGCACTTTAATTTGCCTCTCATTCTCATGGTCTTGTATCCACCAGTAGGAGGCATTATCTGAACACTATTGAGAAATACTCATTCCTAGGGAATGACATTGTTTCTTTATCTGGCTGAATTCAATCTGAGAAGGAGGACTGTTGTTTCTAATGAAGAAAGAGCTCCACCCTCGGCCATTGCCACAGTGGCTGTGTAAATAACAACGGCAAAGCATTCTCCCTCTCTCTGTATACCAACATGGATGCTTTTCAGAGCATTTTAAAATTTTTCCTTAATCAGAAAACTGTTATTGGCTATAGCTTTATGGCCCTGCTGACTGTGGGAAGCGAACGTCTCTTTTCACTTGTGGCTTTTAAGTGCCCCTGCAGTGCTGAGAATACCGCCTACGGGCTGGTTTTCCTCTTTGCTCCAGCCTGGGTGCTACTGATCCTGGGATTCTTTCTGAACAACAAATCATGGAAACTCTTCACTGGCTGCTGTGTGAATCCCAGGAAAATCTTTCCAAGGGGTGACAGTTGCCGTTTCTTCTATGTCCTTGGTGAGATTACTCTCAGCTCATTGGTGGCTCCTGTGATGTGGCTCTCTGTGGCTTTGCTCAATGGAACTTTTTATGAATGTGCGATGAGTGGGACGAAAAGTTCGAGACTCCTGGAAATGATTTGCAACGGCAAACCAAAAGAGTGCTGGGAAGAACTTTACAGAGTATCTTGTGGCAAGACAAGCATGCAACCTATGGACACCGAAGAACTGAAATTGTCCCTTCAAGCCCAGTCTCAGGTAAGAAAGGACAAGCCTTTCTTTTCCCCCAAGTATGAACTTCAATGATTTTATTATCCTTTCAGCTAGGGTTGCATCTGACAGGAGAACAGAGAGAATATTTTAAACCTAAATAGAAATTGAAGTATGATGAATTATTAAGACAATCTTGGGAAAAGCTTTTAAGAAACTGGATTGCACAGCAAACTTGCTCATTGGATTATGCCTTTTGTATTTTCAAAAAGATAGTCTCTCTGAGTTATGCGTATGGAAGAACTCAAGCATTTTCATGCAAGCTCTCTTGATTGATTTTGTAAATAATGCATAATACTAACTTGTACATTAAGTACTCATAGCAGAGCTGTAATTTACAATGACTATTTTCTATTATGTATTTATTTTCAGGTGGATTTCTCAGAGAAGCACCATATACTTTGATCTGTTAAAATATAGCTGAATCCAATGGTCTAATACTTTTCAAAGTGGCAGTTAATTAGATTAGTGTAGTGATTCCCTTGGATGATTTCCTCAAACCTATATTCTTGTGTAGAAACATAAAAATTGGGAAGGATTTCCCATATAAAGTGGGACCAGAAGTATTTAAATAGAATTTGGTCAATAGTGATTCAGGCAGATTGTGTGTGTGTGTTTTTTTTTTTTTTTTACTGTACTGCTAAAAAGGTCTTGGTAATGTACAGTGATGGAGTACTGGGGTCTATCATATACAGATGTGGGGGTATAATGGAACATGCATCCCTGCATCCAGACGAAAGATGGAATCCCAATGAAACTGTTGGACATGTGTAGACAATGGGAAGCTGGACTGTCTGACATTGTCTGTACCAACAATGTCGGAGTACACTTAAATAAGAGACTGATAGAATTATGATTCCTTATGAAGGACTATACTATTGCAACAAAATGGGGAAAATCTGATGGGAGGTAGGAGTTTGCGGGGCAGAATCCCAGTCTATACAAAATTGTACCACATAATTCAAAATTCAAAATAAAAATATATTAAAGGTAAAAAAAAAGAAAAGTTTTCACCTAAAAAAGTCTTTATAATATTTAAGAAGCTCAGGATTTGGGCCGTTATTCTATTTTCCTTATGATTGTAGATAGGGAAGTAGTATATTGTCCTTCCTAGTAAATGAACACACTCCAGATAGAGAAGCTGCCCCATCCTCAGGAGAAGACTGGCTTCCTATTTGTGACTGGTAGGAATCTGTGATCCACAATTTGTTAGGAATGCTATTTGTTTCATAATGAATGCATAGTGAATGCTCTTTCAATAGGATTTGCTTTTATAACAATGCATTGTGATATGGTCTGTTTCTCAAACCATACCTTCTAAAGATGGTTGGAAATAGAGTCACACTTTCCATAATCACAAAAAGTGAGCTCACATAAAATCTTGGAGAAAATGCATTAGGCTCCCAAATACCTACTGTTTTGTCTTTCTTTCTTTTCTTCTTTTTTTTTAGGAGGCAGGCATTGATTACAATATGATAGAATTTCTGATTTACACTATGGCCTCAGGCACTAAGCTCCATTTAATCAGTGTCAGTTCCAACACTCAACTGCATGAGTATGAGTTTTCCTTTTGTAAACAAAGGCATAAGGAATCATGCACATCCTGCATAGTTTAGATTGAGCACACTGACCAGGTGACTTTCCAGCAGAATGAAAAGGACCTGGGGCTGATTGCTATGGGAGCATGCCTAAGGAATGTGGACAAGGTTAGCTGTTGCAACAGCAGGTGCTGACCACAGAGATTCACAATCAGGAGCAGCAGAGTCCAACCATCAGTTGAGCATGTGGGTTGGAATGGGAAAATGTACATTCTTCCCTGGGTGAGGCAAAGGAACAAGAAATCCAGCTGAATGACTATTCTTAAGGAAGGTAGAAAGTAGTAGTGGAAGGAGTTCAACCTTGGAGCCGGCCTTGGGTATGAATCCTGATGCTACTACTCATCAAATATGTCACGTAGAGCTAATCATGTTCACCTCTCTGAGCACCGGATTTCTCTTCATGTAATAACACCTACTTTGGAGAGTTGTTGGAAAATTCATGGATATAATGGACAGAAATGGGCATATAACTTCTGGTATTTAGCAGGTATTTCAAGTTGATGAACAAACCACCAATGTTTGGGAGAGTAGACTTCCACATAATGAACACTATTGACGGCTAGAGTGGGAGGATCCCCCATGCTCGAGTTTGACTGTGGGTGGTGTAAACTGAGAGGAGGGTGAAGAAAGACAAGCAAAGATCATGCTTGAGGGAATGGAGGATCTGAAGTTGACCAACCAGTTCAAAATTCAGCTAGACTTGGTTCAGATACTCAGCTGAAATGGTCTGTAGGAGGCCTAGCTGTGCATTCATATGGTAGAAGATAAAGAGTAAAACAAGTCTTAGGTACCACTCACAACAAATTTAAGTACAAAAAATGAGTTCAGTCAACAAAACATTATATAAATGTTCATGTGAAAATAGTTAATGCTTGGGCCCGGCGGCGTGGCCTAGCGGCTTAAGTCCTCGCCTTGAACGCCCCGGGATCCCATATGGGCGCCGGTTCTAGTCCCGGCACCTCCACTTCCCATCCAGCCCCCTGCTTGTGGCCTGGGAAAGCAGTTGAGGACAGCCCAAAGCTTTGGGACCTGCACCCGCGTGGGAGACTGGAAGAGGTTCCAGGTTCCCGGCATCGGATCGGCGCACACCGGCCCGTTGCGGCTCACTTGGGGAGTGAAACATCGGATGGAAGATCTTCCTTTCTGTCTCTCCTTCTCTCTGTATATCCGGCTTTCCAATAATAATAAATCTTTTTAAAAAAAAAAGAAAATAGTTAATGCTTACAGAATGCACATGTATGTTCTGCCTCATTTCAATGGATTCTCAAAACGATTCCTGAGATGTGCAATCCCTCTTTCAAAACTGAGGCACAGGGAACTGTCACGGTAACGAAATGCTGGGATTTCACCCAATAAGTGCCAACCTGCAAATCTTTCCCAGGACCCCCACATCTGAGTCACATTGAGAACAATGGACCTACACTTTATTTGGCAGCTGTTTCATTTTGGAGAATATTGTTTCTGTTTTTAAATAGGCCCATCTGCTGAGGAATACTAAGGGTCACTTAAAGTAAATGCTAGAATACATTTTCAGAGAGATCTATTAGTTGTCCAAATATAAAAACAATTCCAGTTTAAAAAAAATACAGAATCAGAACAATGAAAAATCTCTTAAGGTAACTTGACCTATTTAGATAATTGCTTTTGAAATTCAGAAAAAAATAGCTGAGTCATTTAAACTCAGAGAGGAGATTGTTTTTCTAATAACCAAAATTCTGAACAAACAATCCTCATAATTTGAAACAATTCTATTAGTTTCCAGTTTTCTAACGAGCTTTGAATTCCTGTATCTTCAGTATGTTGTTGTATTCTCTGCCACAATGGGCAGTGAGTAATGATGGTGCTGGCAGGCAGGGTTTGCTGCTCTGGGCAAAGGGTTTCAAGGAAGGTCAGCTACTGGCCATGTGCAAGGGTAGCTCAAAAATATTTATGAAAACTTGAAAGAGAAGATAATTTTGGCACAAAATTTTGCACTGAACATTTTCTTTTCATGCTATCATTTCCACAAACTTCTCGAAATTCCTTGTTTATGTCTTTATCACTGCCAAAGAACATTGGCTAAAAAATCGGTCATTTACTTAAATGATCATGTTTATACCCACACAGATTCTTTCCTTTGATGTACAATATTATTTGAGAGCCTGCTTTACCTAGTTTTGGAGTAATGTATTCTCCTTTTTTTTCTCTCTCTCTTTTCCAATCTCTTTTCCACTGCCCTGTCTTCTGGTTATTTCTTTGGACATCAGAAATATTGGGTAGGAGAAAAGACCTCAAGTAAACTATTCTGAAAAATACTAGAATAGTTTGAAAAATGCTTTTTAAATTAAGATGAACGACTTCAAATGAGGTGTGACAGTGATTGTGACATGAATTTAGCTATTCACTTCCCAAATGATATTTGGGAATCAGCTTCCTAGGAGTGACTTTGTGTTTATACGCCCTTTATATTTCTTTAAGATTCTAGGATGGTGCCTGATTTGTTCAGCGTCTTTCTTCTCACTGCTCACCACTTGTTATGCTCGCTGCCGATCTAAAGTGAGCCACCTTCAGCTGAGTTTTTGGAAGACGTATGCACAAAAGGAGAAGGAACAGTTGGAAAATACGTTTCTGGAATATGCCACCAAATTGAGTGAGAGGAACCTGAAGTGCTTTTTCGAAAACAAGCGGCCTGAGATCTTCCCCATGCCTTCTTTTGCTGCCTGGGAGGCAGCCTCACAGCTGCATTCATTCCACCAAAGTCAGCAACACTACAGCACTCTCCACAAAGTGGTGGAAGATGGATTGGAGCCCACCCCGGGGGATGATGAGACAACCATGATTCTTGTGGGTAGCGCCCAAAATCTGTAGCTCATCCTTCATCTCCGACTCACGGTGTTAAGTGCTACGTGCACCTAATCCTCCTCCTACTGTGTCAAAAACAGCCTTTTCTCTCGGGTTTCCCCACCTTCAGAGTTTCTTTACAAGAAAATAATACATGGACAAATCGTTTTGATACTCTCAAGTGCCAGGTAGGATGTGTTCAAACTGATGCCAAGAGGTGTCAAAAAGGTGTTCTTCACTGGGGGCGGGTGGGCACAGTAGGTCTAAATGTCTCTACAAGACATGCAAGAGGTTCTGTTGCTCTCTGTAAATATTCATCATGATGTGTGAGGACAGAAGCAATGGCTTGTGAGTGAGCCAGAGACTCCTGTCACAAATAGCAGAAGTTCTTGTCCTATGAATCTCATTGTCTTTCACGAATATGTACATTTGTAATGTCTGGAATTCACTCCCCCAAAATCTGAAGATCTGAGTACTCAAACAGATGAAAGTGTATCATGCCTCAGATTCTGAGCTTTTCCCATGTGTTCATGCTCTATCCTGAAACTGTGTTCCTGGAAGCAGGCCTCGATCATGAATTTGGTGGTTTCAGGCCACTTCTGTCTTCATGCATCACTTTCTACAGTAACAATAGTTAAATAAATAAATAAATAAATAAATAAATAATGTATATGTCTACAGATATTTAAAGATGTTACACACATAGATAAATATAGACATACCTAACTTTATATGATGTGTTGATAAAAAAATTACTCCATATTGAAATACCTTTTTTTTTAAAAAAAGGATGCATTTTATTTATTTGAAAGGCAGAGCTGTAGAGAGAGAGAGAGAGAGGAAGAGGAAGAGAAAGGAGAGACAGAGATAAAGAGAGAGAAAGCTTCCATACACTAATTTACTCTCCAAATGGCCACAATTGCCAAGACTGGGCCAGGTACAAGCCAGAAGCTAGGAGCTTATTTCTGGTCATCCAAGTGGGTGCAGAGGCCTAAGCACTTAGGCCATATTCTGCTGTTTTGCCAGGTCACTAGCAAGGAACTGGATCAGAATTGGGGTAGTCAGGTTTGAATCCATGTCCATATGGAATGCTGGGCCCACAGGCAGCAGCTTAACCACTGCATGGACCACTGACACACTTTCTTCATCCCAAAGTTTCAACTGTTTCCTCTAATTTTAAGAGATTGTAAAAGTTTTTTTTGTGTGCCCTAAGGCATCATGCCCACTCTTCTGTTGGCATAAATAGATATTTATTTTATTTTAGTTCTTTAGGCTAACACCATATACTGGGTAGTTTTTATTTAGTAGAAGTCTGTTTCTCACAGTCCTGGAGGCTGGGGAGGCTGAGATCAGGGTGGTTTTAGCGAGGGCATTTTTCCAGGGCCCTTTTGCAGATTGTTGATTTCCCACTGTGTCCTCACACGGTGATGAGGGCAAATCACTTTCCTTGGACATCTCTTCTCAGCACACCAATGCCATTCCTGGAGGCTCTGCCCTCTTGAGTAAGTTCTTTCCCTCAATACTATCCCTTGAAAGTTAGAATTTCAAACATTCAGCCCATAGAAAGGTAAATGGACCCTAACTGCAGGTCTGGGACATTGTCCAAATTATTACTAGCATGAGATTCTTTTGTGGTGTCATGTTTATTAGTCAGTGGAAAACTGATTTGTACTGTATAATGTGCTCATAATGGTCTATGTGCATATATGTAAATTCTCCTTAAATCACTGAGTGAAATTGTATTTTGGGAAGAGGGTTGTGTTTGCACCATGACTCATAGTTTATATCATTGGCAGTCTGCGACTCCTGGCTTGAGAAAACTAGATGCTGGCTTCTTAATTCCGTGAGACATGATGACAAACTGAGTGAAGAACACTGCAGATCCAGGACAAGAGCATAGCTGTGAGGAGGAGGGGATCCAAAAGAATCATGGGTTTGTTGTCCAGTCAGACAGAAATTGCGAGTAACCTGAGAACTTACTACTCGCTCTTGCTTCTCAAGTCAGAGCAGTTTTGTGGGACTGAGCCCTTAGCCTTTTTGGGGTCTGCACTTCAGTTAGTGCTTCAAGTGAACAGAATTGTAAGCCACCTGAATGATGTGGGAGAAATGGTTCCGTGTGGGACAAAATCTACACAATCAGTGCCTGATTCAACTTGCAATGCTTAAATTGCTTAAATTGCTTAAATGCTTAAATTGCTTACCTACAGGCTTTGCTTAACTGCCGAACATTCTAATGAGGTAGCTGAATCAGGGAGCCTGGGGGCTAGTAAAGAAGAACTGAGGATGGCCAGCACAGCACCCGCTTTTGGAGTTTACCTAAACTCTGTCCCCTTCCTTGCTGACTACGCAGTTGTCAATGTTTTGCCATTTAAGAGCCAGTGCTGGCTAGGAATAACCAATATAGCTGCAGGCTGTGCTCTCATGATGACTTTGAGGTAATTATAATCTCATGATAATACAATTACCATGGATGGCACACCCACTCCTGTCATGTACCTGATGCACGGCGTTTCCAACATTTGCTGTTGTGTGCTGCAGCCCTACACGCAACACTGAAACCCATTCCCTCACGCTTCTGATGCCAGGGCACTTCTGAGATGTCCAAAATGGGTATGAAAATGAGCAGCATTCAAACCCCGCCCCCCAACTCCACCTCCCTTTGACTATTCAATCAAACCCAGACATCTCTTTCTATTACATCTGAGAGCATGAAAGTGCAGCGCCAAAACTTGTGAAGTTCAGCGGTTCTTCCTCAGGTTGTCTGAACTCTCTTCTGAGTGTGCACTTTCCCTCTGTCTTTAATAAATTTTGCTTCTCTGTTTATCCTTAAATTCTTTCTCATGTGGAGAAAAGAATGAGGACTAAATCTAGCTAGGTTCGCTCCTTCCCCCAACTCTTGCATCCCATAATAGTCATTTACTTGCCTCTTATTTAGCAACTTGTTATCCTATGACAGTTCGCTTTGCTAAAAATCTGTGACATTGTCTTTTTTCAAGTCCCTGATAGAACTGGACAGATCTGGCTGAGGTCACAACTGTGACTACAGCCTGCAAAGATCATGTTAGACTGCACAGATCAAGTTAGTCCTGGGGGTTGTAGGATAGGTTTGTCTTGAGTAAGCTGGAAATTTGTCTGCCAGTCTTGTTCTGTGTGTCGTCTTTAGACTATCAACATCATAAGAGAGTTTGTTAGAAATGTGGCCCCATCCCATACTTGTCAACTCAAGATTGCAGTTTAATGAGTCCTTAGCTGATTCCTATGTGACTAAACTTGAGAAGCAGTGGAGCTTTGGTTCTCAAAGTATGTATTAGGGGGAATGTTAAAATGTAGATGTCTGAACCATACTTCCAGAGTGTCTGTGTTAGTGGGCCTGGGATGGGGCAAGAGAACCTCTATTTCTTGCAGATTCTCTGGTGATACTGATGCTGTGGGCTGAGGGACCACAGTTTGAGAACAACTGCTGTAAAGTCCAGAGCAGGCCATTGCGATGAAGGCAGGCTGGGGAATTTCAGATTCCTGGGCTATCTGCCTCAAATCCACTGAACCAAACACATGTGTTTTGTTGTATCAACGTATTCAATAACACAGGGTACTTTTCTACCTTTTCAAAGGAGCCTTTTTTCCCATTAGGAAAATAGTGTTTTAAAGTTTACCTCATGTGCGTTTTTTGGTCATGTTTATTTTAGGTATTCTTTGTTGCTATTGTAATTGATTTCCTTTTCCATTACATATTTTTAGTGATTTCTAATTATATGAAAAGCTATTGTTTTAATCACAGTTATTTCATCCTTCTCTACTGCATCTCCTATTGTTTGTAGAACATTTTAAAATAATCACTTTGCAATCCCTAAGACATTTATCATGTAAAAGCAAGGTAAGGTCAGGCCTGTGCAAGTTGCTGTCACCTATCTATATTAGTGTCCCTAATAATGGCAACCAGGCAGTGTGTCATGTCATGCAAGGTAAAGCTAATCACACAGTATTACCTATAAAAGCTTGTCTTCTAAAATATTAAACCTGAAGCTACCAGTTTACAGGCAATTAAGTAACATTAAATAAGATAACTAAAAATAAGGAAACTACCAGTAAATCTAGATTGTAGGACTTTCTATTTTAAAGCAGACTCAATCTTACACAGACCAATGGTATTAAAATAAAAATGAGGGAGGTGGGTCTAGCAGCTAAGATTCCAGTGATGACCCCTGCTTTCCACATCTGCAATATTTGGGTCTAAATTCTGGTTCTGCTCACAAACATTGCTCTCTGCTAACGCAGCTCCAGGGAGGTATAAGTGATGGCTCAAGTATTGGGCCACTGCTACCCACATGGGAGACCTGAATTTAGTTCCTAGGTTCTGGCTTCGGACTGGTCCAGCCTGAGCTGTTATGGATATGAGGGGCAGTGAACAGCCTGATGAGTGCTCTGTCTGTTCCTTTCTGTCACTTTGCAGCTCATATTAAAAGAGAGAGATATAAAGAGAGACAGAGAAAGAGAGAATAAAAGCAACAGATTTAACTAGAGCCAACATGAGGACTAGACAGATGGATAGATAGATGACAGGTAGATAGTTATATTTAAACAATGAACTGTAACATCATGTCCTTGAGATGTATAGGGAAATATAAATGAGTATTAGCTGATTTTAGAGATTTAGTAATTTTGATATATCTTATAATGGCATGTTAATTAATGTTTTTAAAGAAATTTTTTATCATTTACAGATGCATATCTAATTATCTATCCAGAAATTGCTAGATTCTAAAACCTTCTTTAAATGACTTTAGCAAAAGATAGAAGGGTTTTGGAAGCTGAAACAAGATTGGCAAATTATTAACCATTTGGAAGCTAGATGGTGTGAATAAATTATGAGGTTGCTCTTTCATATTTGTTTATACTTAGGAATTTTCATAATAGTTATGCAGCAAAATTAATGATGGGCACACTTTGGTTTTCTGGCTAACATTTCATCCATCACTTCCTGATTGGTACTAACTCTAATCTCATTCACAAGAGGGTCCACAGGAGAACAATTCCCTCAATTCTAACGTATTCAAACTGCTTCACATTTTTCTCTACTTGAGTATATGTCACAGACCATTTAATTTTCTTTTGTAACTACGTGTTGCTGAACAGGGGTCGCAACTTTATATTTGAGGTCCTCTTTTTATGTTTTAGATATTTAAAAAATGATTAATTTGAAAGTCGGAATTATGGAGAGAGGAAGAGAAAGAGAGGGAGAGAGAGACAGAGAACAAGAAAAAGAGAGGGAGAGAAAGAGAGAATCTTCCATGCACTGATTTACTCCTCCATTGGTCACAACAGCCAGGGTTGAACCAGGCTAAAGCCAGGAGTCAGGATCGTATTCCTGATTTCCCATATGGATTCAGGAACCCAAGTACTTGGCATGTCTTTCACTGCTTACTCAGACATACAAGCAGGGAGCTGGATTGGACCTGGAGCAGCCAACACTCAAACCAGAACCAATATGGGATGTTGGCACTGCAGATGATGGCTTGAGTTGTTGTAGCACTGTCCTAGTCCCTACTTTTTATCTGTTACTAATATGATGTTTCAGTGTATATTCTCATAGGATTCCTTTTTTTACAGTGTCCAAATCATCCTATACATGTTTTCATTTAGATCTTTAGGAAAAGTTTTCTATTATAAGATGTATCTTTTCATTATGAAGAGTCGTTTTCCTTTAATTGAAGAAAATAGAAAATGTGGTTTTCCTCTGTGCTCCTTTATACTCCATACGATTTTCAAGAAAATATATTGTTTTAGTTTGTAAACTAAACCACTGCTATGTTGCCATTGGAATTGCATCAATTTAATTAAAATTAAGCTTATCATGCACTGCTGATTATGGTTTCACCTAAATTTCATAGGCATACTGGGAAGGAAGTACTAATGTTTCAATTTGATAAAAAATAGGAAAGTCACTGCTACGGAACCTAAGGTTGGATCCAAATTTGTCTGACTCTTAACCCCAAAACTCAAGTTTCTCCCTCATGTTCTTAAAAGCATGCTTTCTGGGGAACACATTTCTCATAATGTTCACACACTGTTTGGGATGCCTGTGTCCCAAATCTACATGCCTGAGATTGAGTCCTGATTCCACTTATTTTATAAATATCTTCCATTTGAGATTCACCCTCTAAATGGCCACATCAGTTGGGGCTGCACCAGAACTAAACCAGTGTCCAGGAGCTTCATTTGGGTCTCTCACATGGGTGCAGGGTCCCAAGGACTAGGACGATCTTCCAGTGTATTCCCAAACATATAGGGAGCTGGATCAGGGAGATCTGGTGTGGGCTATGGGGTTCTGGATTCAGCTTGGCCCAGCCCCCACTGTTGTGAGCATTTGGGGATGAACCATCTGATAAAAGATTTCTCACGCTCTCTCTCTGTTTCTCTGTCTCTGCAAAACAAAATAAAAAAAAATAATAAATGTTTTTGAAAGCATGCTTCCTAATTAGTGACCTCAAAGTTCTTTCTACTCTGTCAGCTTAAGTCTTTTTTTTTTTAAAGATTTATTCCATTTTTATTACAAAGTCAGATACACTGAGAGGAGGAGAGACAGAGAGAGGAAGTGGAGCTGCCGGGATTAGAACCAGCAGCCATATGGGATCAAGGCGAGGACCTTAGCCACTAGGCCATGCTGCCAAGCCCTGTCAGCTTAAATCTTACTCCATGAGCAAAGAAAGTGCATTTAACTGGCTACTTAATGTGCACCTGAGAATGGATACCTGTATGCAAGTTTCCTGGCCTTGGTATAGGCCTTGGATTCTTTTCAATCCTGTTTTTTTCACCATGCATTGCTGGATGCTTGAAATAGTTATGTTTAAAGGATGCACTTCGTGTATCAATAACATCAACTTCCTGTCTTATTTTCATTTCCTTAGATGAAAATGACAATTGATAAGAAAGGAATTTCTAATAATCCAAAGTTCATAAAAGATCTAGAACAGACTCCTAATTTCTATTATTATAGTTTTAGAGTCCATATTTCTTCATGTCTAACAAGCTATATATTTTTTAAAAATATTTCTTTATTTTTATTGGAAAGGCAGATTCGCAAGGGAGAGCAGAGAGAAAGATCTTCTATCCTTTCGTTCACTCCCCATGTGCCACAATGGCCAGAGATGAGCTAAATTGAAGCCAGGAGCCAGGAGCATCTTCCAGGTCTCCCACATGGGTGCAGGGTCCCAAAGATTTAGGTCATCCTCTGCTACTTTCCTAGGCAACAAGCAGGAAGCTGGATTGAGACATGAACCATCATCTATATGGGATTCCAGAGCTTGAAGGAGGTGGATTAGCTGATTGAGTCAACATGCCGGATCGAAGCTATATTTTTAAAGTTTCAGATTTCTTGAATGTATAATCATAGTAATGCCAGAGAAAAATCTCTACACATTTTAAATTTTAATGAAAGCTGGGATTAAAATGGAGAAATAATTAATTCATCTAATTACATTCACTGGATTAGCTCAATGAACAGTATAAAATTAGTGAAGCAAAAAGTCAGATATTCAGTTAAAAACAGCGTTTCAAAATCTATGATCCTTTGTCAGAGTACATAATCCATAAAATATGACTAGTTGCATTATAACAACAGTCTATTCCCATATTTCAACATGAAGAGAAGTGTTTCTGTAATAATAATGATTGCTGATGGTTCTAACAGAACATGATTATTCCTCCCAGGGGTTTTGTTGGTATTTGTGTCCTGGGAGGAAACATGAGGTATAGTAATCTGGAATTTATGAAAGCTTGCTTCCTAGTGGTCTGCTAACTGTGCCTGGGTCTCACCGAACCTACGCACAAAGTGAAGTAAACACCCTTTCAAGCCCAACTAGCTGATGCTCAGGCAATTTCCACCTCCAGCAGAATACTCCAGCTTCTCTCCCTACTGCTTTCCCTAGAGACAAGCAAGTCATCCCAACTACTGTTCGGACAGACGTTGCTTTAAAAAACGCTCCACCCTTTATCATACTTCTCTACTGTCTCTCTTTCTTTCTTTCTTTCTTTCTTTCTTTCTTTCTTTCTTTCTTTCTTTCTTTCTTTCTTTCCTGTTCTTTTCTTTTCTTTCTTTCTTTCTTCCTTTCTTCCTTTCTTTCTTTTCCTTTCTTCTTTCTCTCTTTTTTCCTTCCTTCTTTCCTTCCTCGCTTTCTCTCTTTTTTCAAGTGAAGTTAAGTCTATTAGAAACATTTAAAACAGGAGAAATGAGAAGAAGTGACTCAGGCAGAATCTGGATGAGAGGCAGGAGAATCAGCAGTCCTGACCTGCCACCTCACTTCTCTGCTATCACACCATCACGGAACACCCATGATAATCACTCAGGGAGCAGTCAAAAAGCCCTGGTGCCTGCACATTGTTCTCGGAGGTAATGATTTAATTGATCAAAAATACGTCTTGAGCATCAGGGTTTTTAAAACTTATTTAATTATTTATTTATTTATGAAAAGTTATTAGTGACTCTGCAGAACCAGTAGAATTGATCATCACCGCCTGGGTGTCAGTGAGAGATCGGGGCAAGTCTGCACTAAGTCTTACTTCTGACAAGACATAAAATCACATCAAACAGGGACAGCCCGGAATTTTTTTGGTTGTTTTGATGTGTTTCCTGCAGTACTGACTCCCTGGTCTTCAATCTCCTGACATGGAATTTCATCACAAATGGTTCCACCAATGAAATACTCCCTAAAGTAATGTCACTTTGAGCCCACACACTTAGGTTTATTTTGAAGCAAAGAGCATTTGGCTGAGAGGCTAAGACACCAGTTAGGAAGTCTGTGTCCCACAATGGAATGCTTCCTATGAGTCCTGCTTCCAATTCAGCTTCTTGTTGATGCGCGCTCTGGGAGGCAGTGAGTTAAAACTCAGGTACTTGGGTCCCTGTCACCCTGGTGGGAGACCTGAACTGAGTTCTGGATTCCTGGTTTTTTTCTAGCCCAGCCCTGGCTGTTGAAGGCATTTAGGAAGTGAAGCCTCTGATGGAAATTCCCTCTCTGTCTCCCTGTCTCTACCTTTCAAATAACATAAAAACATAATAATAATAATAATAATAATAATAATAATAATAATAATAATAATAAATTAAATTAAAACATACCACAGCAAAACATGTCACTTTGATGCAGTGTCTATTTTGAGTTAAAGGCACCTGAAAATAGCAGGTACAAGATCACTCTGACCTTCATGCTGTTTCTTAAAAAATGAAGTGATTTCATGTGAAAGCTGCACTGCATCACTGGAAACAAAGCAACAGTGTTACTACCAAGACAGGAAGCAGAGGCTGAGGGATTAATGCATAGATGCTATTACAATAACTTGCATCTTCTACTACCCTGGCATAATTTAGTTGCTTTCCCATGACTATATATTTTGTCCAATTCAGCATGAAACTATATAGCTCTTTGAGTTTCCATTTCCTTAGGAAGGCTCACGTGCCACATAAAGCCTGTGTTCCATCAATTTTCATGTTTTTTCCTGTTTATCTCTCTTATAGTAATTTAATTCTCTGGCACAGCCAAAACAACAAAAACAGCTAAGAGGGCAGAGGTAAATGTTTGCCTTTCTACAACTTTAAATTCAGTTGCTCATGAATTTCATCCAAATAAGCTAAGCTATAGAAATAAAACCAAGAATCCCTCAATGTAAAATCAGGGTAGTGGAGATTTTCAGAATGCTGATAAGTCTGAAAACCTTAAAACTTTGCCCTAGAGTATCCTCGGTAAGCGAGCCAAGGAAACAAAATGCCGAGGTGAAACCAGGCTTCCTGGAAGACTTGATCATGAACAGAGGAGGACGATTCATACAGATACAGGATAACTTGGTTTGATGACTTGCACAATTTACTGAGAATTAAGCTTTAAGAGATATGGAACTCTCTGTGACAAAGGGAAAATAATGCTACACACTGTAATGATTAGTTTCAGGGTGATTGCCCTGTAGGTGCCTTGTCTTCAGTGCGGTCAAGGTGGTCTTGCAGGTCTGATCTAAGCAATTTACAAAATCCATAGAACTTGTACCTACTCATACATACATTTCCACAGTAGGAAATTTCCTATTCTTTCTCTTTCATCAGTCTCAAATCCACAAAATGTAACATATCAAGTGTATGGATGTTTAAATAAAGTATTTCTTTTCTACTCAATGGGGGAAGAATTAAGCTTAAGTAATTATAAATTTCTGGTTCTAATAATCCACTTGTATTTCTATGCAAATGGTTAAAATTCTCAAAACATTTTGAGTTGCTTTTGCTTTTTAATATTCAGCACTTAAAAATATTAGGAATTACATGACCATATAGAAGTCTTTCCTTTAGTTATTTTCCATACCCTTTTTTCCTACTTAAAAATATTGCTAAGTAGGAAAGTGGCCTGACATTCAGCTAACTGTGATGCCAGCCTACTCTGCAATGTTATGTCTGTGACTTCCATGGAATTTAATTCCTTTTACCCAGGACTCCCACTGATTTTAATATCATGTGCTAGAAAAATGACAAAAAGAAAAGAAATGCAATAGGCTCTTTCCACTGGTTTGTAAGTTAGCCTTTGAAAAACAGTTGTAGCACAGAAATTTTCCTATTTGGGCTTAAACATCTGATTACCTCGTATTTTTGTTGAGGAATTAAAGAGAGCAGTAATCACAGCAAGGTAGTGAGAATGGAGCATTTTGTAGTACTTCAGTGCGTGAACTCTCTGCCTGCTCTCTGACCCGGTCTCTAGTTTCTGTCACATTGTTTATGCATTTATATTCTTCACATCCTTCCAAGCTCTTGGGATGAACAATGAGAATTTTGCTTTACTTCTTTCCTCTCTGTCAGTTCTATGCATAGTAAGGAATGCATGGATCTCAGATCCCACCCAGACTGTGAGTACTCTGCAGCCTTCCAGTACTTCAGTTTCCTACTTTTGGCTAGAGGTGGGAGGCATAGAGTAGAGATGATATTCTTAGATTACATATGATATATGATATCTAGAAAATATTGTTACATTACCTATAATAATGACTACACTCTCAAATATCTAGTCACAAATTATTTCAGTATAAGACAGTGGCAAGATAGGCAAGCAATCTGGGAGTGGGGGGATCTTTATAATTAGCAGAGTCATAAGCGTTGGCTATCTGCTGTAGGTGCAGTAGATGTTAGCCACAGGGAACCCTGCCCCCTTCCCACCATGCACTGTTAGGAACTTTCTGGCAGGCTGTGCCTAGTGGAGAAGATTTAGGGCAAGAACAGAAGCCTTCTTGCATTAGTATCTGCCCTTAGTAACTGGGGTCACAGAGTCCCCTCTTTGGTTCTGGAGGGGAAAGTTACATCACCATCTGTGAGGCTCTCTGTTGCCGCCACCACAAAGATGTGCCTTGGGCTCTGATGAGGAGAAAACTACCTGAATGAGAGGATATCAGCAAACACCAGTCCCCAGAAAGAGTGAAAGACTTTAGCAAAAAAGCAGCGCAAAGATTCCATAGCAATAAACTCTATTTTCTGTTCTTCAGGCTGCATTTGTTTTTTAAGATTTAGTTTTTATTTATTTGAAAGGCAGAGTAACAGAAAGGAGGAGACAGAGAATCTTCATCTGCTGATTCATCCCCCAAAAAAACCTCAGTGGCTGGGACTGAGCCAGGCCAAAGCCAGGGGCTTCTTCCAGGTCTCCGATGTGAGCACAGTGGCTCAAGCACTTCAGCCATCCTTTGCTGCTTTCCCAGGCGTATTAGCAGGGAGCTAAATCAGATGTGGGGCAGCTGGGATTCAAATCAGAACCAACACTCTTATGGGATGCTGGCATAGCAGATGGCACCTTAACTGGCTATGTGCCACAGGGCAGGTCCCTGTTTGTCTTAAAGTCGGGTGTGCACAAGAGAAGTGTGTGCATGTGTCTGTGTGGGGAAAAAAAGAGGAGTGAAAGGCAACCCTAAAAGAGAGATTTATGTTTTCTTTTTGTTTCAAGAAAGAATGAAAAAAAAAAAAGCCTAATAGTATTCTAAGGACAGATATAGTCTCCCCATGCTCTACACAGGATTGTGACAGCAACACAGTTCAAGTGTTGTGATTCATACTGGGTGTATCACATTCAGGTCTTACTCAGAACTGTAAAATGTGATGACTTTTAGATAAAGCATTTCTTGTTAAAATTAATATTATTTGGAAAATTAAGGAAGCCAAATGCAATTAAGAAAAAGAAAGAAACGTGGATAAATAACTACAGACATAAAAGACCAATTTCTTTTTCTTTCTTCTTTTCTTAAAGAAATAAAAGATTAAGATATGCTGATGTCTGTGACTTCAATGGTCTGGTTCAAGTTTGCTCATTTTATCTGCAGTTTTCCTTTTCTCTCTTTCTCTCTCCACCTCTCTCTCTCTCCACCTTTCTCTCTCTCCAACTCTCTCTCTCTCTCTCTCTCTCTCTCTCTCTCTCTCTCACACACACACACACACACAATCTGGTCATCTCTGGTAACATTCTTCTCTGAAAAAAATTAGAATGGCAAGAGAGGGGACTTAAAAAGATTTAGGAAAAAAAGGTAGCAAAAGGAGAAGTCCCTTAGAATTAGCCTAGAGCAAACATGAGATTCCTTTACAAGAAGTTCAAAAGAAAATCTAAGGCTACCTATTGTAGCACAACATCATTTTTTTCATTTGGACCAAGAATTTGATTATCTCCCTTCTACCAAAGCACACTTCTGAGCTTTCAGCTCTGATACATGTCTGCCTCACTCTTGCAAATGGGCTAAGATATTTACTTCTGACTCATGAGGAAGTTTCACTTGAACTGCTCTAAAGGGATGCATTTTTTGGTAAAGGTTTGCTGACTTAATTATTGTCTACAAAACACATAACAAAGATAGCTCTCTCTATTTCAACACATTATAGTTAGTGTACTAAATGGCGTTTGACACATGAACAGTCCATCCAAAGGAAGACAAGCACAAGTTAGAAATATAACAGAAGGTTCACAGGTAAACTAAGATTCATATATTACTAGCAGTTGTTAATTTCCTAGACAGGACAAATAAGCTATTTGCCAACTACTCTGACCTATTTTGAAAAATCCCAGAATGTTTAACACACAAATTTCCTTCCCGAGGGACTCCCCGTGGTGTTATCTGTGGCTCATAACCTTCCCATTCTGGCTATAGCAAATAGACTATACGTTTTGTTGGGGAACTGAAAATGATCATCACAAAAACTAGTAATTGGGCAGGTTACAGATTTTTTTAAGACTTTGACAAAATCACAGTTGAGGTAATGGAGCAGAACATACAAGAGATGACAAAGTAGAAATCATAGTTCATCAGAATCCATCCAACACCAGAGGCATAGAAGTGGAAAGAAGAAGAAGAAGAACAAATGAAAGATGCCTCCAAGAGCAAAAAGATGCAGAGCATAGTTGAGTCATCAAAATGTAGAGAATGAGCATTGCGGTATTTCAGGTAAAGCTGCTCTCTGTGATCTCGGCATCCCATTTAGGCACTGATTTATGTACCAGCTATTGCATTTTCAATCCATCTCCCAACGTGGCCTGGAAAAAGCAGTGGAAGATGGCCAAAGTGCTTGAATCCCTGTCACCCACATGGGAGATCCAGATGAAGCTCCTGGTTCCTGGCTGAGGCCTGGCCTAGTCCTGATCATTGCGACCATCTGGGGAGTAAACCAGCTGGATCTCTGTCTCTAAAACTCTGACTTTCAAGCAAGCAAAAAATAAATAAATCTGGATATTTTTTCTCAAGATAAAATGACAGATAAATGCGTTGGGGAACCACAAAGACTTATTGCCACAGTAACAACTTAGACTGAAGAATTTCCCCAATTACCATTTTTCTGAGGACTGACTACTGGATCCCAGAATATCCCAATAAATCCCCATGACCTTACATGTACATATGCTAGCAACCTAAAGGAGTTTACCTAACACTTCTTCATCTGTGATGAGTTTTAAAATATCTTTTAAATAGTTTCCATACAATATGCCATGACTTGATTGCATATTTAATGTTTGCACTTTGTCATCACAATTATCTGCCTTGGAGTGAAAAAAAAAAATGAACGGGGGGGGGGGTGATCAGGAGCAATCCTAACAACCTCTTAACAGGAGGTCATGCACATGGAGTTGTGGGGGGGGGAGGACCACAGAGTGGAGCAGGAGGACAGGAGGAGGCTTGTATCCCAACCCTGAAGACTCCCAGATCCTCATCAAGGACTATCAGTACGAGCACCGAGGACTACATCCCAACTGCCAAGGAGACCATGGGGAAATGGAGTGCCTTCGGAGGCCAAGAACTCTGAGGTCACCCACCCCCATTTGGATCTACCACATGGGATGGAAGAAGCCCAAATCCTGCCTTGCAGGATCCAATGTCATCAGAACAACAGCCAGGATCCCTGAGCGGTCTGCAGAAACAGAAGAACAATAAACTTCCTTCGGGACTAGGGAGAGGAGCTTTCTCTGGTCCTTGCCTGGTTCCGACTTTGGGTCCCCACCCTCTCTTGTAATGACCATCAGGATCGCTCCAGAAACCCCCCAAAACAAACAAACAAACAAACAAAAACTAGAATAGATAGAGAACAACAAGGAAAGCTTAGAAACAGACAGGAAACGGTCAGCGGGGATGCACTTATAACTCACTGGGTGGGGAACAAAGATTAGTTACTCCTCACTGGGGTACTGAAGATTTCTCTGCACACCCCTCCTAAAACTGTTCACCTAAACTGTTGACATATGTCTTGTTAGAGTTATAGTTAGACTACCCAAAAAACAGCCAGGTTCAGCAAAATCATGCTTCAATGCTATAAACTGCTAAATGCTAAAATTAAAATAGACATTAGACAGCTGAATAGTAATCTATAGCCATTTTAACGTGTATAGAATCCGGTTGCATATAAACTAATAATTGAAATGTCAATGTGGAAGTCACAGGATGTGGTTCAGAACTTGCATTCTTTTTTTTTCTCTTTTAACATATTGGTTACTCAATACCATGTCAACTAATTCCATAACGTTATAAATTGTTACTGATGTAATGTCAGGGCTTTTGATTGATCGGGATGATACTCTGCCGGCTCTACCTTCAGACCAGAGATGGTCTCCCCAAGAAACCGTTGAACTTATCTGGACAATAAGATGCTGGACTTTATGCTTGGTAGATGCTTGCAATGAAAGAATCTCAACTGAATTTGAACTGTGGTAATGCAACAAGGTGGAGGAATCCACCATGAGGGGGGAGAGGGGGGGAGAAACCCAGTGCCTCTAAAACCGTGTCACATAATGCAATGTAATCAATAAAAAATAAATAAATTAAAAAAAATGAACCTTCATTTCCTAAAAGTTTCTATACTCATGTAAATAGACAATGGCATAAATTAAATACTTCAATACAATTCCCAAGATGAAGTCAATGTGTATTATTTAATGAGAATCAACTCTTTTCACATTATAGCTCGACTCTTACTAACTAATGTGTACTCTTTATTTTGTGCCTAGACACTTGTAGAGCATCAGATTCTCAATGTAGTGGTATTGCTTGAAATAAGAGGGCTGCTTCTGGGCCCGGCGTGGCCTAGTGGCTGAAGCCCTCGCCTTGAATGCCCCGGGATCCCATATGGGCACCGGTTCTAATCCTGGCAGCTCCACTTCCCATCCAGCTCCCTGCTTGTGGCCTGGGAAAGCAGTGGAGGATGGCCCAATGCATTGGGACCCTGCACCCACGTGGGAGACCCGGAAGAGGTTCCTGGTTCCTGGCTTCGGATCGGTGCGCACCGGCCATTGTGGCTCACTTGGGGAGCGAGTCATCGGATGGAAGATCTTCCTCTCTGTCTCTCCTCCTCTCTGTATAACTGACTTTGTAATAAAATAAATAAATCTTAAAAAAAAAAAAAAAGAGGGCTGCTTCTGCATGCAGTGGGATTCCGGGTGGAAGCAGGAAAGGCAAGATGGATCTGGGCCACTGACTGCCCTCTTCTCGACAGAGTAGAAGAAGCACCAGTGTGTCCTACTGATGTGGGAAGAATGATTTTCAAATATTTCTCATTTCACTTCAACAATATTGAATGATGTCTACAGCTTGCAGGTTCTCATTGACACTATGTGACTCACCTGAACTAGTCATGAAACTATTGTTCCCTTTAAAAATGTTGCATTTATGTTTGTTTTATTGAAAACCGCAGAGAGACAGAAAGAGATCTTCCATCCTCTGGTTTACTCTCCAAATGCCTGCAAATATTAGAACTGGGTTAGGCAGAAGTCAGGGGTGTGAAATTTAAGTCTCAGTTCCATGTGGAAAACAGGCCCAAGAACTTGAGGTGTCGCTGGCTGCCTCCTGGTTTGCGCATTATCAGGCAACTAGGCAAGGTAGCAAAGCATGCACTTCACCCAAGGCCGTCCAATATAGGATTTCAGTGTCCCAAGTGGCAACTAAATTAGCACACCAAACAAAGCCAATGACATCTCAGAGTTATCTAAAACACTCAAATAACAACCTTGGAACTCTCTTCCCCTCATTGGGGTCTGTAAGGTGTCATCAAACGACTGTCTCTCATTCCTGGGTTCTGATAGGTTTACAGCAAGGAGCAGACCCCTCCTCTTCCCCTACTGTGGACACAGGAAAAAAAAAAAAACTGAACTATTTGTCCTACACATACTTCTCCATATCTTGACCCTCTCCACCCTAATTGGGGGCCCACATGGCTGTGTATCCCTCTCAACTGTGTACACAATAGTAAAAAAATAAATTAAATTTGAAAAAAATCAGTGCACCAAATACCCACCCTATTTCTTCCTTTAAAAAGCTTATAGATCTTATAGGGAAATGATATTTCTCAGGAACGAAAGATAATTCAGCTGGATAATACAATAAAGTACCCAAGAAAACAAAGTTGACATGAACTACCATAACTAGTGGAAACTATTATTTTCATTCTTTAAGAGGTGCATTTGTTCCTTAGACACAGAATGTAAACATATACCAAAGGTGGTCAATAGCAAGTCTTGGAGATCACAAGACACAAAACACATGAAATATTTTAAGTAAGGTTAGTCATGATCCAAGATCAGTCAATTTTTGCTCATTTAAATCAATACTAAAACATCTATCTTATGTAGTTCAAATAAACTTTCACCACTTGACACATTTTTAAAGTGTATGTATGTTTTAAGACATCATCACACTGGCATTGTACTAATTTCTGAAGTCTTTGCACAATTTTCACAAGATTAAGTGCCATGCCCTGGGCTGTGCATGTCACTTTCCTTTACTTATAGAGAGATCAGCGCAGATAGGGATTGGCAGTATTTTGAGATTCTTGTTCATAGTATCATTTAACAGTACCTTTAGGAGTAATAAAATAGAGAAAGCAGATTTCACAGGCAAGTGATTGATAAATTTGGTTATGAAAGTTGAAGAAATTTGCAGAAAACAGAGTCAGTGTCTGTGTTTGATCAACTTCACAGTGTTTAACATCAAGTTTTTATTTGAGGATAAAAGTACAGGGTTTTGTTTAGCCTAGTGGTTAAGACACTGGTTAAGATGCCTGCAGCCTGCATTGGGGTACTGGGTTCAACTCTCAGCTCTGGGGCCTGGCATGGTAGCCTAGCGGCTAAAGTCCTCGCTTTGAACGTGCCGGAATCCCATCTGAGTGCCAGTTCTAATCCCACGCACTGCTTCCCATCCAGCTCCCTGCTTGTGACCTGGGAAAGCAGTCGAGGACAGCCTAAAGCATTGGGACCCTACACCCACATGGGAGACCTGGAAGAGGTTCCGGGCTCCTGGCTTCGGACTGGCTCACCTTCAACAGTTGTGACCACCTGGGGAGTGAATCAACAGACAGAAGATCTTCCTCTGTCTCCCCTCTTCTCTGCACATTCAACTTTTCAATTTAAAAAAACAAACAAACAAACTCTGGCTTCTGACTCCAGCTTACTGCCAATGCAGACCACGGAGAAGTAGGCTATGGTCCAGGGAGTTGGGTTCCTACTACTCACGTAGAGATCTTGACTCTGTTCCTCACTTTTGGTTTCAACACAATAGCATCCTTTGTAGGTGTGTGGGAAGTTAATCAGAAGATGGAAGCTCTTGCCCTCTCAAACAAGCATTTTTCAAAAGACAACAGATTTGTATCCCACAGTCTATTTTGTGTCTTCAGTTGCAGGAAGTTAACACCATACAGCAAAACAAGAACATGGGACTTCCTTTGATCCTTCTACCAGCTGAAATTGTGCCAAGAAACAAGAATAATTCTGGTGTGGGTAAGCAGATGGAATAGGGTCAGATATAAGGAGTAAAAGAAAATGACCACAGAGACCTAAGTAGCAATTAGAACACCTTCTGCCTGCCATGTTGTTGCCAGATGATTGCCTATCAGCTCAGAGCCCCCTCTCCTATGCCTGGCACATCATGTTGGAGCTAGACTATGTGAAAATTCATCCTTCACCACTGGAAGGTGCTGTCAGAACTGCAAAAAATGGAAGATTATTTTTTGACTCTTGTGTGCCTTTTCTTGGTTTCCTCACTCTGTGAATGGTAATGGCAGTGTATGGAATTTAAAGCAGCCCTTCCTTCTAATTTGTCGGTTCAGATCATGGTTATCTCAATGCTGGTCTCAGCATAGCAAACCCTGGTTGGAGACTTCCTGTTTGCAAATTTTGGCTTGGAGTTCTCTGTGTATTAGCCTGGCAAAGCATGACTTCCTACATCATCCACAGTCTGTAATTACTCTTCTCTGACAAAATTTGAACACTAGTCTTGAGAAGAGAAACACACTTCAAAATGTATTCCTTTTTGGGTCTCTCTTAGCCCTATATTATTTTGCTTAGTTAATATTTCTTTTTGCTCTTTTTCTCCTTCTTCTTCTATTCTTTCTTTATTTTCTCCTACTCCTTCCTTCTTCTGTTTTCCCTCTTTTCTGCCTCTTCTTTCTCTAATCCTTCTTCTTTTTTAAAGATTTATTTTATTTAAAGGTAGAGTTACAGAGAGAGGAGAAAGAGAAGTCTTCCACTGCTGGTTCACTTCTCAAATGGACAAAATGGCTGGAGATGAGCTGAAGCCAGGAGCTTCAGGAATTTGAGTCATCCTCTGATGCTTTCCCAGGTTATAAGCAGGAAGCTGGATTGGTAGTGAGGCAGCCAGGACTCGAACCTGTGCCCATTTCTGCTAGTGATGCAGAAAGAAGCATAGCCTACTATACAGGGTACTGATCCCTTCTGTTTTTTCCTCTTCCTTTTCTTTTTCCTCTATTTTTCTTTCCTCCCCTTTTCTCTCCCCCCTTTATTCTCTTTCTCTTTTTTCTCTTCCTCTGTTTCCTTCCTTCCTTCCCTCCTTCCTTCTTTTTCTCTACTTACCTCTTTTTTTTCATGACCTTCTTTGCTGAAATCACAGTATGTTATCTGTCTCCTGATTGGACACTCACAGATCTGCCTTTCAAGCTATAGCCATCTTTTTGAAAATGTCTAACTCATTGGATTTGTATGTCCATACTTACATGTCCAATCAATGTTTCCAAATAAAAGTCTGTATTGAAGACTGAAATTCTATGACTGTGGTCTCCATTTCAAAATGATTCTAGAATTTTGATTCTTAGTGTTTGAATTTCTCAAATAGATTTGGCCATAGAAATCCTGAACAGAGAATTTTTAAAAATAGGACTGGTGTGATTTAAAGGACATGACTGGTATGATTTGCTGGAATCCTTCTATGTAGTGCCAATTCTAGTCTAAATGGATCATTTATATAAATAGTTATTTAATAAAAATGCTTTGTCATTAAGTGTTTGTGGATATGTATATACATACATATGTGACTAAAATAAATGGAAGGACATACATGTCTGTAAATGAGCTTAATTCTCTAGCATTCATTACTGCCACTGAGATCAGCTGTGCTAAACTCTACTACAAATTACAAACTTTCATCTATGGCAACTACAATTTTTTTCTTAGGAAAACTCTGTTGTGTTTCCTGAACTCATTGAGCTGAGAAAAAATATATGTGCACTTTTATTTTAGATACTTTCTAGTCTATGAAAAAGACACTCTTGCCCTTTGCTTTCTCTCTACAGAGCTATTGTCTCCTAGTTCTATCCTCCTCTTCTAAAAGCCCTGTTTCCTTCCTCTGAATCATTCTCAGTTCAGCAAAAATGGCTTTTACAAGTGGCCATGATGTCACCCATTTCAGACGCATTCTGACACAGATTAAGGGCCATACTTTAGTTAGGTACCCACCCACAGATGTTATGCTTGTAATTAGCAGCTTTCATTAAAAGGTCTGGCCTTTGGCAGCATTATCTCATTAGCGCTTGTAAATTCTTCACACAGAAGTAGGTGTCAAATGTCACAGAATCAGTTTTACAGAAAATGAGGGCCAAGGCCCAGGAAGCTCCTGCTGTCCTGCGCTGCCCTCCGAGCATAGCAGAGGAGCTGAGCCGAGAGGCTATCCATTGTGTTTGGCCACTCTCTCAGAAGACCATGGACTTAACTGGACCACCATCATCATCCTTCCTAAGTAGCGAGCACCTGTACTCCATGAATTCCACTTAACTTCTAATCTTTGTCCTGGGTCCAGAGATGGAAAGAGAGAAACAGAAGGCCTCCAAGCTCTTTTTGCCATCTTGGAGCCTCTCTGGAGGCCTCGTGGGGACAAGACTTCTAAAAACAAGTACTGTTGCAAGACTGTGGTGCAGGACATTTTTTTGGTTGGTAAAGTGAGGTCTCCCAAATTAAACTGAGCACACAGCTCTTCCTAAAGTTAAAAGTGTTAATGCCTGAGACGGAACTGAATTCTGCTTAGCAGAGAGATGTACTTACCTGTTGAAATCCAAGAACAGCACAGTGATTGCTAACAGTAAACCCAGCAGCACCTGAGTAATGTGCGACGGGGTAACTTGTGCTCATGTAAACAGAGGCATAGCTCATTCCAAATCCCAACGCAACCTTCCTGTGAGGCCACTATGGAACCTGTGTGACACCGTACCCTTCAAGGATTTAAACTACTGCATAGGTAATAAATAATAATAGATTTGTTCTCTTGTAAACGAAGGAAGAAAAATAAAGAATGAGTGAATTGAAGGAAGGAAGCATAAAAGAAAGGATGGGCCTTTGAAAAGAGCTGACTGAACAAAAAAAAGGTATGTTCACATAAGTTAGTAAAAGTATCCAAAGACCAAAGGAAGGAACAGGCCTTCTGAACTTTCACTTCACTTTGCATTCCAGACCTCTGGGAGAGGAGCATTTCAGGCTTCACTTATGATCCTGAAGTTTCTTGCTCTCTGTACTTTGGTTTTTTCCGTAGGACAGGTTAGCTATCACAAGAACTCTGACAAACCCTTTTTCAACAGGCCTTGCAGTGCAAATTCTGCCATCTAGTGGTCTGAAAGAAATCCAGCGACAGAGGCCCAAACATTGATGAAAGTAATTGCCAGTCAACCTGTCGTTTTACATACAAAATGAGATAACAGGTTAATTCTAAAGTCGACTTCTTGCAACATTAAAAACGATTCAGCTTTTAGGGCTTGTTTATTTTCAATTTGTTCGAAAGACAGAGATCTTCATTTTGTTGGTTCACTCTGCAGACACTAACAGCCTGATGTGGGTCAGGTTAAAGGCCAGAGCTCAATCCAGGTTTTCCATGTGGGTGGCAGGGACCAAGTATTTACCCAATCAGCTGCTGTCTCACGGGTTGTGGATTACCAGGAAGCTGAGTGGGAAGCAGAGGTGGGACTCGAAACCAGACATCCTAACAAGTGGATGTGGGCGTCCCAAGTGGTGTTTAGTCTCTTCCTCAAATGCCTGCACCTCTATCAATTTTTAAAATATGCTTTTATCATATCCAAGTTTACTCTTAGTGGTAATTAGCTCAGAATGCAACTACAGATATTAAATAATATGTGTTAAATAAGATTTATTAACATTGCTAGCAGCATTTTTAGCATGATATTGAAAAACTTAATACAGGAATCTCTTCATCAAAATTCAAAGTAATTTCCACCTATTATCTATGTTTCCCCTACAAGAACTTTGTGAAGCAAAAAATGCATCCATCATTAGCCCATTTTATGGGTGCCATTATTGAGAATGATGTAGTCACTTGATATATGAGTCTTTCCTGTCTCTTATACACTGGATTCTTCTTCAATCTTTTCTTTTCAATCTAGTGTATAGAAACAGTGTTGTCCTTTTTCATTGCAAGGTAAAGTGCACTTCTTCCCCAAGAAGGGTTATCTGAGCAGGGTTACCAGTACAGCACCTCCAGGCCAGTGCTGAAGACCACCTGTCTTTCCAAGGGGCCTGAACAAAAGATTCTTGTCACCTCTTCCCTTCTTTTTTCCTTTCCTCTTTTTCCCTTTCTGTCCTTTTTGTTAAAAATAAATTTTTGTTGAATATTATCAAGTAACGAGTCCAATGTTGGGCCCCAAATAAACATATTCTTCATGTTGGCCTACTTACTTTGGCTTTCAGCTTTGTATCTCCCTGTAACTAATAAGTCACCAAGGATACACTGGTTGAAGACCACAGGTAACAAGAACATTTGATGGAGACTTCCATTGTCTTAGCCTCTTCTGGGATTAATGATTGGGGACCATTTCTTACTATGTATTTTGAAGCTCACAATATATGTAAAAGTAATTGCTTGTGCTGACTTTGTTTCTACTGGAGAACCCCAGTTTCCTTTTATTTTTATGATTAAAATGTATTTTATATTACAGGAAGACTGGGACCTGATAAACAAAAGGCCCAGGGGATCTGCCAACTAGAAAAATCAACATAACCCAATCATTTCCATTTATGTATTTCAACTGTTCACTTTCCATTACTACCTATCTTTCAGTGGTTGGTATTATTGTATTGTAGTGGGTTAAGCTGCCACTTGCAACACTGGCATCCCATATGGGCAACAATTCAAGTCCCTGCTGCATCACTTCCAATCCAGCTCCTTACTAACGTCCTGATAAAAGCAGCAGATCATTCAAGTGCTAAGACCCCAGCACCCATGTGAAAGATCTGCGTGAAACTCCCAATTCATGGCTTCAGCATGACCCAGCCCTGGCCATTGAGATCACTTAGGAGGGTGAACCTTACTAGTTGGAAGACCTCTATCTCTGTATCCCCCTCTCCTGCTGTAACTCAGCCTTTCAAATAAATAAATAAATCTTTTTAAAAAATTGGTTTGGTAAAAAATTTATTTTTCAAACAACTTCTGTAAATATTGAAAGGATTTTCTTACTTTTTTTTTTAACCTACTTAGAGCTAGGATAAAAGTCATTGCCTAAGATTGGAGGACACCTGCCTCCAATTCCAACCTTATAACTCACCAGTCGTGAAATAATAAAAGCAGTAAAACAAATGAGTGGAAAAATCTTTCATTTGGATTATGCTTTTTTCATACATACTATTATTTAATTTTCATAACCTTATTTTGCTATCCATTTTCTTATCCATCTACTTTAGAGGGTTACTGTGACAATTAAAGAATAAAAGACATTTAAAACCAGAAAACACTAATGAGTGATATCCTACCATTCACATGAGAGTCAGTTTGGCCATGTTTAACTATGTAACAGATCAGAGAAAAAGAATGCAACTGACTTAATTGGTTAATTGTGTCAATCTGGAGGCAACATACCAAGTTCTCCTAAATATCTCAAACCCGATTGTGCTTTCTCCCATAAATTAAAAACACTAAGTAAACAACTAGATGCTTTCAGATTAAAGAAATATTGGCTACAGATCTATTTCCCAATTGAGTAAGAAATCTGAGCTAGTCCTGGACGATTCCAAGTTGTTTCTCGTCTATCAGGGCAGTCAAACATCTTAGAGTGGACGCAGTTACCGGAAGCTGTATTTTCCCCTGGGGACCTGCTCCTCTGGGAATGACTACATAGCATTCTCTGACAGTGCCAAAGACTATTCCCTTCGTTCCAAAGGAAACAGCTACAGGAAGAAATTGATTTGGAACACAAACATTAAAATGTTACTTTATTATACTCTTCTTTTGTTTACTTTCCCCGGGATATTTTCCTCACAGTGAGGCATATTCTCCACACACATCATGTGGTCAGGAAAATCTATAGATACTCAAATGCCTGAAAGCATTTCCCTTTCGGTTCACAGTGCTTTACGTGCAGAAATAAAATGCTTTTCAATCACAACCGCCTCTCTCAGCATCTGATGCCAGGCACAGATGGAACCCGTCCAATCACAGTAGAAAATCCTCAAGCTCAGAAAGAATCAAAGATTTTCAAAACATTCTGTCAGAGTAAAAAAATGCACTTACCTGGGCAATTATGTCAGCAATTTCTGAATAACTGTGGCAGCGTCTCACACAGGATCGAGCCAGAAAGTCTTCTATCAGCCTTGTTCCAATGCCGTAACCCCTGTGGATCAAGAAGAGCACTGTCTGAAAACAATGCCTGACTAATTAGCAAAGTCTGTCAGCTGAAGAATTGTTCCATATGTTCAGCATTTGCACAAGCAGATAACAAACTAAACCCAAAGTGACAACCTTTGGAAGTGGGCAGACTGCCAAAGCCGAGAAAGAGTATCTGATCCACATAATAGTCATCTGGCTAGAAAAGAGATTGAATTAAATCTAATTTTGCTAATCAAAAATAAAGAAGACAGGTATCCATAGCCTAGTGTTTCCCATGGGTAATCAGCTTTCTCATCATTTGCCATGGACAAAACCGAATGACAGTGTAGCTAACTTCTCTGCCCTAGGTGTGATATCTGATGCTCATTCTCTGAGCACGGTTATCACAGAGGAAATGCAGGCATTGTCAGGATGGGCTTTAGATAGAGGGGGGAAGAAGGGAATAGAGAAGTCACTGTTCTGTTGGCAGTAAAGGTTTCAGCAGCTAGGACTTTGTTGTTTACAGGGGAAAAAAAGTCAAGTCCAGAAAACTTATGTGTCATTACAGAAACACCCAAACTATAGCAGGTGGGGGAAGATAAACACATCACCCAGTAACTCCACTAATTAGAAAAGTTTAAGCTGTACCTGAAGCACAGTTCTGCAAGCCTTTTTCTGAGATACAGTAACAATGCCTTACTCTCGCTTCTCAGTAGAAACTACTAAAGAAATCCTATCTGCAGCCCCCCAATATCTCACTCTTTGATTAGTCTGTTGAAACATTGACTAGCTAACACTCAATTAGCTAACCAGAGATGGCTTTTTAAGTCAAATAAACCTATTTTCTTTGTTTTCCACTACTATTCTACAAACAATGCAAATTTAACACCAGTAAACTAAGATGAGGTAAATATTAGAAATGCTGTTAGACACTTCAGCGTGATCAAGTATAAAATAACTTTAATAGCTTCCATAGCTAAAGAAAGTCATGGGACGAAGTAGCTGGCAAAGTCAAAAGTGAAGGAGTGTGAAGTTTTATGTTTATGCTCCTCACCACTTTAGATGAAATGCAAAATAATAAATTAGCAAATACATAAATAGCAAAAATATTTTCCTAAGAGGAAAAAGGTGACTAAGCTCCTAGAAAGGGAAGAAAACATAGTCAAAAAGAGAGAAAATATAAAAAAGATTTTCATGTTTTTTTCAGCATTCTAGCTGAAAACACAATGAACCTTTCTAAAAAGCTTTTAAAAACCAGACAAAATTTCCTCTTCAAACTGCTTAAGTCGTACATATTTTCCAGTCATTGTTAAAGTCAGGATCCATAATTAAGAGGTTCAAAAATATTGACAGGTATTTTATTTTTGTTTGGCAGTAATCTGATGATCATATAATTATTTTGAGAAAATTAAAGGATTGAATTTGTGTAGGAGGGATCTTCATTAACAAAGATAAGGAGATGGGTTTTATTTAAACAGGAAGGAGTGGACTTTCATATCTAATGTTTTTAAGAAGGCAAGAACAGTAACAGTGAAAAAGAAAATTCAAACACAAAAAAAGTTCTACATGAAAAAAGAAATTTCCTTTAACCTGTGCAATCTGCTCCCAGTCTTCCTCCTAAGTAATTCTTCCCATATTTCTCCACATAGTGTTTAACCTATGTTTCTATGACAAGGGAGTCATGTTAGAATAAAAAACCTCCTGAAGAGTCAAACTAGATATTTCACCATATTTCTGAAAGAACAATTTACAATTTCAGTTTTACTTCATCCGTTGCTTGAAAATGGCTGGCAAAGAAATGATTTCAACTAAAAGGCAAACATTTCACACTTCATCTTCATGGCACAAGAAATTCCTTCCTATTTGTGCTATCAAGCTAAATGGCAGTTGTAAGCAAGGATGTTCAGGTGTCAGATGGGAGTCACTGAAGTGGAAGAAGAGTCAGTGAAGCCAGCAGAGGTGGGAAAATGCAGATGACATTAACAAACAGCAGACATCATACAAGGATGAAAGACTCCTACTTGCATTTTGTCTAAATATTTGTTCACATCTTCATCTTTTTCATAATCCTTACACAGTTGGGCAACCAGAGCTCCATAGGTGAGGACAAAGAGATCTTTGTTCTGCAGAAAAACAGATAATTTTATGTTACAAGCCAAGTTACAACAACATACTACTATATTTGTTTTCAAATAAAATGTTTGGCAGCAGCATTAGACAACATGCCTAACTTTATTCATCATTTTATTATTGCAACAATTCTCACTTTTGAGAACAAACTTAAATCATGTAAGTACAAAAACATCTTTCTATGCATTTGCTTACATAATTTGTGACATTTTTATGAAGGAAGGATTTAAAATAAAAAAGATTCCAGTGGAAAGGTAGATTTACAGAGAGAAGTAGAGACAGAGAAAGATCTTCAGTCTGCTGGTTCAATCCCCAAATGATGCAATAACCAGAGCTGAGTTTATCCGAAGCCAGGAGCTAGAAACCAGGAGCCAGGAGCTTCTTCGAGTCCTGCATGCGGGTGCAAATTCCCCAGGGTATTTTAAAAGAAAAAAAAAAAGGACAAAATGACTCAAAAAATAAAACATGGGCTCCCATGAAATATATAATTTGATTCATAAGTTGTCCTTGTGTATAGGTTTATATCATAACAAATACGTTTCTTCAGTGTGGTAGAATATTTTTCATTACTAATTACATTTTGAATAGATAAAAATTTATATATATGTAGCATATTTGAAATATTTTATATGGAACAATCTAAATTAAAATGCCATTAATGTATGTGCATTATATGTATTAGTTAATATTGTATAAAGTACACTAAGTATACTTTTTTTTTAAAGATTTTTTTTATTGTTATTGGAAAGCCGGATACACAAAGAGGAGGAGAGACAGAGAGGAAGATCTTCCATCTGATGTTTCACTCCCCAAGTGAGCCGCAACGGGCCGGTGCGCGCCGATCCGAAGCCGGGACCAGGAACCTCTTCCAGTCTCCCACGCGGGTGCAGGTCCCAAAGCTTTGGGCCGTCCTCAACTGCTTTCCCAGGCCACAAGCAGGGAGCTGGATGGGAAGTGGAGCTGCCGGGATTAGAACCAGCGCCCATATGGGATCCCGGGGCTTTCAAGGCGAGGACTTTAGCCACTAGGCCACGCTGCCGGGCCCACTAAGTATACTTTTAACATAGGAAAACAATGAGTTTAGTAATTTTAACATAATTTTAACATAGGAAAACAATGAGTTTGGTAGTATGTTTATTAGAAAACAGGATTTAACACAAGTAAAGTGAATAAAAAAATACTGTTGCACAAAATGTTGAGAGTTACCATGTTTTAATTTTAATTATTTTCTTATCTAAATCTTCTGAGAACCAAGCCACTCATAAGAAATATCTACAAATTATAACTGAATCATCTGCCAACACATAAGGTTGGCACTACTATGTGCCAATTCCCTGGCAGGAAATAAGCAAAAATATATGGTGGGGTGGAGGGAAATGCAGGAAAATGGAGAGAATAATAGTAATAATGTGTTTATTACCACTGAAAATAAAACAAAAGAATTTGATAAGACAGAGAAGAGAAGAAAAAAAACTCACACCCAACTCACATGACACTCTTCCCAATTTGTGATTAAGGGCAAAGTAAAGGAAAAGCTTCTCTCTCTTTCACTCTGGTAGGTACTATATTTTAAACATATTTTTATTTGCAATTGACTTTTAAGGCACATGAATCCTCATTTTCACATTCTCTTTCATGGCCGTGAACTGTGCCTTGAACTATACGTCCATCTGAGTCTCAGATTCCTAACCTAGATGCTGGAAAAGGCCAATGTAATTTTATCTTCATTGTTTTCATAATAGTAAGCAACCATGATTTTCTTGTGTGAAAAATATGAAACTATCAGTTATTTCAGAAGACCTTGAATAAATGAAGATAAAAATGTTTTGACATATCAATTGATTCAGGGACAATGTGACCTAACTAATACATATATTACATTTAAAAACCCTAAAGAAAAATAAAGCAACATGCCAGAGGGTGCATCTGTAGGCATTTGCAACTGGGGTGTGCCTGTTAGTCACAGTAGTTCTAAGTGCCCAAGCCTGAAATTACTTAATTATACCAAATGCCCATCAGCTAAAATAATTAACATGACTTTACACTTAACCATGACTTTTCACATCTGAAACTCCTCAAAGGTTGGAACTATAATAAGAGAAAATTAAAGAAAAATATCCTAATCAAATCTGCAATAATTAGGTTTTAAAAATATATTTGGATTTGGAGTGTATGAGCACTTACCAAAATTACAACAATGAATATTTACATTTAAGACTAAAACATGTATTTTTAAAGGCAGTTCTAAATATTTAGTAAAGTGATCGATTTCTGTGGTTTTCAACATAATAAATCATACTTGTTTAATTCATGAAATACGAAATTTTAAAAAACTGGTTAGTCTATTCATATTTTCTGTAAGACACAAAAGTTTGAAGCTTTTATAAGTACCATCAGTCAAAAAAGTCACCTTTAAATTTAATTTGAGCTGATTTTCTATGAACAGTATGTAAGCTATCATTGATACTGCTCCCTGAGGTGCCATCTGCTTAACTCCAGGAAACACACCCTTTGCTCCGCCGAAAACTTCTACTTCTAATATCACTTCAAAATAAGTCAGAAATCATTACAATTCAAAACAATTTTCTCCAGAAAGGTATCTTACTATTTTATGGTATTCCGGTCTTCTCTGTGGAGGGCGAGACATAATGCTTGATAGATGCGGAGTGTGGCCTTCAGCTTTTTTGCCTGTGCCTCAGAGATGTAGCAGCCTTTGTTTTGTTGTTGCAGGTTCTTTCTTTGAGACAGGAGAGCTGCTTCTGCACTCTATTGCTTTTGCACTTGGTAGAAATAAAGAGGGGAAAAAATGGGAACAGAGCTGTCTTGTCCTAGAACTTGCCACCAATCAGGTAAGTGCTTCACTTGTGAGGAAAAGGCCATATTCCAAAGCCGTGAAGTCAGACCAGAAGTACTGAGATACTAAAAATTCTTTAGCCCAAGGGAGTTCAAGAGTGGTGTTTTGTTCTCATGCCAACGCATTGTTGTAAAATCACAAACAGAAACCTTTGCAATCCGAGATGGATCTAAATGCTAGCATTATTCAGTCTTGTATTGATTGTTATATGAATCAGTGATGGGCTCAGCAATCCATTGGCATTAAATACTGAGTTCAGACCTGATCAACTTCAATGGGTATCAGATATTTTCCAAAACATAAAACCCTGTCTTATATGCTTATAATACTTAGGTTTATCCCGTAAACATTTCTGGGTTTTTTTTATGTTTTTGTGTCTGTTTTTTTTTTTTTTCATAATCAGCAGTCAGCAATCTTAAAGAGAGGCAGAATGAATGATATTTTGTAAGAATTTCTCAAGATGGGTGTTGTACTCTTTAATAATGCATGATGCCTCTGGGAGAGACAGCAAGCCCTTAACTTCCTTTCAATAGTGCCTACTGAAGTGTTAGGTATTGAAGATTCTATTTATGCAGAAATGTAGATATTTAAAGTTCCCAGAAGAGATCCCTCTTTCTTGACAAGTGCAAGTTGCAGAAGCTTAAAATCAATCCTGAAATAGAAGCACTGAATTCTGTTTAAGATAGTGGTTTCCTGAGGTAATTAGTCCTGTTTGTTCTGTCAAGTTCTTGCTCTAAAGTGACAGACTAGGGAATACAGTGAAAGAGTGTGCTATAGTGTGCTCGCTTCGGCAGCACATATATTAAAAAAAAAAAAAAAAAAGAGTGTGCTATAGTTTCGAGAATCAAAGAAATCAAAGAGACCTGGGAAGGTTCAAGCTAAATTGCAGCGCCACCAATTACTGCCTGTGTGGCCCTGGGCAAGCCATTTTATTGTTCTGTGTCTCAATTTCCACATCTGTGAGATAGTAACTCACCTCACAGAAAAATTGTGAGTATCAAAGAGATAATGTATACTATAAAACACATTGTAATACAGTATGTAAAAACTAATTTAGGGGTGCTTATTGTGGCACAACGGGTTAAGCCACTGCTTGGGACGCCCATATCCTGCATCCGGAGTGCTGGTTCGAGTCCTGGCTACTATTTCTAATCCAGCTTCCTGATAGTATCCTGGGAGGTGACAGATGATAACTCGAGTTCTTGGGCCCCTACCTCCTACCTAAGCTCCTGGCTTCGGTGCGGCCCACCCTTGGCTGCTGTGGGCATTCAACGTGTAAGCCAGAAGATGGAGGATCTCTTTACTTTCTCTTGCTTTTCCACTGCCACTCTGCTTTTCAAGTGCACGAAAGTAAATAAACATCTAAAAAGAAAACTATTATAAGTTATTTCTGTAGGTGAATTTGTTGAATGGAATTCTGTCAAATTCAAGATATTTCAGTTATTGCCTATGTTCTGTGACGCAAGCTCTGAGGAAAATCAATTTTGTTAAGTTACGAAGTGTACAGATCTGTCCAGCAGCAGGTTAAAAATGGCTCATGTTTGTATAAACTTATGGTTACAGTATGGCTTTGATTCCATGTATTTCATTTAAATGCAGTTACAATCAGTGAAACAATACACTAGTCATTGCCATATTATGAGAGGAATCTGAAAGTGGAGAGATAAAGGAAGGCATTGAACTTATTTAGACAGTAGACAACCAAGAGGGATTTGGCTAAATTTTCTGGCTTCAGATAGAAGTTTCTACTTCTTTCACACACTGCCATGGGTCAGCACACAACAATCCTGCCAGAAACAAGGTTGAAGGAGAGGAGCTGAAAGAATTAGAAATACAAGGTTTAACCACTTGAGCAAGTATCTCAGAGCATGCCCCACATCCGGGACTTGGGGTGGGTGGGAAACTGGGCGGGGCTTCTCCCTCAATATCCCCGTTTACCTCAGATACAAGAAGGAAACAATATGGATATTACAGTCTTACCCACATCCCTATAGCCCCTGAACCATTTTACCGTAACTATGTAAAGATTGTCAAAAATATAATTAAAAAAATAAATATTTAAAAGAAAAAAAAAAGAAATACAAGGTTTAAGATTGTTAATGGGGACAGGGGACTTAACACACTTCTCAGGTGAGCAAGTGAATGAGTCCCTCCCAAATGCTGGTTTTATTGGGTTTCTTCCAATTCATCATTACGAAGAGCTGAGGATCTTACAAAAAGAAAACAAAAGTGAAGATCACAGAAACACAGTAACATAATTAACAAGATCTTGTTTATCCTAGATGTTCTGGGCAGGCAGTTAGGTTGCAGGTGGTCAATCTTCTTGCTATCTCCAGGCTACCTTACGTTCTGGTCAAAAGGTCAAAACCCATATCTTCCATTTGTGTATCACCACCTTTCTTAGGTTGTTGCCCATTCAGAGCTTGAGAGTTCCCATGCATCTAACAAGGCTGCCAAGGGTAACTCTGAAGAAAGAGTGTTTGATTTTGAGCAGACAAGAAGAGGCCTCACACCAGCTCCTGCAGTGCCGTGGTGTACTTAATTCCTAAGCCTAAACATGCTGAACTACCAAGAATTCCTGACAACACACTATCACTATGTTAGAACAAAATATTTCATGAGGTAGATTCACAAAAGCTTCTAAGTTGCAGTGACAGCATATCGCTGGGTCCATTTTAGCGGTACTTCTGGACTCTGGAAAGCAATGCTTGCGAAAACCAGGAGTCCTGTGCAGGGTGTGAAGGGATTGCAGGACTAGAGTTGGTGATTTCACTATATTCTAAAGACTATGTTGTACATAGTACAAGTAGAACGACAGAGAGAGAGCAGGGTGTGGTTTATGTATTCACAAAAGGGCAGCTCTTCCTCCAAACTGACATATGCTCCACTGCTTCTAAGTGAACCTCTGTCTAGGACACAGGCCTGGGAAGGAGGGACTCGACAGAGCAAAGCCTGGATACTAACACTGTAGCAACCAGCACTGCGGATGCTGGTTGGCTAAGTTTCAGACTGAGACGCTCATCCCTTCAGCAGCTCCTAGAGTCTCAGTGAGGCCTCTGTTTCTCAGGCCTCTTGTTTTTTAGCTAAAAAAAATCTCCTCAAAAGCACAGGGGTTATGCTGTAAACAGACAAATGATCTGTAATGGCTACCCTGGCAGCAAACTAAGACGGAGACTTATTTCAAAATAAGGCACTGACAAATATTTGCTCTGTCACCAAGAGTTCTTCTGGCTGGTTAGGACTGAACCAGAGTTGAGAGAAAGAAGCATTTTTAAATCTTATCAATATTACACTGCAGTCACCAAGCCAAGAGAATGGTGAACTGGGTCATTCCCTATGCAGATCCTTTGTTGGGGTGGAGGACACACAGCTGTGTGGGACTTCTCAAGAAATCCATGAGCTGGGTGACATCAATGAGGATACCCACAGCTCTCAGAGAAGACACCATGACACCTGGCTGGGGGATTTGTTTTTTCTAACTTCTTTTCCTACTGAATGTCTGGTTTCGGTATTTACCTTGATTTTTTAAAATCTAAAAGCAATGTGTTATTTGCAGTTCAGATTGTAAGGAGAGTTCTGGTGTCCAGATGTGATTTACCTTGTTCATGTGCCAGCATTTGACAATCATGTGTTGGATAGATTGGCAGCAGGGAGCTCACCGTCACAAGGAGACCACTTTCTGTAAATCCTGCTCTAATCCGAGAGTCCCCTAAAATTCATGTGTTGAAACTTAGTCCCCATGGTTATGGTATTAAATGGTGGCGCCTTTTGGGAAGTGATTAAGTCACTAAAGACTGTGCCCTCATGGATGGATTAGAATCTTTTAAAAGGGCAGGAGAGAACTAGCTCAGGGCTCTGTCTGCATGTCCCTTTTTTTCTCTGTTTTGATCTTCTACTATCACAGGCAGTTTGTAAAAATAATAATAATAATGTAACAGCGTGACTTGACAAAGAACAGGACAGACTGTATCTGAATATCTTGAGTTTACAGATGACTGGTAAAGAAGACAAGGTCAAACTCTTTAGGCAATGGGTTATTAGTGGATCTAAAGTCCAAGACCAAGGTTGAAAGCCTGTGGTGAGGGTCTGCAATTAGGCAATGGTCCAAGGCCGTTAGACTCTGTGCTTTAGGATATCCTTCAAGAAGTCATGTGCTGACTTCTGCACTTGGGTCACATTGTTGCTTCCCAATCATCAAGTATTGCCTGGTTAACATCAATATGGGATGTAGTTATCTACATTTGTGCCACATCAAATGCTATAATTTGACGCCCCAAGCAATTCAATAATAGATTGAGGCAAGGACCCTTCTAAGTCGACCTCCTTCCTCAGAGAAGGGGCCTTCCCTCTGGCTGCCTGCTTTTGTAGTCTTCATTGTGTGCCTGTGTCTGTTCTTATTTTTTGAATTGCATGTCACCCCCTCTCTAGCCCTGGTCATGCCCACGCTGGTCACAGTCTCTATCCTTCTATCCTGTGAGGATGACATATCCTTCATTTTCCCTTGCCATCTGCTGTCGGCCGTGTAAGAACACAACAGGCTACCACCTTGAAAACAGACAGTAGCTTTTATTATACACCCATTATGACATCTTATTTATGGACTTTTCAGTCTCCATGATTGTAAGAAATAAATTTGTGTTCTGAATAAGTGATCAAGTCTGCATTTTGCTATAGCAGCACCAACAGACCAAGATAAAATTCAGAAGAAAATCAATTACATATAGATGTAATAATGCTATTTGTGGGAAAAATTCACTGGTGCTACAGATAAATGATCGGTTCTTTCAAAAGGAAGCAATATTAAAAATTACAAATTTGGTGTCAGCCAGGTGACTGGGCCGAAACGAGCTCTTTGCAGCATGGCAGCTGCAGAGGTGCCCAAGCTAGGCCGGATCCCAATGCTTGGGACTCAGGCCAAGGTCACTGCTGCCACGTGGTGACCAAGCCCTAGGCTTTCCCAGGCCTGAGAGATATCTTCCCTCAGGGTAAGTACACCATGGAGGTTCTTGGGAACTGGATTAGACCCTTGGCTCCGCCCTGCTCCACCATCTTGCTGCAGGTAGAGTCTGGGCAGTATTCGGCTGGGAGGCTGGGATGAAAGGTACCCTTTGCAGTGTGGTAGCTGTGGGGGCTGTCTGAGCCAGGCTGGACCCCAATGCTTGGGCTTCAGGACAAGGTCACTGCTGCCACGCAGTGACCGAATTCTAGGCTTCAGGCAGCCAGTGTGCCCATTGGGCGCCAGGCTCTGTCTGCTGGCCACCCGGTAGTGAGCTGTAGGGTTTTTAGGGTATGTAATTGCTGCCTAAGGACATCCATTGATAAGGCCAATGTGAGTGTAGGGGAGGGATGAATCTTGTGTGATTTCCAGTGATGGGGTCATGGAACTTGCTGGCAAGCAAGGGGACTGAGACTTGGTGGTTTGGAGGGGAGAGTCCATAAGATCTATTTGGGTCAGACTGAATCACCAGTCTACATGAGACTCATGAGATGGGGCTGTTAGCATAGAGCATCACTGACGGCCACACACCAGTCCACACGAAAGTTATGGTTAGAGGCCTGTCTGGCAGAGCTAAGTGCCAGTATCTGACTGAATGGTGGAACAGTGGACAGGTCACACTTCGCAGAGTCAAGACACTAACCAGCACGTAACAGAACTAGGTCTGGGGATAGATTCTGTGGGGGATCTGTGGGCCCAACCCTGTGGAAATCCAAGTCCTGCTGGTTAGCTTACATGTCGGGGTAGTGATGAGCTGAGCTAGGTGTGACCATGAAACCTGCCATCACTTACGGGTAAAGGAACCGACAAACGTCTGGACAGGTCAAGGCAGCAGCACCCGAATGTGAATCCTAACACAGGGTATGGATGGGCCAGGCTGCTACTGAAAGGGGTGGACCAGGCAGGGAAGAGCACACCTTTGCTTACAAGGAAGAACAGTAATCAGGATGGAACATAGGTCATGCCGAACTAGGCTCTTACACCTACTGGTCTGCATGAGTCAGGGATGCTACACCACAGCTTTGAAGGCAAAGGCTGAGACAGGTGAGGGGCTATGCCAAGCTGGGTCAGAGCAACCACTGGCATGCACGAAATCTATGGCTGGGAACAGGCCCAGTTGGGGAGGTATAAGAGTACACCCTTGTTGGGTTGGGGTTCCCACTGGTGAGTGTGGGGACTGGAGTGGGAGCTGCATTCTGGTCTGGATATGGTTGCAGTATCCCTTGGCACAAGTGTAGACTGGGGCTGGGTGCACTGATCCGGGTTAGACTTCAGCACTATCTGGTGCTCTGGAGAACTAGGGTAGATGTAGGACGGACTAGGCTACGTCTCTGCCCCTACTGAGCCATGTGTGAGCTGAGTCTGGATATGGATGAGCCTTGGCTGGGCTGAAACATCCAACAGCAAGCACTGGAATGGGTTGAAGGCCAGTCAGGAAAGGCTACTGTTACTGTCAGAACAGGAGGTAGACTAAGTAGGGCTGGCCCATGGACCCACCGGTATGCGCAAGATCTAACATTGGGAGAGGTGCTGATGGAGGAGCCTGGGCAACTCCTCCGGCAGGACATAGTCCCTGCAGGTGAGCAAAAGAACCACAGTAGGGAGCAGCCCAGACCAGGGAAGGCCACCCAGGGGCATACATTTGGTGCAGGACAGGGCAGACCAAGCTAAACCAGTTCACATCACCCGCTGCCGAATCTGAGCACCAGAATGGAATGTGGGTCAGGCCAGGTTTGGTCACAACACATACCAGTACATATTATGACTGGGATTGGGTGCCTGCTGGGCTGAGATAGGCTGTAACCCTCTCCAGTGTCAGCTGGAATTGGGGGTGGGCCAGGCCGGTCCAAGCTACAGCCCCCACTGCAAAAGTTGAGACAAGGCAGGCCATGTCAGACTGGCCTCAGCATCCAATCAGCACACATGAGAATTAGGGTGGGGGAGGGGATAAAGCCCGTAGGGGAAATGTGGAGGACTTCCCTGATGGACAGTCACTTCCACTGGAGAGTGTGAGTTGGGATGGGGGCAGATCACACCAGGCAGGGCTACAACACCTGTGGGCCTCATGTGAGTTAGATCAGGAAAAAGCCAGGCTAAACTGACTGTTCCAACCAGTGCAAGCATGAATTAGAGAGGGCGAGGGTTAGCTGGGCTTTGCCACAGCATCGGTTGGAAGATGCTGGCACTGGGGGCTAAATCTGTCAATTTAAACTGCAGAACCACCTGGAGAGTGCAAGACCTGGGAGTGGACCCAGGAGGAAATAGTGGGCACCTCATTCTTGGGTTACCACTCCCACTGGAGAGCATGAAAACCAAGACTGTGACAGGCATGCTAGACAAAACAGCATCTGTTAGTATGTGTGTGGGCTGGATAGTAGGACTGGTTAGATGGAACTAGGCTTCAATGCCCAGTGACATGTACGAGAGCTAAATGGGATGTGGGACAGACTGAACAAGTCTGCGGTACATAGTGGCATGAATGGAACCAGGATAGGGGGCAGGCTTGGTGGGGCTTATGGGGAGTTGCCCAACTGGGCTGCAGCTCCCACTGGTTTGCGTGATGGCCGCGCGTAAAGTGGACAGAATCAGGCTTGACTGCAACACCCATTGGTTTGTGTGGAAGACAGGGCTGGAAACAGAACTGACCCAGCAATTGTAACCACCAGTATATGCATAAGCTGATTGGGACAATGGATTGCTCTGGACCCTGTACTGGCAAACACATACAAGAATCAGGTCTGGGGATCACCCCGGATGAAGTTTCTTTGGGGATCCCTCTAACTGAACTGCTGATCTCAGAACCCCAACCACGAAGAGACTATGTCAGCCAGTAGATTCTGAAGAGATTTCATCATGCGAGGAATGGCAAGATTGGCAGCAATTCAGAACTGTTGAACTATCAAAACTGCTTGAGCAGGACCCTTGGAGCATGCCCCACACTGGGGACCTGGGATGGGTGGGAGGCTGGGTGGGGCTTCTCCCTCTATTTTTCCCCTTACCCCAGATACAGAAAAAAAATAATATAAAAAAATTCAAATTTGTCATCATGAGACTCCTTTACAGAAATAATCTGATACTCTGTGATTTCTAATCTAGCAGCACTCCATCCTTTTGTACATAGTTTTCTGAAATAATGGGCTATAATTTCCTCCCCCACTTCCTCACTTCCCATATACGCTAATTAAATGGATTTTTCAGCATGAAAGTGTAAACATAAGGATGATGCAGCATTAGTACCAAGCTTTACTGAACATGTTATATGTGCTCTATCAAAGCAGGACTGGCACAGTAGAAACATCCTGCATTTCCCATAATCCTTTCTTTCTTCTCCATGATCACCACTACTCAGAATTTATTAATTGTTCTTATGCATGTTTTAAAATTATGTGTATCTCAATATCCATAAAGAATACGTAATGACATTCTGAATGTTTTAAGTTTTACATAATAATGTTATTTATCCTGATTTAATCATTAAATTTTCTATATGTACTAAAATGTCACATGGTATGCCACACTTAAGCATAATAACAGTTAATCAAAGTCTTTAATGCTTTAAACTATGTAATAATTAGAAATATTTTAAAAATTTAAAAAGCATCACACTGCACAGATCCTACAGCTTGCATTTTTCTTTAATATTTCTGATAAGAAGATCACTTATTTTCACAGATCCGTAGAAGAGGTTAGAAACATTCTTCAATAAAGGGTTGAATAATTCAGGCTTGGCTAAGAGTGTTCTTGTTTTGAAAATTCTTTCCTATCTTTACTTAATATTTAACAAAGGCCTGCTAAAAATCTTTTTGCATGTAAGAATTTGTCATTTTGGTTGGATCAGGTTTTGCTTTACACCTTTTAACACTGTGTATAGACATGCTGGTCTATGACTGTCAACCTCCACAGGGTAGTTGTTTTCACTGTGATGGTGTGTTCCTCATTTGCCCTTTGGATGACCTTGGCCTCTCTTGGAGTCTTGCCTTGTAGTAGTGCTTTCATTTCCAATGAGCTCTATCAATCACTTTGCTTTCATTGTGTGTGTGGAATAATTTCACTGAGTATCATTTATAAGCAACATGCATGCTTTCTTAATCACTTAGCAGGTAAATGAATTCAGCTGTGATGTGGTGGTTAAAATCATATGCCAGGCTACCAGATGTGTCCTAATCCTTGCTCTTCTACTCACCTATGCCTGATGCTGGGCAGTTTCCTTAATCTGTCTGCACCTCAGTTTTCTCAAATACAAAAACTCTGAAAAGATAACTGGTCTTTCTTCAGACTGTATAAATCTTTTACCTTGTATTAAAAACTCTAGAGATAATATTTGTACCTCTTCATAGGGTTATTGTGAGGATTAAATAAGATAAAGTTGTTACAACAGCAGCAAGCCAGTAGTAGCCACTCAGTATTTGTTACCTAAAATTTTTGTTGTAGTTATTAATAATCTCATTAGCATTAACAAAATTATAATTAGTAATAATTAGCATTATTATAATTATACCGTATTTTAATATTAATATTGGTTATCAACATTCTTTTCTCTGTTTTTTCAAGAATTTATACATTGTATTTCTATTACTTTATTATGCTTTAAAATCATATAGTTTGATTATTATTGACATGCACTTTGATGAGTTTCAACATCTGTATATAACTTTAAGGCAACCAATAAGTATAATTAACATTTCTATTTAACTATGTTTTTTTCAGATTCTGTATTTGTCTATGTAGCATTCATTAATTACAGGGTCACATAATGGTCAAGTTGTTGATATCGCCCCTGTGATCCACAGTCTATACTCTGAAGCAATTCCTTATGTAAGTCTCACATACCAAGCTAATATTTCCTCTGCCCTAACCCTAACCCAGGTCAGGTTGAATACAAATAGGAAAAACCTGTATGCCCTAAAGCCAGGAAGTCTTTTAGCAGTGCCAAATTGCTCATCTACCCTGCCTCGCTTTCCCCACAGAATCACCAATACTTTGTCCTTCACCTGCATCCTGACCAAATCTGATGCTTCCCCATAACCTTGCATGGTGTGGTTGCTCCTTCATCTTGGGAAATGTAGGTGATAAACTTTCTCTCAATGGCATTGCCTCTCAGTCACTTCCACAACTGAACTCCTTTGAGTTCAAGTTGATACAACCCATAGATGTTTTCTCACATGCTTTTGGAGTCCTTCTCCTCCAACCTTCCTCTTTCACTCCAGACAAGCTCTGGTTTATTTTCTGTTGGTATAGGTAAATTTGCATTTTCTAGAATTTTTACATGGAACTGTTTTCCTGAATTATTTCATTCAGAAAATGATTTTTTTATTCATTCATTAAACATATCATTAGCTTATATTTCTGGATAGTATATGGATATGTAATACTTTGTTGATTCACTCATCTGTGGGACATTTAGTTTCTTTTTGGCTATCTTAAAATTGCTAGGGATGTCCACATACAAGTTTTCATGTGGACATAAGCTTTCATTTTTCTTTGTGAATAAATGGCCATGTTTTATAGATCAATAATAAATTTTTAGGAAAAAAAATGACAATTTCCCAAAGTAGTTGTTTATTTTTACATTCCCATCATCAGTGCAAGAGAATTCTGTCTGTTTTGCATTCTTGCTTTCATTTGATGGTTAATCTTTTGTTATGGTGGATAATATGATATTGTTTTAGTTCTATCTTTTGAAATAAAAGTGGTTATTTCTAAAAATAAAAGATTAAAAGGTTATGTTTGTGTTCACAATTATTGTATGCTATACTCAGGATTCATCAGAGGTCATTTTTTCCTTCTTGCTGAAATATAATTTACCAATCCTCTTAATGAGTTCTGTGAGTAATAAATTTCTGTGTTAATGTCTGATACCACATATTCTGAAGATATTATCTTGTCTCTACTGTTACTAATGAGAAGTATGCTGTCAGCCTAATACTCCTTTTGTAAATTACTGCTTTTTTCCTCCTGCCAACTTTTAAGAATATCTGTTTTTCACATTTTTTAGTTTTATATTGATGTGTCTGGATGTGAGTTTATGTTTACTAATACCGCTTTATGTTTACTTAAATCCAATATTCTCCTGATATTAAAACTTTTCTTTGATTCTGCAAAGTTCTAAGTTATTTTTCTCTGAATACGTTTCTCTGCCTATTCTTCGATTTGTCTCCAGAAATTTCTATCGGGCAGATTGTCAAGTTGCTTAATATGTGTTTTGTTCTCCTTAATTCATTTAAAAAGATCTATTTTTTTAAAAAAATTGGAAACATGGAAATAGAGAGAGGGATCCTTACTTGATTTTAAATAAACATTATTTCTTTATGTTTTTATACTGTTTTGGGTGGATCTCTATGTTTCAATTCACCAATTATATATTGAATTACGTGCAATGAGGATTCTGAGAACGTTTATATCATGCTCATCTTTTGAAAGTCCAAACACTGCTATCTCAGGGCCTACATACAGAAATTTCACAATAAATATCATAATTAAATAAATGATGGAAAAAGACTTCGAATACATTTTGCTTCATTCTTATAGTCACATAGCTTTATTGAAAATACTACATTTTCAGGCCCAGCATGGTGGTTCAGTGGCTAAATCTTGGCTTTACACACACCAGGATCCCAAATGGGTGCCAGTTTGTGTCCCAGCTGCTCCACTTACTATTCAGCTTCCTGCTTGTGGCCTGGGAAAGCCTTGGGACCCTGTATCTGGTTAGGAGACCCAGAAGAAGCTCCTGACTCTGGGCATTGGATTGATTCAACTCAATTCCAGCCATTGCAGCCACTTGATGAGTGAACCAGTAGATGGCAGCTATTTCTGTATCTCCTTCGCTCTGTAAATCTGCCTTTCCCATAAAAATAAATCTTTTAAAAAAAGAAAATATCACATTTATATGAATATAAATTAATATAAATTAATTTGCAACTGAACTTTAAAAATAACCCATGGAAATATGCTGTCATACAAACAACCTTAATATTTCTATGTATTAGAATGTTTTTGCTGTTGTTACGCTTTTGGGCTATCTAAGATGCTGCTTCTCTTTCAGGAAGTCTTTTCAAGATTTTCTGAATCTTTGTGTTATTGGCATTTCAATGAGTCCTAATAGATTGTTCTGTATATGGCCATACCATCCTGAATGCACCCGATCTCGTTTGATCTCAGAAGGTAAGCAGGGTTGGGTCTAGTTAGTACTTGGATGGGAGATTGTTCTAATATCTGATAATTCCCATTATTCGCTATGCCATATGGCGAATTCAAGGGCAAGAATATCTCTGTTCTGCTTCTAATGCTCTGTTTGATGACGCAGAGCATTTTATATCATACACAGCAGCACACAGAAAGATGTAGACAATTTGCTTTTGTAAGACATCCTCTTTTTAGTGCAAAAATAAATTGAAGAACTTTCCCTCTTCACTCATATCAGATGAATCCCTTGACTTCTTCCAGCTATAATCTGGATGCATTAATTAGCAAAGCATTCACAAAGTACACAAGGAAAGATGCTAGAACCCTTTAAACATATAAGGATGTTGGATCACTTGACCCAACCAGTTTGGCCAGTAGGATCCCATAAAATGGTTACAGCAGGTGGAGCGTAAGATCAGAAAGGGCCACAAGGTGATTTGTGCCAGAGCTTGCAACAATGATCTCCTCTCTGAACAATGCTATATCCTCTCTACAGAGAAGTGGCACATTTATCAATTCTTTAATCGTGGCTTTGACGATTGGCGGGCAGCAACTTTTCTCCTCTTTCACATTCAAATGTCCCTGTCAGGTTGGGAAGAATTTCTACTATGGTTCAGCTTTCCTTGTCTTTCCTGCCTTGATCCTTCTGATTGCCGGCTATGCTCTGAGAAGTCAAATGTGGACGATCACCAGTGAATATTGCTGCAGTTGTGCCTCTCCACGCCGGACAATCTGCCCCCTGGAGCGCCGGCTGGCTTGCCTTAGGTTCTTCAGCATCACCGGGAGGGCACTTATTGCTCCATTAACGTGGCTGGCAGTGACTCTCTTGAGAGGCACCTACTATGAATGTGCAGCAAGTGAATTTGCATCTGTGGACCAATATCCAGTGTTTAACAATGTCACTGCTGGCAAACGAGAAGAGATGCTAGCTGGGTTTCCATGTTGCACATCAGCTCCTTCTGACGTGACCCAAGTAAGAGATGAAGTAGCTCTTACGCACAGATACCAGTCACAGGTAAGTTTCTGATTTTTTTTCTGCTATGCTATCCAATACAAAGTACAGTTGCTTGAAACATTTCACATTTGCGCTGTATTCTCTGATTACAGAACACTAACTAGATGCGATTTATGAAAATGAGTCCTAATGAGTGGCCAGAGTTAGAATATTAGGCTTTGAAGTCATAGGACCTGGGTTTGAGTCTTGCTTTGCTACTTATTAACCTGCAAAACCTTGGCCAAATTAAGTAGTTTACCCATGCTTCACTTCCGTCAGCTGAAAAAATGGGATATTAATTTGGCAAATAAATGAACAAACCTATGTAAAGTGCTTAGTACTTGGTCTAGAATCTCTACTTGAAAAATGAACTGTAGATATTATTACAAATATTAATAGTATTAGCAAAGTTTACATTTCTACATATATATTCTTATACATGTTGTATAAAGTTCTCATCTAAAATTATATAGTTAATGACTAGAAAACTAACTGCAAATGTGGTCCCAAATTCAGTGTCTATGAGCAGGCTTATGTTAGAAGGTGAGTGATATGCGGAAAAGCCTGAACCTACCTCACTTGCAGGTTAAATTTCACAAGAGAAACTGCATGCTGTCGATAGCAACACAGAGAGGCCCCAGCGTTCACTACCTTCTCCAAAGGATTTGGAGGAAAACATCTTCAGACCACACAGCAAAAACATTTTAAAAAAATACCTATTGCAAAGGCATGCACAATTTTTGACCTGCAATTTTTTTGTTATTGAAATTTGGGTATTTGGCTGAAAATTACCCTCAAGATACAACAGTGAAGTTTAAGAAATGTTTAAATTCTCATGAAGGAAATGTTTTTACTCAACCTTTTTTATACCAGCTCTAAAGCTCAGGCAAAGAATCTATGTGAAAAGTAAATATGTGATTAGCAAAAAATATCAATACAACAATTATAACTTTCAAACATGTTTTCAAAGAAACCTAAAACATAATATGAAATGGTTATATTTTCTTAAAAATCAAAATAAAATCTTGCTAAATTCTTCCACAGACTTATATAAAATGATAGTTTTATAATTTTTAGTACAGTGAATTTCTTGGTTTTCTGACAATAACATATAAACACACACATGTATTTCACATACTATATGGATAGCTACATCTTAACATGAATCATCACAATACTAACATCTTTAACCTCATTTTACATAAGAGTAAATCCAAACTCAAAAGTTTATATAACTTGTATAACTTCACACTGATCAAAATGTCAAAAGATCATGCTGTTTCCACTCTGCCAGGCTGTCTTCTGCAACTATCTGGAATGTCAATCCTGTTTGAGGAATACATTGCTTTCCAGTTGGATTTTTCTAGGTTGACCACAAGGTCATGTTAAGTTTGTTTCTCTTCATTTCCCAAGCCCAATTGTAAAATATCTTCCCAACATTAGTTTTTTTTTTTCAAACTTTATTTATTTGTTTATTTGAAAGGCAGATACACAGAGAGAAAGATCTTTCATTCACTGGTTCACTCCCCAAGTAGCTGCAAAAGCCAGAGCTGAGCCGCCATGAAGCCAGGAGCCATGAGCTTCTTCTGGATCTCCCACATAGGTGTAAGGTCCCAAGTGTTTGGGCCATGCTCTACTGCTTTCCCAGGCCACAAGCAGGGAGCTGGATGAGAAGTAAAACAGCCAGGACATGAACTGGTACCTACATGGGACCCTGGCAGAGGCAAGGTGAGGATTTAGATGCTAGACTTTTGAGTGGGGCCCCTGACATTAGTTTTAACCTCCCCACTTCAATATATCTTTTACACACATGGTAAAAGTTTCTAAATGCAGTTTGGATAAAGAGATCCCCTCCTCTCCTATGCAGTCCTACCATAATTTCCTACCAACCTAAACACAAATTCTTGGTCTGACATATATCCTTCAATATGCAGACTACTTTTCCACCTGACTTTTATGATCATGTGATTCCAAATTTCTTAAAGCTCTCCTAATTTTTCCCTTGCTCTTATTTTTCTATCTTCTTTATTAAAAGAAATCTCTTCAACTTTCTATATTTGCTGCATGTTTTTTAAAGAAACATTTATTTTATTTTATCTGAAAGGGAGATTTACAGAGAGAAGAAGAGACAGAGAGACCTTCCGTTTTCTGGTTCACTCCCATAATGGCTGCAATGCCAGAAATGAGCCGATGTGAAGCCAGGTGCCAGTAGTTTCTTCCAGGTCTCCCACATGGGTGTAGGATTCCCACATGAATGACTTGAACCATCCTCTACTGCTTTCCCAGTCTGTAAGTGGGGAAGTGGATTGGAAGTGAAGCAGTTTGGATTAGAACTTACAGAATTAGAAATTTTAGAATTAGTAGCTCATATAGGACCCTGACACTACAGGTGGAGAATGAGCTTGCTGAGTCACTGTATTGCCTCCATGGTGAATGTTTCTAATGTTTTTAACAATATAAACCTGAATATCATTTTCATATCCGCATATTTCCTGATACTTTTCAATGAATTCCTTTCTCTTTTGTTGGGCTTCCCCAGATGCTGCGTTTATCTGAATCAAATGCTATCCCACTGTATCATATTTTTTTCTCAGCTTGTTCATTTATCTGCATTTTCAGGTTTAAAGATGGTGATAAGAACCAATTCCCATTTGAGACCTCACAACTAAACTCCATGCACTACGCATGGTGAGAGATCAACCTAGAGCGATGAACATCTGAGATGCTCTTTGTTCCACAATGTTAGCCTTGTTACGTTAAACTGTGATAAATATCACACTGCAAGTTTTAGTTCTGCACAATGCAACTAGTTTTCACTGTGCACATGGAGGTAACTCCAAGATTACTGGTGAATCACAGTACCCAGAAGAGGCCTAAACTATCACAACTGGCTGTTGGCTTCCCTCTAACTGTGTGCAATTGTCTCTCATTTTATCTACTAAAAAAATGAAGAAACAGCATCTGCTAAAAAATAGAAGAAATGGTGATTAAAACAAAAGTAGGTTCTGATAGTAAAGTCACATGTGACTTTTAAAAAGCATATATTAAGTAATCTAAAAAAGACTTGTTCATTTTCCTTTTAAAACACATTTTAATGATGTATAGCAAAACCAGCCGGCAAAGTGACTATTTGAAGAAGGAAATGAAAGCAATACAGTTCTCCATGGCACACTGACTGTACTGTCAGTAGTACATTCAGAAACCGGGATTGGCTCACTGACTTTCTTTATAATTTGCAAAAGATAAGAGGAAAGAACAGGTCAGGAAGAAACACCAATGAATATTTATTGGCACATCATTGAAGATACCTTAGGAGGCTATCATTATTATCTATCATATCATCATTTTCCTCACCATCATTATCAAATATTTGTTAAACCCCCAAAGAATGCATGGTACTGTACCTGATGGTTGAGAGTCCCACAGAGTTCTAAGTAAAGAACACTGTTGATGTATCTTATGCAAGGTTAATTGGTGGGTGACAGCGTCTGTCACTTCAAGAGCAATATTTAGATCCATTCCAATTTAACTGGTCAAATTCCTTTCTGATCCAAAGACCAAGCTGAAATGTCTGTGCCTATAATTTTCCAGAGAACTATTTCTACAACAGCCATCAGCATTTTATCAATATATTAATAACTGAAAAAAACGATTTTCTTACTCAGATTTGGAATCCCTTTTATCATGGCTGTTTCTTGAAAATTTGAGATACTGATGTTTTCTGCTTTTCTTTCTAATCATCCTGTGAAGCTACTGGGCTGGAGTTTGATCACCTTGACCATCATCGCTGTTCTCATCTCCCGCTGTCTGACGAGGTGCTGCTCCCCCCTCACCTCTCTGCAGCATTGCTACTGGGAGAATCACCTCCAAAACGAGAGAGAGCTCTTTGAGCAAGCTGCAAAACAGCACTCCAGGCTTCTCATCATGCAGCGCCTAGAGAAACTCTTTGGCTTCGTTCCTGGCAGTGAAGATGTCCAACACGTCCGCATTCCTTCATGTCAGGACTGGAGAGAGATTTCAGCACCCAGTTTTCTCTGCATGGGTGATGACACGCAAGGCCACTACAGTGTGCTAGGGGACAGGGTGGTTGAGGAGAATGAAGTAGGTCAAGCAGGAGATATTGAATTAAAGCCTTGATGATATGTAGCACCTTTCACAATTCAGGTTGCTCAATAAGATATTTGGCTTTATGATGATGGCATTTCATTGCAATCTTATCTTTTCTTCTTTGACAGTTTTTACAAAGCCAGTTAAAATGCTATTTCCCCAAATAAGTTTATCTGATAATCGTGCAAATCTTTCTCTGAACTCTCACTGATAATCTAATAATGTCTACAATGTTATATTGGCCTAACAAAAAATTGACATATTATCATCTTGGTTCTTTTACTTAGTAGCCGTGTGAAAGCTACTATTTCTGAGTGATATTTTTTTCTCAACTGTAGCTACCTTATAGAGCTGTTGTCAGGATTACAATATGTGACAATATCACCTACTTGTTCATCTCAGTGCCAATAAAACTACTTTATCCCTTCGTCCTTGAATTCAGTGTCTTCTATTATCATCTTACCTTTCTCTAGTTTCTTGTTTCTTTATTTGCACCTCTCCGAAACATCTGAGAACTTCTAAGGTTGTACCTTTTGGAAGAAAAAAAAATCACTGAATTTGATTTGGGGCTTTCTCTAAGAGCTTTGGAATTCCATTTTAAACAGAACATTAATGTATTCATCTTTTTCAAGTGCACAAGGAAAACTATTCCAGTTTGTCAACCAAATTTGTACCTAGTACTAATGAAATATTATAAGAAAGATGTCAAATGCAAATTAGAAGGTGGAAGGTATCGGCGGTTGAAGCTTCAGTCTGGTATAAATGAACCATGTAAATATGGCAGCTCACATCCACTTTGTTTGCTTCCAGCTCTAGAATTTCATGATCTGTCTATCCGAAAATTTTAGAAATTCCTCTCTATAGGGACATACTGGTAAAATGACTACCTTACATTATGCTCAGACTTAGTTTATAGGTTTTTGGAAACTACACCAAAGTGAAGACTCCTCAGTAGGATTTCAATTTAGAGCAGAATCAAAGAATATATGAAGCATTGCATTACATCATCAGGAAGACTAATAGTTTATACACCAACACTTCGATTTCCATTAGCTTCTGAAACCTTTTTTACATCCAGATTTTTTAAAGGGTATACTTTGAGTCAACCGAACATGATCTTCCATTTCCTTTTTGCAAATAATTTTTCAGTATTGTTTGGCTTCTCTATTGAGTTGAAAGTATTTTATTGTAGCCATGTGAACATTTAAAGAATAGTCCACATCATTGTGATATGTGTTACACATCACATATATTTAAAATCAAACACACTGAATTCATATTTTGTTCTATTCTTTTATTACACACTTACTTAGACAAAATATTTTACATAAAGAACATTGTATCTCCTCCCCTTTGTGCCTAATGGATTTATGTAATTATACAGCATATAATTAAAGCCAATTATGTTCTAACACTACCTTACATTTTGCTACCAAATGCTTTTGGCTACCACATCAGATTCTGTGGCTTGGCAAATAGTGACTTGTATGTTTCTTCACTTCAGCTTTGTCAGCTCCGCCACTTCCCCACCACAATCTAAGCTGCCTCCTTCCCAGGGGACAAAGAAAAATCCAGTGGCAACATGTGTTTTACTCAGCTTCTTTTATGTTTATAGAAACACACCTACACTTTGACATACACTATTTCTGTTCTCAGTCTTGAACCACATTTTAAAAAAACCTAATATACGACTGAAATAATAAATAACAACTATTTGTTAAGGAGGTGTTTATTTTTTTTGGAAAGGAAGATTTACAGGGAGGAGAGGCAGAGAGAGCCTCCATCTGCCCATTCACCACCACCCCCAAAATGGCTGCTGAGCCCATTCGAAGCCAAGAGCCAGGACGACCCCCAGGTCTCCCATGCAGGTGCAGAGTCCCAAGACTTTGGACCATTCTCTGCCATATTCTCAAGCTACAAGCAGGGAGCTCGGTGGGAAGTGGAGTAGCCAGGACATGAACAGGTGCCCACAAAGGAAGTAACGCTCAGAGGTGGAGGATTAGCCAGTTCAGCCAATGTGCTGGCCCAACAATGATTTTTTTTTAAAAAAAAACTACATTTTCATGTATCTGATTTAGAATATAAAAGGTAATCCCACAGATCCTGTAATCTGAAGTGGCATAGCTAACCAAAGGCCTTTTGAATGTGGGACTAGGTGGCTATTTAGCACTATAAAAATATAATACAGGGCCCGGCGGCGTGGCCTAGCGGCTAAAGTCCTCGCCTTGAATGCCCCGGGATCCCATATGGGCGCCAGTTCTAATCCCGGCAGCTCCACTTCCCATCCAGCTCCCTGCTTGTGGCCTGGGAAAGCAGTCGAGGACGGCCCAAAGCTTTGGGACATTGCACCCATGTGGGAGACCCGGAAGAGGCTCCTGGTTCCCGGCTTTGGATCAGCGCAGCACCGGCTGTTGTGGCTCACTTGGGGAGTGAATCATCGGACGGAAGATCTTCCTCTCTGTCTCTCCTCCTCTCTGTATATCTGACTTTGTAACAAAAAAAGTAAATAAATCTTTAACAAAAAAAAATATAATACACAGTGGTAAAACTTTAGTTTACAAGTAGTATTCCAAAAGGTAGTACTGGTCAATAAAAGAACAGATAATAGAAGGGAGAAGAGCATGGACAGCTACACATCTGGTTTATTGTGCTGAGAGTGTCAATCTGTGTTATTGAGGAGCAATGGATGGTATTTCCAGAGAGGCTAAACTAAAATTACCTCTGACCTGAATTACTTTTCCATACTACTCACCAAGACAATTTTTCTACTCAGTACACCAGAGTTTAAGAAAATATAGTTTGGCTCCTTTCCTGCCACCTACTGGCCTAGACATGTATCTATCTGCAGACCCATCTGTAGAGGGGGTGATAAAATCTACCTTAACCCTCTAGTTGCTCTCAACAACGTATCCTATTTACCTCTTATAACAAAGTGAAAAGCAGAGTCACATTAAAAATAATTGGTTGAAATGAGATAAAGCAAGGAATGTGAAAGAATTTTCTAGAGTTGTACACAGACGACTTGTTTTTCCTACTTACATAATCATATTACTAAATGATGAATCATGAGTTACACTGGAATATAAGCCTATCTAATTCCAATAAAGCAAATGCATCCACCTTTTTCATGAAATTAATTGGGACACACAGAATGAAGCAATGTGCCAAGGTCACATCCCTGTACGTTATGATGTTTGAATCCAGCAGCAGAATGACTTGAGCCTTCCCTCCTTGACACTGTGCCAGAACACGGCAACAGAGGCAGTTGGCCATGCTTCCAGGGCCTTGTAGATTTCAGGACGGCTCTCCTCATGTTTCTGTCAAGGAATAATAGAAAGATGTGGAACTCTGACAATAAGGTGCCATATTATATCAGTCCTGTCACTTGAAATGTACTTGCATATATAAGGGCTCTTTTTCAAGGCCTCGTATCTGTTAGCAAACTAACTTTTCTCACTGGGGTGTGATCTTAGACCGAATTTCCCCAAGAACATATGGCATTGATTTCATTAGCTACAGTTAACTGCAAGGTTGCCTTGCAGTCTCAAAGATGATCTCTTCAAGCAAGGCATGGCTAAGGCATCACTATAATCTCTGAGTTTGTTTTCAGTGGGCCATAGTTATGAAGGGCCAAAACAAGAATTAAAACACACTCACTAATCTTTTATGTCTGTCTTGTACAAATCAATGTCTTGATGCATCTTAAGACTCAACCACTGTGAGCTTTGAATACATGAGAAGTAACAAGCTGAGGAATGAGCCAGGGCCTAGCAACTGGAAAAAGTCAAGAAAATGAACTCTATCCAAAAACCTACAGAAGGTATGCAGCCCTTTATTACCCCAAGACTGTGTCTGACCTTAACAGAACACTAAGAACTATGCTGTTGGATTTCAGAAAGTTCCCGGAGAGCTTGATGCAATGGTTCGACTGGATAGTCCTCCCAATTCAAGTGCCAGGATCCCATACGGGCTTCATTTCGTGTCCTGGCTGCTCCACTTGCCATCCAGCTTTCTGCTTATGGCCTGGGAAGGCAGAGGATGATGACGACCGGAAGCTGTGGGACCCTGCATTCATGTGAGAGACCAGGAAGAAGCTTCTGGCTCCTGGTTCCTGGCCTTAGCTCTGGCTATTGTATCATTTGGGGAGTAAACCAGCTCTTTCTCTCTGTCTCTCCTTTTCTTTCTGTGAATGTACCTCCCTAATAAAAATAAAAACATCTTTTTTAAAAAAGTTCCTGGAAACATGAAGTCAAAAGATATTTTAAATGCACAAAGTTTAAAAATCCAGGCGATTTTCTTTCATGATACTTATTTTCCCCTGCACCTTTTGAAGATCCCTTATTTCCTGTGATTCTACATACACTGCTGCCCTGCCTGCATTAAGATGATTATTCTAGGGAAATGAATGAATGAATCTCTAAGGTAGTTTCTATAAACAGATAAAACACAATGCATTTTAATATTTTAGTGTATTGAATATAAATTTTATTTTTTATAGATGCTTCACCTTAAACTACAAATATCTGAATGTATTTTTCTTGTACAGTTATTAGTTAGCAGCACCAATAGAACTACATAGTATTAACAGCATTTTTTAAAAAGATTCATCTGTTTGAAAGTCAGAGTTACAGATAGTGCGAGAGACCCAGAGATCCTCCACTGATGATCTACTCTTCAAACAGCTGAAAGAGCCAGGGTTAGGCCAGGCCAAGGCCGATAACCTAGAACTGCACCTGCATTTGCCACTTGGGTTGCAGGGGCCCAAGCACTCAGGACTTCTGCTGCTTTCTCAGGTCCCTTAGGAGAGATCTGGATCAGAAGTACAGCAACTGGGACTCAAACAGGTGAGTTGTAGGCATCTGGTTAACCTGCTACACTGCAACAGATGTTTCTCAACATTTGCAATGTGAAAAAGCAAATATCAAAACAAAGAGGAAGCTGGATCTATCTATGCTTTATTAACTTACATATTTCATTCCTCAAGAGTGGGTCTATTATTCATGGACTTACGTTTGTCAGTCTTTCGCCTTGAGCTGACATGAATTTGATAAGCTGCCTACAAAACAGTATTAATCCAATGTTAATTTAATATATCCCAGGAGAGCCAATGAGAAAGATTTATATTTTGTAGTGAAAATACAATCAGAAACAAAACCCACCAAAGTGAATATCTACAGAGCAAGAGTTAACACTGGAGCATGTAGTTCCAAAATGTTTCCCTTGCACCATCATGGCACCTGGGATTTTGAGCTCCTTCCCAGATCTTTACTGGGAACTGCCAGGGTGAGGCATTTCTTCCCTTTCCCAGCTTTCTGATGCTCTTCCGCCAGTGTTGGGTGCTCCAATCAGAGCTGCCAACTCCGACCTGCAGCTCTACAGCTGAAAGGTCCTTGTCAGGCACCCAGGAAGCAAAACTTACGTTGTTCCACTAGAAAGGTTAGAGAGCCACGCATTGCATATAATACTAGTATCGCTATTTTAAAAACCGTGAGACACAAAATGGAAAAGGAACAGTGCATTTCACAATAAGAGACATGAGGAGATAGTTCTTGAACAGGAGGAATGCAGGGAATCTTAACACACGCTGATAAGCAAATGCTTGTGTATTTATCTTGATTTTTCATTTCAAATCTTTTCCACTACACTTACATGGGTATATTAATTTTAAATGCATTTTTAATAGGGTAAAATGTCTATATAGAAAGAATCTCACACACACAAAAAACCTTGACAGTGGAGTCTTACATATCTTACAGGCAACCTTGACTCACCTCCTTACTATATTTTTCCCAAAGAAATAATGATTCCAATTTTAGTTTTCATGGTCATTTGCCCTTCCATACATTTTAAGTCATTAATTCTATCCTCCTCCAAACTTATCTTGCTCCTTTTTTCTCTCTTCCCTCCTTTCATTCTAAAGTATGCTGGAGAGACAGAGACAAACAGGGAGAGGGCAGGGGATGAGGGACGGAAAAGGAAGACCAAAACGACCCAAACTGTCACTGTCAGAGTGGGAAAGTGTTTCTTATCTCCTCATCTCTCACTTTGTCTTTACATATAAAGTAACATTAGAAGTGTGGCCCATTTAACATTTAATGACTTTAAAATCTAGATTTATTTATTTTTATTGGGAAGGCAGATATACAGAGAGGAAGATCGTCTGTCCACTGATTTACTCCCCAATAGCAACAATGGCTGGAGCTGAGCCATTCCAAAGCCAGGAGCCAGAAGTTTCCTTCGGGTCTCCCACCTAGGTGCAGGGTCCCAAGGTTTTGGCTGTCCTCGACTGCTTTCCTAGGCCACAACAGAGAGCCGGATAGGAAACAGGGCTGCTGGGATTAGAACCCGTGCTTATATGGTATCCCAGTGTGGTCAAGGTGAAGACTTTAGCTGCTAGTCTATCGCAATGGTCCTGACTTTAAAATCTAAAGCCTTGCTTTGCTTTGCTCAGAACTGAGGTTCCATCTGATGTATGGTTCAATGTTACCATCACAACTGTTAGGGGAGAAACAACTCACTCATGGAGATATTATTCCTTTAGCCCTAACACCTCGGGTAAGAAAAATAAACGACCAACTTCAAAGTCTAGTTCCACACAGCCATCTCCAATGTAAGTGTTATCTTGAAGTATTGTAGGCTTTACTTCTGGAAACAATCTCAGAGACAATTTTTATACAGTTCCTCCTCTTTGGGTTCATTCACTCATTCGGCAAGTACCTACTCTAGGGATTATGACCTCTGCTCAAGTACCGCTGTCACAGTGCGCCTTACCCTCTGAGGGCTTAAATCCTACAAGTGGGCGAGTTAGTGAACACAGAAGTAGTTATAGCTTGTTACAGTGGAAAAGCAGACGAGGGTCTAGGGGCTGAGGAGCACTAAGACGGGAGCACTTGTAATCTCAATTGGTCTAGCCTCCTTGAGAGAATGACAGCTAAGTAAGTCTTCAAGAATATGAGGAGTGAAGCATGTGGGTACGGTAAGAGCATTCTAGGAAGATGGGCCAGCTTGTGCAAAGGTCTCAGGAAAATCTGCTTTGCACATTTGAGGAGCAGGAAAGATGGTGTGGCTGTAGCAGAGCACAGACATCAGAAAGGGGGACAGGATGTCAGAGAAGTGACAGGAGCTGCAGGGCCTGAGGATCAGCGAGAGGCAGCTCCCACAGGGGCTGAATCACAAAGAGGTGGAGCTGGGAGTCGGGAGAAACTGTGAGTGCCATGATTGCAACAGATCATGTCCAATGCTTTCTTGAGTCAGCATAGATGATAGCAGAAAAGGTTGCAAATGAGATCAATTATACCAGAAGGTATTGGGGCAGGTTAAAACCTAGTTAAGATGCCAGGGCCTCATACCAAAATACCAAGATGGCATTTCAGGCTCCTGGCATGAGCCTGGCCCCAGCTGTTGTGGGCATTTGGTCGGTGAACCAGCAGACAGAACATCTTTCCCTCTGTCTTTCATCCCTCTTCCTCTTCTCTTTGCACTGCCTCTTTCCCTCTCTCTCTCTGTGGCTTTGCCTTTCAAATAAATACAAACAAATGAACATCTTAAAGATTATAATGTTCCCCCAGCTGTAGGCAACTGCCTAGGTTACATTGTACGTAAGCAATTGTTACACTGCTGGGAGAAAAGCAGCTAATGGCTGGTGGGCATTCTGGGCCTGGCAAATGCCAAATTTGTGTTAACTATACCTGTATGCCAGCATAGTTGCCCATTTTTTTTAAAGATATGTGGGGGGCAGACACTGGCACACCAGCAAAATGGGACTAGCACCTGCAGCCCGGCATGTGTGGGACCTGAGCAGTTGGGCAAGGCCCCAGAATGGCATCACACACCACCAGAGGACTGGGCTTGGGGATCTGCCATACCAGCTGGTTTGCTTGAGGGCTGGAAGTGGTGATGGACTGAGCTAGGCATGATCATGCCAGACTGGGCTGCGGCATCCATCAGCACACATAAGACTCCATTGGGGAGGGGGGTGGCTAGCAGGGAAGGGGCTGTGAGGACTCCCCTGCTGGACCACTGCTCCCACTGGTGAGTGTTAGAGCTGGGACTTGGGATAGACTAGGCTAGGCAGGGCTACAAAACCCATTGTCCTTCACGTGAGCTGGGTTAGGGAGAAAGCCAGGTTGGGCTAAGTGACCGTATCCATTGGCAGGCATGAACCAGAGTAAGTGTAGGCTGGTTGGGCTTTGCTGCAGCATAGACTTGCAGATGCTGGGACTCAGGGCAAGGTCTGTTAGGCTAGACTGCAGAACCACCTGGAAGGTGCAAGATCTGGGGCTGGGAGTGAGCCTTGTAGGGATTCTGTGGGCACTCCTCTGCTGGGCTGAAGCTTCCTCTGGAGAGCAGGACTGGGGTTGGGCATGGCTGGACAGGCAGTGGTGCCTGCCTGCGTGGTTGTGGGCTGGATAGTGGGGTCCATTGAGTCGAGCCTTGGCTCCAGTACTCAGATCGTTGAAGTCTGCAGCAGATGGTATGTCCAGATGGGCACGACGACCAGTTCCCTGAGGTCTTCTGAGAATGTCCAGTACCATGGAGGGCAGAACAAATTGGACAGCGCTCCTGGTCAAGCTTTGAGAGTGAGTATCTGAGTGAATGGTGACTCTAAGGTGGACTATGTCAGCCAACTGATCTTGGAAGGATTTCGTAAACCTTGGAGCAATGAATTCAATCATTTCAGAACTACTGAAGGTACTTGAGCAGTACCCTGGGAGCATGCTCCACATGGGGGACCTGTGATAACATCAGGTGGCCAACTCGCATCCCCAGGTACTGCTGTGGTTGAGCTGCTGTGAGCGGGCCCCCTCTCCACTTTCCGCAGATCAAGGAAGAAAAAAGGAGATTGGAAAGAGTTGTCTGATTCTTGACCCTCCGCACCCTAATCTGTTGTTCACATAGGCATATATCCTTCTTAACGATGTAAACATCATAAAAAGAAAACAAACTTATTATTGAAAAACTATAATGTCCCATGGACCAGAAGGCCCACTAACCTTTGATTAGTGATTGAGTGTTGCTTAACTTAGAGCATAGGACTACATGAAAGCAAACACATACAGCTGCTTTTAAGTACTGATCAAGGGTTAATGTGGATTTTTTTTAACTTTCAGGGGGAAAAAATGGAAACTCTCCTGCCAACAAGGAAAATAAAATACGCTAAATAGCTTGCAAATGTAAGTAAGGTGCTTTTATACATATCCTCCTTTCTGGGAAATTGTAGTGATTTGTTACTAAGAAAGAGCCCCAGGCAGAGAGAACAGCCTGTGCAAAGGGGAGCCAGAGCGAATGGAGTACCCTCCTTAACTGGGGGAGGTCACCGTGGAGGTTACTGTAGGTCACATTAAGATCTGGGTCTCCCGGTAGCAAAGGCTTAAGCACTTGAGCCATCATTGGCTGCCCCTGGAGTGCTCTGATAGGAAGCTGGGCCAGAAGAAGAGGTGCTGGGACTGCAAGCAGCCCTCGGATGTGGGTCATCCTACCGCTATGCAATGTCTACGCTGATGTTACTGTTTTAATTTCAGAGCAGAAAGTGTTTCTCCTACTAAAGCAAAATCAGCTTTAACACAGAAAATAGAACTTTCTTTTGGAGTTAGATTAATGTCACAAAGAAACTTGGGATCCTTTGTTATCGATGAAAGTATAAAACTAAAAAGTTTTTTAAAATATTTGTTTAAAATTTACTGTTAATCTAGCCACTTTAGCCTTTGCCGTTAAGGTTGAGAAACCCTTGAAACTGCTGCACGTGGAGATAACGGGCATATATACTGCATTCTGGCATATGTAACACACATATATGTATATGTCTTGCATTACGCATATAAACATTTTGTATGTTGCTTATTTATGCGTGTATCTTCCCCGAGAAGCGCCATTACCAAATCAACGGCCCCAAACACTCTCACCGCCATCTACAACCCCTTCAGCCGCTCACAGCAACAATCCCCGACATCTTCAGGGCCGCGCTCAGCCGCGTTCAACAGGGAAGCCTGAAGGCCCCGCCCGCAGGCTGGAGATCTGGACCCCGAGTCCCCGCTGGGACCCCCGCTAGCGCTGGCCGCTCTTCCAACTCCTGCGGCCGCCGAGCGGTACGGAGTCCCAGGACCCCAAACACACCTGACACCCTCAACCTCAGGACCGCGGCCACCGGGCCCGCAGACCCGAACCCCGAACGCCAGGCACTTCCGGAGGCACAGTCCGGCCCAGACACCGGGAGCCTGGACGCCGCGCTCAGGGGGCTTGTCAAGCTCAGGCCCCGCCACGCCCAGGAGCCGACCCTAGGCTGTCCTTCGCGAATGCCAGCGCGGACGCCGTCCACCATCCCAACTAAGGCCGAGCCGGCGTGAAACAGGCGCAACACCACTGCCCGGCTGGAGCAGGCTGAACGAATGGAACCGGGAGCCGGGCAGCCGACGGAGGTCGGCTCGGGGCGGAAGCGCCTCCGGCCCGGCCTGGCCGCGGGCCGCGGGCCTCTCAGGCGGGGCCTCTGCGCCTGCGCTCGGCCCGCAGCCGCCCGTGCTCCCGGCGCGGCCGCGGTCTCGGCTGCAGCGCGCCCCTGCGTGTGTGGGAGCTCCATGGGCCCCGGCGAGAGCCAGGATGACAGATTACGGCGAGGAACAGCGGAACGAGCTCGAGGCGCTCGAGTCCATCTACCCCGACTCCTTCACAGGTGACTTTTCTCATCGGGAGCCGCGTCGGGGACGGGCCGGACCGGCCGGGGCCCCGGGCCTCCCTGGCTGGGGTGGAGAAGGGACGGCCTGAGGGTGCGGTCACCGCGCCGTGCGCCCTCTCCGCCTTCTTCGGTTATCTGTAACTCGGGGGGCGCTTGCGGTTTGCCGCAGTGTGGGGGTCCTGCGGAGTGTCGGGCCCTGGACGCTTCAGTTTGTGTGGAACTAACCCTCAGCAGTCTCCCGACTTGGTGCGCGCTTCTCAGCGTGCCCCAGGTCCTTTCCGGGAACAGCGTGGTTCCTATAGTTTGTCGACTTTCTTTAAAAAAAAAAAAAAAAAAAAAAAAAAAAAAAAAAGAATGTGGCGTTCTGCAGAGTGCCCTTCAGTAATGTGGCCCCCATTCCCTTTTCGCTGTGGATTCCACCTCTGGTTGGGTGGCCTGGGATACCTTGCTGCAAAGCAAGGGGGGTGGAGGTCCAGGACCAGGCGGCAGCTGTTCTGGGCTGCGGGACTGGCACTGGGGTTGCCTGCGGAAAACTGTTCCTTCTCTTTTACTATCCAGGCTTCCCAGACTTGAGATCCTGTTCCAGCTGGAATGGGAGGGAGCAGATTTCTTGGGGGATTGGACTAACGTAAAACATTAGTGAGAAATTCGTTGGGCATAGTAGAAAGGAGAGAAATTTTCTATGTTAAACTTTATTTCCAAAGTTGCAGGATAACTTGTATTAGTCCGGCTTCTCTGGGATTTAAGACGCCGAAAGGTAAAGTCTGGCTTGAGTGTGTAGGACCTAGCTTAGTAGGATTCGGGGTCCCCTCTCCTGGAGAGTTGTCCCTCTGTGAAAATTCAGACTGTGAATCATGTTACCTTAAATCCTGCAGTCTTCTCTCTCTTGTTCAGCTTAGTTTCCTTGACTCCGCTTCTTGACGAATGCTTGCAACAGTAGCAGCTTTTGTTCTAAGTGGCCAACAGGCGCAGGTCTCGCCTATCTCCGAGCAGCTCCAGTCCTGTTCTTGCTGTCACCTGCTGTTCAGTTTTCTGACGATGCTAAGGGGACGATGAAGAGGGGTTTAAGAATGTTGACTGGGTAGCTGTAACTTTTCTGTTTTTGCTTCTATGTCAGTGTCTAAATAAAATAGAATGTAGGGTGGCTAGCTGATTGTATCATGATGTCTGTTTCTGCCACTTTGGAATTACAATAGATGAAGACTCTGTGTAGGCACAGTCAAAAAGTGCTATTCTGACACTTTTTCTGAGCCTGGCGTGATGGCTCAGTGGCCAAGTCCTCACCTTGCCACCTCCAGGATCCCATATGGGTGGTGGTTCATATTCTAGATGCTCTACTTTTCATCTAGCTCCCTGCTTGTGGACTAGAAAAGCGGTCGAGGATGTCCCAAAGCCTTGGGACCCTGCACCCACATGGGAGACTCTGAAGAAGCTCCTGGCTCCTTGGTTTGGATTAGCTCAGTTCCCACTGTTCTGGCCCCTTGTGGGGTGAATCACTGAGTGGAAGATCTTTTTCGCTGTGTATCTGCCTTTTCAGAGAAAACAAATAGATTTAAAAAAAAAGTGCTATGCCCAGCATGGTGGCCTAGTGCCTAAATCCTTGCCTTATGTGCCTGGGATCCCATATGGGTGCTGATTCACGTCCCAGCTGCTCTACTTTCCATCCAGCTCCCCGTGTGTGGCCTGGGGAAGCACTGAAAGATGGCCCAAGCCTTGGGACCCTGCACCCACGTGGGATACACGGAGGCTCCTGGCTCCTGGCTTTGGATCGGCTCATATGTGGCCTTTGTGGTCACTTGGGAAGTGAAGCAGTGGATGGAAGATCTTTCTCTGTGCATCTTCTTCTGTCTGTAAATTGGCTTTTCCAATGACAAATAAATAAATTTAAAAAAAAAAGTGCTGTTTTGTTCTGTTCTCGTCCTATCTTTGGACCTAATGTATCCTTGATTGAACCCTGCGCATTTAAGTGCTCAAAAAGCACTGCTTTTTAGACACTACAGCAGCCTGGTGAATCTTTCTGATTGCTCAGGGCCTGGAAGCTTTGCTGTAGACCAGCATTTGGAATTCTTGTCAGAGGCACAAATGCTTGGAGTGTTCTGACCCTGGTTAAGTCAGTTGGTGAATCCTTAGATGCAGTCAAGTGTTCTGCAGTAGTGTGTGAGCCTTTCTGTCTAGTTTCTGGTTAGAACCCCAACAAGCTTTGCAAAAAATTAAATGGAGATGTCTTGAGTTACAGTTGCTAGAGAACTTTGCCTTCGTTGTGGTCAGGTTCCCTATAAAACTTCAAGGAAAAGTGAGAGGAGTTTGAAATACGATGTTTCTGTGTTTAAGAATTTGCCAAGTGTGCTGTTCTAAAGCCTTTTACGTTTCCATGCCAGGAATGCTAATGGGTAGTTTTCTAACTTCATTTCCAGTCATATTTGGTAAATGCTCGGTGTCACTGTTGAGGGAAGTAGTATACCTTCATCTTTAGTGGATGACGGAGTGGTAAGAAAGCCTGGACTATCCGGATCCCACATTGTGTTTCAGCAGTGTCTCCCTTGACAAGGTCCTAAGGTGGTGGAGTCTTTTTATTTCTATTTCTGTGTTAAAATTGGCTGTGGGTATTTTTGTTGGAACAAATCAGTGGCATCAGGTTAAATGTAGGGCAAGTTCTTTAATTCTTTGTGCTTTATGATTGCATATTTGCTGCTTCGGTAGCTCTCTATAAATACTGTTTAAATGGTAGTTGCATCTTACTGATGAGGATGAAGTCATAAAAGTGATTTTTCTAAGACAATACTGTTTGAAAGGACACAGATTGCCTGATGACCAAAGGAACTTATTTTAAATGCGGGCACTCTTGTTCATTATGAACACCCAAGATCTTTGAATATCTCTTTAAGTGTACTTTTCAGCACAGCTATATCTAATACCTGGTTTTGACAGAATCCTTGATTCTGTTTCACTGCCGCCGTCCTTCGTATACTCCGACACTTCTTCTGCATGTCTTCTAGTTGCTTCCACCATAGCCAGCAACCTTACTTGTGTTTCTCAAAAGCGTAGTGATTCGCTGAGAGTGGTACAAGGCTGGCGTTCATAGTGGTGTTTGATCTTTCCTCCACTTACCCCATTTCAGAATAATGGTGGTGTTCTTTCATCCAACCCAGGAATCCATTTTTACAGATCCAGTGTAGTAACTTTTCCATCCCCGTTTTGGTTATGATTCAGCTTTCCATTAGTTTCTGCTATGACAGAACATTCTGTTGAACATTGGTTTTTAGAAAGGTGAAAGTTTATTGCTTTTGCATGTAGGAGTTCTTGTAGCTTTAGTCTCAGAAGTCTTCAGGTTCTAGGCAAATTCTGACTGAGCTCTCTGTTATCCCTGAGATGAGGTCTCACATTCATGGTCAAGATGACAACCCCATTTCTTTTCCAGGCAGAGTAAGACATAAAGGAAGTAAAAACAATTTCTTAACAAATTTCCTGGAAACTGTCAAAAGACATATGTGTAGTCATCTTGTGGGCCGAACTTAGTCATTTTTTGAGGGCTAGTTGAAACAAGTGTTGGGGAGTCTTTATTCTGCTCAGGTAAGAGGAGAGTGGGTTTAGTGGCGGTATTAGCAGTGTTTCCCAGTGCCGTTTGCCTTGTACCTTGTTTACAGTATTTCTCTTTGTACTGGAAGGAGAGTGTAGTATCCTTGAATTAATTATATAAAATTTCCAAGCCCCGGTTTCCATATCTGCTTAAAGATAAAAAGGTAATTGTAAAAAATTTGTAACTGTTACACAAACATGGAATACTCTGCTGGAAATCTACATCTTATTTATGGATTATTCTTCTATGGCTTCATAATTCCTTGTCTTTACTAAGGTCCACCTGCTTGTATGGGCATAATCATGCTGTGGAAATAGCATTTCAAAACTTTTATTATTTAATTACTTATTGGAAAGGCAGAATGACAGAGGGAGAGACAGGGTAGGGAATGAGAAGAAAGAGAGAGGTAGAGAGATAGATTTTAATCTTCCATCTGCTAGCAAATAAAATAGGCTTTGGGTTATGTATATATTATAGCAATGGTTCCCACTGGTAGAAAACTGTTACTATTCATGGGTGACTGTGGTACAGCATGTCTCCTAGAAGCCTGACGAGAAAGAGTGGCTAGAATGGGGAGGGACAGGATGAACCACCCTGTCCTAGGTTTGTGTGACACTGTTGTCCTTTGAGTTTGTTATTACCTGTTCCCTGATGACTTTTCTTTCCTCTTATTCTTCAAACTGAGAGTTCATTATAAAACTGATAGTGGCTTTTATTTGCCCTACATTTTCTTGTATGATCTAATTTAGTTAGTTCAATGCTTTTTACTTTGGCTTTTCTGTAGATCATCCTCAACTATTAAAATTCTCTTTGGCTCAATTTGCCTGTTTTTTTTTTTTTCTCCTTTTCTCTCTCTTTCTCTTTTAAAATTTGTTTATTTGTTTGAAAGGCAGAATTACAAAGAGAGGAGAGACAGATCTTGCATTTGCTGATTTACTCCCTGAATAGCCACAAGGGCCAGCTTGGGCCATGCTAAAAGTTGGGGATGTGTCATCCGAGTCTCCCACATAGGTGCTGGGGGCTTCGGACCTTCAGCTAGCTTCTGCTGCTTTCCCAGGCACATCTTCAGGGACCTGGATCAGAAATGGTGAAACCAGGATATGACCTGTCTTCTGTGATAATAGAAAGCTGGTGCATCAGCTGGAGGCTTCAGCTAACACTGCACCGTAAGGCTATCACTTGCCCATTTCTGATTGCCTATTTGATGCCCAGTTTCAGCTAAAGTACCAACATCCGTGAAATAGATTATATCTCATTTTTCTTTGTATGCCTCATTTATGTTATCGCACATCTTTAGACTACAGACTCACACTCACCATCATCCTTACTGTCCTGCTATTCCCATGGCTCTTGACCTAGTTCACAGCCACATTACCTTCACCTGATTAATTGTAATAGTCACCTACTTAACATGCAGACTTGTTTCTCCGGTATTATATACTGTTTCTAGATTTACCTTCCTATGTTTAGAAATAGAATGCTGACCATATTATTGGTAAAAACTATTACTGTCCACACGTAAATATTCATCTGTATTTTCAGCAAGTTTTCTTCACTCATTTGTAGGCTAATGTAATATTTGTTGTTCTCCCTGTATTCCTTTCGTTTTCTCTCCTTGTGCCTTTGTTGCCATGGTATCCTCAAGAACATCCCCATGTTTGTGATGCTTAGCCTAGCTCAAATAACTTGCCTGGAGTTTCTCAACTGGAAGCGTTTTTTCTTATTAACTAAGTTCTAAACAGTTTATTTAGTCCTGTCAGTTTCTAGCAGTAGAGCTTTGAACAAATGTTAAAATCATCTCTTCCGTTTCCATATCTATAAATTTTGAGTAATTCCACATTACATTGCTTCTGAAACACACTTTTTCAGACTTGAACGTCTCTGACATGTGAGTTTGTCTAAATTGATTCCATGTTGTAGTTGCAGACATTTTCTCAGTGATATGTGAGTTAAAGTGTAGCTCATACTTGATAGCGTCTTCAACTGGGTGAAATATAGTAATGGTGTAAAATCATGGCCTTGGTGTCAGAAATAAAGGATTGTCATGTAAATGCATAGGACAGATACTCAGTACATGTTACCTGCCCCTTACCAGGTTGTTTGTGACCTACAGCCTCATGGAATCCTAGATGATAATATGATGGAATATCATTTCTGTACTCTAAATATTTACATTTTGTCACATATGAATGCTAAAGTTGGCCATGAAAAGACAGAATGAAACATAGCACATATATTTTGTATACATTTGTTTAAAATGAATAAGGCAAATCATATTATAAAAGCTTTTTTTACACTGTCCCTTGCATCATGAGCGGTACTGCCTAAGATCTATTAAATGTGAGTCTAATGAATTTTCCTGGCAGATATCTTTCTAGCAAGCAGGGGTGTTCATTGTTGCCTCAGATACAATTAAAATGAAGGTACCTGTATTGAAAGTGTTATTGATCATGTGTATGATGGCAGCTTCTGTAGTTTCTGCACAGCCAAGGCCAGATAGTTTCCAATGACTCTGTCGGTAATCCCTTTCATCTCAGCTAGCGTGTTCGGGTTGCTGCCAACCCTGCCAGTGGGCAGGGCCTGGCAGCGTAGACTAAAACAGAGGCTTTTCTCATAGGCTTAGCAACTCTTCCTGTGTCTTGGAGTTCTTTTTTTTATAGTTCAAATGGTTCTGGAAACAGGTTTGTTTGTTCACTTTTTAATATCTTGCTCATTTCATATTATTAGTGTGGTCCTTCTTTCACTGTGCCAATTTTTATTGAGGTTCTAGATATCACCAGGTGGTGATCTGGGTGATCTCATGGAGTTTTTATAGTCTTTTCATTGGGAGATAGAAGATAAACAGTAATATAGCACCAGATAGATATCAGAATAATGGATGTAGAACTTTATGCGAATGTTGACTTTTGACTGACTTGTTTACTTAATTGCATGCAATATGATGTTTAGATTCAGAGCTAATCCATTTTATAATTTTATAAAGAGGGTAGCAGCTCAGTAAATGTTTGTGAAAGAGTCCACAAGAAGCACAAAGTGTAATAAATCTGCAGTTACTGTTCATCACAGTGATTCTGAGTTAGAGAACAGGTTATATTTCAGAGAGTATGTGGAAAATGGAATTAAAAGGTAAGATAATGTTGGAGTACAAAATTGAGAAATTCATACATGATTATTTGAAATGTAATTTTTATTAATTTTTTGAAGACCTCTCATATAAATATAAACAGAAGATAACATGGTTATCAGTCAGTTTTTTGTGAGAAACATCAAACTTTTTCTATCCTTCCATTTGGATTATTTTAAGAATGTACTTTTCTGGGCTCAGCACAATGGCCTAGCAGCTAAAAGTCCTCACCTTGAATGTACTGGGATCCCATATGGGCACCAGTTCTAATCCTGGCATCCCCGCTTCCCATCCAGCTCCCTGCTTGTGACCTGGGAAAGCAGTGGATGGCCCAAAGCCTTGGGACCCTGCACCTGTGTGGGAGACCTGGAGGAGGCTCCGGGCTCCTAGCTTTGGATTGGCTCAGCTTCAGCCATTGTGGCTGCTTGGGGAGTGAATCAATGGACGGAAGCTCTTCCTTTCTGTCCCTCCTCCTCTCTATATATCTGCCTTTCCAATTAAAAAAAATCTTAAAAAAAAAAAGCTTTTCCTTGTATATGGAGGCTTTAAAATAGAGAATGATTTGTTATAATTGATTTGGTAAAATTTCAAAAGGGTTATGTACTATTGGTGTCTTTCTAGGTTAAAGGCAGTCCTCAATTTAAATAGAAAGTTGCTGGCTGCTTTGTGATTTCGGTGTTCTGTTCAATTTGTATTTTTGGATATGGAAATACAGGCTGAGTGCCAGGAATAAGGGTAGAACATGATAATCTGCTGATAAGGAGAAGCATGTGCCTTAGGAAACATGTTAACAATGTAACTTCTCTATGTGTGTGTGCTTTTTTTTTTTTTTTTTTGCAGTATTATCAGAAAAGCCACCCAGCTTCACCATTACTGTGACATCTGAGGCAGGAGAAAATGATGAAAGTAAGTTTTGCAAAAATACTGGTAATTTCTCTTAAGCTGCTTTCTCAGAAATTTCATATTGTGCAGCCGTTGTTAGATATTGCTGGTATGGAAGTCCCAAAATGCTGTTAAGATTCTACATTAATGGTGTGTGCTTCTAGTTAGTGTTTACAGTATAAAAATGATTTCTAAAGAAATGGAGTGATAGTCAGCATGATATAGTATGTCACAGAAAGCTCAACTTAAAAAAGAAACACAAACATTAAACAGAGCAGCAGGAACAGAAAAAATAGATTTTTGTCCAAAATGTGACTTCGCATGTAAACTCATTTCAACAGTTGTGTAATGTTGGTTGTTTTTGTCTTTGGACATTGATGTTGTTTATTAGACATTTGCTGTAATAAATGAGGTTGAATAAATGCCTCTACATGCTTTTCTCCATTTCTCTTTAGAGGAATATTCTTCTATTATTTCAACATATGTATATAAAACCAGATAAAACTATTCTGTAACCATAGAACCATTAAATAGAAATTTGAAGTAAAGCAATTCTAAAGTAAATGCAGTGAAATAAAAAAAATTTAAATTTGACAAAGGTTTGGGATTAATGATATCTGAAGAACATTTCCATATTTCATCATTGTAGGTACTGCTGTTTATAAATTGCTAACTTAGAGGATATTTTTTTCCACATTAGGCTGGTGAACCAAAATTCTTCCAGGGGCAATCAATAATGGCCAATATGGTGTTATTACTTGATAATTCTTAAGTCTGTGTTGCATGATTGAAAATGAGGTTAGCGTTCAGATATTACTTAAATCTGAAGCAAAGGATATTGGATGCAGTTAGTACTGAGTTGATGACTCATATTCTTTCACAAGATAAATACAAATCTTGCATTGACTACTCTTCAGGAAACTCCCTTATGAAGAGAAATTTGTGGCATCATTTTGGCTTTATATAATTCCATTAATGCTGCTGTAATGGTGTACCAGTATTTTTAATAAAATAATCCCAAGTATAATTTTATTTAAGATTTACTGAAATACAAAATATATTTCTAGCATCCAAATTCTGAATAGTAGTTTCATTGGCATAGTAGGGTAACATGTCTGTAAAGTCATTCTGTATAGGCCATTATCCTCCTTTGAAAAATATTTTAAAGTTATTTCTTAGTTGAGATTCCTAGATTGTACTGTTTTTTTTCTGAAAACTTGATGTACTAACTAGTAGAAAAACAAGCGGAGGCAATGAAGTTATGATTTCTAAAGAAAGCATTATAAATGGTTATTAAAAGCGAGTATCTTTATGAAGCAGACAAAGTTTGGGCTCTTAGTAACTTTGGTTTTTGCTGTAGGGAAATGTGTTTTGCTACCCTTCATTGACATATTATGAGTTAACCACTGTTCCAACAACCCTTGTGCTTTTAATCTATTCACCTCATGCTTTTATTCTTGTCGCTTAGCTGTCCAGACTACTCTCAAGTTTACATACAGTGAAAAATATCCAGATGAAGCTCCTCTTTATGAAATATTCTCCCAGGAAAATCTAGATGATAATGATGTATCAGACATTTTAAAATTATTAGCATTACAGGTAAGGAAATAGCAATTTTATGTTTGTGGAGGAATTTTATATTGGGTTTAAGTACTGTAAGTTAATTTGAAGAGTTAGAAAATGCTATCTAGGGGTTGGTGCAGTGGCTGACAGGCTAATCTTCAGCCTGCAGTGCCAGCATCCCATATGAGCAGTGGTTCTACACCTCACTGCTGCACTTCTGATCCAGTGCAACTCCCTTCCTATGGCCTGGGGAGGCAGCAATGGATGACTGAAGTCCTTGGGCCCCCACACCATGTGTAGAAACTCCTGGCAGAAACTCCTGGCAACTGACTTTGGATCAGCTCAGTAGATATTTTATTCTAAATGAGGTTTTGGTTTGGTTATTTGGTTTGGTCCCACAGGTAACTAAAAATCGCAGTTTGCAATATAATTAAAACTTACATATTATGACCTGTTAATAAGCTAGTTGCTTGCAGTTTTGGAAAAGAACTTGTGATTAGTATTTTTCTATTCCCCTAAGTCTCCAAACAGAGTTTATGGTTTAGGAGCCTTCCAAGAGGGGAGGATTGTCTGGTGTTGAAAAATTGCTATTGGGCCCAGTGCAGTAGCCTAGCAGTTAAAATCTTCATCTTGCACATGCTAGGATCCCTTATGGGTGCCAGTTCATGTCCCATTGACCCCGCTTCCCATCCAGCTCCCTACTTGTGACCTGGGAAAGCAGTCAAGGACGGCCCAAAGCCTTAGGATGCTGTACCCACTGGGGAGACCCAGAGGAAGCTCCTGGCTCCTGGCTTTGGAATGGCTCAGCTCCAGCGGTTGTGCCACTTGGGGAGTGCATCATCGGATGGAAGATCTTCCTCTCTGTCTCTCCTTCTCTCTGTATATCTGTCTTTCCAATAAAAATAAATCTTTTTAAAAATAGTTACTGTAAAGTTCTTATTAGACTAGTTGTATTGTAGAATCTAACTTAATGATAGTTTGGGTTTGGCAGATAGAGCTCATTCTTTTTTAAAAAAGATGTGTTTATGTGTTTGAAAATCTGAATTAAAGACAAAGAGGGAAAGAGCCCTTCCGTTCACTGGTTCACTTTGCAGGCGGCCGCAACAGCTGGGGCTATGCCAAGCATAGTGACCTTGCAAGTGGTTGTGAGTTGTTTCATCATAGCTATTGAATTAAGGATCTTTTTTCACACTTGGTAAAATTAGATATTTTGATTTGGAGAACAGAAGTTGAAAAGATGAAAATGGTGTATACTTTATATTTTTTGAATACTGGGGATGTGGAACTAGTAGGACTCTGAATTGTCTAATATCTACAATTACAATTATTTATTTATTTATTTATTTTTAATTTTATTTTAAATTCATTAATTACATTGTATTATGTGACACAGTTTCATAGATGCTTGGGTTCTCCCCACCCCTCCCCAAACCCTCCCACCATGGTGGATTCCTCCACCTTGTTGCATAACCACAGTTCAAGTTTAGTTGAGATTCCCCCATTGCAAGCATATACCAAACAGAGTCCAGCATCTTATTGTCTAGTCAAGTTCAACGGCTTCTTAGGTATACCCTCTCTGGCCTGAAGACGGAGCCAGCAGAGTATCATCCCGATCAATTAAAAGCTCCAACATACCATCAGCAAAAATTTACATCACCATGGAATTAATTGAATTACAATTATTTTTTTACTTTCCTTTGGAATACTTAACTTTTATAAAGGATGCCTAGCGGGATTTATTATGTAAATGTATTGATCTTCAATGCAGATACTATCTCTGCTCTCCTGGGTTTTATTCTCTGGTAAGGCATGTCGATTGGCAGAGTGGAAATCATTAGCCATGACAGGTGAAGCACCTGTGCTTGTGTGGATGGACACAGATTTGGAGAAACTTTAGGAGGAAGATAAGTCTTGAGGGAAGAATTTGGCAAGCAGTAAAGGAGTAAAGGATGTAGGTACTTTCCCGGGTAAGGAAACAAGCTTGTTAAAAGGCATGGAGTGAAACGGGTTAGGGAAGGCCTGTTAAAAAAAATAGGGAGGCAGAGAGGGAAGGAAAGAAAGGAGTGATTGCCTGCTGGAACTTGGATTCATGCATAATTTAAAACTAGTACTGATAAGTGATGAACTAAATAGGTTACTTCTTTAGAAGCATTGTTTAAATGTTCTCATAACTATGGGCTTGGTCCTGATTGGTTTAGGGAGTTATTTGAGGCAAGAGGCCAGATCAATTTGAATGTGCTTATCTTTTTGTGTTTATTGAATGGTCTAGGGAAGTTGGTGTCAGGGGCACAGTTATGTAGGTTTTAATCAGATCAGTTAGTAGTTTCTTACTTGGGCTGGGTAATAACAGTGTGGATAGAGAATTATCAACAGATTTAAATGGTATTTGAGAGGCAGTGATTGAATTTATGTAGGATGGAGATGTTCGGATGAAGTACATAGTATTATGGTGCTAAGTTTGAGAACCCAGGAATGGGTTTTTCAGAGTGGGAGGATTAAGATGATTGTAGAGCATGAAACCATGTAATGCATAGTTTTTTAAAAATGGTTTTGGCATTCAGGAGAAAGGTTTGTTTTGTCTTAGCTTTAAGGTTTTAGTAGGAAGACATTGCTGAAAAGCTGCACTGAAGACAGCTACAGTTGATAGCTTTATACCTGGTACTCAGTTTGGGCCTGGAGAGTGAAGTACCCACTGAAATGCTGCTGAGGCCAGCCATGTGAAGAAATGCTTGATAATCTCTGCTTCGGAGACTGAGTTTAACTAGTGTAGTTGGACTTTTTGGCTCTTGGTTTCTGTTTCCATTGAAACCCTGTATTTGGAGAATAGGTGTTGGATCGTATCCCTTTCTTGAATTGGGGATGCTTTTACACTTGGTTTTAAGCCTATCCAGTCTAAAACAAAGGTGAAGATAAAATTACAAAACTACCATGGCTTTTCTTTTGGCACAGTGGCTTAAACTACTGCCTATGAGACTGGCAGGCTGGCATCGCATATGAGTGCCAACTCAAGTCCTGCTGTTCATTTCCAGTTCTCTTCCCTGCTAACATGCCTGGGAAAACAAGAAAGATGGTTCAAGTGGTTGGGTCCCTGCAACCCATGTAGGACACCAGATAGAATTCCTGACTCCTGGCTTTGGCTTGGCTCCACCCTGGCCATTGGAGCCATGACTCAGTGGATGGAAGATCTCGCTGTTTAATGCTACCTTTGAAATAAATAAATACTTTTTAAAAAGCATTTTCAATGTACCTTCATTAATAATATGTTGTATTAGATATAGAAAAATTATTCTGGCCTGAAAATTCAGGATTTTTTTTTTAGAGGTGTATTTATTTAAAAGGCAGTTAAAGATCCAGAGAGAGGATCCCTATCATTGGTTCATTCCCCAAATGGCCACACTGGCCTGAGTTGGGCCAGGTTGGGGCCAGATGGAAGCCAGGAGTCAGCAGTTTCCCCCAAGTTTAAGGGCCCAAGTATTTGAGCCATTCTTTTCTGCTTTTCCAGGCACTTTAAAAGGGAGCTGAAATGTGAGTTGGAAAACTTGAACTTGCACTGACCCTTGGGCAATTCTTAAAGTGCTCAGAAAGTACTAAAATAATGAAAATGTTCTGAAGAAATGATGATACTAATTACTATAGGAAAAGGCTTTCTGAATTTGCCTGCATTATATATATGCCTGCTCTCTTTTTAAGTGACCATTTGTCCAACTTCATGAACAATTATAACTAAATTGGTGATTGTGTTATAAAATGGGACTCATTGGAAAGCTTTCTTTTCCATTGTGTTTTTTGTTGTTGTTGTTGGTATTTTTGTTTTGTTTTTTGTTTCTGTAAGTTTCTCTCTCTCTTTTTTTTTTTTTTTTTTCTGTTACCCAGGCTGAAGAAAATCTTGGTATGGTGATGATCTTCACTCTAGTTACAGCTGTGCAAGAAAAATTAAATGAAATAGTAGATCAGATAAAAACTAGGCGAGAGGAAGAAAAGAGACAAAAGGAGAAAGAAGCAGAAGAAGCTGAAAAGGTTATTTGAAAGCTTTTAGTTTTAAACTTTTCTTTAAATATGTTTTTAGTTCTTGTCTGGTTTTGTTCTTGGTAGTTTCTGTAATATTTCTGGAAATCACAAAAATGAATAAAAGTAAGTTTCAATAAATTTTGGTAAAAACTAAATTTCAGAAGGCCCCATTTGGTTAGAGGCATGCCTTGAGTAATAAAAATCAGTTATGAAAGATTTATGAATGTAATGCACTTACATTAAGAAGTAGATAATATTTCACCTATAGTATATGGATTTCAGAATTCTGAAGTGTTTACCGCAGTAAAAATTTTCTAAATGAGAAGAGTATCTCAATCTGAAACAAAGTAGAGGAGTTATGATTAAGTGTTACAAACTGATGTGATTTCAAAATATAACACTGCCAGCAGCAACTCTCTTTTTAGTGGTGAATAACTATGGTGAAAATAGTGAATATTGAGTAGTTTATTTGTTTTTGTAATAAGAATAAAAAAACGGATGTTTCCAGAATAATTTATCAAAACTAATGAGTAGCTAATGCAGACAGAAGTCAATTTAAATGTTTCAAGATTCAACGATTAATTTTATAGTCTGTTGTTTGTACATGGCTGTGTTTGGAAGGTGCTCTATTTGTTAAAGGGCTGTCTGAGTCATTAACTTAGTCTTCTTTGACTTTTCTAAGAAATTATTCCACGGCACACCTGTTACAATTGAGAATTTTTTAAGTTGGAAGGCCAAATTTGATGCAGAGCTCTTGGAAATTAAAAAGAAACGGATGAAAGAAGAAGAGCAAGCAGGAAAAAATAAATTAAGTGGTATGGCCACCTCCCTCTGTTTCTGTTCTCCATACACTCTCCTCTGATATGTTTTATGGAGTAAAAGAAGGTCATTGAACAGACTATGAAAGAAAAGACCAAAAGAGAAAATGTGTTTACATCATAATATTTTCTCTGCATGTCATTAATGATTGCTTTTTGTGGGTTTTCTTTGAATAAATACTGAGCTGTTAGATCCTGAGATGCAGAGACATTCAGGGTTACAGGCCTTGGACATGATAGAGGTGACCAGTGTGCCTTCGACAACTCTTAGGCAGACTAGGTTTCCCTGTGCTCCATTTTAATGCAGAGCCATTTCATATACCTCTTTACTACTGAATGAAGTCATAAATGCATTGCAATTCACAGAAAAAATAAGGCATTCTATCTTGCTTTCTTGGGTTATAACATTTATTAAAGGCCTATAGGAATAGGAAAATAACTGTGCTATTCAAATTAAACATAACTTATTTCTTTTAGGGAAACAACTGTTTGAAACAGATCATAATCTTGACACATCTGATATCCAGTTCTTGGAGGATGGTAAGACAATGTTTGATTTCCACATTTATATGACATGCTTCCTTCATTTTATCTACAAAAATCAGAGGGGTAAACATTTAATTAAAATTTTTCCTCTCAAAGCTGTTAAAAAATATATATATTTTGAGGATTAAATCATTAAATCCTAATGATTTATCTGCTCATATATTATATGTCATGGATTGTAAACCCACTGCCTTTATTTTCTTTACATTTTTTATTATTATTATCATCTTATAATACAATTCCGTGGGCTCTTGGCATTTCCCTATCCCCTCCCCAATTCCTTCCCCTCCCCCCACCTAGTTCCTATATATCAGTATTAAAATATAGTTCTTCACACACAGTCATATGTCCATCATTGTGGGCATGGACAATGGCAGAGAGTCCAGCATCCTATTGTCAAGATAGAGTGAACAGTTTCATTGTAAGTCCATCTTTGTCTGGAAGTAGAAGTGCATACTACATTGTATCCTCACCTCTGGATGTTAGTCTCCATTTCACAGCTACTGTACATCCCCTTAAATGAAAAATCATAATACAAAATCAACAATAGAAAGAAAACTAGAAATTTACAATGCCATGAAGTTAAATGACATGTTACTAGATATGACAGTCTCCATTACACAGCTACTGTACATCTCCTTAAATGAAAAACCACAAAACAAAATCAACATCAAGGAGAAAAAAGAAATTAACAACACTGTGAAATTAAATAACATGCTACTAAATGACTAATGTGTAGCTGAAGAAACGAAAATCAAGAACCTTCTTGAAGAAAATGATGCTACTGTGTGATCTACAAGTCATTGAATGATTTAATCAGAAGAAAGTGTTTTGAAGAGAAAAAACTAACAGAAAACAAAACCCATACAATATAGTTTCTGCTGATTTTTGTTGGTGAAGTGTATCTCTTCTAGACAATAAACAGATGGGTTTTGTTTTTTAATCCAGTCTAATAATCTATGATGTTTGATTTAGCTTAAGCCATTTACAGTCAAGGTTAATATGTATGGATGGTAATTTGGTCCTGTCATTTTAGGAATGGGTTGTTCATTGGTTTAGTCTTCTGTTGTCATTTTACTGTGATGTTCTTCACTTTTGCCTTTGGTTTTGGTAGGTGCTATTCCCCTTCTCTGTCAAGAGAACATCTTGAAGTATCATTTGTAGGGCAGGTTTGGAAGAGGCAAATTCTTTTAACTTTTCTTTACTATGTAAGAATTTTATTTCATTTTCAAAGATGAAAGAAAGCTTTGCTGGATATGTTATCCTAGGCCGACAATTTTTTGCTTTTAGAATCTGGACTATGTCACTCCATTCTCTTCTTGCCCGTAGAGTTTCCTGTGAGAGATCTCGTGTGAGTTTCATTGGCATTCCTTTATATGTCAATTGATTTTTTTCACGTGCACATGTAAGGATCTTTTCCTTATGTTCAATTGAAGAGAGCTTGAAGATCATGTGTGTTGGTGAAGATTGCTTTTGATCAAGCATGTTGGGAGTTCTGTGCCCCTCCTGGAACTTGTTTCCCAATTCTTTCTCTAGATGAGGGAAATTTTCCTTTATTATTTCATTAAATACATTTGCAAACTCAGCTTCTCTTTCTGTACCTTCTGGGACTCACATAACTCTTATATTTGGCCTCTTCATAGTGTCTTTCAATTCTTGAATACTTTTTTTGGCGTGATACAGCTCTGCTTCCAGCTTTTTGCTTACTTCCCCCTGACAGAAAATATCTTCCAATTCTGAGATTCTTTCTTCTGCTTGCTTCATTCTATTTTGGAGACTCTCCACTGTACTTTTTTTTTTTTTTTAAAGATTCATCCATTTTATTAAAGTCAGACATACAGAGAGGAGGAGAGACAGAGAGGAAGATTCCCCGTCCGATGATTCACTCCCCAAGTGAGCCACAATGGCCGGCGCTGTGCCGATCCGAACCCAGGAACCAGGAACCCCCTCCGGATCTCCCACATGGGCACAGCGTCCCAATGCATTGGGCCATCCTCAATTGCTTTCCCAGGCCACAAGCAGGGAGCTGGATGGGAAGCGGAGCCGCCGGGACTAGAACTGGCGCCCATATGGGCTCCCGAGGCTTTCAAGGTGAGGACCCCAGTCGCTAGGCCATGGCGCTGGGCTCTCCACTGTACTTTTAATTTGCTCTACTGTTTTCTTAATTTCTGATATATCGCTTGATTTGCTTTATTGCTTCCTTAAATTCGTTGAACTCTTGTATGTGCTTCTCATTGTTGATCAGAAGCTTTAAAATGAGTTTTCTGAATTCTGTATGCCCCATTTTCTCGATGTCTTGCTCAGTGAACTCTGAGGTTGGCATAGGGTTTTGTTCCTTTGCAGGGTAGTTTTTGGTAATATTCATTGTACCTTTGTCTCTTCTTTTGCTCTTGGTCATTGCACTTCTGGTTAGCAGAGTCTTCTCCTTGGGGCAGATTTCTAAGCTGTGTCAGCCACAGGTCTACAATGCAATTTTACTTATTGCAGTTGGTACACAACTCTTTGCTTGCAGCCACTTGTGCCACAACTTCCAGTGAGTTCCAGGTCTGGGTTCTTATGTTAGATTTCCACCATGGTCTCCACAGCCCCAGCTCCTGGCTCACCACTCTCCACCTCCTGTGATACTGTGTTGAGTCTGCACCATTGTCTCTGCAACCTTTCTCCCACTTCCGGTTGGAGCAGGTCATAGGATTAGAGAAACAGCAGGCGTCCTATATAGTTAGGTTGTTGGTGACAATGATCTTGTTCGAACCTGTTGAACGTTCGGTCTGGGTGCCACATGGACCTATTTTGACCTGTACAATGCCACAGTCGGTATTATTTTCCTGCGGGACCAGTGCTATCCACGGACCTCAGTGAGTTCTTGTGAGCTCAGCACATGCGCAGTTCACTTTTGTCCTCTGTAGTCCTAAAGCTATTGCCACAGTGCGCAAAATGGCACCTGACATACCACCAGTACAATTCTTGATCTGCTGGCCATCAGGTCTGAGGGCTACCCAGACCTGTCTTGGGTGGAACCCATAGAATGCCATGTTGCTGCAGTTCACTGAGTCAGAAATAAGTTCACTCCCAGCTCAGTGTATGCTCAGTGCTTTCCCTTGCCTTTGCCTCCTTACGCAAAATGGCTCCCAATTCGACTCTAGGGGGCTGACTGGGCTGTGAAATCCACCCTGTTCTCGCACTGTGCGTCTGGGATCTGCTGCTCTGTCTCTGCTCCTGGTCAAATCAAACGGACCAGCAGGACGGGCCGTTCTTTGGGCTCACCTCCCAAGCTCTCAGTGAAAGTCCCTTTCCACCTGGTTGCTGGTGGAGTTCCAGCTGCTGGTGGAATTCAGATCACCATTAGCTGAATGCTGCTGGAGCATCAGTCACTGCAACATCACACTGTTGTGTCTGCTGCTTTCCTGTGTCTGTCAGTCTCCAGGTACCCCTCTGCTGTTGTTCTGTCCTTTCTTATTTCCTGGAATATGTCCTCTCTGCTTCATCCTGATTAAATGTTTTTTTGTCCATTTAAACGTGTCCTTACGCTATTCTGCCATCTTGATTCCCTGCCAACCCACTGCCTTTAAATTGGTGTTTCCAAAATCCATGTTGAATCATGACTTCTGCCTCCTTAAATTCTTGTGTGGTTTCTCCTGCATTGTTAAAAAGGTTTCCCTATCTGTCTTTTTCAACATGTCCTTTATCTAAATTGTCTTCCAGTTAGAAACATTCATTCAATAAGTTAACTGTTCTTTCCTCTTGCATAAAATTCTGTGTGGCATTTATGCTTCATCTTTTTCTTCTTGGAAGGATTCAAATTTATCAAATATTTCAGACTTAGTCTGCTTTATGAAGACTTCTGTACTTCAATCAGAGATGGTTATTTTTTGTCCTGCTCTTAGCAGATTGTATTTTATTGTTAACTGCGTAGAGGCTGAAGCAACATTCATTCCCTTTTTATTTTCACTATCAGTGGTCCAGGGTCTAAGAGGGGACGAAGATGACAGTTTGTAGTGATTTAAGAATGCTACTCTGTGTTACTCTTGTCTACTTCAGCCAAACTTAAGAGTGATAATGCAGAGCCTGGGGAATGCTTCCCCAAAAGCTTAAAATTTTTAATCTTGGGGAGGCATATTATCAGTGCAAAATATACTGGATAAGCATAAAGATAAATTAACTTCTGGAGGCTGGCACAGTGGCATACAGGCTAATCTTCAGCCTGCATTGTTGGCATTCCATATTGGTGCATGCTCATTTCCTTGCTGCTCTTACTACTATTTTTTTTTAAGATTTGTTATTTTTTATTAGAAAGGCAGATACACAAAGAGGAGGAGAGACAGAAAGATCTTCCATTTGTTAATTCACTTCACAAGTGGTTGCAATGGCTGGGCTGAGCCGATCCAGAGCCAGGAGCCAGGAACTTCTTGCAGGTCTCCCATGGGGGTGCAGGGTTCCAAGACTTTGGACTGTGCTTGACTACTTTTGCAGGCCACAAGCGGGGAGCTAGAATGGAAGTGGAGCAGCCAGGTCATGAACCAGAGCCTATATGCTATTCTGGTGCATACAATGCCAGGAATTAGCCACTAGACTACCATGCTGGTCCCTCTTTTTTTTTTTTTTTTTTCTTTAAGATTTATTTATTTTTATTGGAAAGGCAGATTTACAGAGAGAAGGATAGACAGAGAGAAAGATACTCCTTTTGTTGGTTCACTCCCCAAGTGGCCACAGTGACCAGAGCTGAGCAAATCTGAAGGCAAGAGCTAGGAGCTTCTTCCAGGTCTCTCACATAGGGTCATGGTCCCAAGGCTTTGGGGGCATTCTCCACAGATTTCCTGGACCATAAGTAGGGAACTGGATGGGAAGTGGAGCAACTGGAACATGAAGCAGCGCCCATATGTGATACTGGCGTTGCAAGACAAAGATTTAGCCATTGAGCCATCATGCTGGGCCTGGCTGCTCTACTTTTGATCCAGCTCCCTACTTATGACTTGGAAGAGCAGTGGAGGATGGCTCAAGTCTTGAAAACCACCCATGTGGGAGACTGTAGAGATTTTTAGCTTTAGCTAGAGCTTGGTTCAGGCTTCAGTAAGGTTTGATTTTAGAGTAGGCCACAGTCTGTCTGGCAGATGACCTCACCTTATTGAGGGAGACCAGATCCTTAAATCTCTCCTGGTTATTTATGGGAAGATGATCAAGGTGGAGGCATGCCTCCCTTTGGTTAGATCCCTGTCATGCACCGGGATAGATATTTGGAATGCTGGCATGTAGGCCTGGTTGCCCTAAAGACCATGGAGATAGGAGCTTGTAGGCCTGTTAAAAAGGGGTCGTTTACTTTGAACTATTCTGCCCAGCACCTACAAGGACAGCAACTGAAATTATTGATGAACGTGTTAACTAATATGTGCTGCAACCTGTAAGTAATCTCAGACCCTCAGATTTATACAAAATTTGATTTGTATTCCTAGAATGAAAGTAGACTCAGAAGGTTGCTTTGAGTTCTCGTGCCTGGATTGTGTGCTCAGAGTCTACCTTGGTCTCCACTGTTTTCTTTTTCTTATGTTATTCACTTTTAATTTCTTATTTCTAATTCATTCTTTCCGTGCCTGTCTCTCAGCCTTGTACCTTGTAGGACTGTTAAGTGCTGGCACAGGATAGGGGACCCGAAGAGGCTCCTGGGTTGGGTCAGTTCAACTCTGAATGTTGTGGCCAAATGGGGAGAGAACATGTGGATGGAAGATCGATTGATTGTTCAGTCTATCTACCTACCTACCTATCTGCCTATCTTTTCCTCTCTATGTAAATGTACTTTCCAAATAAAAATAATGTTAAAATATTAACTTTTTGAATTAGAGTGTAGTTGAGTGTCAGTGATGTGCAGTTGCATTAGGAGAGAAAATGCTTGGTACAGCTCTCATGGTCAGAGATAATCCATCTTGTTTAACCAGGACAACAGCAGCATGTTTGTCTCGGCTTATATAGCATGTCGTGTTAAGAATCATAATAGGCCTCTTTTTAATAACTGGTCATTAGATTGTAAACCTGAAAAATGATGTTGTCTCTGAAAAGGCCACCTACTGCTGACTAATCCACATCATTGTTGGTATGGTTGCCATAGTAGTTTGAGATTTCATCACTTATATTCTCATATGCATATTTGAAAGTTATCTTTTTGGTACTACAATGAGTAGTTTCATTCATTCCTGAACATAAGACTGAATGTGGTGTTGTTTGTTTGCAGCCGGCAACAATGTGGAAGTAGATGAGTCTTTGTTCCAGGAAATGGATGATTTGGAGCTGGAGGATGATGACGATGATCCAGACTATAATCCCGCAGACCCAGGAAGTGACTCAGCTGACTAATGGACTGACCCCTTCTGCAGAGAGGCTTGACTGCCACAGCATCTGTGGCTTAGCTGAGACGGTTTTGATTTTCCTTTCTTTTTTTCTAAGAAAAAATAATTTTCAGGAGAATGTTCTTCTGATGGCTTTCATCATTGAACTTAATAAACCAACTTTAAAATTTTAAACATGAAATGTTTAGTTCCTTATTGATGAGCACAGGGTTACATACTTGAAAGCATGCAGTGTTGAGGGGTCATGCCTCTGATCACAAGGTGTGGAAGCAGGCCGCCACTGTGGTTCGGATCACTTGGAGCTTCTGTGCTGGAGGCACTGAAATGTTTTTGCACTCCACATGTCATCATTCATATAAGAATTAGAAGCCTGGCTAAAAGGAACTTTAAACCTCCTGGGTTTTAGCCTCCAGACACACAAAAAATTGTCTTAAAAAGCAGAAGCTTATAATATGCAATAAAACATATTTCAGTCCTATAAAATGGTTGACTCAAAATTATTTTGTCAAGTTTAGATTTATAAACACTTAGTTGCAATCTAAATTTTAAAATAACAAAATCTCAAATTCTGATGCACATTCCTAATTTATGATTCCTGTGCTACAAATGTGAAGTCTGTGTGCTTGATGTTTTTCCCTATGTTCTTGTAATTAACCAGTCTAAAAGAGTCTGGATTACTGGAATTGTTCCTTGCCTTCAAGGGAAACACATATCCACATCCATGCATGTGTGACTTCTCCTGGTAATCTGAGGCAGCTGACTTGGGAGCTCCAGTGAGGAGAGCCAGGCTTCATGCTGGCTGTGCTGTCACTGCTGTTCTGGAGGATTAACTATTAAACCCAGCTAGAAATGGCTTGTGATTTTTGCTAGTAGCTGCTTCTAGGCAAAAGTTCATATATCATATGCTGACAAGCAGAAAGTATCATGTTTATTTTTAAATTAGAGTTTATAGTTAAAAGCAAATTATTATGATAAAAGTATCTTGGGAGTTTAATACTTTTCGAATAATCTCTTAGTTAGTCTTAGCCACCAGACTAATAGAATCAAAATGTGCAGGTTTGTGTTATGTGAGATTTTGAGCTTCTTAAAGATGTGTTTTGAAGTTGATTAGCAAATATATAAGAATCTGGCAGAAGCCTTCCAAATAAGATTAAAAAAAAAAGAAAAAAACAAACAGCATTGTGGTGGCTGCAAAGACGACTTTACTTGGAAGAGTCAAGAATGTTGCTTCCTACCCTTGACATGGGTATTAAGGGTTGATTTTATACATTTCCTTCAGGTATTAAAGTGGGTTTTCTTTTTGTTACTTCAGAATGCAGGTACAGCCAAAAGAAGACAACTTGGTTAGTTCCAATAACATTCCCAAGTCTTTTCATCTGGAGTAAATACTAACTTTGCATAATTTGCATTCTGTGAATTAACTCAAGTTTCTGCTTATCACATTGGAGTACACTTAGGACGTGCAGCAGCGTGACCATTAGTACTTGCAGCAATAATCTACCTTAGTTATCAGTTTTGTTCTTGGATTTCAGAAACATTTTGTTTTTGTTTTTCTACTTATGTCAAGCTGTATAAAAACTTAGCTTATAAACAAATGTATTCTCACCAATATATCTATGTAACAATGTCTAGCAGAGAGTAGTCACTTTATTTGTTGAGTGAATATATATTATGGAATGTTCATGTACTTCAAAGAAAAAACATGGAGCACTTCAAAGAAATTCTTTACCATTTGTATTTTTGAATATTTTTCCTGCCTATTGCATTACTTCATGCTGTTCTGCCAGCAGAGATGTGTTAGAGAAAAAGGCTGTGTAAATGCTGATCTGAGGCAACAAATGTAAATGGTTACTTGAACATTTGCTGTTTGAGGGCCAAGAAGAGTGATCAGTAACATGAATGGAAAGGATGTATTCATCAAAAAGTCACAGACTCCAAAAATAAATGAATATATTTCAAGAAGCAGAGAGATGTTTTCTTGGAATACAGGAAATAATGATTATTTTAAGTATTTGTGTGCCGGCCCTTTGTTACATGGTATGAAATACAAGGTTGGCAAAGTAGCGCTTGTAACTCACAAAGTCTGTCTTGCTGAGTACATGCATGTCAAACAGCAGAGGTAGGAAGCATTGTCTTTACAGTTGTGTTTCACACATGTCAGGAACTGCAAGGCTGATGAATTTTTAGTGTTTATTTTCATTTCCCTGAAAGGCAGAAGGAGAGCTTTTCCATCTGCTGGTCACTCCTTAGATGCCTACATAGAAGGCCGGAGCCAGACAGAAGCTAGGAGTCTGAGTCCTGCAAGTGATTTCAGTGTTACATGAGATTGTGCAGTATTTTCATCTAACCTATGTACATCCTCTTGCATTTTAAATGATCAATGCTTAATATATCTAATACATAGTAAATGCTATGTTAATCAGTGTGCTGTATTGCTTAGGAAATAATGACAAAAAAATAGTGTGGACATATTCTGGACAATTTTCCCTTCCCTGCATGGCCACTACTGTATGATTTGCAAGACTCACAAATAGAGGAGTTGATTGATTGAAGTCCCATCTATTTTAACATGCCAGATATTGACAGATGGGTGCCTTTTTAAAAGTCATTTTTGTTCCTTAAGTTAGATCCATTGCCTTACCACTTTATTGATAGGAATAAACTTATGCCTATTAAGGAACAGGCTCTCCCTAATATTTGAGTGAATTGGAGGATGAGATCTTTTGTACTACTTTAAAAAAATAATTAGAAAGGAGGGGAGACAGGAAGATCTTCTGTCTTCTGATTCACTCCCCAAGTAACACAACTGCTGAAACTGAGCCAGTCCAAAACCAGGAGCCTGGAGCCCCTTCTGGGTCTCCGACGCTGGTGTAGGGTCCAAGGCTTTGGGCTGTCTTCAACTGCTTTCCCAGGCCACAAGCAGGGAGCTGGATGGGAAGTGGGACTGCTGGGATATGAACTAATGCCCATATGGGATCCCGGCACATGCAAAGTGAGTAATTTAGCCGCTAGGATATCACACCAGGCCCCCGTTTTTGTACTACTCTTTAAAGGTACTATAATTTCTGTTTCCTTCCTTCCTTCCTTCCTTCCTTCCTTCCTTCCTTCCTTCCTTCCTTCCTTCCCTCCCTCCCTCCCTCCCTCCCTCCCTCCCTCCCTCCTTCCTGCTTTAAACATTTCTTTCTTTATTTGGAGGAGTTAGAAGGGGAGAATTTTTCATCTGCTGATTCATTCCCCCAGATGGCTGCAGTGGTCAGCACTGGACCAAGCTGAAGCTAGGAGCTAAGAGTTTCTTCCAGGTCTGTCAGAGGTGGTAGGGACTGAAACACTGAAGTCATCCTGTTCTGCTTTCCCCAGGCCATAAGCAGCTAGTGGAGCAGCTGGAACATGAACTGGTGCCGTATGGGATGTTGGCATCGTGATGGCAGGCAGGTCTTCTCACTATGCCAACACTGGCTCCAATGTATTCATATTTCTAAAGGACACAGATGGTTAGGTTTATAGACTGTAATAACTACAAATTTATCCTAGAAAAGTATAACCTTCCCCATTTAGGAAAACATGAATAAAAATACTTAATATAACTGCATAAATCTTTGAAAAATTGCTATATACACACTCTGATTTCCATGGACCATCATTTTACAAGTTGTAAAACCAGTAATTGAAATAATTATGTACAAGAATAATCTGCGTATCAGAAAGGCACCCACCAGCATGTGTGTGGGCTGGATAGTGGGGCTGGTTGGGCTGAACTAGGCTTCAATGCCCATTGACATGTATGAGAGCTGAATGGGATGTGGGACAGACTGGACGAGTCTGCTGTGCACACTGGCAAGCATGGGAACCAGGGCAGGGGACGGGCCTGGTGGGGGTTATTGTGGGTCGCTCTGACTAGGCTGCAGCTCCCACTGGTTTGCGTGAAGGCTGTGTATAAAGTGGACAGAATCAGGCTGGACTACAACACCCATTGGTTCCAGTGGAAGACAGGGCTGGAAATAGAACTGACCCAGCAATTGCAACCACCAGCTGATTGGGGTGATGGACTGTACTGGGCCCTGTACTTGCAAGTACACACAAGAATCTGGTCTGAGATCACCTCGAAGTTTCTTTTGGGACCTCCCCAGTCGAACTGCCAGACTCAGAACCCTAACCATGAAGAGAAGTGCAGGTTCCATGGTCTGCTGTGGAGTGCAAGTGCCAGAGCCAAGCCTCCTAAGAGGCTCAGATGGAGCAGTGGAGAGCATAACCAGCTGCACATGGAGGATATGGCAGTCTATTGGAACCTGTAGAGGATACCTGGCGCTACAACAAATCAAGGGCAGAATAAATCAATCAACTACCCCAGCCATATGTTGACAGTGAAAATCTGAGCAAACAGACTCTAAGGTGGACTATGTCAATAGCGGATTCTGCAGTGACCTCATTGTGCTTGGAATGGTGAGACTGGTGGCAATTCGTAACTGTTGAACTATCAAAACAGCTTGAGCAAGACCCTCAGAGCATGCCCCACATCAGAGACCTGGGATGGGTGGGAGACTGGGTGGGGCTGCTCTCTTTATCTCCCCTTTTACCCCAGAAACAGGAAAAAAATGTGGAAATAATAGAATTATCCACTTTTTTGTAGCCCTTGAACCTTTGTGCCCTAATTAACCATGGAAAGATTGTCAAAAATAATAAAAAAAATGGAAAAAAAAAAAAAAAGAACAGCCTGCCTAAAATTTACCTCTTCATCAGTTTCTTTTATTTTCAACTGAAGATATTCCCATATGGTAGATAGTGGCACATGGCACATGCGGTCCTGCTTGTGGGATCTTCATGTTTTGGGAGAGAAACATAGTCCTGGGTGCAAATTACTCAGGATGTGCTGAGGTTACAGATGGTTAAGTGCATCTGGTTAAGAGGAGGTGTGTGAAAAATGAACAGTTGCAGGAGAGGAGGTGCTCTTTCTTTGGCTTTGTAACTAGGTAGAGCTTCTGTATGCTAAGTAATTCTATTGCATGACTAAATGAAATTAAGGGTGCAGGAAAAACATGTTTACAATGATGTACATTAGAATTTTTATTGGATGGAAAAATAACCTCTAAGGAGGCATGTATGTGGGGATAAATGGAGTAGAAATCTCTCTCACAAAAAAGTCAAAGATAATTATTCCTAACAAAAATAAGGGAGGAGAAAATTGAAAGTGTAATAAAGCCGACGTTGGAAGAGTAAGCGAACTGAGGATTTCTAAGAAATTCTTTCAAGGCAATCTTTTAGCTTGGAGATAGTGGTAGTGGGATGGAAATAATCATGAAAATAAAACTGATAATTTATGAAGTTAAGATCTTGAGGATGAGTTTATATAGGACACTGAAATTGCCAATGCTATCTTATGTTCTAGATATATCAATTGATTTAAAGACAGTCATGACTTTAGATTCCTGTTTTTGGTGCCAGATTTAAAAACAGAAACATGAAATTCTGAAGTCAGAGACTCAAACTTCACAATTTACTTTGACCAGTTACTTCCCAAATGAGAACATTAAAAAAAAATAAGACCAGATTGATTTATTTTATTGTTTGTGAGATGCAAAGAGAAACACACAGTTTCCATCCACTGGCTCATTTGCCAGATGCTTGTAGTAGTTGGGGCTGGGCCATGGCTGAAGTGGGGAGATGGGAAGCAATAGGTATCTTCCTTACAGATGGTGGGACCAAACTGAACTGGTATTGCCTCAAAGTCATCATTTGCAGGAAGCTAAGTTGGAAGCCACAAATGGTTCTCTCCTCTCTCTCTCTCTAGTAGAATAGAAAATTTGGGAATAAATGTGAGAATAAATGTAGAAAATCTCTTCCAACCAATACTCACTGATAAGTTGTACAGCATAACTTCATCAGGTGGTAGAAAGGAAGCAGATAAACTAAAGAAAGCCCTGGACTTAGTCCCAGAGGGTGGCTCCTAGAGAGCTCACGGGTAAGCATAGACGATAACTCCATTGTAGGGCCGTGTACAAACAGACATCATGTAGGTTTGCAATAATTCTTTAAGAAGTATCTGCTATACTAAAGAGAGAGCAGTGTTTGCATTGGAGCAAGCACATTCTTACATAGTTTTATGATTAAAACAGGCAAAAGTAAGAACATGCTCAAGTTTATCTGACATGATCATTAATAAAGAAATGTGGTTTATGAGAACTGAATTACCATAATTTACAAACACATCATTAAAGAATATCTTGGATTCATAATAGAATTTGTTTGCAGAGCATAAGGTATATTCCTCATTATGCTTTTACTGTGGATATGTGAATGTTAAATTCTGATGCCTTTTCTGCTCATGCAAAGGGAACTATCATCATCTATTAATCATATTTAATAAATTAGCATAAAACTGCATTCATGAGCATCATCTAGTGGTTGAAATAGTTATTGCATTTTAAGTTCTGGTACTGTGGTGTAACTCTTGCTCCAGGTGACAGAGACAGAAATGATCAAAATAAGTAAATACAAAGGAAAAAGTTATTCTCTGTTCTGAATGATTAGAATTTTGTGTCCTGTGCACATTCTGCTGGGATTTTTGTATTTTTAAATATCCCCAACTAGTTACATTTTTTGGTGTTTGTCCAGATTTAAACCAGTTTGAGGGATGGGCTTGAAGGGTTTTACCCTGCCATTAGGGGATTGAGTGACGAGTAGGGACTTTAGGATTTTAAGGAGCTCTGGGTGATCACACTGAGCTTTAAGCAATTCTAGGCCAGATTTATTTCAGACAAAATTTTGCCTTATGATCCAGATTCTCTCTTCCTCTGAGTGATATTTCTGTGTCGAACATTAGGCCCATACAGGCTTTCCTTGGAAGCTGCTCTTCAATTCCTTGCTTAACCTTTCCTGAATCATTGGATTTGCCAGAATACAATTTTACTTCATTTAAACTCTGTCTTTGTCCCCATTTAGACAACATTCCAGGTACCAGAAATTTCTTCTTTCACTGTCAGTGAAAGAAGATACATAGAACCTGGATATATTTGAGAGACCAATCTATGTATTTTTTTTAAAGAATTATTTATTCTTATTGGAAAGTCAGATATATAGACAGGAGGAGAGACAGAGAGGAAGGAGGAATATCTTCCGTCTGATGATTCACTCCTCAAGTGACTGCAATGGCCAGTGCTGCGCCAATCCGAAGCCAGGAGCCTTATCCAGATCTCCAAGGCTTTGGGCTGTCCTCGACTGCTTTCTCAGGCCATAAGTAGGAAGCTGGATGGGAAGTGGGATTGCCGGGATTAGAATTGGCACCCATATGGGATCCCGGTGTGTTCAAGGTGAGGACTTTAGCAGCTAGGCCACGCCCCTGGGCCCAATTCATGTATTATTTTAAACAATAAATATAAATAAAAATTTGTATTCTAGCTCTTCCTAAGTGTCATGTATTTCACGGTTTGAAGAGATTTTAAAATGTAAATAGCAGAAGCCATCCAGTTTCTCAAGCCAGATTCTTTGACGTCTTTGACGTGGCTTCCATGCTGCAATCTCCCAAATCCAGATTGTTGGAGATAACTGGTTTCTTTCATTCTGAAGATGCAGTAAGAGAGGAGAGTTTCACTCGCTTTCCAGCAGGGGGAGCTATTGAATAAATTCAGACACTAGCTGGATGACGAAGTAGTAACGTGGGCAGTGCTGACTTCTCTTTTTCTGAGAATTTCTTGCATGTCTATTTGTTGACACAAAATGCTTAAACATATTTATGGGGATACAGTCCTGTAATTCAAAGTTTGCATACAATGTTTAATGATCAAATCAGGTTTAGTAGCACTGCAGTCTTCTCACTTATCATTTCTGTGCTGAGAACCTGGGACTTCTCTTCAAAGTTATTTTGAAGAGCCCTTGGATCAATTCCTCCTATATAGCTGTCCTTTGACACCGTAATAAAACCTCCTCTAATTCTCTGCTGTGAATGTTACTTTGACTATATATCCAGTATTGTAATTGCTGTCTCACATAGACATATTTTTAGTTTACTGTATCGCCCTAGGCAACTCCTGGTTGCAGTAATTAATTTACATTCCCATCAAGGGTGTATTTGAGTTTTCCTTTCTCTTTCTCCCCAACATTTGCAAGTTTTTTTTTTTTCAGTAACAACCACTCTAACTGGGTTAAGACATCTCATTGTGCTTTTTGTTTGCTTTTTGCTGAAGATGATTGAAATTTTAATTATTCAGAAATACATACAGCATAGTTTTGAAGGAACTCATGTATCGTGGGCCTGGTGTGGCAGCCTTAACACTAAAGTCCTCAGCCTGCACGTGCCAGGGTCCCATATAGGCACTGGTTCATAATCCAGAAGCCCTGCTTCCCATCCAGCTTCTGATTGTGGTCTGGGAGAGCAGTACACCTTAGGACCCTGTACCTCTATCGGAGACCCAGAAGGGGCTCTGGGCTCCTAGCTTTGGATTGGCTCAGCTCCAGCTGTGGCTGCTTGGGGAGTGAATCAGTAGGCAAGAGATCTTTCTCTCTGTCTCCTCCTCTGTATATCTCTGTTTCCAATTAAAAATATTATTTTATTTTGGTAATCTTTACATAGTTGATTGGGGTGCAAAGGGTTAAGGACTACAGAAAAGTGGCTAAGACCAGTGTTTCCACATTTTTTTCCTCTGTGTTTTGGGGAAGGGGAGAGATAAAGGGAGACGCCCCCCCCAGCCTCCCAACCATCCCAGGATCCCCGATGTGGGGCATGCTCCAAGGGCTCTGCTCAAGCGGTTTTGATAGTTCAACTGTTCTGAATTGTTGCCAATCTTGCTATTCCACTGGCTGAATCCACTCTCAGAATCCACTGGCTGACATAGTCCACCTTAGAGTCTCCACTTGCCCAGATTTTCATTGCCAGTACTTGGCTGGGGTATTTGACCAATTTGTTCTCTCCTCTGTCCTCTGTTGTGGTACCTGGTGTCTTCTGCAGACTCCAGTGCACTGTCATATCCTCAATGTGCACCTGGATTTGTGTCCACTGCTCTGTCTGAGCCTCTGAGGAGGCTCAGCTTTGACACATGGTCTCCATGATCAGACCAAGGAACTTGGTCTGGGTTTCATGGGCTTATGGTTGGAGTTCTGAGTTCAGCAGTTCGGTTTGGGGGGATTCCCAGAAAAACTTTGAGGAGATTCTAGACCTGACTCTTGTATATGCTTGCCAGTACAGGGTCTGGCAAAACTTTAAATAAAGCATTAAACAAGACAGCAACCCTGTCACAGGGAATTTACACAAATTTCAGGTATAATTCCATTCTTGCCAGGATAATTATTTATTTACTGTAAAGGTAGATCAGACTTATAGAGAGAAGAAGAGACAGAGAGAAAGATCTTTCATCCACTGGTTCACTTCCCAAATGATTGCAACAGCGGGAGCTGAGCTGACTCAAGGCCAGGAGCCTCGTCCAGGTCTCCCATGTGGGTACAGGGTCAGAAGGCTTTTTAACTAGCTTATAGATGGATGTATCACTATGATGTCATCATATGGCTTTTCCAGAGAGGGACAGAGAGAAGAGTGGGCCCCATAACAAGAGATGGTCCAGCCACAGGTCTAGACACTATGAGAGATGCTCTTGCAGTATTCTTCCTGTTTCTAGGTGGGTTGCTCTCAAATGATCCATTTGCTGAGGGTGTGGTCCTCATTGTGGCAGAATTGAAGTGGTTGGGTTTTAAGAAATAGGGTCTAGTGGTAACACCTTAGATTATTGGGAATATACTCACAGAAGGGATTAAGGTAGTTCTTGAGAATTCTCAGTTTCATTCTCATGAGAGCAAGTTGTTACTAGAGCATGCATGAACCCTAAGTGGCTGTTGATTTTCCTGTCTGGTAATGTGGTCTCTCCCTGTCATACCTGCTTCTGCCACTGTGGCTCCATCTTCCATGAGGTGTTGCATCAAGGGGCGACCTCACAGGAGCCTGCACGATACTATGTGGATTTCTGCCCTTCAAAATTGTGAGTTGAATAAACATGTCTCTCTGTTTTTAAACAAACAAGCAAACAAATATGCCAATCACAGGTATATATTATAATAGTGAAAAAAATCAACTAACTCACCCACTATACTTCTTTTCTGGGGCTGTATGTTTACGGCTAACTTCCGTTTTCCATTTGTTACTTTAATTTTCTTGGTTCTTTATTTTTAATTTTAATTCTTTTATTTTGGTAATCTTTACATAGTTGATTAAGACATAAAGGGTCAAGGGCTACAGAAAAGTGGCTAAGACCATTGTTTCCACATTAATATATATATTTTTTTCTGTTATCCAGGGTAAGGGAAGAGATAAAGGGAAAAGCCCCACCCAGCCTCCCACCCAGCCCAGGTCCCCAGTGTGCGGCATGCTCCAAGGGTCCTGCTCAAGCAGTTTTGATAGTTCAACAGTTCTGAATTGCTGCCAATCTTGCCATTCCTCGCATGATGAAGTCTCTTCAGAATCTATTGGCTGACATAGTCTCTTCATGGTTGGAGTTCTGAGATCAGCAGTTCAGTTGGAGGGATCCCTAGAAAAACTTTATCTGATTCTTGTATGTGTTTGCCAGTACAGGGTCCAGAGCAGTCCGTCACCCCAGTTGGCTTATATATATACTGGTGGTTGCCATTGCTGGGTCAGTTCTGTTTCCAGCCCTGTCTTCCACGCAAACCAATGGGTGTTGCAGTCAACCTGATCTTGCGCACTTCATACGCGGCCCTTACTCAAACCAGTGGGAGCTGCAGCCTAGTTGGATGACTCCCCATAACCTCCACCAAACCTGCCCCCTATCCTGGTTCCATTCATGCCACTATGTACCGCAGACTTGTTCAGTCTGTCCCACATCCCATTTAGCTCTCGTACATGTCACTGGGCATTGAAGCCTAGTTCAACCTAACCAGCCCTACTATCCAGCCCACACACATACTAACAGATGCTGTTTTGTCTAGCCATGCCTGTCCCAGTCCTGGTTTTCATGCTCTCCAGTGGGAGTGGTAACCCAAGAATGAGGTGCCCACTATTTCCTCCTGGGTCCACTCCCAGGTCTTGGCACTCTCCAGGTGGTTCTGCAGTTTAACTTGACAGATTTAGCCCCCAGTGCCAGCATCTGCCAACTGATGCTGTGGCAAAGCCCAGCTAACCCTCGCCCTCTCTAATTTATGCTTGCACTGGTTGGAACAGTCAGTCTAGCCTGGCTTTTTCCTTATTTAGCTCACATGAGGCCCACAGGTGTTGTAGCCCTGCCTGGTGTGATCTGCCCCCATCCCAACTCACACTCTCCAGTGGAAGTGACTGTCCAGCAGGGAAGTCCTCCACATTTCCCCTATGGGCTTTACCCCCTCCCCTACCCTGATTCTCATGTGTGCTGGTTGGGCACTGCAGCCCAGTCTGGTACAGCCCACCTCACCTTGGCATTTGCCAGTGGCCCAGCCTGGCCCACCCCTAATTGCAGCTGACACTGGAGAGGGTTATAGCCTATCTCAGCCCAGCAGGCACCCAATCCCAGCCGTAATGTGCACTGGTATGTGTTGCAACCATGTCTGGCCTAACCCACATTCCATTCTGGTGCTTGAAATCTCCAGCAAGTGATGTGAACTGGTTCAGCCTGGTCTGCCTCCGATCTATGCCAAATGTATGCCGCTGGGTGGCCTTCCCTGGCCTGGTCTGGACTGCTCCCTACTGTGGTTCTTGCACTTGCTTTCAGGGTCTGAGTCCTGCCAGAAGAGTTGCCCAGGCTCCTCCATCAGCACCTCTCCCATTTCCAGATCTTGCACATACTGTTGGGTCCATGAGCCAGCCCTACTCAGTCCACCTCCTGTCCTAGCAGGAACAGTAGCCTTTCCTGACTGGCCTTCAACTCATTCCAGTTCTTGTTGTTGGATGTTTCAGCCCAGCCAAGGCTCATCCATACCCAGACTCAGCTCACACATGGCTTAGTAGGGGCAGAGACCTTGTCCACTCCGTCCTACATCTATCCTGGTCCTCCAGAGCACCCGATGGTGCTGGAGTCTAGCCTGGCCTGGTACATTCAGGGCCAGTCCACACTTGTGCCAAAGAATACTGCAGCCATGTCCAGACCAGAACGCAGCCCCCACTCCAGTCCCCACACTCACCAGTGGGAACCCCAACCCAACAAGGGTGTCTTCTTAGCTCCCCAATTGGACCTGTTCTCAGGCATAGATTATGCTTATGCCAGTGGTTGCTCTGACCCAGTGTGGCATAGCCCCTCACCTGTCTCAGCCTTTGCCTTCAAAGTTTTGGCCTAGTATCCCTGACTCATGCAGACCAGTCAGTGTAAGAGCCTAGCTTGGCATGACATGTGCTGCAGCCTGATTATTGTTCTTCCTTGTGAGTTAAGGTTTGCTTCACCCTGCCCTGTCCACCCTCTTCCAGTTGCAGCTCGGCCCACCCCATGTCCTGCCTTAGGATTCATATTCGGGTGCTGCTGCCTTGACCTGCCCAGACTTTTGTCGGTTCCTTTACCTGTAAGTGATGGCAGGTTTCATGGTCACACCTAGCTCAGCCCATCACCAGCCCAACTCGCGAGCTAACCAGAGGGACTTGTACTTCCACAGGGTTGGGCCCACACTTCCCTCAGATAATCTACCCCTGGATCTGGTTCTCTCGCGTGTTGGTTACTGTCCTGACCCTGCCAAATGTGACCCATCCCCTGTTCTGCTACTCAGTCAGATACTGGTACCTAGCCCTGCCAGACAGGCCCCCAGTCATAGCTTTCATGTGGACTGGTGTGTGGTAGTCACAGATGCTCTATGCTAACAGCCCATCTTGTGATTCCCATGTGGGTGGTGAATCAGTCTGGCCCAAATAGAAACTTACAGAATCTCCCTTCCAAACCCTCAGATTTCAGTCCTCAGGCTTGTAAGCAAGTTCCGTGACCTCATCACTAGGAATCACACAGACTTCATCCCTCACCTACACTCACACTAGCCTTATCCCTGGATGTCCCTAGGCAGCAATTACATACCCTAAAAACCCCATAGCTCACCGCCAGGTGGCCAGCAGGCAGAGAGAGCCTCACGCCAAATAGGTGCACTGGCCTTCCAGCAGTATGGACTCAGTCACCGTGTGGCGATGGAGCCCCTGGATAGGGCCCAAGCATTGGGTCCGACCTGGTCTGGGTGCTCTCTGCAAGTGGGTTGTCATCGCTGTGGAGGGCTGCTGTCACCTGAGCCGCCAAGGTCAAACTCCTACCCCCTAGTTTCCTGCTGCTACAAGGTGGTGGTTGCAGGGCGGGGCTAGAGGCCTTAATCCTGTCCCAGGATTTCCTCATGGTGTACTCACCATGGTGGGAGAAATCTTTCTCTTTGGCCTCCCAGCAGCCAGGACTTGGTCATCGTGTGGTGACGGTGCTCATGGGTCGGGTCCCGGGCATTGCGTCTGACCTGGCCCGGTTACTCTCTGCAAGGAATCTCCACCACTGCGGAGGGCTGCTGTCATCCGAGTTGCCAAGGTCGAACTCCAATTTTCTTGGTTCTTTATTGCAAAGAAATTTCTCATAGGTTTATCCTTGACTCAGTAGAGTTAAAGGAAGCCATTCCTTTCTTTGTTCAGAGTTATCATTTTGTAATATTCTGTTTTCTGTATTTGACCCATTTGGATAACTTTTATGCCTGTTGCCTACTGTTTTCTTGGATTCAAATGCTTCAAAGATTGATAATAAAGAGAAAGAAACACTTGATCAAGATCATTTCTTTTTCTAGTCATCTTTATAAAAGGCAGAAGAGCCTGTGCTGTGGCACAGTGTGCTAAGCCTCAATTTGCAACATGAGCATCCCATATGGATGTTGATTCAAGTCCTGGTTGCTTCATTTCTGATCCAGCTCTCTACTCATGGTCTGGAAGGGCAGTAGAGGATGGTTCAAATTCCTGGGCTTCTCTACCCACCAAGTGAGAGACCTTAAAGAACTCCATCTGGTTTAGGGTCGGCTCAGCACTGGCCATTGTGACCATTTGTGGAGTGAACAAGCAGATAGATGATTCCTTCCTTTGTCTCTTCTTTCAAATAGTAAAAAAATAAATCTTTAGAAAAAGATAAGAGAGACTCAACCAAAGGGTATTATGCATATTCACAAAACATGATAAGACAGTGTTAAGAATTTCAGTTGAATTATGCATTATATGGAATTACTATACTCTCTCAAGAAATTTGCATGCCCTACTCTCTGAATGTGACCCTTTGTTGTTGAACATGACAGAAAGACTTGAAGATACAATAAAGTTACTTACCAACTATCTTTATCCAGGTGGGTTCATTGTTATACCAATGAGACAGTGAGAAAGTTAGGAGAACAGTTGGAGAAATATGAAATAGAAAAGGAGTCAACAGGCCACAACTGGCTTGAAGATGAGTGAAGCTGTGTCAGGGTGACAAGTTTAGTTTTGCAAGGATTCAGACTCAATCAACTGAGTGAGCTTAGGCATAGATTCTTTTCACAGTCTTCAGAAAGCACACATTTCCCCCAATAATGTGGCTTCAACATTTCATTACCCCAAGCAAAGAACTTAATTTGGTCACATTGGACCTCTTATCTTCAGAAATTTGTGACAATACATGGATGAGACTTTCAACTACTGCATTGTGTAAGTTTTTGTTTATGTGGCAATATAACATGAATAATCATTACATTTTACTAGGCCTTCAAACTCATCCAGTAAATTATATATTTTTCAATATCACCATTAAAACGGACTTATTCAGTGATTAAGTAACTAATCCAGAATAGAGAAATTGATAGGTGTTGGGGCTAGTTTAGTAACTGGATCTGTTTATGAAACCATACGCATAATATTGCTCCATCTGAAATTAATACACTTATAACTAGTCTCCCACCCTAGTCTCAAATTTAAAGTTTGAAATTTTCTGGAGGCGACAGACAAATGGGTTTTGTTTTTTAATCCAGTGTACAACTCTGACATTTGATTGATGAATTTAAGTCATTTACATTCAGGGTTAATATTAATAGATGGTAATTTGGTCCTGTCATTTTAGTAATGGGTTGTTCATTGTTTGATTCAGTCTTCTGTTGTTATTTAGGCAGGGGGACCCCAATTCCTATCTTGGAGTCTTTATAGCAGAACATCACAGTGCAGAGAGAAAGAGGCAGAAATGTAGCACAGAAAGTCTAAAATGTTCTGATAAAGGAGGGAGCTAATCTCATAGTACCCATCTTTCCATTTTCCAAGATCAACACTGACCAGGAAGGAGACCATGGGAAAAGCGGAAGCAGGAGGCCCTGAAAGTCCAGAATCCTGGCACAGTCAATTGGGGTGCTTACTATTAGAGGATTCTGGAAGACTCAGACTCAAGCCTATTTGATTACCACAACACTTTATTATCCTGGAGAAAGGGCCCAGCTATTGTTGCAACCTCCTTCTCCCTGAATCTTTCTTGGTGTACTTGGAGCCATCTTGAAATCCTACCCTTGTGATCCCTATGAAGTAGCAGCCCCCTAGTAACCCCACCAAGCCCTGCTGCCCCAGTGAGACAGTTAGGAGGCTCCATTCACTTTCCCTTGGCCCCATAAAGGACCCGATCGCTCCACACTAAGCACTTCAACCTACAGAGATCTTCAAAAAGTACCAGGTTGGCTCTAACTCCCAATATCCTGCATATACATAGGCAAGCCCTACTTACCCATGTTTGGATTCCCAGGTAGGTTTGAACACTCTCTCACTGTCTTGAAAGGGATAGAGTGGTCCTGTTTTCTAACCAACTCTTGGATCTGTGAAGCATTTACTTAATCATCCTTGAGCATGTCAGCTACAAGGCTCCTGAAGATATCCAGGTGTCTGTTCCCGCTGTCCTCCTGCCCTGCAAAGCAGCTACAAGGATCTGCCCACGCACATTTGGCCCTAGAATGTAGCCAGGCAGGCTTTTCTGAGTGGTATGCCTCTGAGATGACCAGAAGAATAGAAAAAACAGCATCATTGGCTGCCCCTGGGCAGCTGTATCCATCATCCAGTGACCCAAAGAAACAGCTGAGCAAGCTATTCTCAGAGGTGTGGTCCAATGCAACATGGAGAATCAGATTCTCTGTTCTGTCCATCAATCCACAACCTTCAAGTGTATAAATGAAATTTCCATTCCATGTATATTTCCTCAATACTCTAAACATGGAGACAGAGTACAAATATGCATGTGAATATGTGTGTATACAGAGATATCTCTCACTGAAAAATCTCCATTTTCCTTGATACTTTGTGACTGACTGTTCAATTCTTAAAAGATCATTGATCTATTTTGAGTATAGGTACAAAGTCTGAACTTTTCTATTAACTAACTGGGGCTTTTGTCATGTAGTTTTATAATTGGGCATGTTATATTTCCAGAAAACTCCTGGTATAAATTTTTAGCTCAGCTAAGTTCATTTCAACAGTATTGGAGTACATTTCTGCTTTTACTGAAGGTTTCCAATTCATACCCCCATATATTTTGATATTGCTATTTATTTAATGTATCAACATGCTATAATGACAATATTATCGTCAATATTGTTTCTCAAAAATATTTTTTATAAATTAAAATGAAAAATGTGAATTTTTAATGTTGATTTTTCCTTCTCATTTTCTTTGTGTAGATCAAATGCTTCTGATTTACATGATTATCTTTTTGCCTAAAGAAAATATTTTAATATTTCCTGAGTAAGAGATCTGTGGGTGATGAAATTTGTCAGGACTTTTTAATGGGAAAGTATTTTTTTTTTTATCCTTGAAGGCTAATTTTGATGGAAACATTGCAGAGGGAAGGAGGAATATTTCTCATTCTCAAAAAATACTCAATATTCTAGCTGCTTGTGTAATTCCTTTTTTTTTTTTTTTTTTTGTTCTCCGTTGCTGGGCAAACTGGTCTGATGTTTTATTGAATAAACGTAATCACTTGCAGTGGGTTTGAATATTGGGATTTCTGAGCTTTCAGTTGAGATGCTGATTTTAGCAAGCTTGTCAAGTGATTCTTCATATTTAAAAATTTTTCCATGATACAGTTTTGTAGGCACAAACTTCATCCTTACACTCAAGTTCTGCTTTCTGGTTTTCCCCTCCAACATTTTCCCTGATATTTGCATAGTAGTATAGTCCTTTAATAACAGTTACAAGTTTAACTTTCTGCTCTTTAAATATATCATGACATGATAGGTATAGGCAAGGGTAGAACATTTTAGCATCATACTGTAAAGGGATATTTAATGTTTCCCTAAGTTCTCATGTAGCTTATCTTTCTCTTCTGGTAAGGAATTTATATTTTGTGGCTTTTTTCAGATGTAACTTCTCTCTTTTTCAAAAAGTTATTACCTGAAAGGCAGTGTGACAAAGAAAAGAAGACACAGAATAGAAAGAGACATTTTTATCCATGGTTAACTCTACAAATGCCTTTAAAAGCTGGGGCTGGGTCAAATAGAAGCTAGGAACTCCAACTGGATCTTTCACATGGGTGGTAAAAATCAAGCAGTTGAATCACCATCTATTGCCTCCTAGGTATATTAGCAGGAAAAGGCTCAAAGTAGCTTGAAATTCAAACCAGGCATTTTGGGTATCGCAAGGAGTGGTTTATTCTACTGTGCCATAATGCCTGCCCCTCAAAGCTTTCTTTTGGTTTTTGGTTTCTACAGTTTAAATATGCCATCCTTACATGTAAACTTTTGGGTATTTAATTCTGGTTAGTAGTCTATGAGTTTCTTGAATTGTAAGAATATTTGTCATTAAATTTGAAAGGTTCTCAGCTGTATTACCTGGAATAGTCTATCTTTTTTTACTTTTCTTTTCCTGGTATTCCAATTATGCATTTGCTCCATCTCTGAAAAATGTACCATGATTCTTGGATGTTCTTTTCTTTTCATTAATTGTCTGTTTATCTCTTTTGCATTTGATTTTGGCAAGTTTCTGTTCGCCTAGTTCGAATTTCATTGATTCTTTTCATAAGCTATGTTCACTTTATTAAGTCCATTAAAGACATTTAAAATTTCATTTATAGTGTTTTTATGTCTAGCATTCCTTTAATCCCTTTTTGGTGTTTTCCACAATATCTATTATGTGTTATTCTGTGTTGTTTATTCTTTCATAAATTCATCAGCATATTAATAAAAAGGAGTAATAAGACAAATACAAAATGTATGTCAAAGGAGTGCTTGATTGACTTTATTTTATGATACAGATCCACACTTTCTGGGATTTCCCCTTCCCTTTCCCCAACTCCCATCTTTTTTTTTTTTTATTAATTACATTGCATTATGTGACACAGTTTTATAGGTACTGGGATTCCTCTCACTTCTCTCCAAACCCTTCCCCATGGTGGATTCCTCCACCTTGTTGCATTACCACAGTTCAAGTTCAGTTGAGATTCTTTCGTTGCAAGCATATACCAAGCATAGAGTCCAGCATCTTATTGTCCAGATAAGTTCAACGGCTTCTTGGGGAGACCACCTCTGGTCTGAAAGTAGAGCTGGCAGAGTATCATCCCAATCAATTAAAAACCCCAGCATAACATCAGCAACAATTTATAACGTTATGGAATTAATTGACATAGTATTGAATAACGAACATGTTGAAAAAAAATGTAAGTTCTTAACCACATCCTGTGACTTCTTCATTGACATTTCAATTTTAGTTCATACACTACCTGGTTCTATATACCTTAAACTGGCTATAGATCGCTATTCAGCTGTCTCATGTCTATTTTCATTATAGTATTTAGCATTTTATAGCAATTAAGCATAATTTTGCTGAACCTGGCTTTTTTTTTTCGGGTAGTCTAGACTGGCTTATAACTCTAATAAAACATATGTCAACAGTTTAGGTGCGGAACAGTTTTAGGAGTTGTGTGCAGAGAAATCTTCAATACCCCAGTGAGGAGTAACTAATCTTTGTGTGCCACCTAGTAAGGTATAAGTGAATCGACGCTGACCGCTTCCTGTCTGATTCAAAGCTTTCCTTGATGTTCCCTATCTATTCTAGATTTTTTTGTTTGTTTTGAGGGCTTTCTGGAGTGATCCTGATGGTCATTGCCAGAGAGGGTGGGGACCCAAAGTTGGAACCAAGCTAGGACCAGAGAAAGCTCCCCTCCCTAATCCCGAAAGAAGTTTACTGTTCTTCTGTTTCTGCGAACTGCTCAGGGCTCCTGGCTGTTGTTCTGATGCCCTTGGATCCTGCGAGGAAGGATTTGGACTTCTTCCATCCCATGTAGTAGATCCAAGCGGGAGTGGATGACCTCAGAGTCCAACTTCCATCTTTACACTGATTTCCCCTATATTATTGTAGTAGCACAATCCTTCAAAAACATTCATAAATCCATCATTCTGCTATTTAAGTGTATCCTGACATTGTAAGTATGTAATTGTGTTTTTTTGTAAATAATTTTTAAAAAAATATTTATTTATTTTATTACGCAGTCAGATATACAGAGAGGAGAGACAGAGAGGAAGATCTTTCGTCCGATGATTCACTCCCCAAGTGAGCCGCAATGGCTGGTGCGCGCCGATCCGAAGCTGGGAACCAGGAACCTCTTCCGGGTCTCCCTCGAGGGTGCAGGGTCCCAATGCATTGGGTCGTCCTCGACTGCTTTCCCAGGCCACAAGCAGGGAGCTGGATGGGAAGTGGAGCTGCCGGGATTAGAACCGGCGCCCATATGGGATCCCGGGGTATCCAAGGTGAGGACTTTAGCCGCCAGGCCACGCTGCCGGGCCCTGTAATTGTGTTTTGGCATATGTTGTCCAACCTCCAACTATCCATCCTATGTCAACCATCGTGTAATCACTATTCTAAGTTATAACCAACATTTAAAAAAAAGATTTATTATTATTTTTTATTGGGAAGACAAATATGCTGAGAGAGACAGTGACAAAGAGCTTCCATCCACTAGTTCACTCTGCAATGGCCAGAGATGAGCTAATCCGAAAGCAGAAGACAGGAGCTTCTTCTGGATCTCCCACACGGATGCAGGGTCCCAAGGCTTTAGGCTGTCCTTGCTTGATTTCCCAGGCCACAAGCAGGAGCTGAATGGGAAGTGGAGCAGCCAAGATATGAATTGGTACCCATATAGAATACTGGTGCATGCAAGGCAAGGACATCAACTACTAGGCTACAACACTAGGCTCCCAACCTCCCCCCCCACAATGTCAATTATGAGAGAGGCATGTAGAATTTGTCTTTCTGTGTCTTGTCTTTTTTCCACATAATGATTTCTGATTTCATCCACTTAATTGCAGTTGGGGATGTCTTTTTCTTTGTCACTTGTGTAACTTGTCATACTCTTATTTCTGGGTCTCAGAAAGTCTATGGTGACATTCTGGGATAGCTGTTTGGTGCAACAGTTAAGATGCTGTATGGGGACACACCTGCAGCCCTTATGAGAGGGCCTGGGTTCAAGTTCTGGCATGGCTTCTCTCCCTAATTTCCTGCTGTTGCACACCTGGGTGATAGCAGGGCATAGCCAAAGTGGTTGGATGCTTTCACCAATTGGAGGTGATTGGGTAGAGTTTTGGGCACCTTCCTTTTACTGGTCCCAGTTCTGACTGTTGTAAAAATTTGGGAAATAAGCCAGTGGATGGAAGATCAATCTCTTTCCAAAACACTCCTTTTTAAAAACACTTCATATTTTTTATTATTGTTTATTTTTACTGCAAAGTCAAGATATACAGAGAGAAAGGGAGACAGAGATGCAAATCAAAATCATAAAATGATTCACTCCCCAAGAGACCGCAACAGCCAATGCTGTGCCGATCTGAAGCCAGGGGCCAGGAACTTCCTCCAGGTCTCCCACGTAGGTGCAGGGTCCCAAGGTTTCCAGCCAGTCCACAAGCAGGGAGCTGAATGGGAAGTGGAGTTGGCAAGATTAGAACTGGTGCTCATGTCAGATCCCAACACATTTTAGCTGCTAGGCTACTGCACCTGGCCCCAAGACACTCCTTAAAAATAAAATGAAAATAAACATGAAGTTTGATAAGGATCAAGTGAAGAAGTCACGGGTGCTATTGTGAGACAGTTAACATTTTGAATATGAAGTGTGATGCACAGTTGTGGCCATTTCTTTTCTAATTTCACCAATGAAGTGAATGAATGTCTTGTACTGTTCTGCAGTTGGGACAAAGTGTGTCTTCTGTGGTTATTGCTATAATTTCAAGTTTTCCTTTTCTTCTCTAGTCACCACTCCTAGGATTTTCTGTTGGTGCTTTCCACAGGTTGTATCATTTGGTCTCTGAAGGGAGGATATCTGATATGAATGAGAAGTTACAGATGTCTTCTGTTTAGTCCCTGAAAACATATCAATAAACCACAAAGAAGGTACCAGAAAACACTTCCATAATGTTAGATGCTTTCCCCTTATAAACAGGGCCACAACACCTGATGATGTAGTAAAGATGTGTATGTTGGTCCTCACTGGCTACTCCATAATTTATCCAGTCCTTCTGAAAGAAGTGAACTAACAACACATGTATCTCTTCATTTCTTATGGACAAGATTTTTTTATCATATAGTAAACCAGAATCTCATGTCAAAATGATATATTTATAATCTTGCTTATCTGGCATTTAGTTACTGAGTTCTTAGAAAGGATAAATTGTCATACAAATGATAATTTACAGTGTATTAAAGTATATAAATTATTTTCCATAGTGTTTCTAAATTGTTTTTATTATTTTGTAAATCTATTATTATGCAAATTAGAAAACAGCCATGGAGACACATTTGCCATTGACTTTATTAGAGAGCTTTAAAAATTTAATTTAATTTAAATTTTTTGAAAACAGTATCTACTACTATTATTTTTTTCATGATATGGTTTTACAGGTTTGAGGATTGTCCTCTCCCCCTCCCTTTCCCCTGTGCCTTTCCTACACTCTCTCTGTTTTTCCCCATATTATTACAATAGTGTGTCCTTCAGCAACAGCTATAAGTTCAACATTGTGTTGTTTAGTGTGTCATGGCATTGTTAGCATAGACAATGGTAGAAAGTCTAATCTTCTGTTCTTACAGTATATTTAACAGTTTCACTGGAAGCAGAGCAGAGATGCATCCTACAATGTATCTTCACATCCTGGTATGATATTCTCCATTATACAGTTCATTTATGAGAATATATGTACACGCTTGCTTGTGTATCCATTTATCTTGTACTTTGCACAGAGGTTACCTTATATCAGAGAAAACACGATATTTATCTTTTTGGGATTAACTTACTTCACTGAGTATAATGATATCCAGTTGGGACCATTTTGCTGCAAATGGTAGATTTTTAAATAAAAATGGTGGTTTTAATTTGCATTCTCCTAATAGCTAGGTTGCCAGAACATTTTCTCAGATATCTATTAGCCATTTAAAATGTGTTCTTTTGAAAAATGCTTGTTTATTTCTTTCATTCCTTTATCAACAGGGTTGTTTGGCTGTTGTTATTTGTTTTGCTGGCAGATTATATGTGTCCAGAAATCTATTCATTTCTTTTGGTCTTTTGATTTGTTGGCTTGTAATAGTTTCTGATTATTCCATGTGGATCTGAGGTATCTGTTGTTATATTTCTGCTTTTGTCTTTGATTTTGTTGATCTGTATCTTCTCCCTCCATTTTTTTTTTTTGTGATTCATTGGGCTAGTGGAAAAACTATTTTATTGGTTTTCCCAAAGAATCAGCTCTTCAATTAGTTGATTTTATGTACTGTTCTTTTTGTCTTTGTCTGGATTATTTCCCCCTTTATTTTTTGTTTATTTTCTTTACTGTTAATCTTGGGTGTATTTTGTTTGTTTGCCTAGCTCCTTCACACATATGCTTTGCCCACTTATCTGGTGCTTTTCTAGTTTCTTGAAATAGGCATTAGTTAAAATACATTTCCTATTAACATGCCTTGACTGTTTCCTACATATTTTAGTGTTGTTTAACGTCTTTATTTCTTGAAAGCAATTAAAACATTTTTTCTTTGATTTCTTCTATAACCCAGTGTTGATTTAGAAGTGTGTTGTTACATTTCTTCTGGGATATTTTAGATTATGTGCTTCTATGCAAAGTAGGAGAAAAATTGGCTTGGTATTTCTGAATGTTTGCATTTAATTTCACTCTCCTCTCAGGCAAATATTTTCCCTTACTTTTGAAGTGGCTTATGCACTTGTAGCACTGAGCCAAACTTATGAAGAAACAGGATCTTTAATATTAGCTCTGGAACACCATTCATTTTTGCTAAGTGCTGAGATCAATATTTCCTGTCACTACATTTGCTTTTGTGTTTTGTTTGTATTTGAAAATATACATATATCTAGCTTCCTGTGTTCTTGAAAATATGAACCTAAAGTTGCTACCAAGGAAAATCAACACGATCAAACAGCTCTGTAGAAATGAAGCATAATTTCATATGTTTACTTTGCAGGCACAACTTTCTCACTTTGTCACTCATCTGCATGCTGTTCACCAACCCTGCACTAGGTGTTTGCACCTAAGATTGTTCAAAACTTCAGTTTGTTCAAGGTTCAGTGTTGTTTTGAAATAGTGTTGCTTTCTTGAATCTATCAACGCCAGTTCTCATCACAACTGAACATCTATGTTTTATTAATGGCATCTTTTTCTTAAGAAGGGTAAAAGTGGAGTGATTTTAGCTCTCCAATTTTAAACTGTGCAAATTTGGCTTATTTAAAGAAGAAATGTTGTTAAGGGGCCTGCACATGGCATAGCAGGCTAGTACTCTGACTGCAGTGCTAAAGCTCCTTTTGGGCACTGCTTCATGTCCCCGCTGTTCCACTTCCAATATAGCTCTATGTTTATAGCCTGTGAAAGCACAGGAGGATGGTCCAATTCCTTGGGACCCTGCAACCACATGGATGACCTGTAAGATGCTCCTGGCTCCCAGCTTCAGCCTGGCCCATCTCTGGCCTTTGCTGCCATGTAGAGAGTGAATTATCAGATGGAGGCCCTCTCTTTGTCTCTTTTTGTTTACCTTCTTGCCATGAAGTCGGACAGAGGGGAGCCATAGCCATGGGAAGGAGTAACCAGAAGAACTGTAAGACTGGAAAATTAATGTTTTCTCAACATTGAATTGTGATTTTTGGAAACCTATCACTACAAACTTATTGAAGCAATTGATTTGTTTTTTTTTTTTTTTTTTTTTTTGAGATGTGCCATTGGAGATTGGGAAAATCAAGTAACTATAAAGTCAAATGAATGATTCGATGATTTTCCAAATGTGATAGGTTTTTCTTAAAGTTCTTTTGAGATATTAATGAAGAGCAAAAGTCCAAGTTCAGCATTCTGAAACCTAGGAAAGTAGTTTCAGAAACAAATGCATTTAATTAAACCATTTAGTATTTGAATGTCATGAGATCATTATCGAAGCTTTCAACTGAAGAATAAATACATAGAAAGCAATGTTTTGATACATAGGCCTGCTTTTCATTCTTGGAGACTGCTTAGTTTCTGACAAAATAAGAATTTGCCACTTTATTTTGGTAGATAATTACAAAACAATTTTCATTTTATTGTTTAGTAATTCATAGATGTTTGAATAAAAGCAGAGATCATGATATATGATGAATTAACAATCATGAAATGACATTGCTGTTAGTATTCAAAAACTGATTATGATTTTTGTCATATTGAAGTTTTTCCTTTAAAAGATTTATATATTTTTATTAGAAAGTCAGATTTACAGAGAGAGTGACCACAATGGCAGGAGCTGAGCGGAGCTGAAATCAGGAGCCTGGAGCTTCTTCTGTGTCTCCCATGTGAGTGCAGGGTCCCAAGGCTTTGGGCTGTCCTCTACTGCTTTCCCAGGCCACAAACAGGGTTCTGGAAAGCAAGAGAAGCCAGAATATGATCGGCGCTCATATAGCATTCCAGCACATGCAACATGAGGACTTTAGCGACTAGGCTACCATGCAAGGCCAGCATAAAGTTTTTAGTGATTAGGTTATAAATCAATCTCTTATTCTCTGGCTTCTGGGTTTTTAAATTAACTTCCAGAAGAAGGGGTAGGTACATTCAATGTCCCTGGACTTGCACATGACAAAGGTTGACTGTGGGTGCAGCATATTGTGGGTTACCTGAGGCCTCTTGTGAACTTGATTGCTGTTTTCTACAAATCAAGCTCTTTTTTGTTTTGATGAATAACAGGATTAATACACTCTTATCTGTAACAAGGCATGATATTGTCAGGAGATAAGATACCGTGGATATGGTGTCCAAAAACTATTCTAGCGAAATAAGCAGCATTTTATTTGCTAACTTTGAAAATGCTTTAACAGATATTTTTGGTAGACATATCTCCTTCCTGAAGCATATGGGAACAAATACCATATAATATTTAGATAGTACTGTGATTAAGAGGAAATTTCATCTGCTTATTTATATGGTAACATAAATAATAATGGGAAATGTCTTATGGAACCTTGTGCAGCTTTCAGTGAGCGATATTTGTTAGGCAATACCAAACTCTTCATGGCCATAAAAGCTAATAGTTACTTTTAAGAAACTAGAAATTGGGTCTGGCACTGTTACAATGAATGAAGCTGCTGAATACAATGCTGCTATTTCAGTTGGGTGTTGGCTTATGTCTTGGCTGTTCTACTTCCACAAAAGTTCCCAGTTAATGGCCTGGGAAAGGCAATGGAACATGGCTTAAGGAACTGAGTCTCTGCTATCCACATGGGAGACTTGGCAAAACTTGTGGCTCCTGAATACTACCTGGCCTAGGGATTGCCATTGCAACCATCTGGAGAGTGATCTCACGTTTTTTCTCCCTTTCTTTCTGTAACTTTCAGATAGATAGATAAATAAATAAATAAATAAATAAATAAATAAATAAATAAATAAATAAATTTCTTTAAAAACATTTCCATAGTTCGTGTGACTCAAGCCCATTGTAACAGTCCAGTTTGGCTGATGTGAAAAATCCAGTGGGATGTGGAGAATAATAGTGAACTCTGAGGAACTCAATACAATTATAACCTGAATTCATGCTGCTGGTCATGTTTGTAACAGAATCCAGTCTCTCAATTATGTATTAGAGCTGTCTGATGTATTCTTCATTATGATATCACATCTCAGCACTAAATTGGTTCACTTTGGGAAGGATACAATGAATGGTCTCATGCTCCCTTGTTAACTGTGATGCCACAATAGCGTGAGATTTAAAAATAAGGCCTACAAAAAATACTGTGTTTGTTAAATCACTCAATTGCTGATGCCATGTTAACTACCACAAATTATCTTTTCTCTCCCACACTAATACTTAGTTGCAGGGGTATTTCTGCTCACAGAGATGAGGGTTGATGGCCAAACAAATACAAGGGCTGGAGATCATTGGTCAAATTTTTGTGTGTTCTTTGGACTGGTAAACGAAGCTAATTGATAAAATGCAAGCTTATAACACACCCTGTGCAATAGATGACTTGCAGGCCGTTTATCAGGTTACAGGTGTACTAGTGTCCTTTATCCCACGTAGCTCAAGTGAACCATTTGAAAGAGAAGTACTGAAGACAGGATTGACCTCCTTATTTCAGGAGGCATCACAAAGTAAAAACTTAGAATAAACAGTTAAAGACACTGAAAATTCTGATGCTGAATATAAATTTTAAATTGGATATGACTAATTCTCTTCATGAATTTCATTGGAATTCATGGCAGCTGCTACTGAGATGGCAACTGCTTTGTAGAACCAAACATTGAAACATAACTTTGGGTTCATTTTTAATAACAAATTCATTTTAATTTTGATGATGTTTACAGAGCTGACAAGTAGGGATGCCCATGTGGACCACCAATTAGGGGAGAGAGGTCAAGGAATGGGGGAAGCGGAAGACACAACTGCTTCCAATCGCTCCTTTTCCTGCCTGTATCTGGGGAAAATGGAGCGAATGGGAGAGGGCCACCCCAGAAGACCAACACTTCAACACCTGGGAACGGGGGACAGCCATCTGATGTCTTCCCAAGGTCCCTTATGTGGAACATGTTCTGAGGGCAATGCTTCAGTGGTTTTGATAGTTCTGAAATGCTGTTCCTGTTGTGGCTGCAAGGTTGAGGAAATCCTTGCAAGGTCCATTAGCTGACCTAGTCCACAAAGGCAGGAGAGTCCAGTGGCCCAGAAACTTGCTGTCAAAGCTGGACTGGGAGAGCTGTCCAATTTGTTCTGCCCTTGCTGGTAGTAGACATTCTCTATAGGCCTCAATGAATTGGTTGTAATGTCCCCACATGCATCTCATCATGCTGTGTGCACTGCAACACCTTCTGTAGGAATCGAATATGCCCATTTCTGACACATTCACTTGACGGTCAAACCACAGACCTTATGATTGTCCTTATGTTTGGAGTTATGAGTCCAGCACTCCAGCTGGGGGTGGTGCCCAAAGAAACCTTACCAGAGGTGAACACAGACTTGACTGCAGTGTGTGCCAGCCAGTGTGGGTTCTGGAGCATTCTGTTACTACACATGCTGGTGGTTGCAGTTGCCTGGTCAGTTCTGTCGCTAGCCCCATTTCATATGCAAACCAATGGATGCTGTGGTGTATCCTAACCCTGCACACCACACACTTGGCCCTTACACACACGAGTGGGAACTTCAGACTAGTTGGAGCAAGTCCAGATAACCTGTATCAGATCCACATCCAGCTCCTGTTCCTGCGCATGCTGCTTTGTGCAGCAGAGTCTCTCAGTGTCCAGTGTAATTGATGTGGAGAACACACTTCTTCACTTTGCATGTGTTTGTGTTAAACAGACTGTCCATTCTTACTATAAAGTAGCTACAAAAGTGGTCATTGAACTTAGATGGAACTTGCTTATGATGGGAAGGAAATGGATTTTCATCTTGTCTCTAGATTTATTGAAAACTCTGTGTGGGTAGTCAGATATACTAAGAATATTTTGGCAGAAGTTATCAGAATTTACCAAACACTCAAATGCCTACATCGTGGAATCTTCTAATACACCCGGTCAACAACCTGAAGCAAGTATGCAAAGTCTTATGCCTGAGGGTCAGTTTTATCTTGAAGAACATCTACAGTTTCAGCCTGTTCATTGCCCCGGAAATAGCTCAGGGGCATCAGCCTTGGCATTTTGTAGGATATTTTCACTGTAGATGCATGTTTCTGTTACCGTTGCTCCCTAAGATATTTGCAGAGAAGCTAGGCTATAGGCAAAACTGGGCTTAAACTTGGGAGTCTCTGGGGAGTTTAATCGTAAAGAAAAATACAATCTTCTGAAGTTGAAGTGGAAGACTTGCTAAGTGTAATTGTACCTTGCAGGATGGCTTGTACCAAAAGACTATTCAATGTGCTCAATACATACATTTAAAAGACAGTGTGTAACACATGGTGATGAAGAAATGTAGAAAGAAACATCAATGTTGGAGAGAATGAAAATTAGCTCATCCATTGTATAAAACACTGTGGAATTTTAAAAAGCTACAAATACATGTTATATGACCTACCATCTCACAACTGAGTATATACCCAAAAGATCTGAACATATTGTATAAAAGTGATACCTGCACCATCATATTTATACTAGCATTGGTCACAATGGTCAAAATAGGAAATACATGAAAAATATGAAAATATGATTACTGTTGATAGCCTTTGCCTATATTTCCACTTAACTCTGAAATTTTTACTTTTCACTTGCTGAACTTTTCATTTGGTGGTGCATTAAGACTTTGACTATAATGTAAATTTAAAATCTTATTCCAAAAACCAGAATTGAAGAAAATAAATAAGGAGGAAAAGGAAGAAAGAAAGTGAACAACAAAGAAAGGAAGGAAAGCAAAGGAAGAGGGAGGCAAGAAAGGAAGTATCTTTATAACGTTAGATTTTATCTATGAAGTATGTTGATTCTGTTCTGTTCATGTTATCACATTGACATGAAAATTTGTGAGGATCATGTTTTAGTAATTATGATGCATTTTCGGTGATCTTGTAAGTCTAATGTATTAATAAATTTCTAAATAAACAAACAACTATTACTTCTAGCAAATGAAGCTTCTGTCCTAGTTCTGGGAATATACCCACAGAACATGAAGTCAACATATGAAACTGATACTCACAATTTTATGCTAATTTCAGGTCTATTGACAATAGTGAAGACATTCATCAGTAGATTCATGTCAAAATAAAATTTGGATTGCATGTGCAATAGAATCCCATTCAATAATAAAAAGAATGGAGTACTGATATTTGCAACAAAATGATTGAAATTGGAGATTATTATAAATCAGACACAGAACAACAAATACCATGTGTTTTCTTTCCTAAGTGACTGTCTCTCTCTTTCTCTCCCTAATATTAAAAAACGCTGTCTTTACCAAATAACATTCATTACATAATAACATATCCTTCTTTAATAACTATATGATCTTGCTCATGACTCTCACATTATATAATAATAATATATTGGTTCGGGCCTTGGGTTTGGGGGCAAGTGCCGCTCCCCACAGTGTGGCGGCTGTGGGGGGTGCCCCTGCCAGGTCGGACCCAATGCTGGGGGCTCACACCAAACACACTGCCACAAGGCAGTGAACAAGTCCTCGGCCTCACCCAGGACCCAAGAGAGCTCTTTCCTCAGGGTAAGTGCGCTATGAGGGAACTTGGGAACTGGGTAAAAATTCCTAGCTCCGCCCAGCTGCTAATATCTTGCAGCTAGGTGAGTTTGGGAGGGGTTCGGGCCTTGGGTTCGGGTGCAAGTGCCGCTCCTCACAGTGTGGCGGCTGCGAAGGGTGCTCCTGCCAGGTCGGACCCAATGCTGGGGGCTCACACCAAAGACACTGCCGCAAGGCAGTGAACGAGTCCTCGGCCTCACCTAAGGTGGCCAGTGCACCATGTGGTGCCAGGCTCTGCCTGCTGGCCGCCCGGTGGCCTGCTCTGGGGTTTTGTAAGATATGTTTGCTGCCTGGGGACACCCATGAGTAAGTCCAATTTTAGTGTAGGTGAGTAGTGAATCTTGGGTGATTCCCAGTGACAGGGTCATGGAAGTTTTAGGCATGCGTGGGGACTGAGACCTGGTAGTTTGGAGGGAAGTACCCAGGAGACAATTACGGTTAGTCAGATACACCAACCCAATTCGGAATACAGAAATGGCCTGTTTGCCTAGAACATCACTGATTGTCACACACCAGCCCACACCAATACTATGGATGGGGGCCTCTTTGGCAGTGATGGGTACCATTACCCAACTGTTTGGTGGAGTGGTGGAATGGTCACATTTGGCAGGGTCAAGACTGTATCCAGCACGCAAGAGAACTTGGTCTGGGGGTAGACTCTATGGGGTTGTGTGGGCCCAACCCTGTGGAAGTACAAGTTCCCCTAGTTGGACACCCTAACAGGGTTGAGGTTCCCACCAAGGGGTGCGTGTGCTGGAATGGGGGCTGCATTCTATCTAGGAAACAGTTGCAGTCACCCGAGGCACTTGTGTGGGCTGGGATTGGATGCACCAGGCCAGTTCAGACCCCAACACCATCTGGTGTCATGGAGAACCAGGGTAGATGTGGGACTGACTAGGCTGGGTCTCAACCCCCTACTGAGCCATGTGTGAGTTGTATGTGGGTATAGACGAGCCATAGCTGGGCTGAAACATCCAACAACAAGAACCAGAATGGAGTGAAAGCCAGCCAGGAAAAGCCACTGTTCCTGCTAGGACAGGAGGTGAACAGAGTAGGGTTGGCTCAAGGACCCCCTGGTATGCGCAAAATCTGGCATTGGGAGGGGTTCTGGTGGAGGAGCCTGGGCAACTCCTCTGGCAGGACACAGTCCCTGCAGGTAAGTGCAAGAAGCATGATAGGAAACAGCCCAGAATAGGCCATGGAAAGTTTCCCACTGGCACACATTCAGCATGGGTCAGGAGCAGACCAGGCTGAATCAGTTCATGTCATCCACTGGCAAATCCGATCACCAGAACAGAGTGTGGGATGAGCCGGGTTTGGTTGCGACAAAACAAGTATACATTATGGAATGCCAGGGTGAGGTTGCCTGTACTGGATATGAATGCAGCACCCAAGAAGCACACGTGAGATCCAGGAAGGGAGGGGGCAGAGCCGGCAGGGGGATTAAGGGGCTGGTCCCCTCGCCAGACAGCTACTCCCACTGGAGAGCGTGGGCTGGGATGGGAACAGACCAGACTAAGCGAGGCTACAACACCTGTGCGCTGCATGTGGACTAGATCAGGGAAAAGCCAGGCTGGGCTGATTTTTCCTGTGGGTGCAAGCATAAATTAGAGTGGGTGAGGGATGTTTGGGCTTAGCCGCAGCATCAGCTGGCAGAAGCTGGCACTGGGGACTAATTCTGTCAAGTCAAACCACAGAACCACCTAAAGAGTGCATAAACTGGGACTGAGAGAGACCTGGGAGAAAGTGGGTTCCCCCTTCCTGGGTCACTAGTCCTGTGGGAGGGCATGAAAATTAGGACAGGGGCTGGGGTGGCTAGACAGAGAGGCACTCAACAACATTCGAGAGGGCTGGATGGTTGAGTTGGTTAGATGGAACTAAGCTTTAATACCCATTGACAAGTACAAGAGCTCGATGGGATGGGGGACAGACTAGTCTTCTGCTACACATACTGGCAAACCAGGGTAGGGGGTGGGCCTGGTGGGGGTTATTGTGGGTCGCCCCGACTAGGTTGCAGCTCCCACTGGTTGATGTAAGGGCCGAGTATGTGCTGGGCGGAACCAGGTTGGACTGCAACACCCATTGGTTCCAGTGGAAGTCGGGACTGAAAACAGAACCAACCCAGCAATTGAAACCACCAGCTGATCAGGGTGATGGACTGTGCCTGGCCCTGTGCTTGCTAGAACATACAAGAATCTGGTCTGGGAATACCTCAAGGTTTCTTTGGAGATCTCCCCAATCGAACTGCTGGACTCAGAACTCTAACCAAGAAAAGACAGAAGACAGAACAGGTCAATCATTCATCTCAGCTATATGTTGGCAGCGAAATATGAGGCAAATGGAGACTTTATGATGGACCATATCAATCAGTGGACGACCTCATTGAGCGAAACTGGCAGCGATTCATAACTGGAGAACTATTAAAACCACTTGAGCAAATATCTCAGAGCATGCCCCACATCCGGGACTTGGGGTGGGCAGGAAACTGGGTGGGGCTTCTCCCTCAATATCCCCCTTTACCTCAGATACATGATGAAAACAATATGGACATAATAGTATTACCCACTTCCCTATACCCCCTGAACCTTTTTTTTTAACCGCAATTAACTATGTAAAGATTGTCAACAACAATACAATAAAATTAAAAAAAGAAAAAAAATAATATATTAACTTCTTAAAAATATATGTATGTATACATGCTTGGTGTTTGCATATAAAGTGAATTTAGCAAAGTGCTAAATATTGCTAAGTCTAAACTGAAATATTTTATTATTCTCTATTATTTGCAGAGTTTCAACATAAAAATACAAAAAATAATAGACTAGAAAATGATTAAACATGTATATGTACATAAATATTTTAATGCTTAATACATGATCCCCAACTAAAGCTTTTCTGTATGTGAACTGGAGGATAAAGTCATCACAGGTGAGACTAGTATGGCAGGTCTAAAGTTTAAAATAGATTTTAGATTTTTTTTGCGTGTATGTGAACTCCAAATAAAGAAAGGAAATAAAGAGGTGAGGATTTGAGACTTTAAATTGAAAAGAGATATCAGAGGCCTGCTGTGATAATAGTAATCCCAGAAAAAGTAGTGCTATAGTTATGATATCAGTATTTAGACAGATCCTATTTCAAGCCAGGTCCTTTTCTTCATATCTTTGTGATCTTGGGTTAATTGATATTTCCATATCTTTTTTCTAATGATGATATTGGCAGAAACTAACTGAGGCTTTTAGGAACTTAGTTACATAATAAGTGTTGGCTTTCTATTGTTGCATAACAAATACCACAGAAAATATCAGTTCAAAATCCTAACTGTATAATATGTCAGTCCTATAGGTCAGAGATATAGTTTGACTAGGCTTGATTCAAGTTATCAGCAGGAATATGTTCCTTTTGGAGACTATAGGAATCAATTTTCAAGATTATTGGGGTGTCTGATAACGTTTGAACGTATGACTGATGTCCTCATTTCCCTGACATACAATCTCCTGCATTGTCAGTCACTGATGGCTTGTTGAATCATTATTTTTCCATCACTCTAACCATCCTTCCTTGCCTCTTTTTTCCCTGAATCCATTTTGATTTTCTATAAAATCCAAAACAATTTTTTAATTTTAAGAGCATTGAATAGAACCTTAATTTAACCTCTAAATCCATTTTGTCTAAGTGAGACAATACATGTACAATAGTGGGAAAGAGGGCATAGGATTTGATAGGGGGATTGTGATTCTGCTTGTCATCTAATTCACTGTTTCATGCAGATATTACTAAATGCCTGTATTCATTACTTTATTTTAGGCAAAAAGGTACATATTTTTGATTTACTTCAGCTTGTTTTTTTTTTTCCAGAACTGGCCATGGCGGAAAGCAGGAGAAATTCCTCTTTGGCAAATCTCCACTTCTCTTCCACCTGAATTAAGGATTGTGGTACCAACAGAAGGGAATCCAGAGGTGTGGGGGGCAGCAAACAAGCTGAGACAATAGTGGTGAGGACAATATTCCACAATATTTCATTGCTTTATCACAAAATATAAGGAAGACTAAACAGTACTGAAATGAATTTGTGTTGTCAGTCAGGTTTAGGAATTTCATTTGTTCTTTTTTTAATTTTTTAATTTTTTTAACATTTTATTATTATTGCTATCATTTTATGATACAGTTCCATATTCCCTTATCCCCTCCCCAATTCCCTCCCCCCCACCTAGTTCCTCTATATCATTACTAATATATAGTTGTTCACACACAGTCATATGTCCATCATTGCGGGCATGGACAATGGCAGAGAGTCCAGAATCCTATTGTCAAGATATACTAGACAGTTTTATCGTAAGTTCATCTTTGTCTGGAAACAGAAATGCATACCACACTGCATCCTCACATCTGGATGTCAGTCTACATTTCACAGCTACTGTACATCCCCTTAAATGAAAAGTCATGATACAAAATCAACAATAGAGAGAAAAATAGAAATTTATACTGCCATGAAGTTAAATGACATGTTACTAGGTATGACAATCTCCATTACACAACTACTGTACATCCCCTTAAATGAAAAGTCATGATACAAAATCAACAATAGAGAGAAAAATAGAAATTTATACTGCCATGAAGTTAAATGACATGTTACTAGGTATGACAATCTCCATTACACAACTACTGTACATCCCTTTAAATGAAAAGTCATGGAACAAAATCAACAATAGAAAGAAAAAAGAAATTTACAATGCCATGAAGTTAAATGACATGTTACTAGATATGACAGTCTCCATTACACAGCTACTATACATCCTGTTAAATGAAGAGCCACAAAACAAAATCAACATTCGGGAGAAAAAAGAAATTAACAACACCAAGAAATTAAATATCATGCTACTAAATGACCAATGTATAGTTGAAGAAATGAAATTTTCCTTTATTATTTCTTTCAATACATTTGCAAACTCAGCTTCTCTTTCTGCACCTTCTGGGACTCACATAACTCTTATATTTGGCCTCTTCATAGTGTCTGCACCATTGTCTCTGCAACCTTTCTCCCACTTCCAGTTGGAGCAGGTCATGGGATTAGAGACACCAGGTGTCCTATATGATTGGGTTGTTGGTGGCGCTGATCTTGTTGGAACTTGTTGGACGTTAGGTCTGGGTGCCACATGGACCTATTTTGACCCGTATGATTTCACAGTCGGTATTATTTTCCTGTGCGACCAGTGCAATCTGCTGATGTCAGCGCGTTCTCGCGAGCTCAGCACATGCGCAGTTCACTGTTGTTCCCTGCAGTCCCAAAGTTATTGCCACAGTGCGCAAAATGGCACCTGACATACCACCAATACAGTTTTGATCTGCTGTCTGTCAGGTCTGAAGATTGCCCAGACCTGCCCCAGGTGGAACCCATAGAATGCCACGTCGTTGCAGTTCACTGAGTCAGAAATGAGTTCACTCCCAGCTCAGCGCATGCTCAGTCCTTTCTCTTGCCCTTCCAAATTCGACTCTAGGGGGCTGACTGGGCTGTGAAATCCACCCTGTTCTTGCACTGTCCGACTGGGATCTGCTGCTCTGTCTCTGCTCCTGGTCAAATCAAACGGACCAGCAGGACGGGCAGTTCTTTGTCTGGGCTCACCTCCTGAGCTCCCAGTGAAAGTCCCTTCCCACCTGGTTGCTGGTGGAGTTCCAGCTGTTGGTGGAGTTCAGATCGCCATGCTGGAGTATCAGTCACTGCAACACCACATTGCTGTGCCCGCTACTTTCCTGTGTCTGTCAGTCTCCTGGTACCCCTCTGCTGTTGTTCTGTCCTTTCCTATTTTCTGGAATATGTCCTCTCTGCTTCATCCTGATTAACTGTTTTTCCACCAGTTCATATGAGTCCTCACCCTATCCTGGCCTCTTGATTCTCCCCTCATTTGTTCTTGATTGCATTCCTATCTATGTCCCCTCTTCCCCATACACCTGACACAAAGGGGCAAGGAGTGATGTGGATGACATGCAGTCGCAGCTTGAACAGATAAGGGCATGCTGCTTGCCAAATTAGGTGTATAAATTTTAATTGCCATGGAAAATAATTGAGTCATTATTCTACACTTCCTATCCTAAACTTGGTATTATCTTTTTTTTATTCATTAATTACATTGTATTATGTGACGCAGTTTCATAGGTGCTGGGATTCTCGCCACCCCCTTCCCACACCCTCCCCCCATGGTGGATTACTCCACCTTGTTGCATAACCACAGTCCAAGTTCAGTTGAGATTCCCTCTTTGCAAGCATATACTAGAGTCCAGCATCTTATAGTCCAGTCAAGCGAGACCTGTGTCGCCGCGCTCTCCCCCCTCCCAGCTTCCACCCCCAGGGGCGCGCCGGTGTTTGGGGGGCCAGGCCACCCCTCCCACGGTGCGACCGCTGTCCCAGCCCCCTGCCCTCCCTTCACGGAAGGGGTTGCGGGCTGGGGCGGACTGTCCCCAGTGTGCCCCGGGCGGGTCGCGCCGTCGGGGGGGGGGTGGTTCTCAGGTCATGCGAGGGTATTATTTTTTATTTTCTGCCAATTTTATGGATATGAAGTATTTTTAATTTTTAATTTTTATGAGAAAATAGAGTATTCAAAATGTTGTAATACCCCATTCATTTTTCAAATTTGATCCTCTGTATAAGATTTGTTTTTGTCTAATTAGTAAAACTTTCTCATATATATAATTGAATTATACAGACACAAAGAATTCTTTTTGTAAGACCTTTATGCATTCAGTTCAAAATTTTTTAAAATTTCAAGCTTGTAAATCCTATCACTAGAAAAGTGAATTCTTTCATATCCTTTATGCAAATCACATTTTTAGATATTTTGCCCAAATTCATTTTTCATTTTTGCTAATTTCTTACTTTTTCATACATGTAAAATATTTAAGACTATGATATTGGGCCAGACATGGTAATCAGTGGCTAAAGTCCTTACTTTGCATGCACTGGGATCCCATATGAGCATGGGTTCATATTCTGGCTGCTCCATTTTCCTTCCAGCTCTGTGGCCAGGAAAAGCAATAGAGGATGGCCCCAAGCCTTCGAACTCTACATCCACATGGGAGACCTGGAGGAAGTGCCTGGCTTCTGGCTTTAGATCCACTTAGCTCCATTGCAGCCCCTTGGGAAATGTACCAATAGATGGAAGATCTTTCTCTCTGTCTCTCCTTCTACTGTAAATGTGGGTGCAGTCCTCGAGCTGTCCGGTGGCACACTCCAGGAACTTTTGCTTCAGAGTTTGCAGGGAGACTGGGGGAATCACACAGGTGAGGGAGAGCAGTGACCTGTGGATTCATGCCCAGGTGAGGAATTACTGCTGAGGGACATCCCTGGAAAAAAGTCACCATAAATGAAGGTAAGGAATGATTGCTGAAGTATTCCAAAAGGCAAGTCCATTGTACTTGCAGGTAAGCAGGAGGACTGAGGCCTGGTGGTTTGAAGGGGAGAGACAATACCTTTATGATGGGTCAGACTGATGCTCTGGACCATGTGGGAGTTCGGAGTTGGGCTTCTTAGCGTGGAACATTACTGACCACCACACACAAGCCAACACAAATGCTAGGACCAGGGGCCTGTCTGGCAGGGCTAGATCCCAGTACATGACAGTGAGTGTTAGAACAGTGGATAGGTCACATTATGCTGATCCATGACATCAACCAACATGCAAGAGAACCAGGTCCAGCAGTAGGTTCTGTAGATTTCTTGACCCAACCCTATGGAAATACAAGTCCTATTGTGCAGCTTAAGAGTTGGGGTGGTAGGATCTGAGCTGGGTGTGACCATGGAATATGCCAACACTCACAGGTACTAGGGCTGGGAAAAGGCTAGGCAGGTACAGGCTGCAACTCTGCATGTGCACCCCTACCAGGGTGTGGCACTCCTAGGTTATATCACCTACCAGCTCATATAAAGGCTAGGCTGGAGGGGGCAAGGCATGCATGGTGGTGGTTGGCACCATTGGCATGCATGAGATCTAGGTCTGGGAGTGAACCAGGTGGGGGAACCTGGGCAGCTCCCCCATTGGGTCATAACTTTTGCTGGCAAGCACATGGTCCAGGCCTGGGTGTTGGGCAGGCTGGGCAAGGCAGCTCTATTCATCAGTAAGCATTCGGGCTGGTTTTGGAAGGGGGTTAACTGGGCAAGGCCAAGCAGACCTTAGCCTGCTGGCAAGGGCGAAAACCAGGTTGGAGTACAGATCATTTTCTGCTAGTCTATCATACCTTCCAGTTTGCAAGAGCCAGGGGAGAGAACAAACTGAGCAGGCCCAGGTTGCAGCGTCCACCAGCGAGAGTTGGGACAGGAGCTGGCCGGGTCAGGCCAGACTATAGCATCCAAAGGCAAAGGTCAAGACAAGTGGGAGGCTATGCCAAGCTAGGTCGGAGTAACCACTGGCATGTGCAAGATCTGTGGCTGGGAACAGGCCTGGTTGGGGAGCTAAGCAGACACCCTGACTAGCTTGTTTGTTCCCACTGGTGAGCACGAGAACCAGGGTTGGAGCTGTGGTCTGGACTGGACATGGCTAGAGTATCCTTTGACATGCGTATGGACTGGGTCTGGATTGTGCCAGATTGGGCTGGACTCCAACACCCACTGGAGCTTGTGAGAACGAGGGTGGGTGTATGATGGGCTGGGCTAGGTTTCTGTCCCTACTGAACCATTTATGTGCTATGTCTGGGTATGGACTAGGCTTTACTGGATTGTAGCACTCAACAGTAAAAACCGGAAAGGACAGGGGGTGGTCAGGAAAGGTCATTGTTCCTGCTAGGATGGAAGATGAACTAAGAAAGGCTGGCCCATGGATCCACCATTGTGCAGGAGATCTGCCATTGGGAGAAGTCCTGATGAGGAGCTTGGCAACTCCTCTATTGGGACACAGTCCCTACAGGTAAGCGCAAGAACCAAAACAGGGAGCATCCCAGACCAGGCCAGGGAATGGTACCCAGCAGCACACATTTGGTTCAGATCTGGGGTGAGCCAGGCTACGCCAGTTCATACCACCCACTGGCAAATCTAACAAGCAGAATGGTGTGTGGGTCGGGCCAGTCGGGCTGCAATACCAGCCAGCTTATATTAGAGCTAGGACTGGAGGCTGCCTGGGCTGGACTGGGTTAGGCTGTAACACCCTCCCCCCCCCATCATTGTGAGCTGGAACTTGGGACAGTCCACTAGCAAATGCCAAGGTGAGTTGGGCCATGTTAGAAAGAGCGATAGCACTCAACCAGCACATGTGAGACCCAGGGGGTAGGGAATGAACATAGTAGGGGGGCTTCATAGGTCTCTCCTGCTGAACCACCACTCCCACTGGTGAGTATGAGAGCTGGGATTGGGGGCAGACCAGGTTGGGCAGGGTTACAATACCAGTTGGCCTCATGTGAGCTGGGGTAGGGGAAAGCCAGACAGGGTTGACTGTTCCTATTGGTGCATGAATAAGCAGAGTGGGTATGGATTGGTTGATATTTGCTGGACTGTAGCACCCAACAGCATCAGCTGCTAGAGGCTGGCATGGGGGGCAAATTAAGTTAAACTGAAGAATCACTTAGGTAACGCAAGATCCAGGAGTGAGAGTGGGCCCGGTAGGGAAATAGTGGCACCTCCCTTTAGAGCTGTCACTTCTGCTGGTGAACCTGAGAACCAGAGCTGGGGCAGGCATGGCTAGACAGAGTGGCACTCGCTGGCAGGTGTGTGGGCTGGATGGTGGGGCTGGTTGGGTTGAACTAGGCTTCAATGCCCATTGACATGTATGAAAACTGAATGAAATGTGTGATGAACTGGACCAGTTTGCTGTACAATGGGCAAGCATGGAGCCAGGGCAGGTGGCAGGCATGGTGGGGGTTATTGGCAGTTTCCCCAACTAGGCTGCAGCTCCCACTGTTTTATGTGGTTAAGTGTGTGGTGGGTGGTTCCGCACAGGGCTGCAGCACTCACTGGTTTGTGCAGAGGACAGGGCTGAAGACAGAACTGACTTAACAATCACAACTACCAGTATGTGCGTAAGCTGACTGGGGCAACAGACTGTGCCAGACTCTGTATCAGCAAGCACACAAAAGAATCAGGTTTGGTATCGTCTCAGATGAGGTTTCTTTGGTGTTCCCCCAACAGAACCACTAGACTCAGAAATTCATCCATGGAGAAAATTGCATGGTCCATGGTCTGACCATGGAATGTTTTTGTCAGAGCTGGTCCTTCTCAGTGGCTTAGACAAAACAGTGCATAGCATGGCCAGATGCACATGGAGGATACGACAGTACGTAAGAATCTGCAGGGCACACCTGGTACCACAACAGAGGATGGAAGACAGAACAAATAAGTCAATTACCCCAGCCAAGTGCCGGCAGTGAAAATCTAGGCAAATGGAGACTCTAAGGTGGACTATGTCAGCCAGTGGATTCAGCAGAGATTTCATCAAGCTTGGAGTGGTGAGATTGCCAGCAATTTAGAACTGTTGAACTATCAAAACCATTTATATTCCTCTCTGTCTCTCCTCCTCTTTGTATATCTGACTTTGTAATAACAATAAATAAATCTTTAAAAAAAAAAACCACTTGAGCAGAGCCCTCGGAGCATGCCCTACGTCGGGGACCCTTGGATGGTTGGGAGGCTGGATGTGGCTTCTCCCCCTTTCTCTTCCCTCCCCCCAGGTACAGAAAGGAAAAAAGAGAATGTGATAACAATGGTCTCAACCACTTTCCTCTAGCCCTTGACTCTTTGTGCCCTAATCAGCTATGTAAAGATTATCAACAAGAGAAAAATAAAGAGTAAAAAATTAAAAAAATTTTATATTATATTTCCTTAGGATCTGGAATTTCTTGTCTCCGTCCCTATTTTCTCTCTTCATGTGCCCTCCATTGATTTCCTCTCTTGTATCACAATGGGTTGTCCTTCATGAACAGTTGTAAGTCCATCATGCTGTGTTGAGGTGTTGTCCAGCCTTGTTGTCATGGACAATGTCAGAGAGTCCAGCATCCTACTGTTAGGATATTTTCTTTTCTTTTTTTAATTGTATAAATTTTATTTTTGATAATTTTTACATATTTGATTAGGGTGCCAAGGGCCAAGGGCTAGAGGAAAGTGGGTGAAACCATTGTTTTGACATTCTCTTTTTTCCTTTCTGTATCTGGGGGAAGGGGAGAGATAAGGGGAGAAGCCACACACAGCCTCCCAACTATCCCAGGGTTCCTGATGTGGGGCATGCTCCAAGGTTCCTGTTCAAGTGGTTTTGATAGTTCAGCAGTTCTGTATTGCAGCTGATCTTGCCACGCCAATAGTGATGAAGTCTCTCAAGACTCCACTGGCTGATATAGTTCACTTTAGAGTCTCTGTTTTTGCAGGTATTCACTGCCAACATTTGGCTGGGGTAGTTGATCAATTTGTTCTGTTCTCCATCCTTTGTTCTGGTACCAGATGTCCTCTGCAGGCTCCAATGTACTGCCAACTGTTTTACTGGGAGTCCGTCTTTGGACTGGTTACATAGAGGCATACTGTGCTTTGTCTCCACATCTGAACGTATCAGTCTCTGATACACTTCCATTATACAGCCCCTTAAATACAGAGCCAGTGAACACAGTCCATAATAGAGAAAAAAGGAGTGAAATTGCATCAAGATGAATTTAAAGAACATTCTACTAAAAGATCAATATCTTGTTAGAGTCATGAAAAAGAAAATCAAAAACTATCTTGTAGAAATAGATGTGGTGCTGAAGAAATTACAATTAAAACTAGAATATCACTACCTATGAAATATAACAGAAACAGTGTTGAAAGGAACATTTAAAATTTCAGGTGTTTACAAGCAATGAAACCGTCTCTTATGGATGATCGACTAATAAATTGCAAGAACTTATTGAAAAAGATACAAATAACTAGTAATAATGAAAAGGTAAAATTTGCAGCCAAAATAATTAGATTTGATATCTCAAAACTCATGCTTCTCATTTCTTCCCTGAGTGTTTCTTAAGAAAAAATGACATTCTTTAAAATAGTATGATTACTGAAAGGATATATACAGAAAAGGATATTTGATATAATACTATCATGTAATTCAAAAATTTATTCAATTTTATACTAAATATATTTACTATATATTATACACAAATTAACTATATATTGAATATATTTTTAAGTATATACAATACATACTATTGTCACAATATTATGCTTTATAGTCTTATTTTTCTGTGGTGTAATAGAATTTGGTGTCATGCACTGCATTTTGTTATAATGTCTTTTTTCAAAAAAGATTGATTGATTGATTGATTGGAAAGGCAGTATTGCAGAGAGAAGGAGATGGAGAGAAAGATCTGCAACCCAATGACTACAATGGCCAGAGCCGAGCTACCTGATGCTAGAAGCCTGGAGTTTCTTCCAGGTCTCACATGAGTGCAGGGTCTCAAGGCTTTGGTCCATCCTCTACTGCTTTTCCAGGCCATAATTCTGGGAAATGGAAAAGCCAAGAAGTGAACTGGTGCCCATACAAGAGACCCTGATGCTACAAAGTAAAGATTTAGCCATTGAGCCACCACACCAAACCCTGCAATGACTTTTTCTATCTATCTATCTATCTATCTATCTATCTATCTATCTATCTATCATCTGTCATCTATCTATCTTATATTTATTTATTTTATTTTTAGTAATAAATTCATTTTAATTTTGATGATGTTTACAGAACTGACAAGTAGGGATGCCCATGTGGACCACCAATTAGGGGAGAGAGGTCAAGGAATGGGGGAAGTGGATGACATAACTGCCTCCAATCGCTCATTTTCCTGCCTGTATCTGGGGAAAATGGAGAGAGTGGGAGAGGGCCACCCCAGAAGACCAACACTTCAACACCTGGGAACGGGGGACAGCCATCTGATGTCTTCCCAAGGTCCCTTATGTGGAACATGTTCTGAGGGCAATGCTTCAGTGGTTTTGATAGTTCTGAAATGCTGTTCCTGTTGTGGCTGCAAGGTTGAGGAAATCCTTGCAAGGTCCATTAGCTGACCTAGTCCACAAAGGCAGGAGAGTCCAGTGGCCCAGAAACTTGCTGTCAAAGCTGGACTGGGAGAGCTGTCCAATTTGTTCTGCCCTTGCTGGTAGTAGACATTCTCTATAGGCCTCAATGAATTGGTTGTAATGTCCCCACATGCATCTCATCATGCTGTGTGCACTGCAACACCTTCTGTAGGAATCGAATATGCCCATTTCTGACACATTCACTTGACGGTCAAACCACAGACCTTATGATTGTCCTTATGTTTGGAGTTATGAGTCCAGCACTCCAGCTGGGGGTGGTGCCCAAAGAAACCTTACCAGAGGTGAACACAGACTTGACTGCAGTGTGTGCCAGCCAGTGTGGGTTCTGGAGCATTCTGTTACTACACATGCTGGTGGTTGCAGTTGCCTGGTCAGTTCTGTCGCTAGCCCCATTTCATATGCAAACCAATGGATGCTGTGGTGTATCCTAACCCTGCACACCACACACTTGGCCCTTACACACACGAGTGGGAACTTCAGACTAGTTGGAGCAAGTCCAGATAACCTGTATCAGATCCACATCCAGCTCCTGTTCCTGCGCATGCCGCTTTGTGCAGCAGACTGGTCTGGTCCTACCCTCATCCCATTTGGTTCTCATACACATAAATGGGTGTTGGAGCTTAGTTCACTATCGTGCTTGCATTTATGTTGGTGGGTGTCGCTGCCTGTCTAGCCAGGCCTGCGCCCAGTCCTCATGTTCACTGGTTTGGAGCTCTAGCTTATCAGAAGGTGCCTACAATTTCCCTACGGAGCCCAGAATCTTGCACTCTCCATGTGGTTCTACAGCCTAGCCTGACAGGACTTGTCCCTAGTCATAGCACCTGGTAGTCAATGTTGTGGCAAATGCCTACTAGCCTGCACTTACTCTGGTTCGTGGATGCTCCAGGAGATACTGTCACTTATATCAGGCTGGCTTACCCAACAAAGCAGCTCACATGCAAGCTAATGCATTTTGTAGTCCTGCCTAGCCTGGTCTGCAGTCTGTCCCAGCTCTCATGTTCACCAGTGGGAGCAGTGACTTTGCAGGATAGTCTTTGCAGCACCCTTACTGAGCTTGGCCCCATTACAGGTCTTACATGTGCTGTGGCCCATACTGGCATGGTTTGCCTCACCCTGTTATTCACCAGCAAGTGATGTAGCATAGCACAGCCCACCCCAGCCATTTCCCAAACCTGGTCCTAATGTGAACTGGTTGATGTGTAGCCCTACCTGGTCTTTTCTACACCCCATCCTGGTTGTCAGATCTGCCAGTGGGTGCTATGAATTGGTTCAGCCTGTACTGCCCTGAGACATGAGCCACATGTATGCCAGCAGGTATTCTAACCTTTCTTGCCCTGGCTGTTTCCAACCTTGGTTCTTACACCCACCTGCAGGGACTGTGGCCTGACTAAGGAGCTGCCCCAACTCCTCTATCAGGTTGCCTCCCAGTCACAGATCTTGCAATCACCAGTGTGGTCTTGGCTCAGCCTGTCTTGGCCCACCTCTTGTCCTGGCATGAATAGCTACCTTGCCCAACTAGCCCATACCATTTTGTACTTATTTTTGGGTGCTACAGGCCAGCCTTGCCTTTGTTATCTCAAGATTCAGCTCTTATAAGGTTCAGTGGGTGCTGAGTGGGTGCCTATCCTATTGTATATCCACTCTGCCTCCTAGGAGTGTTACTGAGTTCTGGAACCTAGCCCAATCTGGTACACCCTTGATCCAGTCTACACCCATGTGGATATATTCTACAGCCATGTCCAGCCCTGTTTGCTGCCCGCATTCTGGTTCTTGTGCTCTCCAATGGGATATGCAACTTAGCCAGGGAATCCTCTTAATTTCCCAACCAGTCCTGCTCCAAACCACAGATTTTGCATATGCTCTTCGGTTTTTTGACCTAGTCTGGCATGCATAATTCATCACCTGGCCAAGCCTGGCCTTCCTCCAGTCCCAACTCTCACTTTTGTGTACTGCAGTCTAGCCTGCCCATTCTGCCCCTATCCCTGTTTTTCATGTGAACATGTAGGTATGACAGCCTAATTTAGCATGGCATGGCCCTCACCCCATGCTGGCTTTTATGCATTTCAGTGTGCTACAGTTTGCCCTGGCCCTGCCAAGTTCAGCCCCTTTTCATGCCCTAAACCAACCCATCCAGCTGGGTAACCCTACCTGGCCTGATCAGTTCTGAGACCTGACCCACATGCTTACCAGCAGGAGTGATAGCTCGCCAGGGGAGTTCCTCAAGTTCCCCCTCCAGGCCCACTTCCAGATCCAGATCTCACATGTGGCAGCAGGAGTTAGCCCTTACCTAGAACTGTATGCCCCCCTCTGTCTCAGCCTTTGGTGTGCTGTTGGATGTTGCAGTCTGGCCTGCTCCAAACACAATTTTTGGGCATGCCTACGGGTGCTGCAGCCTGGAGCAGCCTGGCTTGCTCTCAGTCGCTATATCCATGAGTGCTGGTGGTTCCATAGTTATGTCTAGCTCAGCCCTCAAGCAAGCCAGTTGGTTTGGCAGTCCCACTGCAGTAAGCTGACATATGCCCCATATAATCTGCTTCCAGACCTTGTTTTCTTGCTGGTTAATGTCATGATCTAGCCTAATGTGGACCCTGACCTGTATCTGACATTTCACTGATGGATATTATGGTCAAGCCCTGCCATATATACCGCCTATCCATGGCTTCTGTGTTCCTCAGTTGGCAGTGGGTGATAACAACATCCCCAGCTCTCATCTCCCACGTGTGTGGGTATACTGTTTTAATCTCAAAATATCCTCTGGTTTTCCTCCTGTTAACCACATGATCTCATTCCTTCACTTACCTGCAAGTGCAGTAACCTTGTTGGTGTAATCCCCCAGAAGTCAGTCCTCACCTGCCACATTCTTCCTCAGCAGTCCTCCCTCCCACACATCTGCAGACTTGCTTCCCTTAACAATCCACAGGCCCCTATGCCCGTGAGAGGAAAGGTCTATAAGCTTGGTCCTCCAGCTGTGTGTTGTCTTGTCTTGGTGCTGTGCATGTATACTTGGGTCCCATGCATGTTTGCTCGTGTGTCCATAGACCCTGTAACCAGTGTTCTGGTCTTTCCCCTTGATGTCTTAAAAATAGGCAACTATGCTGGCACACTGGTATGGTTAACCAAAATTTGGCTTTAACCAGGCCCAGGATGCCCACCAGCTGTTAGCTGCATTTTCCCCAGCAGTGTAACACTTCCCTCGCTACAATGTAACCTAGGCGGTTGCTTACAGATGGGGCCCTTTCCTTTCCCTGCTTACTTATCCTTGGTGTGTTTGATAAACACAATCTAGAATTTTATTCATTTTATTTGATGTTTATGCATGATTAATACATTTGGATACTTTTGACAGGAACATATTGAGGTTATTGAAGCTTTTATTAGTGTGTTTTTATTGTGAATTTACATGTTTGACTTTTATTACTAACAAATAGATAATTTTGAAGAATAGCCTTTGAAAACATGTAAATACCTTGGTCCTCATTAAAACTTTTTTGATCAGTTTTAACTTCAATTTTTAAAAGATTTATTTATTTTTATTTAAAGGCAGATTTATAGAGTGGAGGAGAGAAAGAAAGATTTTTGGTCCGCTGGTTCACTTCCCAAATAGCCAAAATGGTCTGTGTTGAGTCAATCAGAAGCCAGGAGCCAGGAGCCTCTTCCATGTCTTCCATGTGGTTGCAGGATCTCAAGTTTTTGGGCCATCCTCCACTGATTTACCAGGCCACAAACAGGAAGCTGGAAGGGAAGTGGAGCAGCTAGGACACAAACCAGAGTCCATACAGTATCCCAGGCATGCAAGGTGAGGACTTTAGCCACTAGGCTACCACACCAGGCCCAACATCAGTTGCAATTTTACCCATGATTTCTTCTGTCTCTATATCCTGTTATTATATAACGAGGTATTTCCTTTCTGAAGAATTTGCTTCTTTTACTTTTTCCTCCTTGTATGACTTGATTTTTTTAAGTGGAAGTATTCCATAATGGTCCTATTTCATTTTTGAACTTTTATTTATTTATTTGTAAGGCAGTTACACACAGAGGGTGATACACCCTCTCTATTTCTCTCTCTCTCCCTCTCTCTCTCTCTATATGTATGTATATATGTGTATATATATATATATGTGTGTGTATATATATATATAAATAATCTCTCTCTTTCTTTTAGTCACTAGGTCACTCTCCAAATGGCTGCAATGCTGGGGCTTGGCCAAAGCCAGGAGCCAGAAACTTCATATGGGTGCAACAAACCAACCACTTGGATCATCTTTCAGTGCTTTCCCATGAACATTAGTAGGAAGTGGAACAGTCAGGACTTAAAGCAGGGCTTGCTGGCATTGCAAGTAATGGTTTACATCACTGTGCCATACATTGATCCCTCCATCACTTGTTTTGTGTAGTCTGTGAACTTAAAATAAATTTATGATTTGAAATATTTGAGTTCTGCAATCATGCCTAGATTGGCTCATCATTGTTCCCAGTTCCTGCACAAACCAGCAGATATTTTAGTCCCAAAAGAATGAGTGCTTAGATCTCCTGCAGAATCTATCCCCAAATCTGGTTCTTGTGCATGCTGCTAATGTCATGGCATGGCCCAGCGTAACATAGACTGAACCTTTGCTCTGACATGCACTGGAGGGTATGTGGCCTGGTCCTGCCAGCCAGGCACCCCAGATCAGGCTTTTGTATGCACTGGTGGGTGGTATTTGATGCCAGTTAACCCAATGCAGGTCTCCCACATGGGTGGGTGCATTGGTATGACCCAGACGAGTCTTCCAAGTTCCCCTCCAAAACCAACTGGTTTCAGCCCCCTCATTTACCTTGAAGTGCAGTGGTGTGGTCTGTGGAAGAGCCCCAGCATCCATTCCTCATCTGTAATGTACTTCCTCAGAGGTGTCCCCTCTCACCTATCCACAACCCCCCTACCCTGGTCAATCCACAGCCCCAAGAGCTGTGAATGTGCTCATCATTGGGCCTAGTCTTCCGGGCATGGGTGAGTGTTCGCCTGGAGTCCTATCCTTCATATAGTTGGTATTTTTAAAAGAAAAAGGGAGGAGGGGGAGAGGGAAGCAGAGAAAGACAATTAGAGAAAGAGTAAGTGTGCGAGAACAGAAAAAATAATTCCAAATAGCTGAAAAACTGCTAAGCATTCACCTTAAAGCATAGATTTCATAAAGTGTGTGTTATAAAATCACAACTTTTACTTGACCTACATATGCTAATAAGCAGTCTATTCTGATTAGTTTCCATCCTTCACAGTTATGCTGACCACATTTCGATAGGTTATTTTCCAAGTATTGTTTTAATTTACAAAGCTTGTGAGAAATGAGACAGGCTCAATATTTGCAAGCTTAAATTATTCTTAGATTAAATCTTATTCCCATACAAGTAGGGATTTTCTTTCATTTTCTTTCTTTGCCCTTCCTTTCCCTTCCCCTCCCCTCCTCGCGCCTCCCCCTACTTCCCTCCCCCCACTCCCCTCCCCCACTCCCCTCCCCCCACTCCCCTCCCCCCACTCTTTTCCCTTCCCTTCCCTTCCCTCTCTTCTTCCTTTCTTTTATAGATTTATTTATTTTGAATTGGCAAAACAGACATACAGCGTGAAGAAGAGACAAAGAGAAAGATCTTCTGTCTGCTGATTCACTCCCCAAATCGTTGCAACAGCCAGAGTTGAGCCAGGCAACAATACTTCTATCCAAAGCTAGGAGCCAGGAGCATCTTCTGGATCTCCCTCACAGATGCAGAACCCCAAGGCTTTGGGCCATCACCAGCTGCCTTCCTAGACCACAAGCAGGGAGTTGGATTGGAAGAAGGGCCACTGAGATACGAACTGATGCTCATATGAGATCCCTGTGCATGCGAGGCAAGGACTCAGCCAGTGAGCTACCATGCCAGGCCCATCAGTAAGGATTTTCCCAAAGAAAAGATTGCAACCTATCTGAGAATCATTATCAAAGATTAGTTTCTGTGGGGAACAAAAGACTAAGGAATAAGCAGAGATGTTAGGGAAGGGTTGAGACAAATAGTATTTATTGTAAAATACGAAAAACAGGTTGACTTATTAGTAATGTCTGATTTTAAAAACTAACTGTATTGGAAGCACATTATTTAGAAAGGACAATTTTGGATTTAAGAAACTGATTTATAGACTCAGTGGATTGATAAAGTCTCTGGAACTTTTTATGACCACAGCCAGTTTTTCAACAGAAAAAGATAAACTGGAGGAGATTAAGAGAACAACAAACTAGAGGATGGTGCAACCAAAGATCTAAGAATGGATACTTGTCTCCTTATACATATCTAAAGGCTATAATATCATGTAAGTCATGCCTTGGGTTGCATTTGTTATAACTTTTGATAAATATTGGCTGTTTGACAATTGCTGAAGTTTAATTGAACAATTTCTGTTTGCATTCATACTTCTGTAGTTTTTCTGAAGTTTGGCACCTTTGATAATTCTAGTATAACCTGATACGATTTTCCTAATGTCAACACAGACTTACCCAACTTATGCAAACTGAGCCACTATCTTATATCGCAAAACACCATTCATTGGCCAAAACAAACTCTATTGGGGATACTTATTCCTCAGCCACACAAGGATTCCTATCACCTTAACACTTTCAGTTGTGGTTTTACTTCATCAGTTGATCTACAACGGTGAGTAGAAAACTGAGAAAGAGGGTCTCTTTCAAATATCTTCCTCCTGCTGCAAAATATGTGCATTTACCTTTTCCTCTCCATTTCCAAATTTTTTTCCTGCTTCTTTTGGGATATCAGTGAAAGAAGAGGGAGGAACAAATGTGTCTATTCATGCAACCACTTTCTTTTATATCCACTCAAGTGATACATTATTCGTTAAGAATGATGTGGAGGCTATCTGACATTCTTTGCTTTCTTCCTCTGCATGCAGAGATTTCAGAATCTATGTCGGTTTTCTCAAGAGACTGAGTAGCATTGTGGGCTATTAGGAGTGGTGTAATAATGATTCACTCTTCGTCTTTGCCTTTACTTTTAACCGCAGCTTTGCTTAAGGACTTTTCCATAGTACATGTTATGCAATGTGAAATCTTCATCACTGTAGTTAAATTGTCATGTTGGTGTCAAAATAACTCTATTTTGGGCAGATGTAATAGTATTGCTTGGTTGGTTGGAAGTCTTAAAATATTTATCCTCAGTTTATTTTTAATTATGTTGTTGATATTTTTGACTAAATAATATTTTTGACTAAATAATAACTTCTACTATAATTAGAATTGCCATATAGGCCACACAGTGTGCAATTGCTGAATTTCCTGATTTCCTAAGTTGCTACACATGCAGAGTATAGCATGTTTTAATTTAAAACAGTATATGAGATTCCAAAAGCACAGAAATTTCTTTTGTGTCAACTCGTTATTCATGTTGGGGAAAACAAACAAGTAAAATCAAATCAGAAATGCATTCATTAAATAGTTTCTTATTTATATAGTAATGAAAAATATAAGGAATACAAACATGATGTAACAGGAAATTGTAGATTTAAAAGTATGGACTCTGGACAAATTTTTGGTGTCAAACCTTCCGCATTCTATGTGTAACAGCTGGGAAAACTAGAATTAGGCGATTGGTCTCTCTGTGCCTTAATCCCTTCATCAGCATATTTGAAGTCACACCAATCTTTCCTCATGTAGCTTTGGGGAAAGTTACTTAAGTTCTTAAGTGATTTAGTGTCCTCTTTAAAACAGTGACAATGATAACCACAGCAAAATTGAATTACTGTGAAGCTTAAATAAATATATATATATATATATTCATGCTTAGTGTGTTACGTGGGGTGGTATAAGACATTTAAATGATGATTAGAATATGGTGAGCATTCACTATGTCAATAATGTTTATAAAATGCTAAAAATTGAAGAAATATTTATCTTATTTTACTTGTAGGTGAAACATTATGGACAATTCAAGTGCATATTTAGTGAATTTTAAAGGCTTTAATTTTGAATCCACACTCATTGACTTGGAGTTCTTAGAAAAGTTAGATGATTTTAAAATCAGAGATGATGATGTCTTCATAGTCACATATCCTAAATCTGGTAAGTTTTTTTAAAGATTTATTTAATTTTATTGGAAAGGCAGATACACAGAAAGAAGGAGAGACACAGAGAAAGATGTGTCTGCTGATTCATTCCCCAAGTGAGCAGGAGCGATTGAAGCCAGTAGTCAGGAGCATCTTCCCATACGGGAGTCAGATCCCAAGTAAGATGCCAAGGCCACAAGCATAGAGCGAGACAGGAGATGGAACAGCCAGGACATGAATCAGTGCCCATATGGGATTCTGGGCACATGAGGTGAATATTTGCCATTAGGCTATTCTTTGGGTTTCCAAATCTGGTAGGTTTAAGGAGTGACGTCTCTGATATCACTCGTCATTTATGTTTGGTGAAGCATGTACCAATCTGCCTTTTTCCAGACATCAACAGTAGCATAATGCACATGTAGATTACCATTTAGGGTCAGAAAAAGTTAAGTAAGCTCGAATCCCCATGGTATGAGGTTATTTTCACTACAATTATTGTGGACCCAGTGTGAAGGCTCAGTGGCTAAACCTTCACTTTGCAAGTGTTTAGAATCCCATAGTGGCATCGGGTTCATGCCCTGGCTGCTACTCTTCTCATCCAGCTCCCTGCTATGTCTTGGGAAAACAATAGAGGATTTCCCAAGCGTTAAGACCTTGAGCCTGAGTGGGGAACCTGGAGGAAATTCTTGGCTCCTGGCTTTGGATTGGTATAGTTCTTGGCTGTTGTGGCCATCTGGGGAGTGAACCAGCAGATAAAAGATCTTTTTCTCTGTCTCTCATTATCTCTCTAAATCTGATCTGCCTTTCCAATAAAAAAAAGTAAATTTTAAAAATAAATAAAAATAAAATGTATTTATTACATTAGCTGGTGGCAATATGAAGAAATCAAATATTAAGGCAAGAACACTTATCTTACAAATGCTGACTTGTTTTATTTGAGAAAGCGAAAGAAATATACAGTACAAACCCAGCTATATTTTGTTCCTATTGTGATTTACAATTACTCTAACTGCTTTGTATTTCTTTATGAAATAACTTTCAAAATGAAATAGTTGCATGTTAATCTTACATTTTGTAAAAATTCGTTTCTAAGTTTTCCTTTTTAGAACATAGGATAATTGCTGCCATTGAAAGAATGATGTAATGAATTGTAAATATTTCTCAGACTCTCTGGAGTCTAAAACAATCATATAATAATAATAATAATAATAATAATAATAATAATAATTAAAAAAACTATTCCTGATGTTCATGGAAATGCCCTGGATCTTCTTCTTTATACTCTGCTCGGAGATTCTTGACTTTGATATCTTTTTCTGGATAGCAACTTTTTTGTCTTCTCTCTAAATTTCTCCATCTTCTGAAAATTTGGTTTGTTTTATTATTCAAAAACAACTGAAATGTTTTTTTATTTTCCTTCCATTAGTTTTGTGGTTTTAGGTCAAGCATCTCAGTTACAAAAAAAAAAAAAAAAAAAAAAAAAAGCATTCTCCTGCTTCTTAATTCTTCCTATATTTCTGGAAAATTATAACCAGTGCCCAGCTCAACCTGAGGTGTCTTTAGTATCCAAAGGATTGACTAGAAATCGTATCAAGTCTATCTAGATAAGCCACTTAGGTGGTAGCATTTACAGGATTGTTTGGTAATTGCATTCTTTTAGAATATTCACAAACACAGAAACAATACTCCTAGTTTAACTATAAGGAAGCATAATCCAATAAGGTTAAAAATAGAATATAATACGGTCAACATGGAATGGCAGAATCTAATTACTTGAATCATATTACTGCCTACCAGGAGTTACATCAACAGGAAGAGGGAATCAGGATTCAGAACAACAGCAGAAATTCAGGTACTCTGAGATCAGATAAGGCTGTATTACCACTAGGCTACATAATTTCTCCCTAAAATGTTATTTTTGTATACCAGAGACAACCAGAAACTATATATTATCATTTGAATGAATGCAGAAAACTAATAGCAAAGTAGGGAGAAAATAGACCATCATTTACCCCCTTAACAGAATTTACTCCAAACCTTGATAAATATCATATTCGGTGGTGAAACATTTAACATATTGCATTTGAAGTCAGAATCAAGGTGTGAGCAATTAGCTTAGTGATTAAGGTACCCCAGGCCTTATGTCAGTGTATGTTGATTTGCTTCCTGGCTTTGTCTCCTGGCCTCAGCTTCCTGTTAACATACATCCTAAGAGGAAGCAGTAATGTCTGAAAAAGTTAGGTTCTTGCCATCTTGTGTGGGAGTGCTCAATGGTGTGCAGAGCTCCTGCTTTGGGCTTCAATGGGGCACTGCTGTTATTTGGGGTGCCGGTCACCAGATATTGTTGCATAGAGCTAGTTTTCTCTCATACACTCTCTTTCTTACTTCTCACCCTTTCAGAGAGGTAAATATCTATATCTTTTTTATCTGGTTATGTATTTTAAAATCAAGAGTAGGACAATGACACTTGGTACAACTATTTTTTTCCCAGTATTGTATGGGAAGACCTATACTGTATAGAGCAACATAGCAGCAAAAGAGGTAAAGAGAATTCATGTAAAGGTAAACGAATAATCAAATAATGCCATCAAAACATGACCTTATTCTTTGTTTCGAATAGGGAAATGCAATATGGGGCCAAATAGTAGTTATTTTGGAAAAGAGAACAGCAAAAATGACGATTGTGAAACTTATCTTGTTGGCATCCAATCCTGTCTGTTGCCTGCTGCTGTCTTGAGAGGCAATTCCAACAGTTCCCTTTGATCCTCCTGCCTGAAATTTCATCAGAACTTCTATGGCTGTAGAATAGAATCATCCCCAATCTAGGTTTCTCATACTTAGCTCTACTGTATTCATGGAGGATAAACAGATAGAGTGGATTCTCTCATAAATACACTGGTAGCTATTTGATGAATAATGATTATTTGATATAATGACAAGGAAAAATGTCCATGTTCCAAATTTAGCTTTAAAAAGAAAATTATTGAATAGTAAATACAATATGAGCTTATTTTGCTTTTATAAGGTTATTCATGTGATTAGCACAGTAGCATAACAGGCTAAACTTCCACCTGCTGGGCAGGCATCCCACATGGGCATGGGTTCATGTCCCGGTTCTCCACTTTTTGATCCAGTTTCCTTATGGGCCTGGAAAGCAGTGGGAAATGGCCCAAGGTACCATGTGGGAGAACTGAAAGTAGTCTCCCAGCTTTGGGCTGGGGAGTGAAGAAGCAGATAGAAGATCTCTCTTTCTCCTTCTCCTTCTGCATTCTGTATTCTGTAAAACAAATAAAATATTTTAAAAAGTCATTCATTTATGTTTCACATATAATCCATAATAAAAAGTTTGGAATGCTATACTCTAACCTGTGAATAACAATTACGTTTGAGGGTGGCGTAAATTGAAGCTGCAGATAAAGCATTTCCGTTTTTTCAGAGAAGTTATATGATTTTTTTGTTTTACTAAAAACATAATATATTTCATCTTAAGTTAATTTTAAATAAAGTAGCATATATGAATGGTTTTAAACACAAACAAGTTTGCCATGTGTTTTTGATTAACATGTAATTTATGTACAATTTCATGAAGTTCAGTGCCAAACTTCAATACTCATAGAAGTACCAATAAAGCCAACAAAGCCAGGCAAACAGTTGTTCATTCTATTCTCTTTTCCATGTTTGGAGCATAGTTTATTTTCTTAAAGTTTCTTTATCCAGATAACATACTGTTTGCAATTGAAAAGGAAATCACATAGACATTTTTATAAGAGAAAATAGAAAAGACCGAGAGAACATGTTTGTTAAACCCTAACTAGGGTTACCTTAGTGAACGTGTTGAAGGAAGTAAAGAGTTGCAGTATCCAGCAGTTTGAGGCAGTTGGAAGTTAGTACTTCTATCAGAGGTAATGATTAATTTGAAGACAAGTGTGCTTGGATAGCCAGAATCTAGAGGAGATCTCTTGAGAAATAGATCATAGCTCAGAGTCTGATGGTTGACCTGGAAAACTTGGGCACAGAAGGTGTTTTGGCAAGAGAGCTGCTTAAGTACTGAAGGAGATTGAACAGAGAGAGGCTTTCTTGTAGATGACATTGACTTTGGAATATGGCAGGCCCATAGTACATTCTGTGAATATAATCCACTGAAATTTTTCATTTGATGTGGGACAAAACATTTTCAATATCTCAGGTTTTTTTCGTTCCTGCTTCAAAAAGATATTTTCCTCATGTCAGGCCTGAGATAATACAGTCTTTCTTTAAATTGTATATTCTTTGTTAGTTAGAGACTGTACCTTTCATAATGGTTGATTCGCTAATAGATTTTATTTTCTTGAGAAGTAACCTATGACAGCTGCATTTCACTCATGGACTAATTCATTCTCTCTCAGTCATAATTGCAAAGATGTACAAAACACAAACCTAGTGGGCCATAGGGGATCTTGAAAAGATATTTTCTAAAACCCCCCCCACATCTTCTGAGAGAGAGAGAGAGAGAGAGAGAGAGAGAGAGAGAGAGAGAGAGAGAGAGAGCGCGAGAGCGAGCGAGCTTTCACTCATTAGCTGACTCCTTAAAGTAACTTTTAGCCATTGGGATTTGGGTAGAACCAGAGCTATACACCGAGTCCTGAATCCAGATCTTCCATATGGGTGGTGGAGTTTAGTTACATGAGCCATCAATGGTTCTTCCCGGTGCATGCAGTAACAGGAATCTAGGGTCAAGAACCTGAGCCTGGAATCAGATCTAGATGTCCATGGTGTGGCATCTAAGCCACTGGGCTACATGTCCATTCCTGAAAAGGGGTTTTTTGGAACCTGGTGAGATTGTTTTCATTTTTTTTGTAGTTGATACAAGCTAAAAAGCCAAAATTGGTGTTAGAATTTCCTGTTCTGTTTTTCTCCCCTTATTTTTGAAGTAGCATGATAAGATATCCAAAACAAGTTGGTTATACATGGTTTGACCATTACCTTTGACATTTATCAATCAAAATTATGTTATGTATGAAAACAAGATTATCTGTCTTTGCAGGAACCATCTGGACTCAGCAGATACTAAGCTTGATTTATTTTGAAGGGCATCGTAAAAGAACTGAAAATGTGGACACACTTGATAGAGTGCCCTTTTTGGAATACAACATCCGCCATATGGACTTTGAGAAAAGACCGGCCCCTCGTCTATTTGCTTCACATCTGCCATATTATTTAGTACCCAAAGGTCTCAAGAAGAAAAAAGCTAAAGTAAGGCACACATACACTGTATGTACTTTTTGTACAGGCAGCAAATTCTCTAAATGTTGTTACCTGAACCCGATCATATTGTTACAAATGTTAGGATTATTAAATAATTGCAACAGCATGTTACAAGTTAAAATGTATGAATACATAAAAGATGTGCATTTTTGGATCACCACACACTGTGATGTTACAGTATAGTATACAGCAAAGCTCTTGTGCATAGGCACATAAAAAGTCTTTCAATAGGATTTCCCTGTTTGGATTTGAATATTTAATAACCAGGTAGTTTGTTGTAAATATGTATATTATGAGGTGATAAACATTCCTAGAGACACTTTCAAAATATTTATTTTTATTGGAAAGGCAGATATACAGAGAGAAGGAGATACAGAGAGAAACACCTTCGGTCCTTTGATTCACTCCCCAAGCAGCTACAACCGCTGGGTCTGAAGTCAGGAGCCAGGAGCTTCTTCTGGGTTCCAAGGCTTTGGGACATCCTCTTCTGCTTTCCTAAGCCTCAAGCAAGGTACCAGAAGGGAAGCGGAGTAGCCAGGATACGTACCAGTGCCCATAGCGATCCAGGCGCGTGCAAGATGAGGACTTTAACCACTAGGCTACAGCACCGTACCTTCCATTTAAGTTCAGAGTGTTAGTAATTATAATATAAAGTTACCAAAAATCACAAATCATGAGAGAAATGCTTATAAACTGTTTGTTAATATTTAGAGCAAGCATAAAGCAATAGTATAGGTAAAATTTATGCTTATTAGAACATGGACAAAAGACACAGTTACTTCAAGAGTGTCAATTTTCTTTTTTAAAAAGCATTGTTCTAAAGAAACACTTTGGTGTTCCAAGAATAGAAACTTATTCTTAGATGCCAAGGTTTTAACCATTTAGAAATAATATTTATTTTACATAAACAGCTATTGGCTGCAACTTCTGAAGCAGTTCTTCTCCTATGTGTAGTTCTAGCTTGGCTATCAAATATCACACAATGCTTGTAGAAGATAACTGATAGATATTTTATATTATGCAACTCAATTAGTTATCCATTTCACTTTTAGAACTGTATCCTATATGTTTGGACATAAGAATAAATACTTTTGTAACTGTCTTTGTTAAAGCAAAAAAAAAAAAAATTAATGAAAACCTGAACCTCTGTTAGTGATAGAATGAATCATTTATTAATATAAGGAAATATTACATTGGTATTAAAAACCTGTAACAAAACAAACAAAAAAAAACCTGTAACAAGTGTTAAAATTATTTTATAATTTTCCCTACAGATTATTTATGTCTACAGAAATCCTAAGGATGTTTTAATTTCACTTTTCCATTTTTCAAATTTGGTGGTTAGATTAGAAGCTGTGGATACTTTAGAACAACTCATGGAAAAATTCCTAGAAGGAAATGGTAAGCATAAAATCATTCGCTATGTTTTTTGAAGGAATGCCCTCATTTAGTCAAATTCCTTATCTTAGGGAACATTTTATGCAGAGAGGGAAAAGGACAATGATAGACAATGGAGTTCACATACATGTTCAAGATTGTGTAGTAATTTAATTTGCCACTCGGTTGCTTTTGTATCCTGAATAGGATTATCTAGAGATTGTCAAATCCTCTAAAGAGGCTTGTGGTTTAGTAGGTATTTTGATCAGATAATAAGACATCTCCACCACAAACTTCTAACAAATTAGCAATTCAAACTATCTAAATTCATATTTGGAATTAGATAATTTCAACCTTGCTGAAGAGTGAGTTTATAAGCTGCCATGGGGCCATGTCATGGGGCCTTACATGATTTGTGCCTTTTTTCATTTAGAAGGATTGATTAGTTTAAGATTTTTGTGAGTGTTAGGATAAAATGTCAATCATTTAGTCAGTTATGATTAGGTGTGGCCCATGATGTGGAGTGAATGCTGTCATGCAATTCCTTCGAGAATAAAAAGAATAGATATTTTAGCGATATGAGAGTCACGTAATGTTTATTTAAAAACTGTGACATAGAGTTCAGTGATGGGAGATTTTGTGTCTTTCAACATTTAAAAAACAGAAATGAAAAAGCAGTTTACCAAAGATGACAATAATTTGACCTTGTCACATATTTTTTTCTTACAGTTCTAGCAAATCGTTGGTTTGATCACATCAGAGACTGGTATAAACACAAGGATGACTTCAATATTCTGTTCATAATGTATGAAGAGATGAAGAAGGTATTATGAAAGTGTTAAAAAACCCAATTTCTTAGAAACACTTAACTCTGGTCTGTTAGTTTCAGCAAAAAACATTTTCCCACATCTCATCAAATCTAACTACACTTCTGTTTTTTAGACTTCTTCTTTTTTTTTAATTGAAAAGACAGTTTCACTGAGAGAAGGAGAGAACAGAGAAAAAGATCTTCCTCCACAAATGGCCACAAAGGGCAGAACTGAGCCAATCCAAATCCAGGAGGCAGGAGCCCCCTCCAGGCTTTCCACATATGTGCAAGATCCCATGGCAGTTGGCCTTCTTCCATTGCTTTCTCAGACCATGAGCAGGGAGCTAGTTCAGAAGTGGAGCAGCCAGGACTCATGGTGCCCACTGGGATACCAGCGCTTGCAGTAGAGAACTAGTCAATTCAGCCATCTTGCCAGCCTTTCTAATCTTTTTAAGATTTCTCTTTGTATCTCTAATTTCCTTCTCGCCTCTTATTATCAATCTTTCCCAGGTCACTCTTGTCACTGTACATAGTTATGTTTAGTGATTTCTTCTTATATAGTTGCTTTTAGCCAATAAAGTCTAAGTTTAAGGCAACCATGTCTTAATCAATGGAAACATCTGACTAATCATTTTCAAAGGTGAATGTTTGCCCTTTAGCACAAGTTCTAAGTTTTTTTCTTTTTTTAAAAAAAATTTTGAATTTTATGGTACAAGTATGCAGGGTCTGGGATCCCCCCCGCCAAATTCTCTCTGCCTAACTGATTTTCCCCATATTCATAACAAGTTATAATTCCATCAGTCTGTTATTTAAGTGTGCCCCAATGTTGCTAGTACAGACAATGTCAAACAGCCCAGTATATCATTGTCTAGACATGTCCAACAGTTTCATTGGGAGTCCATTTTTGATTTGGAAGTAGGGATGAATGTTGCATTGTATCTTCACAGCTGGATATGGTAGTCTCTATTACTCCATCACTATACATTCCCTTAAATGTATATTCCCAACAGGTATGAAGTTAAAACAAAAACAAACAAAAAATACAGCACTATCAACTCAAAAAAACATGCCACTGAATAACCAGCACATTGGTGCAAAAGGAAAACACAAAAGCCTAATTTGCATGATGGCTTCCTTATATTAGAATATATGGTATTTGTCTTTTTGGGATTGACTTATTTCACTGAGCATAATGGGCTCTAGTTGGGAACATCTAGTTGCAAATGGTATAGTTTCATTCATTTTAATGGCTGAGTAATATTCCATGGAGTAGATGTATCACAGTTTCTTTAACCACTCCTCTTTGGATGGGCATCTGGTTTGTTTCCATGTCTTTGCTATTGTAGATTGTGCTGCTATAAATATAAGATTACAGATCCCTTTCTCGTATGCAGGTATTTTTCCTTTGGATACATTCCTAGAAGTGGGATCACTGGGTCATATGGTGCATTTAATTGCAATTCTCTAAGTACTCTCCATACTGATTTCCATAGTGCTTATTCTAGCCTGCACTCCCACCAGCAGTGAAGGAGGGTACCTTTCTCCTTACATTCACACCAGCAGCTGTTGTTAGTAGACTTCTGGGTATAGGCCATTCTCACTGGAGTTAGATGGTACCTCAATGTGGTTTTCATTTGTATCTCTCTGATGGCTAAGGAGCCTGAGCATCTTTTCATATGTCTGTTAGCCATTTGGATCTCTTCTTATGAAAAATGCCTGTTCATTTCCTTTGTCCTTTTTTTTTTTCACCTGTCCCCGGGCTGCTGAAGCTGTTTGTAAATCCTGTATATTAGAGCCAGATCACTTGTGTAGTGTGTTAGGAGTATGTCCTGCTTGATCATGTTGCATATTAAGTTGTAATTCTTACATTGTTCATACCTTTTGTAAATTTTTCACATCCCCAACTCTTTCAGGATCTCAGAAGTTCAGTGGTGAAAATCAGCAGTTTTCTTGAGAAAGAACTCAGTGAAGAGGATGTGGATGCTATTGTGAGACAGGCTACATTTGAAAACATGAAATCTAGTCCACAAGCAAATTATGATAGTATTCTACAAAATGAAATTGGCGTACGAAATGATGGAACTTTCTTGCGTAAAGGTGAAGTTCAGTCATTTATACTACCAAAGATGTTGGGAGTGCCCATAAATTCTTGGCAGGCAGGAAAGATCATCAATGCTTTCAGCATATGTCTTCACTTAATACTGACATTTGAGACCTATTCTTTGTTCAGTATTATAACTAAAAGTAGCTGGGAAGAATTTCTTAGGGAATTTAACAGTGTTTTCATACATGGCCACTTCACTGAACATTCTTAATAAATATTAAATTCTGGGACAAGTATTTGGCACAGTGGTTTAAATGCTGCATGGGGTATGTACTTATGTCTGATACCGCAGTTCCTGGCTTTGAATCCTGGCTTTGCTTCCAGTTCCAGCCTCCTACTGATACACAGTTTGGGAGGCAGCAAGAACTTACATCCCTACCACTCACACTGAAGACTCCTTGCTTAATCCTGTCCCAGCCCTAGTGTTCCCAGCATTTGAGAAATGAACCAAAACAGCAGATCTCTCTCTCTCTGTCTCTCTCTCTGTCTCTGTCTCTCTCTCTCTCTCTCTCTCTTTCTCTCTCTCCTTATATTTTTGTATGGCTTTCAAATATACAATGAAATATAAGAATCTAATACCGTGATCCTTCTTTCTAAACAGAATGTTCCTTCTTTTCAAATTTGTTAGCAACTGAAGATTGTGGAAATTTTGGACAGTGCCTCTAATTCTCATTATCGTAGGAAGTATATTCACATGTATTTTTAAAATCCATCATGCTAAGAGAAATGAACCAATCCCAAAAGGTTAAATACCACATGTTCGCCTTAATCTGAGATGAAAAGATGACAACTTGAAAGATAGTACCTGTATATTGTAATATTAGTGCAATCTCTAACAACCTGTATCCAATGCAATAAGATAACGCGATATAATCTATAAACCAACAATTAATGTCAGAATATTTAAGATCTACATCAAAAAACTGTAAAACCTATTATACCCTCAATACGCTATGTTAACCGGTAATGGGGAGGGAGTGCAGGGAAATCTTTCAAGACCATAAAAAGAGTGAGAGACAAAAAAAATACAATATTGCTTATCAAGGTCAAATCTGGTAATTCATAGACAACAGACTCAAAGCGGCACTAAACAACAATAAAACTACTATACCAATGCATGAGGGGGGAATCGGGTGCGATCCTGACAACCTCTTAACAGGAGGTCATGTGCGTGGAGCAGGGGGGCACTCCAGAGTGGAGCAGGTGGTAAGGAGAAAGCTTGGATTCCAACCACGAAGACTCCCAGATCTTCAACACAAACTACTAATACGAGCAACAAGGACTATACCCCAACTGCCAAGGAGGCCACAGGGAATTGGATGCCCTCGGAGGCCGAGTACTCTGAGGTCACCCACCCCCAACCGGAGCTTCTGCAGGGGATGGAAGAAGTCCAAACACTACCTCGCAGAAACCAACGTCATCGGAAAGACAACCAGAAGCTCTGAGCGGTCAGCAGACACAGAAGAACAATTAATGTCCTTCGGGACCAGGGAGGAGAGCTTTCTCTGGTCCGAGCCTGGCTCCACCTCTGGACCCCCGCCCTCCCTCGCAGTGACCATCGGGATCGCTTCGAAAACCCCTCACAGCAAACAAACAATCATACAAACAAACAAAACAAAACAAAACAAAACAAAACAAAAACCCTAAAATAAATAGACAAACAACAGAAAGTAGAGCTTGAGATCTGACAGGAAAGAGCTGGCATGGATTGGCTCATGCCTTGCTGGGTGGGACACAAAGATTAGTCACTCCTCACCATGGTGTTGAGGATTTTCCTGCACCCCCCCCCAAAAAAAATGTTCTGCACATTAAATGTCGACAAATATCTTGTTAGAGTTACAAGCCAGTCTAGATTATCCCAAGATCTGCCAAGATCAACAAAATTATACTTCAACACAACAAATGGCTAAATAGTAAAATGAAATAGATATGAGACAGCTGAATGGTACCCTATAGCCTTTTCAAGGTATATAGTAGCTGGTCCGGTCCTGTATATAAACTAAAATTGAGATGTCAATGAGCAAATCATAGGTTGTGGTTAGGACTTGTTTTTTGTTATTTTGTTCTTTTTTTTTTTTTTTTTAACATACTGGTTACTCAAAACTATGTCAATTCCATAATATTGCAAATTGCTGTTGATGTTATATTGGGACTCTTAATTGACTATGATGATATTATACCAGCTCTGACTTCGGACCAGAAATGGTCTCCCCAAGAAACCGTTCAACCCATCTGGACAATAAGTAGCTGGACTCCATGCTTAATATATGTTTGCAAGGAAAGAATCTTGATTGAATTTGAACTGTAATGCTGCATCAAGGTGGAGGAATCCACCAGGGGGGAGGGGAGGGGGAGGGGGATTCCCAAAGCCTATGAAACTGTCACATAATGATAAATATTAATTAAAAAAAAATTCTTGTCATGAAGGAGAATATTTGGGTTGTTGTTTCTTCTCATATGAGATTTCATCTTTATAGGAAGTACAGTGTTATCATTTGACTCAATATCCTCTATATTATATTATTAAAACAAAACCAGTGGGTTCCAATTATGTGCTGCCTGCTGTTCAAAATGAATATATGTACTTACTCATTGATACCTCATAAGTTCAAATTTTTAAAAGTCACATTAGCATAGTTCCAGAAAGTAATTTTAACTTCTCTGATTAATCTGTAGTTTATTTATATCACTATGATGATGGATGTTGATTTGTAAATACTTACTGTAAATGTTTTTGAAACTGACCTGTATATTGTTACTCTAAAATTATTGTTCTTTCTTTTGTGTAAATCATTATCAGCTGTCCTTATATTTCAAGTAAATCAGATACAATTAGATTTCCATATCCATAGTAGTTTGCTATCTTCTCCTAATGCCCACAGTCACTTAGATAGAATATCTGGTAGCTGAATGCCTGATCTTCATTTTAAATATAGCATAAGTATAATCTTAAACTTCTGCACAATAAAGCTTAGCAACAGCAACTTTGGCATACAATGTGACACTGTTAAAAGTTTTGAAACAGTATTAATATAAAGAGAATAGATTTCACATGTTTTGTAGGTATAGTTCTAAGATAACTATTTTCCTGTATTGTTGTGTCTGTCTCTTTGCTTTTCCAAGACACAATAATAAATTAAAAAAAATACCCAATGTACATAATTCTTAGATTTTTTTCCCCATAAAGAATGGTTATGATTCAATAAAGGCAGTTGGTAAAAATCTAACAGATATGGTAGTGAACAACTATGAAGCAACATCAAATGGAATACAGAATTGCAAGTTAAGTTTATTTTGTGTAAAAAAATTTTGAACTGCACCTACAGTCTTTTGACAGTATGCATTTTCCACAAACTTTTTGAAGAGCCTTCATGTTGACTATTGCTACTTTCCTAAGGTACTTTTGTTTCTCATATTGCCTAAGGAAATGTGTGATGTTATGCCCATGTTGAATTAGAGAGGGTTAGAGAAGAGATTGTAATGAGATTGAGCTATTTATGCCTAGTCAATACTGCTTTTTCACTTAAATGTTATTCATGTGTTTATCCACTCAGGTACTGTTGGGGATTGGAAACATCACTTTACTGTGGATCAGAATGAAAGATTCGACAGGGTATTCAGAGAAGAGATGAAAGATTTTCCCTTGAAATTCATCTGGGATCTAAATGAAAAGTAAAATTCTAATCAGCAAAAAATTACCATATAAACATCTATTAGTCCATAGTTGTATTTTAATATAAAATATTAACTTGTGGGTATTATTCAATTGCTAACCACAAAACTGTTATTAGCAAATGAAATAGGTAAATATACTTAGTTGTCTTGTCTTTAATGAATGCATTGAAATTTCAAAAGTTAAATTAAATTAAAATGCCACCACTCCACATGATACTGGAAAAGATGAAAAGCATAAAATCTGAACTCCAAATACATTCATACAGTTTTTTGTGATGCCTCTTCTTTTCTTAATGTGCATTTAAATTTAGGGTTAATACAACCTTAAAAATACTTCTATTGTTATAATGGAAGCTTCATTCTCTGAGCTCAAAATCATTGTGAAGGATAGGAAAGTGCCATTAACTGTAATAGGGATATCACATGCAAATATATGTATGCATATAAATATATGTAAATCACACATATATAAATCATATATAGATCATACTTTGTCCTTATTGTCAAAGGACCAATGAGGGATTAATTATATACTGGTTTAATCACTTAACTATATGAAAAGAAAGGTTCTAGTCATACTATTTCACCCACTTAAATAATTTCATATGCATTTAATAACTAAAGAATATGTTATTTTAAAAAACTAGAAAAATTAGGTGAATTTGTTTCTAATTCACAAATGGACTAAGATTTTTCAGCATGATAGCAGTGAAATAAAATTAAAGAAAAAATTTGCTAAACTTAACATCATAAACATTGAAGGGCAGCACCCTTTCCATCAACTGGATAGCATGCAATTTATATATATGTTAATGTAAATAAGTAAATTGTGACTTTTCATATGATGAAGCGCTAAGGGTAGTAAGAATACGTTAGCTACAACTGCATTGGAAAGTATGTATAAATTTCAGAAAGATATTTGTTTAAAGGAAGCCAGGCATTTATTGCATGATTTGTTACACAAAATTGAAAAACAGGAAAACTAATGTGTGCTGTAGCAAGTTAGGGGAGTGGGGCCCACCACCATAGCCAAGTGGTTGAGTCCTTGCCTTGCATGCACCAGGATCCCATATAGGCACTGGTTTGTGTCCTGGCTGTTCCACTTCCCATGTAGCTCCCTGCTTGTGACCTGGGAAATCAGTAGAGGATGGGCCAAAGCCTGGGGACCCTGTACCCATGAGGGAGACCCAGAAGGAGATCATGCTTCCTTGACTTCAGCTTGGCTCAGCTCTGTCCATTGTGGCTGTTCCGGGAATGAATCAGCAGATGGAAGATCTTCTTCTCTATCTTTCCTTCTCTATGTAAACCTGACTTTCCAATAAAAATAAGTCTTTAAAAGAAGTTAGGCGAGTGGTTATCTATAGGGAATTACGAGGCAATTGGACTGCTAAAGGAGAAAACTCCCGGATGGTAGTAATTTTATGCTTTATTTTTTTAATGTCAGTGATTATTGGTTGGCCATTTTGTTAATAAAATGAATTTGGCATTTGTGCATTTGTAATACTTCCTTACACTTGCAAAATTCTCATAATTATGAAAATAATTTGCAAGTCCAGAGACATATAAAACAGTATTATTGAACTGAAAAAAATATGAATTCACACTTTCTTTTCTTTAAATTTTATTTTTGATGATGTTTAAGTAGTTGATTAGGATGGGAAGCGTTGAGGATAAGGGAAAAGTGGGTGAGAGCATTATTTCAAAATTTTCTTTTTCTTCTTCCTGTATCTGGGGTGTGGGGGAGAACAAGAGAGAAGCCATACCCAGCTTCCAAACTGCCTCAGCAGGGTATGAGGAACAGCCACCCAATGTCATCTCAGCGTCCCTGATGTGGAGCGTGCTTCAGGGTTTCTGCTCAAGTGGTTCTGATAGTTTTGAGATGCTGTTGTTTTCACCAATCCAAATATGAGGAAATCCGTTCAAGTTCTATTGGCTGACATAGTCCAACCTAGAGTCTCCATTTGTCCAGATACTTGCTATTAATTGGTGTTTGACCGATTTGCTCTGTCCTCCATCTTCTGCTATGGTACCAGATGTCCTCTGAAGGCTGCAATGGACTGCCATATGTTCTGTGTACATCTGGGCATTCTGTCCACTGCTCTGGCGAAGACACTGAGGAGACTCAATTCTGACACATAACACTGCATGATCAGACCACAAATCCTGTGTCTGCCATTCTCCCCATGCTTGGAGTTCTGAGTCCGGTGGTTCAGTTGGGGGATTCCGAAGGAAGCCTTTTCTGAGGTGATCCCAGACCTGACTCTTGTGTTCGCTTGCCAGTATAAAGTCCAGCTTAGTCTGTCATGCACATCAGCCTATGCGCACACTGGTAGTTGTAATTTCTGGGTCAGTTCTGCCTCCAGCCCCATGTCTTACATAAATCAGTGCATGCTATGGCCCAGCCTAACTTGGCACACACTCAGCCCTTAATTACACCAGCAAGAACTTCAGCCTAATGAAAACAATCCCCAGTAACCACCACTAGGCCCGCCCCATCCCTGGTTCCTGTACTTGCCAGCATGAAACTTAGGTGACTCTAGTTCTCCCAACTCCTGCAGCCATCCTCTTATGCTTTTCCAAAGAGAGCTGCCAGCAGTACCAGGTCTTCAACCAAGGCACTTAGCTCTGATGATGAGGCAGGCAGGTGTCCCAAGTGGCATTTTGTCCACTGGCCCAAGTTCCTTCCCCTCTTTGGACGTTTTATGTACTACGTTTTCAATTTTAATGTCCTATTTTCATTTCTAGTTTTATTTTTGTACTCCTTTTGTGATCTTTATTTTAAAAATTTTTTGTTCTGGATTATTCCTATTCTCTTAATGAGTTTTAGACTTACGTTGCTTTGTGTTTCCTTGTGATACAATCTTAGGTTGTTTACTTGTTTTTTTCTTGATGGATGTACGTATCTACTGTTATTAATTTATTTCTTCCTGCTGTGTTTGCTGTATCCTTTAGGATTTGATATAATGCATTGTATCATAATACATTTTAAATACATTTTGTTTCCCTTCAAATTTTTTCAGGATCAGTTGTTTGGTCATGAACATATGACTCTTTTGAAGTCCCTTCTGTTTTTTGATTTCCAATTTTACCACTATACTCAGAATGTATACTTCATATTATTACAGTTTTCTTTAATTTCTGAAGACTTCGTGGCCTGAAAAGTGATCTACCATGGACAAAAGTCTATATGTAATTCAAAGGATTGCATCCTGCGTCTGCTGGGTGTGCTGCTCTCTATCTCTTATAGTACCAGTTTTATAGGCTACAGTTTAAGTATAATGTTTCCTTGTTGATATTTTTTGATATCTTCTGACTACTGATCAAGGCGGGGTATTTGAATCACATATTGTTATTTCATTATAATCATTTTCCTCATAAAATCAATATTTACATATTAAGTTTTTTAATTTCTGATGTTTCAGTTCGATTTCTCTTTAAAATTTTTTCTCAAGGTAAAACTTCATTCATGTCTTTAATGGATTGTCTTGATTCCTTCATCTGCTTCCCATTGTTTTTGAGTAGTCTGTTGTTAGTCTCTTCATCTTCACATTTTAGTATTGTGGTGGTGTTGTGTTCTTTTGGGGCCGTCACACTGTTACCTTGCTCACATTTCCTGTACAACTCTGCTCGTATTTAGGCATTTCTACCTGTTCCGGTCTTACTTCCCTCAGAGTTTTTAATCCTGGAACTATGTCTTTGCGGCTTTGTTTGGCGGCTGCTTCAATGGACGTCTGTAAGTGTGATCTAGAAGTAGGTTATGTATGTCTGTCTTTGCTCAAGAGTGGGTGAGAGTCCAGGGAGATACATACTTTGGTAGTGGTGACTGTACCTGTCAGAACAGGGCAACAGTAATTTCAAGTGTATAATCACTGCCTGATCTGCTCTATTACCAGGCAATCAATGCCCAGTTCAGCCCACAGTTGCTAGAATCTCCAGATGGGGCTGGAAGCACACCAGCACCTGCACCACACAGCAGATCTGTGTAGTTTTCTGGGTACCCAGTGACTCAACCACTCTCCAAAAACTTGTCTCAGTCACTGAATTCCCAACGACCTTAAGGTTTTGATTCCCACCGCTAGAAGGTGCTGTTGCTGCGTTCAGTCATAAATCTGCTAAAGCTGCACAAGACAGCCCCATTTCCTATTATAGCTGCTTTCGGTTTTTCTGCCTTAGCAAAAACTTTGGTTCATGCAATCCCTCCCCCCTTAAGGCGCTTGAATGATGGTGGTGATGGGGAGTGTGTGTGTCATTGCCATCAGGCCACCTGCCCCGACTCAAAGTCAGTTTGTACAGGGCATGGATTAGTGTTTTCAGCAGAGCCCTCTAATTGCGTTTGTAGCTTCTGAGTGAAGAAGAGATGTAAGGTTGCTGCAGACCTAGAACTGAGCACTTTCAGAACAACAGCTTCTTCCTGGAGGCCTGGAAGCCTTGCACTCTGCAGTACAATGGAGTAAGGAGCATGCTCTTCCCCCAAGGAGATCCACCAGGCTCTTTGCCATACTCTGCTGTTTTTCTAAACCCAGAGTCAATGTGGCTTGTGAGATGCCACATTCAGCTCCGTGGCCACTCTGATCAATCATGGTATGTCCCTAGCCTCTGCCACTGGTGTTGTGGTCTTTCATACTCTAAGTGATGGTGACCTGTTGTTCTTGCTGGCTGCCAAGTTGATTTCAGTTGAGCTCTTCTGATTGCAGGTGGGGCTTCCAAGCTCTGGCTGCTTGTTTGAAAGAGTTTTCACTACTTTCCCTTGCTTCCTTACCAAGAGTTCCTGTCAGTCGACCCTCTACCCAAGACCATCCATTGCCACTGGGCACTTCTGTGTTGCCAATTCTTTCTAATTCTGCTATCTGATCTTTTCTACTTTTTTTTTTTTTGGCTGAAACATTTCTGTTTTTTAATTTCAAAGTGTTTATTTCAGGTTATTCATGAAAAGTCTAAAAAATAGTTCCTTCTATTAAAGTGGAAAAATCAGTAAAATTTGATAAGTAGCTTGAGGGTTATTTTCAAGAAGGTAATGCAGCCTTACGCACACCATGTAATTGTCGAAAGCCTAAATCCTAGTTTATTTCAAAGAGAAAGTTCAAATTCATTTGCTGTAGTCAATTCCTCTTCACAAAGTATTTGATGAAATAAATGTCATCAAAAACACTTAGACAACTTTTTTATTGTATCCCTATTAGGTACAGTTAAAAAATAAAAATACCACTCTCTGGAACATGACACAATAAATAGATTTATACAATACAAGTGTAAAGAACATAGCTAAGACTTAAGCATGTGCTCTTTAACCACACCCATATCACATAGTTTTTAAAACTAATCATTACAATTCACTTTTCTGAAACTCTAGAGTTAGGAGAGGATGGATGTCATGAAATAGTCAATCCCGGGCTTATATGAGACAGTTCTGTTGGCGGGTTTATTTGTGAGGAGAAACTCTTTACTGTATGTAACTTTTTTGTTAAAGGTGTCATGACTGAGCAGTGACATTCTTATGTCATGGAGGAGAAAGCAAGTATAAGTATTACTTTAGCAATGATAGCACAACAAGATTGACATTTATTAAGTCATAGTACTCTAATTAATAACTTAAAAACTATCAAATGTAGTTATGGAAGTTAATGTTTTAGATAGGCGAGTTATAAATGGAACTCAGTTGAAGTTTCAAGTTATCTCCTAAGTGAGGCTTCTTTTTCTTATAAAATACCTTCTTTTAGAAACAGGTTATTTATCCTTTTTTGGTGATCTTAGAAGAGGCCAAGAGACCACAGATACAGATTATCCCTGATGAAATGTGACTGTGAAGAACCACAGGCAGCCGAGACAACAAGCGTGACAGTGTGGGGAACTGACTTGGGTGGAATGACAGCTCAACCTTGTGTGTCAGCACATCTGAAGGGAGTTGGGCTTATGCAGCATATACTAAGCAAAGAGAATTATTTAACTTTCTAAGATGTCAATGCAAAACTAGAATTTTTTTCAAAAACATTTTATTTTCTGGTGAATTTCAACCATATTTAATTTAGTAAAAAATCAAAAACGATAACATTTGTATTTGTTCAAAGAGCACAGTAAACTAGCTGACAAGACTTTATTTTAGAGACAAAGTGTTGAGACTGCCAAGGTAAGATCATGTCTCCTCTGTATAAAGGCAATACCTGCTATAGCATAAATGTTAGTCAAGGAGTTGTCATGAATACTTCAGATCTTCAAAACTTAGCCATCTAGACCAAAGGAAATACAAAGCCACATGATACTCAGGAACTCTACAAACCCATGCTTATTCCCCTTCTGCTGCATTGGTCTTGGAGTACATCGGCCAGAGCGCTGCATTGGGGCGGCAGACAAAAGCATTGCAACTCAATTTCCCAACTCTGACAAGGGTAGTGGTCTTTTAACATGTCTGGCAATTTTGATGTCTTCTCTTGAATACGTCGGGATCGTCTCACTGGTGTCAGAAACTTCAATTCTTTAAACACAGAGTCTTGCACTTTGCAAGTATGGTGTGGTGAATACATTGTATTTAATTATGCAACTTGATCCAGCTTCTCTACTGGGGGTTAGGACATCACTGGCTTAATCTTTCATTTTGTCATCTTGTTCTGTTTCACAATCTGCAAATACCACACTTCTGTGATGTTTGCTCTCTGCCTCCTATTTTACTGGTATCTGATTAAGGCCTTTCTCTTCAGGGTCGTCTCTTGGGTTTCTTCCTTGTTTCCATAAGCCTCTTCAGTTTTTTCTCCAAGATTAACCTCTTGACTTTTCATTGTTAGAATGTCTGTGATTATGCGCTTGGTTGAAACATTTCAATTAACTACCTTATAGGTCAGATATTCTTTCTTCTGTGTCATCAGGTATGCTGCTAAGGTTTTCCACTGTATTTTTTATTTGACTTATTGCGTACTTCATTTATAATATTTCTCTATTTCTAAGATCTTTGCTGAATTTCTCACCTATATAAAATATACTGATTTTTCTCATTTCATTTAACTGTTTCTCTGTATTTTTAGCACAATGACTTTAAAAATTTTTTTGAGGCATTTCCTCAATTTCTTTTTCTTCATATCTGTATCAATGCATTTTTGTGTTCCTTTATGGAAGTCATATCACCTCTCTGGTTAATATTGTGTTCCTATGTTGATTTTGGAGTATCCAGTGGATCTCTCATTTCTGTCACCACTAGAGGAAGGTTTTTGTTGATGCAGGCTTCATTCTTTCTTGACAGTTTTCATGGGAGGAGCAGCAATCTGGATCTTGGAGGCCCATGATGGACCTAGGCTTGATGTAGATATTCTGGGCCTGCCTGGGATTCCAGGAAGCTATACTGTTGTGCTATGTCAGGATTAGCCCAAAGATAACACCAGCAAAGAAGGTGTTCTTGGACTATGTGGAGTGTTCAAGACTTAGACTAGAGCTCAAAAAGCTCTGGATAGAGCCACGGATCTCCAGCCAGCATTCTTGAGTGGTGCAAGAGTTTAGACTATTCCATGTGGGTGAGGTGTACTCTAGCTACTTTCAATGGGGAGAGGGTATGTGGGAGCCAATTGGAGTGTTTGCATTCCCAACCTCTCTGTGTTCCAAAGTGAATCAGCTGATTAGCTGTTTTCAGTGGATTCACAGTGGCATACTTTACCCAGTTATCCATCCAGATATGTTCATTCAAAACTGCGGATTCACGGCATATTGCACCATCCAACCTCATCGTGAGTTCTGTCTGTTGTGTGCATGGAGCTTGAGCCTCTATGGTCAGACTGGGTGGGTGCATGGGAATCAAGCTGCAACGTGTAATTTTTCATGTGGTTGAAAGAGGTCAATAGAGGGTAAGAAGGTGTCACAGAGTCTGATGAAGTACACCTTCTGATTTCCAGAATTTTAGGGTCTATGTTACCTGACAAGCCCCTACTCTCTGCTGATACGCACAGCACTCTGTGTGCCTGGGCTCTAGGACTGCCACTACCCGACTTGACCCAATTGGAATTGTTTGCTCTGCTAGGTTGCAGGAATGGTTTGCCAGCAAATGGGAAACAGATAGGCAAGGACCTCTTGCAATAGTCTCCTCCCCCAACAGCTCCTGCTCGTAAAAGTGGGGAAGAGAGCTGTGACAATTTTCTCTCTGTAACCAGGGATTTCAAGCCTTCAGTCAGTGGTGCTTGAATTCCTTTCTGAAAGTATCCATCAGGTGAGATTTGTGCAGATGGAATCTGCTTATGCACGCCTCTTTCCTTACACGTAATTTCTTGACTGTGGTGCTAGGTCTTCAACTCTACAGATTTGGCATGGTCCCTTTCTCCATCTATACTGCTATGCCTGTTTTTGCTCCAGTGTGTTCCCACTGATCCCTTACTTCACCCAGTAAATTGCACAGCACTTACATCTAATTGTGGCTGCTTTGGGCTTTCTCAGTAGAGAAATGCCTTTGTTTAGAAGAGCATTGAGCCTACATTATAAAGTGCATTGAAGGTATGTAATTACAAAATAACAATAATAAATAAATAAAAGAGGGAAAAAAGGGAAAGGAAGAATGGAGGGAAAGAGAAAAGTATCATTGTGTTCTTAGAATCAATGGTGTGTAATTTAATAAATCTACTCTTGATAAGCAAAAAGTAACAAATAAAATAAAATAAAAAATAAAAAAACAAAAACAATAGCTGAAGTACACAACATCTGTTTGTAGTTTGTTCAAGTGACCCTAATATTAGTGAAATTTAGCATTTTTCTGGTACTTATTGAGCAATTATGAGTTTTCTCCAGAGAAACAATAAAGATCTTTGATATTCTTTACTTGCATTTTGTTTTTGATGTTTTGAGTTGTTTTTGTATTCTAGATATCTGCCTATTCTCAGAGATATTTTAGCCTTTGGTTCATTTCCATTTGATTTATTTTTCCCTTTTATTGCCAATGCCTTTCATGTCACATGAAAAACATTGTCAAATCCAAGTTTGTGCAGCATTTTCCCTATGTCTTTTTCTGAACGTATACAGATTTGGCTTTAACATTTATGGATATACAGTTTTGAACTAAATTTTGTGTGATTATGGAATGGGAATCCAACCATTTTATTTTCTCTGTAAATATCCAATCTTCCCTGTATAATCGTTTAAAACTATTGCTATTCTCCCATTGCTTGTTCTTAACACTTTGTGAATAACCATTTGATCATATATGTGAGAGTTTATGTCTGTGATCTCTCCTCTCTTCTCCTCTCCTCTCTTCTTCTCATTTTTGTCCATATTTCTCTTTTATTTGCCTATATGTCATTGTGGCATTATTTTGATTATTGTGACAATACAGTAAGTTTTCAAATCCAGAAGTCTGAGAATCGCCAATCTAGTCATTTTTATTAAAATTATTTGTTCATTCTAATCCCTTGAGATTCACATGAAATTCATGATTTTTTTATATTTCTATAGAATGCGTCACTGTTAACTGATAAGAATTATCCAAAATTTATGGATCACATTACATAGAATTGGAACATTACTAATTATTGTCTTCCAACTCATCAGCATGGGTTGCCATTTCGTTTAACTGTGACCGTCCAGCAAAATTTTGTTGTTTTCAATAGAAAGGTTCATTTCCTTAAGTACAAATTTTGTTTAACTTATTTTTATATTTATAGAATTTGATTTCTATGCTTATTTACTCTTGAAATTCTGCTAAGTTTTTTTAGGTGATACCATTAAGGCTTTCTGCATGTAAGGTTATCTTGTCTGCTAAGTGAAATAAATTTCTTCTATTAAATTTTGGTATCTTTTTTTCTATCTTACTTCCCAGTTGATAGGACTGGAATTTCCCGTCTTATGTGAAAAAATGCAACAATATTGTTCTTGTATCAGCATAATACTTTATATAAAAATATTACATTATCTCTCCAATGAGTATGACTTTAGATGTAATACGCTTTATACTGAAAAAGCTTCCTTCTACACTAACTTGATACAGTGTTTTTTTTCTTTTTTTAGATTTTATTTTTAGTGATACTTACATATCTGAGAACAATGCATGACCATGTGGACCAATGATTAAGATTATAAGAGCTGAGGGGTAAGACAAAGTGATGAGATCGTTGTTTCCAAGTTTTCTTCTTCATGTATTTGGGAGAAGTAGAGAGAAAAGGGAGAAGCCAAACCCATCTCCTAACTTCCTCAGTACCAGGGGATGGGAGTCAGCAACCCAATGCCATCCCAGTCCCCGATGTGGAACATGCTGAAGTGGTTTTGATATTTCTGAAATGTTGTTGATTTTGTTACTCCAAGGATGAGGAAATCCTTTTAAGCTCTATTGGGTGACATAGTCCAGCTTAGAGTCTTTGTTTTCCCAAACACTTGTCTTCAATGCTAGCCTGGGGTAGTTGTCCAATTTGCTCCTCCCTCCATCCTCTGCTATGGTACTAGATGTCCTCTGTGGGCCCCAGGGAACTGTCTTATCCCCCATGTGGATCTTAACATGCTGTCCACTGCACTGTCTTCAGCAGTTGAAGAGGCCCAGTTATGACCCATGCACTCCACTGTCAGACCAAAGATCCTGTGATTTTCCCTGGTTGGATTTCTGAGCCTGGTGGCTCAGCTGGGGAGAATCCCCGAAAAAATCCTGCTTGAAGTTCTTGTCTAGACATGATTCCTGTGTGTGCCACCAATTATGGGGTCTGGCTCAGTCCTTTATCCACATCAACCTATACACACACACACACACACACACACACACACACACACACACACACACCAGTGATTGCAGTTGCTGGGTTAATTCGGTCTCCAGTCCCATTTCTTACATAAACCAATGGATGCTGTAGATTAGTGCAGCCCAGCCCTGCTAAGTACACACTCAGCCCCCACACACAACAATGGGAGCTGCAGCCCAGTTGGAGTGACCCCCATTAACCTCCACCAGGCTTGCCCCGAACGATGGTTCTTGTGTATGCTGGTATGTGCAACAGAATGTTCTGGTCTGTCCCACATCCCCTTTGGCTTTTGTACACACCAATGGGTACTTCAGTCTAGCTCAACACAACTGACCCCACTCTCCAGCCTATATTAATGCTGGTGGGTGCTACCATCTGTCTAGTCGGGTCTTCCCCCAGCCTTGTTTCATGCTTAATGATGGGAACTATAACCTATCAGACAGATGCCCACAGCTTCATTACCAGGGCCACTCCCAGCCCTGGATCTTGCCTTTACAGGTGGTTCTGCAGTCTAGCTGGACAGAATTTACTCCCAGTCCCAATACTTGCCACTTGATGCTGCAGCAAAGCTTGACTAGACTGCACTTGCTCTGGATCATGGATGCTCCAATTGATAGTGCCATTTCACCCAGCCTGGTTCACCCTGTAACCCAGCTATCATAGAGATGAGTGGGTGTTGTAGTCCTGCCCAGCCTGGTTTGATCCTGGTCCCAATTCTCATGCTCACCAGCTGGAGCAGTTGCCCAGCAGGGTAGCACTGCTACTCCCCTACTGGGTTCTCCCTTACTCCCACCACTCCCACCCCCCAAACAACACACCATGCCAGTATGCTGCCTTACCCCACTGGTGGTTGCTGCAGCACAGTCTGGCATAGCCTGCCTCACCTCAGTATTTCCTTGTGTGTGCTGCAGTCTAGTTAAACCTGGTCTGACCCTAGTTCCAGCTCATGATGGTGGGTGCCCTAGCCTATTCCATACTGGACTGCTAGCAGTGCTGGCCTTCATGTGAGCCGGCTGTTGTTGCCCAACCTGCTCTGTCATTCACCCTGTCCTGATTCTCACATCTGCAAGTGAGTACTATGAACTGGTCCAGCCTGACCTGCATCCAGACATGACCCACACATATGCTGGCAGGTACTGTAGCCTGGTTCACTCCCAGTACTGTCACATGGTTCAGCAGGTGTTGAACCTAACCTAGCCCATCCTATTCCTATCCTGGCTTTCATGAGTGCCAGTGGGTGATGGAGTCTAGCTCTGTATAATACATCCCAGATGCAGTTCACACCCATGTCAAGGTATGCTGTAGCCATGTCCAGCTATGTTCACTGCCTCTTACCCTCACCAGTGGAAACCACAATCTGGCTGGGGTGACTCTTTAGCTTCCTGGCCAGACCTGCTCCCAGCCACAGATCTTATGTGTTGCAGTGGTTCTCTGACCCAGCCTGGGTTAGCCTGTCCACTGTTTTGGCCTTTGCCATCAGATGCTGCAACCTGGTGTGTCCCAGCCAGTCTTTAGTTACAACTCTCACTGGTGGGTGCTGCAGCCTAGCCTTGCCAGTCTGTCCCCATATCTGACTTTATGCAAACTGGCATGTATGCTGGCCTGATACTTTACTATACCACTCCAATGCCCCTGGGACCCTAGAGTGTGGGTGAGAGTCAATGCCCGGCTCAACAACACACCATGTCAGTATGGTGCTTTTCCCTTTCCCCTCCTCACACCCTTGGGACCAAAACACATGCACAAGTCCCCAGGCTTGCTCAGACAGCCCCTGGCACAAACCCCCAGATGACAGAGCTTGTACAAGAGAGCAAAGCACCCAGCAACTCTAGCTCTCTGCAAGGCAGAAGGAAGACACTTATGGCTCCATCTCTCTGCTGTCACTCTGCAAGCTACTCAGAGTGCTTTAATCATAATATGGAATTAAACTTTTTGAATTTGAATTTCAAATGCCTTAATTTTTTCATTAAAATGTAAGAAAAAGAATTTTTAAAATCCCGCACATCTCTGAAAACTTTAAAGCAGTTACCCACATGAAGATGAATATAAGTTTTGCAACTAGAAAATCTGGCTGAGCCAATCATTGTAATAAATAAAATACGCTAGCTGATTTTACTCTTCATAGTTCATTACCCTCACAGATATCAAGAAATTTTACTATATTTTCTCAATTCTTAAACATTGTGAGAAGCAAGAGATATTCTCAGTATGTACAAGTTTGTGTTAACCTTACATTAAGCTTTAATTCTTCATCAGTGGAAATTTGTACATTTAAGAGCTTAAAACTCTCCCCTAGCAAAATTTTCATTTAGCGCAATCCGAACGTCAGTATCAATTTGAAAATAACAAAGATTTGAGCAACAGAATATTAAAAGCCAATTTAATGTCTAGTGATTGTATTAGGACAATGGCAGAAAAATATCCATTATTTAAGAGTATAGAAAAACACGTTTCATCATCTGTAATAGCAACCTTTCTAAAAATGTGCTGCATTGAAAGAGGATCATTTAAAAATAACATTGGAAAAAAGAATTTGTCTAGTATAGAGGTATATAGGGATCTAGATGCTTTCATCGATACAAACAGTTTTCATATCACAATGAACAAATCAGATGGCAGCAAAAATAGAAAAAATAAGTGGAATAGTTCAAATGAAGAACTGAATAGGGCACCAATCTCATGACTTCTAGCTACAGGACTCTACTTAACTATACAAACGTGTAAGGAAGAAGTTATTCTAGAATGTAATACATTTATTTGTTCATAATTGCCAAAAATTAGTAGGTATGTTTTGTGCTAAACCACAGCTCTTCTTAAGATCTCTAAAGCATTGAATTCCTTGACATTTCTTCAATAATATGATGTGATTGTCCTAACTTCAACAAAATTTTACTTAACTTTGCAAGCTGAGCTGCTTGCTGAGTTTTGATAACTTCATTCATTGGCACAAACATTTCAGAGGATGTTTATGGTGATAACACATCAATTCCTAGCATCTCTAAAATTCTATTAGGATTTTTCATCAGGAGATCAACAACCATGAGTAGGAATGTATAGACATAAAGCCTCTTTCAAAACTCAATTTTCACCCTACTTTTCTGTTTTCCCTATTTTCTTTGTGACTATAATGAAATACTAAATGAGAGAGACTCAAACATTGTTTACATTTAAACAATCAGTTTCTCTTGTCTTTATGAGACAATATAAACCTTGACAATATTGTGATCCTACAGGAATTCTCTCATGCTCTGTCACTATTTCATTATTTCTGCAATTGAGCATTTCTCTTCTGAGACTGTGTGTTACAATTCAATTGAGTTCCTAAACAGAAAAAGTATTAAATCCAAAATGTATGTGTTTGGACTGACAGTCTTTCCTCTACTCTTAAATATCCAGGTGAATGACAGATATTGTAAGGACTTAGCTTTGCTTATTTGAATAGTTCATTTTCTTACTCTTTAAAATATGCTTTATCTAATCCAAAAAGGACAAATAGTATATTTCTCTCTAACATAAGGTAGCCTCATGCAAAATACAAGATCAATAGATATATCGGTAGACATGCATATACTTATATCATCTAGAGGAATTGTATAAGGGAGACAAGATAGTAGTGAGGATACAGTGTCTATTCCTGAACAAAAGATGGAATTCCAGTGAAATTATTGCTTTAATCTTGACAACAGAATGTTGAACTTTCTACCATTGTTGATATCTGCAATGATAATTTTATATGGAATTTTGTACCTACAATGATAACTTTAAATAGAATAGTGATGGACATGTGACTGTTACTAGAAGAGTATTGCTAGAGAACTATGCCATTGTAATAATACAAGGGAAACCAGTGTGGGTGAGGGTAAATGGGGGGAGTGCAAGGGGAAATCTCCAAGCATATGGAACTATATTATGAAAAATAAAAAAAATTTGTAAAAGACATTATCACACTTTAAGCTAAATATGTATGTAAAATTGAATATAAACCAATGATTTTGGAACATACTTACTGTTCATTTTGAGAAGACCATGGCTTTTTTTTTCTTAAATTTTATTATTTTTAATTAATTACTTAATTACATTCACTGTATTACAGTACAGGCCCTGGGATTTCCACTTCCCAAGTCTTCTTTCCTCCACTGATTTCCCCTAATCTTACAATAGTATACTCCTTCAGAAATAGTCATAAGTCCATCATTATACTCTTTTTGTTTATCCTGACATTGTAGGTATGGACAATGGTGGACAGTCCAGCATTCTATTGTCAATATATATTTAACAGTTTCATTGGGAGTCATCTTTGATTTGGAAGTAGAGGTTGCATATTGTATTGTTTATTCACATCTGGATATGATAGTCTTTATTAGGCAGTTACTGTACATTACCTTAAATGAAAAGCCATAAAACAACATCAACAACAGGAAGGAAAATAAAAAAAAATTACAACAATGTGAAGTTAAATAACATGCTACTGAATGACCTATGTGTCATTGAAGAAATTAATAAGAAATAATGTTTTTTTGAAAAAATGAAATAAAAACAAAAGTATCAAAACTCATCTTTTGAGTTTCCACATATTTTTCTTGTTGAGATGTGTCTCCTATAGGCAATAGATCCAGTAAGTTTTTTGATCCAGTGTGCTAATCTGTGATGTTTGACTGATGAGTTTAAGCCAGTTACATTCAGGGTTACTATTGATAGGTAGTAATTTGGTCCTGTCATTTCAACAAGAGATTGTTCATTGTTTAATTTAGTCCTCTTTTGTTTTTTTTATGGGATGTTCTCCACATTTGCCTTTTGTTTTGGTAGGTGCTGTTTCTTTTCTCTGCCAACAGAACATCTTTACTGTTTTCCCTGTGGGATCAGTGCAATGCGTTGAGTTGGAAATGAGCTTGCTCCTGGCTTAGCACATGCACAGCCTGCTGTTATCTCTCCAGCCCCATGGCCTTTTCCTCAGTACACTACAGCCATACCACCCTGAATGCATCTGATCTCGTCTGACCATGGCATTTTAATTTCTGATTTCTAAAATATAATCTTGTACTCTCACAGAAGAGCATGTTAGAAATTTGTTTGCTGTTGATGTATATTTTTAAAAACCCACATTTGACAACTAGCCTAAATACAAATGGATTCTTGCCCTTACGAGATAAGCTCCTAGTTTATTTGTGTTTTCTTTAGGTGATTTCACCAAGATATGTGGTCTAGGTGAAAGTGTTTCTTAATTCCTAAGCTTATTCCTAAGGGATTGTACAATTAACAACTTGCCGGAGACCTGCTCTGGCTGACTCAAGAGCTTCAAAGGATGTGTGGATCGGCGAGACAATATGAAGAAGAGATAAGACGTGGACCACTACAGCATGATGCTCATAATGGACAACTCAGAAAAGTTGCCTTCTTTATTTATACACATATCATCACAAGGTTTTGCACAACATCCAATTGTTTCATTTTTACTTCATGGTTAAGAGAATACAAAAACAATCCTGAAAAATGTTATTTTACTTCAAAGAAAGCATTTTCTTTCTTTCTTTCTTTCTTTCTTTTTTTTTTTTTTAAGATTTTATTGTTATTGGAAAGCCGGATGTACAGAGAGGAGAGACAGAGAGGAAGATCTTCCATCCGTTGTTTCACTCCCCAAGTGAGCCGCAACGGGCCGGTGTGAGCCGATCCGATGCCGGGAACCAGGAACCTCTTCCGGGTCTCCCACGCGGGTGCAGGGTCCCAATGCCTTGGGCCGTCCTCCACTGCTTTCCCAGGCCACAATCAGGGAGCTGGATGGGAAGTGGAGCTGCCGGGATTAGAACCAGCGCCCACATGGGATCCCGGGGCGTTCAAGAAAGGACTTTAGCCGCCAGGCCACGCCACCGGGCCCAAAGAAAGCATTTTCAACAAACCATTACTCTTTGAAACCTGCAGTCACCCGGCTGAAGCCTGGAACTCCACTGTTGGCTGCACATGTGGTTACATAGTGACGTGTTGTTTACTTATATTCAAAATCAATTTTTGCTAAACACAAACTAACATTGCTTAAAAAATTAAGAGTACAGAATTAAAAGATCACAAATGAAAAGATTTTATAAAAGCATATAACATCGAGTCTTTGCTAAATCTTATAATCAAATCATGCATTAATTACCATCACCTTCACCTAGTGCTGATTCAATTTTTTTTTTGTTCTTTATGTTGATTCAATTGTTTTTTGTTCTTTTGTTAAACGGCAGTGAAAGGGATCAAGGCAACTCAGCCAATCTGCAAATAGAGGGCCTTTACAAAAATTTTCTTTTTATCTTTATAAACTGTTTTCTTTCCCTAAATATGAGTGCCAATATAAGATAGAAGTTTTTATAAACTGTTTTCTTTCCCTAAATCTAAGTGCCAGTACAAGATTGAGATTTTAAGCCATTTTGGGGGGGGGTGCTCACATATGTTTCCCTTTAGAAGATGCCCCATACTTTCTGCTTTCTATGGTGAGAAACTAAAATGTATCATAGCATGTGTTGTAACAGTTGGTGGCGCATGATAAACAAACTCTCTGTACCTCCATGATTACCATCTGTTCCAAGATATTCTCAAGCCATTAAGGAAAACATTACTTATTTTAGGGCAAACTTCAGGACAAAAATGGGCACATAATAGGATGTTTGGAGACATTGTGGGCTCAGTTGTACTATTGCATATTTTTAGCTTTGTGTCATAGCCTTATGTCACTAAAGATGTTTTTATCAAAATATGATTGATCAGTTGGAGGTGTTATATGAGTCACAGGAATCATTTCACGTTAGTAGGAAAACAACAACACCCTCAGGAGAATTCTATGTAACATCAGAGAGGTGACTGAGTGTCCATACAATGGGGTGAGGCAGCAATGAGGTGACCAGAGACATTCTGCTGGGCCTTGCCACGCAGGCAGAAACTCCTGGTAGCCTTGCTAGCTGAGGAGTAGTGCTCATCACAGACCCATTCCATTCAACCCAACTGCATGGCTCCCCACACCGCAGTTCTCATTGCATATGAAATTCACGTCAAAACAGATCGAAGATATAAATTGATTGAGACTATGAAGTTGATGGAAGAAAACAGGATGTATTGCAACACAAACTCTTGCCTTATGTGAAGCTAGCAATTCATTGTAAGAATTGCACTCAGCTCCTTCACCTCAATAATTTTTTTAAACTGGGAATTCAGATATACAGAGAGGAGAAGAGACAAAGAGGAAGATCTTTCATCCATTGAGTCACTTTCAAAGTGGCTGCAATGGAAGGAGCTGTGCCAATCCAAAGGAAGGAGCCAGGAGCTCTTTCAGGTCTCCCACATGGGTGCAGGGTTCCAAGGCTTTGGTCGATTCTCAACTGCTTTCCCAGGCCACAAGCAGGGGATGGGAAGCGGGGCTGCCTGAATTAGAACCGGCACCCATATGAGATTCTGGCACATGTAAGGCTAGGACTTCATCGCCTGGGTACTGATCCGGGCCCACCTCCTCAATAACATTTAGCTATGATATGTGGTTATATCTTTTAAAAATAATTTGCATAATATTCTGATTTATTCCAGAATCTCTAAAGTTCCACTTTATAATTTTGCCAAGTTTTTGGAGAAAGATCAACCTGAATGAGTTTATGAATGCTGTTGTGGAATCACAAATGCCCCAAAATACTTAAGCTGATAGGCTGAGTACTTGAGTTCCTGATGCAGAAGAATATTTGCATATGGCTGCTAATTTCTGGTTTCAGTCTTGCCTGGCCTTTATTGTTGCAGGCATTTGAGGAGTGTCACTTAGATGAAAAATGAATGCGTGTGTGTGTGTGTGTGTGTTAGCGCGTGTGTGTGTATCTGAGTGAGCAAGCTTTTCTTTCTCTCATATACACACTTTTTGAAATTCATAAATAAAAAATCTAAAATAACATTAGTTGTGTTGCATAAAGGGATGTTGAGAGAGCATTAAAAATCTTTCCTGATTATTTCCTTCTCAAAGATTAAATTCTTTAGTCAGACTAGCATAGTCCCTGGGCTTTCTGCCACAACTTCATAACACTCTTCCTTTATTCTCACTCTCTATTCCAGGATGTTTTCTTGTTCTTTATGAGTACACATAATCTACACAGTGAAGGGAGGGGCATCTGACCATGAACACAATATCACAATGTTCTGTGTATCCCATATATCTGACAATGTTTGTCAGAGAATGTTCCACAGATGGAATTTTTAATATTAGATGCTTTTCCCTTCACAAATATACGTACTATCTGATGGTGTAGCAATGACAATCTTACTGTCCCTCACTGATCACTTTTAGATCTATAAGATTTTTTTCATAGCTCTGAAAATAGTGAATTAACTATAGATAATCTCTTCCATTATTTATTACATGTATTTTTTGTAGTGGTTTATAACATCATAAATTGTATGATATATTTATATGAACTCTCACAAATGACTTTTACAATGAATTATTATTCATGGAACTAATAATTTGGAACAAAATAACATATTTTAGTTATTCTGCACAATCATCACATATTGCATGACTCCCAAATTATGCCATATAAATCAATTTTTTAATATGAAAAATGAAAAAATACATAGAACCAGAGTCACAATTTGCCCTAATTTGTATTAGTAGATTATTGATATCAATATCATGTGTCAAATAATTTTTGTTTGATTTTTTTCTTGCAATTTACATCACCTTGATTTCTTTTTTGATTTGAGTGAGCATCCTTTTCTAGGTTTGGATCTTCATTAACATTGTTGGGACTGTAGGCAGGCTGGACCAGGCCAGGCTACATCATCTGGTAGCAAAGACTAACACAGGGAACGGATGATGTTGGACTGGTTGGAGCAAACACTGGTATGCACAAGATCTGTGGCTGGGAGTTTTGTTCCTGGTATTGGAGCTAAGAGGGTACTCTAGCTGGGCCATGGTTCCTACTTGTGAGTGGGACAGCTAGAATGGGTCAACAAACTAACATGGCTGCAGCGAGACTTGGTACGGATGTGGACTCGATCTGAGCTGTGCCAGGCTGGCTAGTATCCATACCCACCTGAATACTGGAAATAAATTTGGTGGAGCTGATCTTTAGCACCCTATGTTGAAGGTAAAATAGGTGTGGGTCAGTCTAGCAAGGTAGCTGTACCTGTAGTTAATGTGGGAACACAGTTGGGAAAACTCAGTCTGGGCCAAGTATCAGCAATGTATGCAAGATCTGTGACTGGGAAGTGAACTGAAAGAGTTGCTTGGAGAACTCCTCTGTCAGGATACATTGCCTGCTCCTGAGCAAAACAATCAAGACTAGGGATAGCCTAGTCTAGGTCAGGCAGGATAAGATACATACCCATGGGTCAGGTCTGGGGGCAGGCTGGACCAGGCCAGTTTCTTGCATGCACTGGCAGAAGGTAGAAGCAGGATGAGATGTAGAACAGACTGGAGTGGGCCACAACACCAAGCAATTCACCTTCTAGGTTAATTTGAATGGATGGTAACTTGGTTTGTCATTTTAACAATGACTTTCTCATTGATTTAGTCTTCCATCGTTATTTTAACCGGAATGTTCTTCACATTTGCCTTTGGTTTTGATGGGCACTATTCCTTTTTTTTGTCAAGAGAACATCTTTAAGTATCATTTGTAGGGCAGGTTTGGAAGAGGCATATTCTTCTAACTTTTCTATACTGTGGAAGAATGTTATTTCATTTTGAAAGACAAAGGAGAGCTTTGCTGGGTATGTAATTCTCTTTTGGCCTGTAGTTTCCTGTGAGAGGTCTTTTGTGAGTTTTATTAGTATTCCTATATATGTCAATTGGTTTTTTTCACATGCACATTTACGGATCTTTTCCTCATGCTCAAATAAAGAGAGGTTGATTATCATGTGTCATGGTGAAGATTGCTTTTGGTCAACCATATTGGGAGTTCTGTGCCCCTCCTGGGTGTTGTTTCCCAATTTTTTCTCCAGGTTAGGGAAATTTTCCCTTATTGTTCCATCGAAAAAATCTTTAATACCAGTTTCTCTTTCTGCACCTTCTGGGACTCCTATAACTCTTATATTTGGCCTTTCAATAATGTCTTTCAATTCTTGAGGACCCAGAAGAAGCTCTGGGCTCCTGGCTTTGGAACAACTAAGCACTGGCCATTGTGGCCACTTAGGGAGTGAACCATCAAATGAAGGATCTTCCTCTTTTTCTCTCCTTCTCTGTGTTTATTTGCCTTTCCAATAAAAATAAAGAATTTTTTATACCAATTCTTATTTCCGTAACAGAAAAATAACAAATAAAAGCATAAATTCTAAGTAACACTAGATTAACAATATAAAATCTGCCAAATAGTTTAACACCAGAACCTCCCATCTCTACTCAAGCATGTTGGTCAATCATGATTAATATGGTCAACTTCTCTTCGCCTCTCTCTCCTCATCTGTAACACTGGAATCCTGATAACTTTTTAAAAAAGTTGTTTATAGCATCTTAATTAGCTCATTTGTAAACTATTGATGAAAAGAGTAAAGCAACATTGAATTATTCTGAGGTTTAAACTATGTAATTGTGTACAAGGTGGGAAAAGAGCTGGTACTCACATTTAAATTGTGCTTGCATATATTGAACAGTCCTTAAGTGTTAGTCACTATGTTTCTGTTTTTACTGCCAGGTAAAAATTTATGAACAGCACAGGAAAAAACTTATGCAACTTTGAAAGTTGTACTTTTTATAGCATTGTTGATATGGCCTGACTAGAAAAAGCAGACAACTTTGAAATTAGAGACAATGATGTTTTTGTAATCACATATCCCAAATCAGGTAAGTTAATGAGTGGCTACTTTTGTTACAGTCTTCATTTTGTTTTCATAGAACATTTGTACAAAGTACCCCTTTCCAGAAAGCAACAACAAGCCAATCCACATTGTAATCCCCATTTAGGATCAGGAAAAAATATCATTGGCATATTTTTTTTTTGTATTTTTTTATTATTTTGCTTCATTAATTACATTGTATTATGTGACACAGTTACATAGGTACTTGGGTTCTCCCCACCCCTCCCCAAACCCTCCCACCATGGTGGATTCCTCCACCTTGTTGCATAACCACAGCTCAAGTTCAGTTGAGATTCCCCCATTGCAAGCATATACCAAACATAGAGTCCAGCATCTTATTGTCCAGTCAAGTTCAACAGCTTCTTAGGTATACCCTCTCTGGTCTGAAGACAGAGCCAGCAGAGTATCATCCCAGTCAATTGAAAGCTCCAACATACCATCAGCAAAAATTTTCATCATTATGGAATTAATTGACATAGAAATGAGTGACCAATATGTTAAAAGTAAATCATTGGCATATTTTTAATTCTGATGGATTATTTGGACAGATCAAAATTTGAACCATGTGACGTACTCAGTAAAAATATACCTGTTCATGTGGTCTGAAGCAAAAGTATATATTTTAGTTAGAACATAAATATAATGCACAGTATTATATATTTTAATACAACTATATATGATATATATTTATACATAGTATACACACACACACAACAGCAGTGATGTGACAATTAACAGTATCTTGTCACTATAATATTACAAATCTATAACATGTGATATGGTTTACAAACAACAAAACAAAAAGTAGTGAAAAATGAAAAACTGACCATAAAAGAAACAAGCTTGAAATTTCAGAACTCATAATGTTTCAGCATTTTACAAACTTATTTAAGGAAAATTTTGATATCAGACAATTTTTAAAATATTTTGTTATGGTGTAATAGGTTATTTATCCCTTTGTCAGGCACCAAAACCAGAATATGAAGTATAGTAAGAAATTTTCAGAAACTACATTAGCAGCTAGCATTAGTGATAAAATTAACTTACATGTTTACTTTTTAAAAATTCTTACATTCCTGAATTTTCCCGCTTTGTATGTGGTGTATCTAAGTGATATTTAATAAAAGCGGAATGCAGACAAAATAAATACACATTAAAAGTCAACTAGATGTGGATCCCGGCTTTAACTGAATTTTATTTTTATATAATTTCCCAGGAAACTTCATATGATGCATGGTTGAACAATAACTGGTTTCTCGGCCAGCGTGGATACACTTGTACCTTACTAGGTGGGACACAAGGATTAGTTACTCCTCACTAGGGTACTGAGGACGTCTCTGCACACCCCTCCTAAAACTGTTCTGCACCTGAACTGTTGACATATGTCCTGTTAGAGTTATAAGCCTGTCTAGACTACCTGGAAAAAAAAAGCCAAGTTCAGCAAAATTATGCTTCAATGCTATAAAATGCTAAATACTATAATGAAAATAGACACGAGACAGCTGAATAGCAATCTATAGCCATTTTAAGGTGTATGGAACCTGGTTGTGTATAAACTAAAATTGAAATGTCAATGAAGGAGTCGCAGGATGTGTTAAAGAACTTGCATTTTTTTTTAACATGTTGGTTACTCAATACTATGTCAACTAATTCCATAACGTTATAAATTGTTGCTGATGTTATGTTGGGGCTTTTAATTGATCGGGATGATACTGTGCCAGCTCTACTTTCAGACCAGAGATGGTCTCCCCAAGAAGCCGTTGAACTTATCTGGACAATAAGATGCTGGACTCTATGCTTAGTATCTGCTTGAAATGAAAGAATCTCAACTGAACTTGAACTGTGGTAATGCAACAAGGTGGAGGAACCCACCACGGCGGAGGGTTTTGGGAGGACTAGGGGGAATCCCAGTACCTATAAAACTGTGTCACATAATGCAATGTAATTAATAATAATTTAAAAAGGAGTAAAAAAAAAACCCCCAATAACTGGTTTCTACTTAACCCTGTATGGGATGTTGGTTCCAGTTCTTAGTATTAGGTCAAGCACCACAGTTAATAGTTTTTCATTTTTCTTAGTAATGTCCCCATCTCTGAGAACCACACACCAACCTCAGTTCACCTGGCAGCATCCTTGCTTGTTTGATAGGGAATGTTAGTGAAACTCCCCAGGATAAGGTACCAATTATATCAAATCTGCCAAGTACATTGATCAGTTTGGACAGTAACTTTCAGCAGATTTTAGCACATCACAGTCTTTTAAATCATTCAAAAATATAATGAAAAGGTTGTAACCCAAATATGACAGTAAAATCTGATGTCATAAAATAGGTCCTTAAGAGAAAGATGGATAAATTCTGAGATAGATACATATAAATAGATGAGAGATGTTATAAGCAAGGTAAGGCTTATTCAGAAATCAGTGAGTTTAAAGTTTTAAATTATGTTTGCTTATTAGAGTGGCAGCAAAATAGAGCTAGATAAACACAGAGTAAAGTCAGAAAGATAGGTAGATCAAAAAGTAGAGGAAGAGCAACCCAAACCATTGGTTCACTCCCTAAATGAAGTGCTGCAGTGGACTAGACCGGAGTCAGAGCTGAGTTAGGAATGCAATCCAAATTTCCTGTGTAAGCACAGCCAACTCAATGAATTGTGTCCTGATTCTACCTCCCTGTGATTTCATTACCAAGAAGCTAGAGAGTGGAATATGGAAAGGAGTAAAACCCAGACACTCTCATGTTAATCTCAGGCATCTGAAACAACTGTTCAATGTGTAGACTCCCTATAATTTCAGTAATGTATTGCACTACCATTTGCAGAGTAGAAGAGAAAGCTTCTGTAAGTATCTCATTAAATGTTGGGCAAGAATTCAGTAAAATTCAACATGAATTCATAATGCACACTGTTAATGAAGTAAGGAGAAATGAGAATATCCTTAATCTGTAAAGGAAACCATGCTACCATAATCCTTAATAATCGTGTTCAGTCATTTTAAAAGTTTCATTTATTTGAAAGAGATGAAGAGGGCTCATAGAGTGACATTTGAAGAGATTTTCCACCTGCTGGTTTGCTTCCCCAATTCCCTTAATATTGAGGCTACCAGGGAGGAAAATAGGACATTGAAAGCCATCTACTTCTCTCAGATTGAACTGCTGGGTCTGAATATCTGAGGCACAATATGCTACCCCCTTGGTGTTCATTAGCATAAGATTAAATATGAACTGAAGCCAAGACTCAAACCCATGAATTCTATACAGAGGTGAGCGTTATGATTCTCAGATTAACAGCTGATCACAAACATCATCTTGAAAAACTGTGTAAAATCTTCAACAATTGAACAATTAGTTACTGGGGGAGTTGTTTATTAGAGTACATGTTTATTTCCTATAATGGAATATTTGAATTGAACAAAATGGTTCTTGCTTTACCTTCTAACTCTGGTTTCCTGATGAAGGCAATAGAAAAACTGTTGTGTTGTTATTATTTATCTATCTATCTAATTTACTGAACATCAATCCTCTCCATGTCTGTGAAAAAAAATAATTTGAGGATGCTAAAAAATACAAGAATGTCTGTTGTAAGTACTTACATTTGTTATTATGTGAGAAGAATGACACATAAATTTTTTAAAGATTTAACATTTTATTGGAAAGTCAGATATACAGAGAGGAGGAGAGACAGAGAGGACGATCTGTCATTGATTCACTTCCCAAGGAGAGAAGGAGCTGATCTGAATCCAGGAACCAGGAGCCTCTTTGTGTTTCCAAGGCGGGTACAGAGTCCGAAGGCTTTGGGCCACCCTCTTCTGCTTCTCCAGCAATAACTGGGAGCTGGATGGGAAACAGGGCTGCCAGAATTAGGACTGGTGCACTTATGGGATTCCAGGGATGCAAGGCAAAGACTTAGGCCATAGGCTACAGCGTTGGACCCAAAATGCAGTTTTATAAAATATTGCTTTATGACTTTTCAAATCATTGGTTAAGGATGTTGTTCTAGTGTAGCTTTATGATCGTTGATCTTTTAGCTACTGTGTGTAAATGAATGGTCATTTTTCTATACATTTAATGTGTATTAATATGTCATTGTCTCTATTCTCATTAACCTATTCTTTCCTAGTGTTTTGTTGATTAAAATTAATATTTGATAATGTATTGAGCCTTTTTCTGTGATGTAACGTTATATTGTCTAAAAGAAAAGGAAATAAATAGACTCAAGGAAATAAAAGGAAGATGGGAGGGAGGGTGTAGCAAGGGCTGCCAGAAGAGGGAACTGGCTTTTAGAATTCTGTTTAGTCTGTTAAAAGTCAGTTATCCATTAAGCAATAAAAGAAATGAGAGAGAGAAAAAGAGAAACCCCATATAAAGTTAAGCAACAAGTACTGTCATTAGAATAGAAAATTTTACTTTTAAGTGTTGTACAGAGATGTAGGATGAACATTAAATAATAACTGTCTTCAGTAGAACACCAGCTATTATGAATGCTCTATACCCTGGCTGTTGCCTGTGGCTCTTTCTCCCAGTAACTTCAAGGGCTACAGGCCCCGGTCTCCCAAGGATTAACTCCACAGCTTAGCTTGTTTCTCGGAGGGTAACAGGATGGGCAATTTTGGCCTGATACATCTAGCCACTGGCTTAACCACAAGTTCCTGCTTCCTATTTGTCAAGTTATCTGCCAAGGGATTGGATAAACACTGGGAGGAATATGAGGGATTTAGGGTGGCCACTAGAGGATTGGATAAACACTGGGAGGAACTCAAGGGATTTAGGGTGGCCACCTGAGGACTGGATAAACACTGGGAGGAGCTAGGCAGAATATAAAAGAAAGCCTGGAGTTTCAATAAAGATCATCATTCATTTTTCCGCATTTGGCATTCTGTGTACTGTGTGTTGTCTTGTGTGTTGTCTTTTTTGTAACCCTAGTCCCTCCGCTCGGCTCAGGGTACATGGTTACGTGGGCGTTGCCAACATCTGGCAGTCCCACTGAGATTGAGAAAGAGAGGATACAACGAAGGATCGTCCCGGGAGGCTGGCCAGCTGATTCAGGTAAGTGGGATGTACTGTAAGTCTCTCCTAAACTGGTAGGAGAGGGAGTTTCATTTTGAAATATAGTCAGGTTTTAGTTTTATTTTGAAATACAGTTAGGTTTTAGACTTATTTTGAAATATAACTAGGTTTTAGATTTATTTTGTAAGTTTTTGATTTATTTAGAAGTATAGTCAGGTTTCAGATTTATTTTGAAGTATAGTTAGATCTTGGTGTTTAATTTATCCGGCGAAAAGGATGATAAAATGGGTTCTGCCTTCTCCCAAGATAAATTGGCCACTGAGCTTGAAGAACTTCTACATCAACTGGGGATGCCAGTTAAAATTAAGATGATTAGAAATTTTGTTAAAGCCATTCAATCTAATAGTCCTTGGTTTATTGTTTCAGGCAACTTGAGTATTCCCGATTGGGAACAGGTTAAGGCCAATTTACAATCCTGTTTACAAAAAGACCCAGATAATTTCCCCATTGTTAACTTTTCTTTGTGGCGCTTAGTCCGTGATTCATTATTTACTGATAAAGTGAAAGTTGAGAAACAGTTAAGAGAAGTACAGACTACTTTTGAAGAAATCCAGGGGAGAGAAGTTCTACGGTCCTTGGAAGCCTGGAATGAGGTGGCCTCGAGTGAGGACACCCCCAGTGAGACCTCTTCTTTAGAGGAGAGTGAGGTCTCTTCTTTAGAGGAGACCGAAGCCTCTTCAGATGAGAACGAGGTCTCTTCCTTGAAAGAGAGTGAGGACAAATGAGATGAGGAGGTTTTCTTTTCTCTCTTTCTTTCTTTCTTTCTTTCTTTCTTTCTTTCTTTCTTTCTTTCTTTCTTTTTTTATTAATTATTTTGCATTATGTGACAGTTTCATAGGCTCTGGGAATCCCCCCCTCCCCACACCCTTCCCCTCTGGTGGATTCCTCCACCTTGATGGAGCATTACAGTTCAAATTCAATCAAGATTCTTTCCTTGCAAATGTATACCAAGCATAGAGTCCAGCTACTTGTTGTCCAGATGGGTTGAACAGTTTCTTGGGGAGACCATTTCTGGTCCGAAGTTAGAGCTGGTAGAATATCATCCCAGTCAATTAGAGTCCCAATATAACATCAACAGCAGTTTGCAACATTATGGAATTGACATGGTTATGAGTAACCAGTATGTTACAAAAAAAAAAAAAAAAAGGCAAGTTCTAACCACAACCTATGATTAGCTCATTGACATTTCAATTTTAGTTCATATACAGGACCGGCTGCTATATACCTTAAAATGGCTATAAGGTACCATTCAGCTGTCTCGTGTCTATTTCATTTTAGTATTTAGCCATTTGTTGTGTTGAAGTATAATTTTGCTGATCTTGGCAGATTTTAGGGTAATCTAGACTGGCTTGTAACTCTAACAAGACATTTGTCGACAATTAAGGTGCAGAACATTTTTTTGGGGGGGGGGTGGTTGTGCAGGGAAATCCCCAACACCATGGTGAGGAGTGACTAATCTTTGTGTGCCACCCAGCGAGGCATGAGCCAATCCATGCCAGCTCTTTCCTGTCAGATTCCAAGCTCTACTTTTTGTTGTTTGTCTATTTATTTTAGTTTTTTTTTAGTTTGTATGGTTGTTTGTTTGCTATGAGGGGTTTTCGGAGCGATCCCGATGGTCATTGCGAGGGAGGGTGGGGGTCCAGAGTTGGAGCCAGGCTCGGAGAGGAGGTTTTCTTAAAGCAGAAAATTAAGGATAAGGAGAAGGTTTTCTTAAAGCGGGAAATTAGGGACATTAAAAGAAAGTTAAAGAAGGTAGGAATAGGTGCATGTTCCCCTGGTGAATTGTCCAGTTCAAGACCACCACCGTATGCCCCTAATTTTGTGACCCATACCGCTCCTTCTGAGGAGGAAGCCGCGGGCCATTCACCCAATAATTACCCCATGCGGCCATGGAGTGACAGCCTCACTGATCAGCCTGTGGGTGGGGTTCAATGCTTCCCTGTAATAGAGGCCCCAGTTCAAGGAGGTCCCCCTCGCCGGGAACATCAGCCCCTTCAATTTAAAGACCTCAAAAATGTAAAGCAGGCTGTTAAAGATTATGGTGCCCAGGCACCCTTTATTCTTGCACTCATAGAATCCTTTTCGAGTTTGAATCTTACTCCTAGTGATTGGATGCGATTGTGCTGCTCTGCTCTCGATGGTGGCGACTTTCTCCAATGGAGAGGGGACTTTCAAAATAGGTGCAGATTTTTTGATGAGCAGAACACAGCTGGGGGACAGGCAGATCGAAGCCTTGAAATGCTTACTGGCACTGGACCTTTTGAGGGCATCCAACAACAAGTTAATTATGACCTAGGAGTTTATGCAGAGATAGCAAATGCAGCCCTTGGAGCCTGGAAGGCCTTGCCTAATGCTGATACAGGAGACCAGCTTTCCAAGGTCTTGCAAGGCCCTACAGAACCTTTTCAAGAATTTGTGGACCGTATTATGCAGGTTGCTACTAAGATCTTTGGTAACGTGGAACCAGCAATGCCAGTAATTAAGCATATAGCCTTTGAGAATGCTAATAAATATTGCCAGGATGCTCTCAGGTCCCACAGAGATAAGTCCCTGCATGATTATCTGAGTCCCTAATCGAACTGCTGGACTCAGGACTCTAATCAAGAAAAGACAGAAGACAGAGCAGATCAATCATTCATCTCAGCTATATGTTGGCAGCGATATATGGGGCAAACGGAGACTTTATGATGGACCATATCAATCAGTGGACGACCTCATCGAGCGAAACTGGCAGCGATTCATAACCGGAGAACTATTAACACCACTCGAGTACATATCTCAGAGCATGCCCCACATCCGGGACTCGGGGTGGGCGGGAAACCGGGTGGGGCTTCCCCCTCAATATCCCCCTTTACCTGAGATACAAGATGGAAACAATGTGGACATAATAGTATTACCCACTTCCCTATCCCCCTGAACCTTTTTTTTTCTTTTCTTTTTCTTTCTATAACTGTAATTAACTATGTAAAGATTGTCAACAACACAATAAAATAGATTATTAAAAAAAAAAAAAAAGAAAATTTGCAGACATATTGACTCCACCCATGCCCTTGGGCAAGTGATAGCAGCCCCACCCTAGGGCGCCTCCCAAAACCTGTTTCAGATGTGGACAGCCTGGACATTTTAAAAAACAGTGCCCCAAAATTCCGCGACAAGGAAGATCACCCCTGCGATCCTTGCAGGCCCCAGATCTCTGCCCAAGATGCCGTAAAGGCTATCATTGGAGCAGTGATTGTAGGTCCAGATATGATGCCCAAGGCAATCCCCTATCGGGAAACGGGGTCAGAGGCCCGCTCCAGGCCCCCCAACCTCAGGTGTATGGAGCCCAACAGACACCTGTAACTTCTGGAATAGCGCAGACTCCTTTCAGAGTCCCTCTCCCATGGCAAGGAACACCGACATTTCAACACTCCTCAGAGCAACACCAGGTAGTGCAGGACTGGACCTCTGTGCCACCTCCGGAGAGGTATTGACCCCGCTCCTGGGGCCCCAACAGATAAAAAACAGGAGTCAGGGGCCCCTTGCCTAAGAATACCTTGGGCCTGATCCTAGGAAGAAGTAGTGCTACTATGCATGGAATCAGAGTACTCCCAGGAGTGATAGATGAGGATGCCCCCGCAGAAATAGAAGTCATGGCAGAATCAGCCAAAGGCACTATAATCATTCCACCAGGAGCTTGATTTGCCCAGCTGATCTTGATTCCCAAGGTTCCAACTGACAACCCCATTCTTAAGAGAGATAGACAAAGAGGATTTGGAGATTCTGGCCCCTTGGCATGTTGGGTCTCCGACATGCAAACCCGACCCCCCTTACAGTTAGAGATAGAAGGGAGAAAATTCACAGGTTTACTTAATACCGGGGCTGACAGTACAGTTATATCCCAGGCACAGTGGCCAAGTTCCTGGCCATTAGAGGCCACTCCAACTGTTCTCCAAGGGATAGGAACTTCTCAGCCACAAAAAAGCGCCAGGTTGTTAAGGTGGAAGGATCAAGAGGGGCATTCAGGAGTTTTCCAGCCGTATGTCTTACCACATATTCCTATCAATCTGTGGGGACGAGATTTGTTGAGTGCCATGAATGTTGTATTGACCTCTCAGCCTGTGCCAAATATGCTTAATAGACGGGGATACATACTTTCCTGGAAAAGGTTTGGGCAGACATCTTCAAGGTGACCCCCAACCAGTCTGTGACAGGGTTAGGACATTTTTCACAGGGGCCATTGTAGAGCAGCCTCATCAGTTAGTGGAACCCATTAAATTAACATAGAAAACAGATGAACCAGTTTGGGTTGAACAATGGCCCCTTTCAAGTGAAAAATTAGAGGCTGCAATTGAATTGGTAAAGGAGCAGCTTGAGGCTGGACATATTGTTCCATCCACCTCTCCTTGGAACACCCCAATTTTTGTTATTAAAAAGAAAAATAATAAATGGAGGCTTTTACAAGATTTATGTGCAGTAAATGCCGTCATGGCCCCTATGGGGGCCACACAACCTGGTTTGCCATCTCCTGTGGGAATACCAAAAGATTGGCATATATTTGTGTTAGATTTATGCTCCACGTTTTGCCTTTACCTTACCGTCCATCAATTTAAAGGCCCCTTCCCAACATTTCCATTGGGTCGTGTTCCCACAAGGGATGATGAACAGCCCTACCATTTGTCAGATATATGTGGATAAGGCCTTAAAAGGAATTAGATCACAATTTCCAAGTATTTATTTAATCTATTATGTGGATGATCTTTTGATAGCGGCTGAAACCTGTTCCATTCTGTCCTCAGCAGCACAATGTCTTTATCAGGCTTTAGCCACAGCCGGGTTGATTGTTGCCCCGAATAAAATTCAGACAGATTTTCCTTACCAGTATTTAGGCCATCAACTTTTACCAACTGGTGTCACCCCTCAGAATTTGACCATCAGAGTAAGTGGTGTGAAGACTTTGAATGATCTGCAGAGTTTGTTGGGTGATATTAATCAGATCCGACCAATTTTGCATATTTCCACTGGGCAACTCAAGCCCCTTTTTGATATTCTTAAAGGTGATCCAGATCCTTCCTCACCCAGGCAATTGTCCAAAGAAGGCAGGGAATGTCTGCAGTTAGTCCAGCAGGCCATTCATAATGCTCACGTTAGTTATGTGGATTATAAGGCACCAATGTGATTGTTGGTCTTTCCTTCCAATCATGTGCCTACAGCAGTGTTTTGGCAGACTGGACCTATATATTGGATCCACTCCCCAGCATCCACTGGACAAATTGTGCAATCATATCCCACTGCTGTTGTATCTCTGTTGTATAAGGCATGTAAGATCAGCCTGCAAATTTTTGGATGATTCCCAACAGGTGGTATGGCTGCAGAATAATATTGATTGGTCTGTCTTTTGTGCCACGGTTTCTTCTCAGTTAATTAATCATTACAGTTTTTTAAAAGACATCCAATTGTTTTTCCAAAAATAATTAGACAACAACCCGTATTAGGAGCCCGTGTGGTTTTTACTGATGGGTCGGCTAAAGGCAAGGCTGCTATAGTTTCTGGACATGAAGAACGGGCTGTTTCCATCTCTCACAAATCAGCTCAAGCCGCCGAAATAGCCGCTGTTCTTTTTGCCCTTCAAATTTATCATGATGAGCCCCTGAATTTATACACAGATAGCTGCTATGTGGCTCATGTTATTTTACCTTTAGAAACCACAGCCTATATAGCCCCGACTTCCTCAGTTTATTTGCTTCTTTTAAATGGCGGAGGCCAGATCCAGTACTAACGTGGGGGAGAGGCTCCATTTGTGTTTTTCCCCAGGATGAAGAAACACCTAGATGGGTTCCCGAGAGACTTACACGGCAAATCTCCTTGGCTCCAACTCAGCATGATCCCACTCTTAATGATGTTCTTGCAGGATAGGAGACCCTGACAGCAGTGGTGCAACTTCCTGGTATCCTGCCCATGAGAAACGCAGATCTCCAGCTGCTCCCCGATTTACCATCATATATGTGTTACCCCTGTGAAATGGCATTTAACTGGCAGCATGGATGTTTTAGGAACAAAGTGGAATCTTGGCCATGGGGCTGATGGTTGTAGTCATGATTGCCGTACTGTTTACTCTTCTTGCTGCCCATGCAGGCAACAAGCCTGGGAGCAGGTCATTATTTGACAAACCATGATGGCTTTAGCTGTGGAAAATCCTAGCGCTCAAGTTTGGTTGGACATGGTGTGATGGGCAGCCAGAGACGGGTAAGATCTGGCAGCGCTGATGACCAACCTAAGACAGGGATTCCCCAGGTGGGGCTCCCCATGATGGGTAAGGCATCAACTGACTGCTGGACAACCTAAGACAGGCGTCCATTAAAAAAAAAAAGGGGGACATGCAGGCCCCGGTCTCCCAAGGATTAACTCCACAGCTTAGCTTGTTTCTCGGAGGGTAACAGGATGGGCAATTTTGGCCTGATACATCTAGCCACTGGCTAAACCGCAAGTTCCTGCTTCCTATTTGTCAAGTTATCTGCCAAGGGATTGGATAAACACTGGGAGGAATATGAGGGATTTAGGGTGGCCACTAGAGGATTGGATAAACACTGGGAGGAACTCAAGGGATTTAGGGTGGCCACCTGAGGACTGGATAAACACTGGGAGGAGCTAGGCAGAGTATAAAAGAAATTCCGGAGTTTCAATAAAGATCATCATTCATTTTTCCGCATTTGGCATTCTGTGTACTGTGTGTTGTCTTTTTTGTAACCCTAGTCCCTCCGCTCGGCTCAGGGTACATGGCGACGTGGGCGTTGCCAACTTCAAGGGCTCCCTCTGCTCTTTCTGAGGCTCTTCTTTGCCTGAAGCATTGTAAGAAGCTCCTGTCTCTGCAGGGGAGAGTTGATGTCCCTGAACCTATTTCTTCAGGGCTTTGCACATAATGATTCCTTAACAAGCAATGGTGGATCATGTATGTAAAACACATCAATCTCAACCAATCACTCAAGCTGATAAACAGAGAAGGAGCATGGAGTATTGTGTTGTGACTAAAGAGATCAGTGAAATTTGAAGTGCACTTTTTCAACTGTCAGTGTATTTTTTTTTTAAGATTTATTTTATTTTTATTACAAAGTCAGATATACTGAGAGGAGGAGAGACAGAGAGGAAGTGGAGCTGCCGGGATCAGAACCAGCAGCCATATGGGATCAAGGCGAGGACCTTAGCCACTAGGCCACGCCACCAAGCCCTGTCAGTGCATTTCAATGAAAAAGTAATGATTGCTCAGTTAGTGAACTGTTTCTTTGATGAATATTCAAATGATCTGATACAATGACAAAAACAGGATTTTTTTAAATGTTTGGTAAAAAAAAAAAGGCAAACTATAGACACACAGAATCTGCACCCCCCCACTCATCTGTATAACATCAGCCAAGTTTGTCCTCAAAACTGTAGTTTCCATATAAAGCCTGCAAGCAACAGAAGGCTATACTCCAAAATCTCAGTAGCGTTTGTGGTTGAGAGTGAAGTCCTGTTAAACTTCAGATGAGATAGCTCCATAGTAAAAAAGCAACAATGAGTAACTTTATTTTAATTTTATCAAGAAAGAAGTGTTTTACACTTTTTTTGGCTTTATCTTTTTTGAAAAAAAAATAACACTCATTCACTCTGAATCACTAATAAATTGGCCCTGGCAACCAGGAAATCTTAAGGTTTGAAACCTCCACTTAGTTTATTTCCAAAAAGAGAGGATATAATTCAAGATAAATGATATAGTCACTCTGGCATGTAATCGCAGTAAGGCCCCAATAATTACAGTAATATTTGTTGTCATTAGTTGTTTTTGGGGGGATAAACTGATTACTTTTATGGGGATACTGAAACAAAGACATATGTTATTTTAAAAATCAGCAAAAAGGATGATGAAAAAAGTGGAAGAAGGAAATGGAGGGATAAAAGGAAAGCCCTATGCCTATGAAATTCCAAATTTAATTCTATCTCTTTATATACATACACATATACTACATATATATCACACGCACATATATACCATATATGGTATATATATACATAATATATATATATACCATATATAGTATATGAGAATGCATGTGTAGTTTCTTATTGGTGTATCTGCATGGTTTTTGACAGTGTATCAAAGTCATATTTCTAGGTCATGACTTACCAATGACAGGATTTTATAAAGTCAGTGTCTTCATATGATTACTAAACTGGGAAAGGAAGCAGGGTGCTCAGGAAAGTTAGCAACAAATTGACAGCTACTCTTAAAGTTCCTGGGACAAAATTGAGTGTGTGATAAGTGTTCATGATGAGCTGTATACACAATGGAGGACCTTTGCTGACACTGTAATCTGCAATTCTTGGCATATCAATTCTTTCAAATTTCAGCAACACATTCATTGGAAACAATGTGTTAGAACAGTGGTGGAAGTTATTTCAGGTTCACTTTGCCACTAATAAATTAATCAGAGTAATCATTTTTATATACAAGGCCAAACTTAGTGTGAATATTTGATCACAGAAGCCATTCAAAACAGAAATAGATGACTTCCCAAATTCTTCCATAACCAGTAACCAGATTTGAAATTTGACTGAACAGTGTCTTAATAAAATACTGAAATTGTTCCTTATGCACAATCACTAAGCTTTGCTTTTGGGCATGAAATGATTCATAATGTGGAGACTTTAACACTGACGAGTTTTCCTAATGTTTTCCTCTGGTAATTTGAGAAAGTCAGGTAGTATATTCAGATGCTTGATCCATTTGAGGAAAGTTCCAACTATCTCCAAATTGCTTCAGTTATTATATATTTATGATAAAAGGATGTTGTATTTTACCAAATTCTTTATCAGCATCTATTGTGATAATCATGTGGTTTTTATACTTGACCTTGTGAAATGATGTATCACATTTTTTGATAGGCATGTGTTAAATCATTCCTGCATATTAATCATACAACCCACTTGGTCTAGGACAATGATTATTCTAACATGTTTTTTTTTTTTTTTTTTTTTTTTGTATCTTAGGAGGTTTATTCCAACAGAGCAGGAACAGGGTAGGGGTGATGAAGATCAGGAAAGAAGGGCAAGAGAGAGAAGAGGGGGAGAGAAGAGAGAGAGAGAGGAGGAGAGAGAGCCGCACCTGGGGGGGGGGGCTTTTTGTTAGCCAGGGAGGGATTGAGGCCAGACCCCCAGGGGATTGGTGCCTGCAGGTGAATGCCCAGGGATGATTGGTGAGTGGGCGGAGTTGGGGAAGGGCCTGGAAAATTGGGGTGGGATTCTTAGGTGGAATGCCAGGTTACATCTGATTGGTGGATGGCTGGACTAGCGCGAACTTCATGAGCTGTGAGGAAGAAGGAATGGCGCCGGGTCCAGGGAGGGATATTGGAATAACTCCTTACATTCCTCCATTTTGTTATATATAAAGGAAGAGGGGCATTGTTCTCTATGGCTTCTAGGAGCTGTTTTCTCTTGGCGGTGGTTGCAGCTTGGTGGGAAGAATGGGAGATGGAGGGACGCTTCTAGTCCTGCAAAAGAAACTGGTTAACAGTTTGATTAAAAAAACAAATTTTACATTTAAGTGTATGGGAATGGAGGGAAGGATTATTAAAAGTCCTTTTGAAAAGCTGGCTTGAGTTGATTTTCTCTTAGCCAGGCCTTCTTGTACTCGATTCTTCATTACTCCTGAATGGTCAGCATAGACAGGGTAGCTTCACCAGGAACCAGAAACCCTGACTACCTATCATCCTACCTAATTCCTCAGATTTCCAAACAGAGGAGTGAACAGGGATTAAGGGACTACGACCGCTCTAGCTTTTCCAGCTGAAAGGGAGTGTTGTTGAGTAACTGCAGCAATTGGGGAGGGAGGTGGAGGCATTCAGAGGTTCCTGGTAGAAGTGGAAGTCATCAGATGTCTGAAGTACTGCCTGGCACTTGAAGGTTTCTCTTTGTTGAAGTCTAGATAACAAAACATATCATAATTATAATCGTTCCCAACCTAACAGGTCATGAGTTCAGTTAGAAACTCAGTTGCAATACTTGGGCTTTTCAAACTTATATATAAAAGAATTGTCAGATTTTAAACTTTGTCAGAGTAAACATTAGTTTCACTACTTCAAATCCCTTATTTTGAAACATACCCAATGAGTGCATCCACAATGTGACTAGTGTAGGTCTTGTAACAGAATGTTTTGAGTGCTGTGCTTTATGTTCTGGGCTATAGATGTCTTCCTGAAACTCTTAGGGTTTAAAACGATTGATAAAGTATAATTGTTAAACCTACCACTTGCCTGCTTCCTAGCTAGATTCAAAGTTACTATAAACATCAAATGCAATCATTGTGAAGGTTACTCAAGTAGTTAGCTTGCATTTACCTGTCCTGTGATGAGTTTATATTCTGATGCCACATAATAATCTTTTCATTGTTTCAGATAACAATTCTGACGTGATTTAATGATTTCCAGGAATTTAATGATTTCCCTTTGGATTCTTCTATGACCCCTTTTCAGGAAGTGGTTTTTGTCAGTTTTGTTGGAAGACAGAAATTACAGAGAGAAGAGAGACAGAAATATCTTCTATCTGCTGGTTCATTTGTCAAGCAGTAGCAGTGGCCAAAACTAACCTGATCCAAAGCCAGGAGCCAGGGGCTTCTTCTGGATCTCCAACAAGGGCACATGATCCCTAGGCTTTTGGGCTGACATTTACTACTTTCCCAGGTCACAGACAGGGAGCTGAATAGGACATAGAGGAGCCAGGACACGAGCTGGCACACATAAAGGAGGCCATATCATGCAAGGTGTAGATTTAGCAACTGAGCCATGGCATTGGAACCCCTAGAGAGTCTTGATGATTTTCAGCTTCAATCCAATGTGATCTGAATGGATACATTGTATTAGTTCTTCTTTTTTCTTTTTTTTTTCTTTTGGATGCATTTATTTTTATTGGAAACAAAGATATACAGAGAGAAAGAGAGACTGGGAGGAAGATCTTCCACCTAATGGTTCACTCTCCAAGCAGTTGCAGCTGCTCGAATTGAGCCAGTCTGAAACCAGGAGCCAGGAGCTTCTTCAGGGTCTCCTACCCAGATGCAGGATCCCAAAGTTTTGGGCTGTCCTCTACTGTATTACTAAGCCACAGGCAGGGAGCTGGATGGGAAGTGAGGTCTCCAGATTAGAAGCAGTATCCATTTGTGATCTTGGTGCATACAAGGCAAGGACTTTAACTGCTACGCTATTGTGCCTTCCCTGTACCCCATATTTTTTAAGATTGCTGAATCTTGTTTAATGCCCAACATATGGTCTATTGTAGAAGCAATTCTATGTGTTGACTAAAAGAGCGTATATTCTGCAACTCTGGTATGCAAAAGTCTGTGGTAATCAATTAGATTCATTTTTTTTCATAGTGTAGATTAGCTCTATTACTTCATTGTTAATCTTCTCCCTAGTTGATCTTTGCACTGAAACCTGTGGGTTATTGAAGTACCCATTTCACTGTATTGGAATCATTTGTCTCCTTTGGCTCCATTGACAATTGTTTTAAGTAACCGTGTGCTCTGGCTTTCGGTGCATATACATTTAGGATAGTCATTTCTTCTTGTAGAATTGATTGCTTAGGCATTATGTAATACCTTTCTGTGTTTCTTCTCCTGTTTTTGAGTTACAGTCAGTTTTTCTTTTCTGATGTGTGAATGGCTTCACCTGCTCATTTAATAGTGCCATTGATATGGAAGGTCGTTTTTATCTTTTCAGTCTGTGTAATCCTTTGGTGTAGAGATGTGCTTCTGGTAGGCAACATAAAGATGTATCTTGTCTTTTGGTTTGCTTGTTTGTTTTAGCCTGATAAGCCAGTGTGTATCTTTTGAATGGGAAGTGTATACCAAGTGCATTCAGGGTTATAACTGAAGGTAACAATTTGGTGCCATCACTTCCCTTAGACATTTTCATTATTTGCTTTGTAAGTTCTTTGTGGATTTGCTAGAATATTTTATACCTTCAGCTTATGTCATTGTGGTGATTATTCTTCAATGTGCTTTTGTAGCACATCTGTATTATTATTTGTGAGACTGAATGGATGGTGCATAAGCTTCACCTTTATTTGTAAATGAGAACTTTCCTGGGTACAAAATTCTCAGTTGGACATTTATTTCTTTTTGGATCTGGATTATTTCTACCCATTCCTTCTATTACTAGCCTGTAGTGTTTCTGATGATAAACAGCTTTCATTTGAATTTGGGATCTTCTGGAGGTAACCTGGCATTTTGCTCATGCACATTTTAGAATAAATTCTATATTGTTATGGTGAAAATGTGACTGTCATTTGCAATGATGAAAGTCATTTCTGGTCAACTCTATTAGAAGTTTTAGGAGCTTCCTCTGTTTGAATGTACCTTCCTTTCTCCTAATTATTTCTCTGAATAAGCTATTATTTCTCTGCTATTATTTCTCTGAATAAGCCTCCTCACGTATTATTTTTGCATTTAAGAAACTCTTGAAGTCTGTGTTTTTGGTCACTTGATTGTGTCCCACAAATCTTGAAAGTTGATTTGAATTTTTCCAGTTTCTTTCTTCTTGATTGTTTTAGACTGAGCTATTTTAAATTCTTTGTCAGCTTTCTGTGATATTCTTAGCCTGTTAATGAGGAATTTTGTTATATGTTTACTTGGTCTATTGTTTTCTCTGACCTGTGGATGTATGTGTTTTCACATGTGTATGTGCCAACTTCATCTTTATTATAAATATGACCCCCACCGAAATATATGACTTACATAACAACATACCTCTTTTTTCCCATTTAATAATCTTTATCATGAATCCCACTTTTCTGGAACATTAATATATATTCCTCATGTCAAAATAGTATGCACACATGTATAGTGTGCACACTATACACCAGAAATTAAAAATTGAAGAGACTACATAGGTGAGAAAATAAATATTGCCTGCTGCAGTTTCTGATACATGTCCCTGCTGATGACCTGAAGAAAAAAGAGACTGTCTAAGCACTTGGACTCATGCCCCCATGAGGCAGATCCAAATGGAGTTCCAGGCCCCCAGCCACAGCATGGTCCAGCCATGGCAGTAGCAATCATTTGAAATGGGAATGGGTAGAAGATATAACCTTTTGCTCTCTCGCTCTGTCTTCACAAAGTTTACAGACATCCAGTACAGTGCACTCACAGACGGAATAACAAATTAACAAAAGATCCAGTTTTGTTTCGAAATCAGAACATTTGAGGATACATTATTAATTAACCATTTGGTCATTACCATGGCATATTTATTTCAGGCAATTTTTGACCTTCACTAAGAGTTAATCAGTGACTTTTTATGCAACATTCACTTTCATATGATGAGTTAAGGCAGGAGTCACCTTCTGGTTTACGTCTTTAAGCATATTAACCTTAATGGACTTAGGAACTAGTTCTTCAAAAGGTGTTTTGAGTTTTTCAACTGAATTTGAAATTTCCATATAATGTTTTCGGTGAAAAAGCACTACAGTAAAATCATCCTGTCACTCTGTATCTTGACCTCTATCTTTGAAAGACATCTACTTATCTTCTATATATTGTTGAAAGATATCCAGAAAAGAGCTACCTATTTGAAAGATTGTACATCATTGAAAACTTTTTTTCTCTCTCTTTTTTTAAGATTTATGATTATTGGAAAGCCGGATACACAGAGAGGAGGAGAGACAGAGAGGAAGATCTTCCATCCGATGTTTCACTCCCCAAGTGAGCCGCAACGGGCCGGTGCGCGCAGATCCGATGCCGGGAACCAGGAACCTCTTCCGGGTCTCCCACGCGGGTGCAGGGTCCCAAAGCTTTGGGCCGTCCTCCACTGCTTTCCCAGGCCACAAGCAGGGAGCTGGATGGGAAGTGGAGCTGCCGGGATTAGAACCGGCGCCCACATGGGATCCCGGGGCGTTCAAGAAAGGACTTTAGCCGCTAGGCCACGCCACCGGGCCCAATATATTTTCCTTTATTTTTAAAAATTTGTGTCTTTGGTTTTGAGATCAGATTTATGTTGGTCTCAGAGAATATGTCTGGGAATATTTATTTTTCTGTGTGGAAATAGGTGGTATCCATTTTTAAATGTTGTTTTATTTATTAATGAGGCCGTTAGTTTGGGGCGTTTCCTTTGAGGAACATGTTTTTCTTACCTTTTCTGTTTCTTTGTATCCAATCTTGGTAGGTTATATGCCTATGGGAACTTATGCATTTTTATGTACTCTAATTCTATAATTTTTCTTTAATAATGTCAACGTTTATTGCTGTATACTTTCTTCTTAGAATTGCTTTACTTTGTCCCAGTGCTTATGAAATAATGTCTAACTACCATAATCAGTCACAAGAAATTCTAAATTTCACTTCAATGTTTTTAGTGATTCTGTGATTAAAGCATATGAGTTTTGTGAAATTTCTCCTATTATTTGTTTCTAGTTCTATATTACCTTTAGTAGAAATGATATTTGGCAGAGTCTCAATTGTATTTAATTTATTAAGGTTTCTGTAGTGTAACACATGATCTGTCCTGGGCAAGGGTCCACAAGCAATGGAGAAGACTGCTTTCTGCGATTGTTAAAAATGATGTTGTTGAGTGTATGGACTGATTCCATTTGCTTTGTTGGTATTTTAGATTCTTTCATTATTTCTCAGATTATGTTTTGGAGGTATGTCTGTTGATGCAATTGGGGTATTGAAGTCATGCACTGTTTGTTAATTTATTAAATTCATGCTTTCATCTACATATATCAACATTTATTTTATATGATTGGGCATATTTATGTGCTAAGTATTTAAAATAATTATACACTCTTTTGAACATTTTGAATTGACTTATGTATTAATATCCATTGCTTTTATATGTTTCTTTTACTAAAGTATTTAATATGACTTAAATGCGGGAGGAAGAAGAAAGAATGAGAGATCTTCTATTTGTTGGTTTAGTCTTTTAATGCTCACCACTGCTGAGGTTTGCACTGATTACTGCAAGAAACCCGGAATTCAATCCTGATCTCCCACAGGTGGCAGGGACACAGTTAATTGAGGTATAAAGTTTTGTTTCCAGAATATTTGGGGGTCTTGCCCTCTGAACAGGACCACCAGATGCTCAAGGAGACCAAGTCTCATACATTCTCAGCAGACTAAGAGTGCTGGCAGGAAGCAGGCTTCCTGCTGGGACTGCAGCAGCCTCTCTGGAGAAGCAAGAATGGGGCTGTGGCACCTAACTGTCCTTCTTCTTTCAGTGCTTGTGGCCTAGGGTATCTGAGTACAAACAGAGTTTTGTAATGGTCCTTTTTTTTGTTAACCTGTTTGTTTGCCAGTATCGGTTGCTGTAACACATGTTTGCTAGGCTGTTACCGTAAAGCCTGGTAATTGCTGCCCAACTTTTTTGTAATATATCTTAGAGAGGCTGGTGTGATATTCTATAGTTAACAAGTAGGTTACCGGCCTTTCCCGCAAAATGTTTTAGTATAAAAATGCTTGTAAACTCAACAAAATGTGCATTGCTTCATTTGCCTTTGCATACCCACTTTCTTTTTTTGGGAGGTTGTCACACCTTGGGTCCAGGTGCTCTCAAGATGAACCCCCAACACCAAAATTGTACATAACCAAGATTGACAATCATGAAAGAGACAAGAGACAAGATACAAATCCAGCACTCTGATAAAGGAAAGAATTTGTGTGTGTGTGTGTGTGCTTTCTAGCTGATGAGCTGAACTTGTAACCCTTTCAATAAAGTTTTTAACTTCAAGTCTACTTTGCATGATAGAATTATAGCACTTCTGCTGTGTTGATTAATGTCCATAGAATGTCAGCTATCCTTTCAACGTCAGTTTATGTCTGTCTTGTCAGAGGAAGTATCTATCTCATGGGCAGCATTAAGCAGGGATGTAATTTTTTTTTTCCAGCCACTCTGTTTTTGATAGAGCCTTTCATGATTCATATTCATACAACTCAATAGTTGGTTAACATTTATTATTTCTACTTTGTTAATTTTTTAGAGTCAATTATCACTATTTTTCCTTGTTATATATTTCATTTGGTCTTATTTTGTTTTGGGCCTGCTGTTTTTGTTTGTTTAGTCTCTGTGTTAAAACAGTGCAATGATTTTAAGTGTTTGAAAATAATATTTATAAGAAAAGTATTTCATTTAACATTGCTTTTGTTGTTTGAGTTTTGAATGTCATGTTAAAGGACTTCTCAGCATCACACAGAACTCAGAGTAATTTTCCTATATTTTCTTCCAGCAACTTCAGGGTCTCAGGTCTTAAATTTAGGTCTTTGGTCCATGTTGAGTTATTTTTTTTTTTTTTTGATGTGTAGAGATATAGATTTAGTTTAACTTTTCTCTATGCATGCAGTCAGTTTTACCAGCACCATTAGTTGAAGAGATTATCTTTGTGATAATGCATGATCTGAGTATTGTTGCAAACTATTGCTAAATATGTGTGGATTAAATTCTGAAGTTTGTCCTTTTGGATTGGCCTAGGTAGTGGCTTCTATGTCAATATCATACTGTTTTAATTAATTAATATAGCTTTATGGTATGCTTTGACTCTAGTTATTGTGTATCTCTTGCTCAATTTTTTTTTTTTTTTTTTTTTTTTTTTTTAGTTTCTGGTGCTATTTAATTCTTTTTATAAGTTGTTATAAGATTAAGCTCTAATATATAATTATTTTATTTTATAAGTAAAATTGTAAGTAAAAATAATAATGGATATAATTAAAATAAATGTATCATGGGTAATATAATATATATTCAATTATTAGGTACATCCTACTTTCTAAACCATTTACAAATGATAGCACATTTATTCATCCAGGCAGCTCTGTATGTGTACTGTCATTTCAGTCTTTTTTTTTTATTATTATTATTTAACTTCATTAATTACATTGTATTATGTGACACAGTTACATAGATACTTGGGTTCTCCCACCCCTCCCCAAACCCTCCCACCATGGTGGATTCCTCCACCTTGTTGCATAACCACAGCTCAAGTTCAGTTGAGATTCCCCCATTGCAAGCATACACCAAACATAGAGTCCAGCATCTTATTGTCCAGTCAAGTTCAACGTCTTCTTAGGTATACCCTCTCTGGTCTGAAGACAGAGCTAGCAGAGTATTATCCCAGTCAATTGAAAGCTCCATCATACCATCAGCAAAAATTTACATCATTATGGAATTAATTGACATAGTAATGAGTAACCAACATGTTGAAAGTACATGCGAGTTCCCAGCCACCTTCTGTGACCACCTCACCTATACTTCAATTTAGTTTATACACAACATATAACATTCAAAACATAACATGTTATACATAACATCATATCATCTTAAATTAAGGCAAACATGTGGTATTTAACCTTTTGTGATTGGCTCATTTCCCTTAGCATTATGGTTTCCAGTTGGGCCCATTTGGCCACAAAGAACTGCATTTTGTTTTTTTTAATAGCTGAGTAGTATTCCATGGAGTAGATGAACCATAGCTTTCTTATCCAATCCTCTGTTGATGGGCATTTTGGTTGCTTCCATGTTTTTGCAATTACTGATTGTGCTGCTATGAGCATAGGAGTGCATGTTGGTTTCTCATAAAACAATTGTTCTGGATATATTCCTAGGAGTGCTATTGCTGGATCATACGGTATGTTGAATTTGAGTTGTTTGAATATTCTCCATACTGATTTCCATAGAGGCTGTACCAGCCTGCAGCCCCACCAGCAGTGGAGTAGGGATCCCTTTTCCCTGCAACCTCACCAACAAGTGTTGTTGGTGCTTTTATTCATGTGGGCCAGTCTTACTGGCGTTAGGTGGTACCTCATTGATGTTTTAATTTGGATTTCCCTTATTGCCAGGGAACTTGAGCATTTTTTCATATGTTTATTTGCCATTTGGGTTTGTTCCTTTGTGAAGTGTTTGCCCATTTCCCGTGCCCATTTCTTGAGTGGCTTGTTTGTTTTGACATTTTGGTTGTTTTGTAGCTCTTTGTATATTCTGGAGATCAGCCCTCTATCACCTATGTCGTGTGCAAAGATCTTCTCCCATTCTGTGGGTTGCCTTTTTACTTTGTTGATTGTTTCTCTAGCTGTACAGAAGCTTCTTAGTTTGATGAGGTCCCAATTGTTTATTTTGGTCTCAATTTCTACTGCATTTGGAGTCTTTTTTAGGAAGTGAGGGCCTACCCCTAAGTGTTCCAGTGTGTTTCCAACATATTCTTCCAAAAGTTTGAAGGTTTCTGGATGTAGGTTTAGATCTGTTATCCATTTAGATCTGATCTTAGTGTATGGTGAGAGATGTGGATCTATTTTTTTGTTTCTGCAGGCTATTAACCAGTTGTCCCAACAGCATTTATTGAACAGACCTTCCCATTTGCCTGGATTGTCGCTTGTCCTTTTGTCAAAGATTATTTGGCTGTATCTGTGTGGGTTTCCTTCTGGTGTTTCTATTCTGCTCCATTGATCTTCCTCTCTATCTTTGTGCCAGTACCACGCTGTTTTGATAACCACTGCCCTATAGTATGTCCAGAGGTCCGGAACTGTGATTCCCCCTGCTAACTTCCTGTTCTTCAGGATGGTTCTAGCTATCCGTGGTTTTTTGTGCTTCCAGATGAACTTTTGGATCATTGTTTCCAGTTCCATGAAGAATGTTTTGGGCAATTTGATTGCGATTGCGTTGAATGTATATATTGCTTTTGGCAGTATAGACATTTTAATGATATTGATTTTACCTATCCAGGAGCATGGGATGTTACTCCATCTTTTGAGGTCTTGTTCAATTTCTTTTTTAAGTAGTTTGTAGTTTTCTTCGAATAAGTCTCCTACATTTTTGGTTAGATTTATTCCCAGATATTTCATACTTTTCTCTGTTATTTTGAATGGTATCTTGCTGGTTAAGTCTTTTTCCATCTTGGGGCTGTTCGCATACACTATGGCTGTTGATTTTTGTTCATTAATTTTGTACCCTGCCACTCTACCAAACTCTCGTACAAGTTCTAGCAGTCTCTGTATTGAGTCTCTTGGCTCTTCTACATAAAGAATCATATCATCTGCATATAGTGAGAGTTTGACTTCTTCGTTTCCCATTTGGATTCCTTTGATTTCTTTTTCTTGTCTTATGGCCTCAGCGAGTACCTCTAGGACTATGTTGAATAGTAGTGGAGAAAGTGGACATCCCTGTCTTGTTCCAGATCTCAGTGGGAAGGGTTCCAGCTTTTCTCCATTCAGTATGATGCTGGCGTTGGGTTTTTCATATATGGCTTTAACTATGTTGTGGATTTTTCCATCTATGCCTACCTTGGTTAGGGTTTTTAGTAGGAAGTGGTGTTGGATTTTGTCGAAAGCTTTTTCTGCATCTATTGATACTATCATGTGATTCTTGTTTTTCAGTTTTTGGATGTAGTGTATCACATTTATGGATTTGCGAATGTTGAACCATCCCTGCATTCCAGGGATGAATCTTACTTGATCTGGATGAACGATCTGTCTGATGTGTTTTTGAATTCTGTTGGCTAGGATTTTGTTGAGAATCTTAGCATCAATGTTCATCAAAGAGATAGGTCTGTAGTTTTCCTTCTCTGTTAGTTCTCTGTCTGGTTTTGGGATTAAGGTAATGTTGGCTTCATAGAATGAGTTTGGAACGGTTGCCTCTTTTTCTATTGTTTTGAAGAGTTTGTAGAGGATTGGGGTCATTTCTGTTCGGAATGTTTTGTAGAATTCTGGAGTGAAGCCGTCTGGGCCTGGGCTTTTCTTTGTTGGGAGGTCTTTAATCACTGATTCAATCTCTACTTCAGTTATGGGTTTGTTCAGGTCGTTTGTTGCCTCTGGGCTAAGTTTTGGCAGGTGGTAGAAGTCTAAGAACTTTTCCATTTCTTGGTGATCTTCTGATTTGTTGGAGTACAGTGCTTTGTAGTAATTTCTAATTATGTCCTTAATGGATGCGGTGTCTGTTGTTATGTTGCCTTTTTCATCTTTGATGCTGTTAATTCTTGCCTTCTCTTGTTTTTTCTTTGTCAGTCGGGCCAGTGGGGTGTCTATCTTGTTTATCTTCTCAAAAAACCAGCTTTTTGATTCATTGATTTTGTGTATGGTTTTTTTTATTTCTATCTGGTTGATTTCCTCCCTTGTTTTGATGATTTCTTGTTTCCTATTGTGTGTGGGGCACTTCTGCTGTTGTTTTTCCAATTCCTGGAGCTGTGTGTTTAGTTCTTGTATTTGGCGCCTCTCTTCTGCCTTGACATGAGCTCCAATTGCGATGAGTTTACCCCGTAGCACTGCTTTGGCAGTGTCCCACAAATTTTGGAATGTTGTGTCAGAGTTTTCATTGGTTTCCATAAATTTTTTGATCTCATCTTTAATTTCTTCTCTGATCCATTGTTCGTTTAATAGCATATTGTTCAGCCTCCAAGAGTTTCTGTATTTCCTTGGGCATTTTGAATTGCTGATTTCCAGCTTCATTCCATGGTGGTCTGAGAGGGTACATGGTATGATTCCTATCTTTTTGAAGTTATTTAGGTTTGCTTTGTGTCCTATCATGTGGTCGATCCTGGAGAAGGTGCCATGCACTGCTGAAAAAAATGTATAATCTGTGGCCTTAGGGTAAAAAATTCTATAAATGTCAACCAAGTCCAGTTGGTCTATTGTTTGTATGAGCTCTGTTGTTTCTTTGTTGAGTTTTTGTTTTGTTGATCTGTCTATTGTTGTTAGTGGGGTGTTAAGATCACCCACTATTATTGTGTGCATATCTATGTCTCCCCTTAAGTCCGTGAGTAATTACTTCACGTAGCTAGGTGCGTTTGAATTTGGTGCATATATGTTCACAATGGTAATTACTTCCTGGTGGATCAATCCCTGCACCAATATATAATGTCCTTCCCTGTCCTTTTTGATGTGTGTCAGATTGAAGTCCACATCATCTGAAATTAAGACAGCTACCCCGGCCTTTTTTTCTCGTCCATTGGCATGAAATATCTGTTTCCAACCTTTCACTTTCAGCTTCTTCGAATCTCTTCTGGTTAGATGTGTCTCTTGTAGGCAACAGATAGTTGGGTGCTGTTTGATTATCCATTCTGTTAATCTATGTCTTTTGATTGGTGAGTTCAGGCCATTTGTGTTAAGAGTCAAAATTGAGAGGTTGTGATTTTGCCCTGCCATACTTGTTTTTGTGGGTGTTGATATCTGTGTAATTGCCCTTCCTTGTGTGGACTTTAGTGGGGAGATCTTCCTGTTTGCCATCTTTGCTTATGATTCACCTCCTTTTTTTCTGGATTTAGTGCATTTCTAAGGAGATTTTGTAGAGCTGGTTTTGTGTTGGCATATTCTTCTAATTTCTCTTTGCTGTGAAAGTATTTGATTTTGTTGTCAAATGCGAATGAGATCTTTGCTGGGTACAATATTCTTGGTTGACAGTTGTTCTGATTCAGGATTTGGAAGATCTTTGTCCATTCTCTTCTTGCTTGTAAAGTCTCTTCAGAGAAGTCAGCAGTGATCCTGATTGGTTTTCCCCGGTATGTGATCTTTTCTCTGCTTCGTACTTGTCTTAGGATTCTTTCTTTGTCTTCGTTGGAGTGGAACTTGAGCACCATATGCCTGGGTGAAGATCGCTTTGGGTCATATCTGCTGGGAGTCCTCTGACCGTCCTGGATTTGGGCTGGGTTCATGTTCCAAGTGTTTTGGAAGTTTTCCTGTATAATTCCGTCGAGCACCATTTGCATTCCTGACTCTTTTTCTGCTCCTTCAGGAAGGCCAATAATCCTAATATTTGATTTTCTGAGGTTGTCTTTCATTTCTTGTATGGTCTTATTGGCTTTGTTCAGACTTGTCTCCAGCTGTTTAATGAACTGGGTGTGTTCGTTTTGTGTGTCTTCTGTTTCAGAGATCCTCTCTTCTGCTGTATTTGTTCTGTTGGTTAGGCTCTCAATTTTGTGCTCTAAGTCAAGGATTTTACTTTTCATTTGTTGTATTTCTGAGGTTATGTGGTTCTTGAATTCCTTGAAGTCCTCCCAGTTCTTCTCATTGTCTCTGACATATTTTAACATTATTTTTTTGAATTCCTTGTCTGGTAGATCTTCTATGTCTTCATCTCGCATCTCCGAAATAGACATTGGCTTTTGATTCTTTATTGGTAGGGTGTTGGCACTCTCATCTGGATCATTACCTTTTCTGGTATTTCTTCCCATTGTGTTAGTGTTTCTTTTTTGAGAGACCTAGGCACCAGTGTGCTGAGGGGTCTCCAAGCACTATCCTGTAGAGATCGGAGTCTGCAGGTGTGGAGTAGCAGGGTGTGGGACTTTTCATGGCACTTTTGGTGCATCTCCAGAACACTGGACCTCAGGGCGCCACTTCCAGGGCCCAGCGGATTCAAAGCGCACTCTCAGCTCGTCCCCTACAGGTATGCTACCACAGGGCGTGGGGGAGTGAAGGCACTCTCTGTGTGTGCCCCCTGTGCGCAGGATCACAAGGCTCGGAGCACAGGACTATAGGGCGTGGGGTGTTCCAGGTGCTCTCTGGAGGCGCCTCCTGCGCAGGCCCGCCCACCCCAGCGCTTGCAGGGGACTGACCGCCCCAGCGCTAGCACGGGACTGCCCAGCCCAGAGGCGTGCTTGGGTTCCTGTGGGATAGCACCGCCCAGCTGAGTGCCACACCGCAAAGGCACGGGGGAGTATTCAGTGTGCCTTTTGCCTTTCTCCCAGACACAGCTTTGGCAGTTTCAAGGCACTCTCCCGGTGTCTCTAGATGCTGGAGTCTCGGGGGGGAGGGGCGGGGAGACGAGCACCAATTGTGTTCAGGCTCTGTGCATGCCCCTGGGGGGCCAACTCCCGAAGCCTCCAACCCACCACTGTCCCCACCCAACTCACTCAAACCTCAGGTTCTTGCAGTTTGCCTCTTCCTCTGGTGGGAACCCTCGCCGCAGATGCGTCTCTCAGCTACTGCGTCTGTTGCTGGTCTCGGCGGGTGTAGGCGGGTGGAACCTGGAGGCTGCGGCGGTCCCGGCGGGGCTTGGCGACCAGGATGGGCGGATGCCAGCAGGTCCTGGTGACTCAGGGTCCTGGTGTCCGCAGTGGGGGGAGTCCTGGCGGGTCCTGGTGACCAGGGAGAGCAGATGCCAGCAGGTCCCGATCACCGCCTGTCCTCACGGCCACAGCGTGTGCTGGTCGGTCGGCGGCTTTCAGCGTATGCATTCAAAGGTGACTCAGCAGGTCAGGAGCGGAAAGTCGTCTTCCCTGCCCTTCGTTTTGTTTTTCCCTGGTTGCTCTTCCGAGTTGTGTGGATTTTTTTGGTTCCACACTGTCCAGGGAACTTCCCGTTCTTCTCCCTGTAGTTCTATGCTGCTCCACTTACGCTTTTGTCGCGTTCTAGCCCTCTCTGTCTGTGACCTCTCTCACAGTCTTCCTCCTATGTCGGCCATCTTGCGAGTCTCCGCTCAATTTTTCTTATACAACGTTATCTTGCTTATTCTATGTCTGTTTTGATTCTAAATGAATTTTAGTATTGTCTTCACTAATTCTGCAAAATTATAAGTGATATTTTGATAGAAAATGCATTGACTTTACATATTGACTTAGGTAGAATGAATATTTTAATTATAAACCTTCACCCAGGCTATAGGCAAGATAAATCTTTCTAAGTGTTTGTGTTCTTGATGAGTTCTTTTGTCAATGCTTAATCATTTTCATTGTAAATGTCTTTCACTTCTTTGGTTAAATTAATTCTTTGATATTTGATTTTGTGTCTGTTGTAAATAAGATTTGTTTCTTGATTACACGTTCCACGGCTTGATAATTAATCTATACAGTAAAGCTACAGAGTTTTGCATGCTGATTTTGTATTCTGCTATTTAATTGACTTGGAGTACCATTTTTGAAAAATTTTCTTTTGGATTTTATTGGAAAGGAAGATCAGATTTAGAGAGGAAAAAGAGGTGCCTATATCAGCAATGACATATGATAGTTGTCCCTTTGGCATTGGCTCATGCAACCAGCATCCACTGTGCAGAGTGGTCCAAAGATCTGAACCTGCAGACCTAGGCCCTATCAGAGCACCTCACCCGTATCTCTCCCCTCTCCCTCAGGTTCAGAAAGAAGAAAACTATGTAAACATAACAACAACAACAAATAATAATAATAAGGAGTCATTATAGAGGTTTCGCTTAAATAACTTTTCTATTTATTGCAATATTCATTATTTCTTGTCATTTTTCTTTTATATGTATATATGTATGGATGCGTGTATGCCAGAGATCAGATCCAGCTGACTCAAGAGCTTGCTAAGGTTCCATGGATCGTAGAGAAGACAAGAAGATGAGGCACGGACCACTGCAGCATGATGCTCTTAATGAACAACTCAGAAAATGTGCCTTCTTTATTTATACACAAATATCAAGTTTTTGCACAACATCCAATTGTTTCATTTTTACTGCATTATAAAAGAATGATTACAACAACAATCCTAAAAATATTATTGTTATTCTACTTCAGAGAAAATATTTTCAGCAAGCGATTACTCCATCAAAGCTGCAGTGATCTGGCTGAAGCCAGGAACTCAACAGTTGGCAGCACATGTAGTTACATTGTGACAAGTGATTTACTTACATCGAAAATCAATTTTCAGTAAATATAAACTAATATTACTTCAAATAGAAAAAATGCATAATTACAAAGAAAAGTTCATAAAAGAAAGAAATTTATAAAGGCATGTATCATACACTCTTTATGAAATCTTGTAATGAAATATGCATTAATTACCATCGCCTTCACCTAGTGATGATTCAATTTTTTTGTTGTTCTTTTGTTAAAGGGCAGTGAAAGGGTCAAGGCAACTCAGCCTTTCTACATACAGAGGGCCTTTACAAGAAGCTTCTTTTTGTCTTTATACACTCTTTTCTTTCCCTAAAGATGGTGCCAATATAAGCTAGAAGTTGTAAGTCATTTTCTTTAGGGGTTTGCATTTTTTTCCCTTTAGAAGATGTCCCAATTACTTTCTGCTTTCTGTGGTAGGAAACCAAAATGTATCATTTCATGTGTTGTAACAGTTTTAGTTTGCATGGTAAACAAACTCTTTGTACCTGCGTGATTGCCATCTGTTCCAAGATATTATCAAGTCTTTACTTAAGAAGAACATTACATATTAGGGGAAGCTCCAGGACAAGGTTTGGCACATAACAGGATGTTCCGGAACAATGTGGGCTCAATTGTATCAATTGTATTTTGTATAAGACCAAATGAAATATATAACAAGGAAGAATAGTGATAATTAACTCTAAAAATTAACAAAGTAGAAATAATAAATGTTAACCAACTATTGAGTTGTATGAATATGAATCATGAAAGGCTCTATCAAAAACAGAGTGGCTGGAAAAAAAAAATTACGTCCCTGCTTAATGCTGCCCATGAGATAGATACTTCTTCTGACAAGACAGACATAAACTGACGTTGAAAGGATAGCTGACATTCTATGGACATTAATCAACACAGCAGAAGTGCTATAATTCTATCATGCAAAGTAGACTTGAAGTTAAAAACTTTATTGAAAGGGTTACAAGTTCAGCTCATCAGCTAGAAAGCACACACACACACACACACACAAATTCTTTCCTTTATCAGAGTGCTGGATTTGTATCTTGTCTCTTTCATGATTGTCAATCTTGGTTATGTACAATTTTGGTGTTGGGGGTTCATCTTGAGAGCACCTGGACCCAAGGTGTGACAACCTCCCAAAAAAAGAAAGTGGGTATGCAAAGGCAAATGAAGCAATGCACATTTTGTTGAGTTTACAAGCATTTTTATACTAAAACATTTTGCGGGAAAGGCCGGTAACCTACTTGTTAACTATAGAATATCACACCAGCCTCTCTAAGATATATTACAAAAAAGTTGGGCAGCAATTACCAGGCTTTACGGTAACAGCCTAGCAAACATGTGTTACAGCAACTGATACTGGCAAACAAACAGGTTAACAAAAAAAAGGACCATTACAAAACTCTGTTTGTACTCAGATACCCTAGGCCACAAGCACTGAAAGAAGAAGGACAGTTAGGTGCCACAGCCCCATTCTTGCTTCTCCAGAGAGGCTGCTGCAGTCCCAGCAGGAAGCCTGCTTCCTGCCAGCACTCTTAGTCTGCTGAGAATGTATGAGACTTGGTCTCCTTGAGCATCTGGTGGTCCTGTTCAGAGGGCAAGACCCCCAAATATTCTGGAAACAAAACTTTATACCTCAATTAACTGTGTCCCTGCCACCTGTGGGAGATCAGGATTGAATTCCGGGTTTCTTGCAGTAATCAGTGCAAACCTCAGCAGTGGTGAGCATTAAAAGACTAAACCAACAAATAGAAGATCTCTCATTCTTTCTTCTTCCTCCCGCATTTAAGTCATATTAAATACTTTAGTAAAAGAAACATATAAAAGCAATGGATATTAATACATAAGTCAATTCAAAATGTTCAAAAGAGTGTATAATTATTTTAAATACTTAGCACATAAATATGCCCAATCATATAAAATAAATGTTGATATATGTAGATGAAAGCATGAATTTAATAAATTAACAAACAGTGCATGACTTCAATACCCCAATTGCATCAACAGACATACCTCCAAAACATAATCTGAGAAATAATGAAAGAATCTAAAATACCAACAAAGCAAATGGAATCAGTCCATACACTCAACAACATCATTTTTAACAATCGCAGAAAGCAGTCTTCTCCATTGCTTGTGGACCCTTGCCCAGGACAGATCATGTGTTACACTACAGAAACCTTAATAAATTAAATACAATTGAGACTCTGCCAAATATCATTTCTACTAAAGGTAATATAGAACTAGAAACAAATAATAGGAGAAATTTCACAAAACTCATATGCTTTAATCACAGAATCACTAAAAACATTGAAGTGAAATTTAGAATTTCTTGTGACTGATTATGGTAGTTAGACATTATTTCATAAGCACTGGGACAAAGTAAAGCAATTCTAAGAAGAAAGTATACAGCAATAAACGTTGACATTATTAAAGAAAAATTATAGAATTAGAGTACATAAAAATGCATAAGTTCCCATAGGCATATAACCTACCAAGATTGGATACAAAGAAACAGAAAAGGTAAGAAAAACATGTTCCTCAAAGGAAACGCCCCAAACTAACGGCCTCATTAATAAATAAAACAACATTTAAAAATGGATACCACCTATTTCCACACAGAAAAATAAATATTCCCAGACATATTCTCTGAGACCAACATAAATCTGATCTCAAAACCAAAGACACAAATTTTTAAAAATAAAGGAAAATATATTGGGCCCGGTGGCGTGGCCTAGCGGCTAAAGTCCTTTCTTGAACGCCCCGGGATCCCATGTGGGCGCCGGTTCTAATCCCGGCAGCTCCACTTCCCATCCAGCTCCCTGCTTGTGGCCTGGGAAAGCAGTGGAGGACGGCCCAAAGCTTTGGGACCCTGCACCCGCGTGGGAGACCCGGAAGAGGTTCCTGGTTCCCGGCATCGGATCTGCGCGCACCGGCCCGTTGCGGCTCACTTGGGGAGTGAAACATCGGATGGAAGATCTTCCTCTCTGTCTCTCCTCCTCTCTGTGTATCCGGCTTTCCAATAATCATAAATCTTAAAAAAAGAGAGAGAAAAAAAGTTTTCAATGATGTACAATCTTTCAAATAGGTAGCTCTTTTCTGGATATCTTTCAACAATATATAGAAGATAAGTAGATGTCTTTCAAAGATAGAGGTCAAGATACAGAGTGACAGGATGATTTTACTGTAGTGCTTTTTCACCGAAAACATTATATGGAAATTTCAAATTCAGTTGAAAAACTCAAAACACCTTTTGAAGAACTAGTTCCTAAGTCCATTAAGGTTAATATGCTTAAAGACGTAAACCAGAAGGTGACTCCTGCCTTAACTCATCATATGAAAGTGAATGTTGCATAAAAAGTCACTGATTAACTCTTAGTGAAGGTCAAAAATTGCCTGAAATAAATATGCCATGGTAATGACCAAATGGTTAATTAATAATGTATCCTCAAATGTTCTGATTTCTAAACAAAACTGGATCTTTTGTTAATTTGTTATTCCGTCTGTGAGTGCACTGTACTGGATGTCTGTAAACTTTGTGAAGACAGAGCGAGAGAGCAAAAGGTTATATCTTCTACCCATTCCCATTTCAAATGATTGCTACTGCCATGGCTGGACCATGCTGTGGCTGGGGGCCTGGAACTCCATTTGGATCTGCCTCATGGGGGCATGAGTCCAAGTGCTTAGACAGTCTCTTTTTTCTTCAGGTCATCAGCAGGGACATGTATCAGAAACTGCAGCAGGCAATATTTATTTTCTCACCTATGTAGTCTCTTCAATTTTTAATTTCTGGTGTATAGTGTGCACACTATACATGTGTGCATACTATTTTGACATGAGGAATATATATTAATGTTCCAGAAAAGTGGGATTCATGATAAAGATTATTAAATGGGAAAAAAGAGGTATGTTGTTATGTAAGTCATATATTTCGGTGGGGGTCATATTTATAATAAAGATGAAGTTGGCACATACACATGTGAAAACACATACATCCACAGGTCAGAGAAAACAATAGACCAAGTAAACATATAACAAAATTCCTCATTAACAGGCTAAGAATATCACAGAAAGCTGACAAAGAATTTAAAATAGCTCAGTCTAAAACAATCAAGAAGAAAGAAACTGGAAAAATTCAAATCAACTTTCAAGATTTGTGGGACACAATCAAGTGACCAAAAACACAGACTTCAAGAGTTTCTTAAATGCAAAAATAATACGTGAGGAGGCTTATTCAGAGAAATAATAGCAGAGAAATAATAGCTTATTCAGAGAAATAATTAGGAGAAAGGAAGGTACATTCAAACAGAGGAAGCTCCTAAAACTTCTAATAGAGTTGACCAGAAATGACTTTCATCATTGCAAATGACAGTCACATTTTCACCATAACAATATAGAATTTATTCTAAAATGTGCATGAGCAAAATGCCAGGTTACCTCCAGAAGATCCCAAATTCAAATGAAAGCTGTTTATCATCAGAAACACTACAGGCTAGTAATGGAAGGAATGGGTAGAAATAATCCAGATCCAAAAAGAAATAAATGTCCAACTGAGAATTTTGTACCCAGGAAAGTTCTCATTTACAAATAAAGGTGAAGCTTATGCACCATCCATTCAGTCTCACAAATGATAATACAGATGTGCTACAAAAGCACATTGAAGAATAATCACCGCAATGACATAAGCTGAAGGTATAAAATATTCTAGCAAATCCACAAAGAACTTACAAAGCAAATAATGAAAATGTCTAAGGGAAGTGATGGCACCAAATTGTTACCTTCAGTTATAACCCTGAATGCACTTGGTATACACTTCCCATTCAAAAGATACACACTGGCTTATCAGGCTAAAACAAACAAGCAAACCAAAAGACAAGATACATCTTTATGTTGCCTACCAGAAGCACATCTCTACACCAAAGGATTACACAGACTGAAAAGATAAAAACGACCTTCCATATCAATGGCACTATTAAACGAGCAGGTGAAGCCATTCACACATCAGAAAAGAAAAACTGACTGTAACTCAAAAACAGGAGAAGAAACACAGAAAGGTATTACATAATGCCTAAGCAATCAATTCTACAAGAAGAAATGACTATCCTAAATGTATATGCACCGAAAGCCAGAGCACACGGTTACTTAAAACAATTGTCAATGGAGCCAAAGGAGACAAATGATTCCAATACAGTGAAATGGGTACTTCAATAACCCACAGGCTTCAGTGCAAAGATCAACTAGGGAGAAGATTAACAATGAAGTAATAGAGCTAATCTACACTATGAAAAAAAATGAATCTAATTGATTACCACAGACTTTTGCATACCAGAGTTGCAGAATATACGCTCTTTTAGTCAACACATAGAATTGCTCCTACAATAGACCATATGTTGGGCATTAAACAAGATTCAGCAATCTTAAAAAATATGGGGCACAGGGAAGGCACAATAGCGTAGCAGTTAAAGTCCTTGCCTTGTATGCACCAAGATCACAAATGGATACTGCTTCTAATCTGGAGACCTCACTTCCCATCCAGCTCCCTGCCTGTGGCTTAGTAATACAGTAGAGGACAGCCCAAAACTTTGGGATCCTGCATCTGGGTAGGAGACCCTGAAGAAGCTCCTGGCTCCTGGTTTCAGACTGGCTCAATTCGAGCAGCTGCAACTGCTTGGAGAGTGAACCATTAGGTGGAAGATCTTCCTCCCAGTCTCTCTTTCTCTCTGTATATCTTTGTTTCCAATAAAAATAAATGCATCCAAAAGAAAAAAAAAAAGAAGAACTAATACAATGTATCCATTCAGATCACATTGGATTGAAGCTGAAAATCATCAAGACTCTCTAGGGGTTCCAATGCCATGGCTCAGTTGCTAAATCTACACCTTGCATGATATGGCCTCCTTTATGTGTGCCAGCTCGTGTCCTGGCTCCTCTATGTCCTATTCAGCTCCCTGTCTGTGACCTGGGAAAGTAGTAAATGTCAGCCCAAAAGCCTAGGGATCATGTGCCCTTGTTGGAGATCCAGAAGAAGCCCTTGGCTCCTGGCTTTGGATCAGGTTAGTTTTGGCCACTGCTACTGCTTGACAAACGAACCAGCACATAGAAGATATTTCTGTCTCTCTTCTCTCTGTAATTTCTGTCTTCCAACAAAACTGACAAAAACCACTTCCTGAAAAGGGGTCATAGAAGAATCCAAAGGGAAATCATTAAATTCCTGGAAATCATTAAAACACATCAGAAAAATCATTGACCTAGACCAAGTGGGTTTTATCATTAATATGCAGGAATGATTTAAAATATGCCTATCAAAAAATGTGATACATCATTTCACAAGGTCAAGTATAAAAACCACATGATTATCACAATAGATGCTGATAAAGAATTTGGTGAAATACAACATCCTTTTATCATAAATATATGATAACTGAAGCAATTTGAAGATAGTTGGAACTTTCCTCAAATGGATCAAGCATCTGAATATACTACCTGACTTTCTCAAATTACCAGAGGAAAACATTAGGGAAACTCTGCAAAATAGAGGCCTAGATAAAGACTTTTATTTTGCATAGGTTCTTTTTCAGGAAGTGTTTGTAAATCTTATCAAATGCTCTCTCTGCATCCATTGAAATGATAATGGCTTTTGTTGTACATCATTCAGCTGATGAACAGTTGGGTAAGGCTGGAGATAAAGGGGTAATTTCCACCCAGCCTCCATCCATGGTTCCCAATGTGGAGCATGCTCCAAGGTTCCTCTCTAGTGGTTTTGATAGTTCAACAGTTCTGAATTGCTGCCAGTCTTGCCATTCTAAGCAGGATGAAATCTGTCCAGAATCCACTGGCTGACATAGTTTATCTTTGCCCAGACTGTCACTGTCAACACATTGCAGGAATAGTTAACTGATTTGTTCTGTCCTCTGCCCTCTGTTGTGCAACATGGTGTCCTCTGCACATCAGAACCTGTTTTTTTGTTGTTGCTATTGTTGTTTGCTTGTTTCTCTAAATCTTTGTGCTGCATCACTGAATCCTTAGTTTGAGACAGTTCTCTTTTTAATAAGGTATTAGTGCTATAAATATTGCTTTTAATATTTGTTTTGCTGCATCTTAGATTTATGTCGTGTTTTCATTTTCATTTATTTCCAGAAATATTCTGGTGTTGACACTGTGATGTAACACTCTATTCCTCTCTTTGTGGCCCCCACATCCCCTTTGGGTTCCAGTTTGTGTTGTGGCTGTTCCCCTTCCAACGCAAAAGCACTTGCCACTTATGACCTGAGAAAGCAATGGAAGTTTGCTCAAATCTTTGGGCCCCTTTGCCCACATAGGAGACCTGCAATGAAACTCCATGTCTGGGCTTTGGATCATCTCAGTGCCGGCCCTTGTAGTCATTCAGGGAGTAGATGGAAGCTCCAACAGTTTCTCTCCTCCGCTCTGATCATGCCTTTCAAATTAAAATGAATAATTTTTAAAATAAAATTTTCATTTCTTTTTTAATTTGTGTCATCATCTATTGATAAATCATTGAGTATCACTTCATTTAAGTTTTCAATTATTTATGACTGTCTTCTTGTTCTTACCTTGATTTCTAGTTTCATTGTTTTAGAGCTTTGCAGGAAGCCATGCAATTGGGTCACATGGCATAGGTCTGTGACTAGCACTACTCCTCGGTTAGCACGGCTACCGGAAGTTTCTGCCTGCGTGGCAAGGCCTGGTAGAATCTCTCTGGTCACCTCATTGATGCGTCATCCCATCCTGTGGACACTCATCACCTCTCTGATATTTCACCAAATTCTCCTGAGGTTGTTGTTGTTTTTCTGCAAATGTGAAATGATTCCTGTGACTGGTGTAACACCTCCAACTGATCAATCATGTTATGGTAAAAGTGTTTTTAGCAACTGAAGGCAATGACACACAGCTAAAAGCATACAATAGTATAACTGAGCCCACGTTGTCTCTAAATATCTTGTTATGTGTCCACCTTTGTCTTGAAGCTTGCCCTAGCATAAGTAATGTTTTCCTTAAGAAGTGGCTTGATAATGTCTTGGAACAGATGGCAGGTACAAAGAGTTTGTTTGTTGTGCAACCTCCAACTGTTGCAACACATGATATGACACATTTTGGTTTCTTACCACAGAAAGCAGAAAGCTCTACCTTCAAACCAAAGATGGTCTCCCCAACAAGCGATTGAACTTATCTGGACAATAAGATGCTGGACTCTATGTTTAGTATATGCTTGTACTGAACAGCCTCCTGGCTGCTGGTGGGCCTCAGGACGTGGCGCCTCATGCCTGGATCCCACATGCCAGCCACCATGCGCACATGGTGAGCTGTCCCCAGACCTGCCTGGGCTCTAGGGGCTCCTCCCTTTGGGGTGAGTACACTGAGGGTGGAAGTCTCCATGATTGGGTAGGTCCAGGGCCCACCCACTGCTCTCGTTAGGTGGTGAATAAGATTGGGGAGGGGCACGGCCTTGAGCCTGGGGTTTTAAACTCCCACCAGCTTCCCGGCTACTGGTGGGCCTCAGGACGCGGCGTCTCATGCCTGAATCCCACACGCCAGTGTCCAAATGCACGTGGTAAGTTGTCCCCAGGCCTGCCTGGTTTTGGGGACTGGGCTTCCTTTGGGGGGGGGGAAACTGAGGGGGGAGGTCTCCATGGTTGGGTAGGCCTGGACCCATCTACTGCCCTCATTGGTCACTGAATGGGATTGGTGAAGGACACGGCCTTGGGCCTGGGGGTTTAAACTTGCAGCAGCCTCCTGGCTGCTGGTGGGCCTCAGGACGGGCTACCTCATGCCTGAATCCCACATGCCAGCCCCAATATGTGCACATGGTGAGCTTTCCCAGGCCTACCTGGGCTCCAGGGGTTGCTCCCTTTGGGGTGAATACACTGAGGGGGGAAGTCTCCGTGTTGGGGTAGGTCCGGGACCCACCCACCACCCTCATTGCGCGATGAATGTGATTGGGCAGGGGTGCGACCTTGGGCCTGGGGGTTTAAATTTCTAGCAGCCTCCTGGCTGCTGGCAGGCATCAGGATGGGGCATCTCATGCCTGGTTCCCACATGCCAACCTCCATATGCACATGGTGAGCTGTCCCCGGCAGCCAGTGCACCATTTGGCGCCAGGTTCTGCCTGCTTGTCTGGGGTTTTGGTTCTTTGAGTCACTACTTAGGTAGTTCCAGGTTGAACCCACAGTGCTTCTGGATTGTGAGTCAATCCTAAAGATTCCCAATGACAGCAACTCTTCCTTTGAAGAACTTGTAATCACTGAACAATGCTGAGCACCGAACACCAGTTCATGCAAAAGCTAAGGGTCGGGGTTTGTCCAGCAGGATATCCTATTACCTGACATGATGATGGATCAGCAGACGGGTCACATTAGGCAGGGCCATGACATTAACTAGCACTCGAGTACCATATCCAGGGGTAGATTCTGTGGGGGATGTGTGGGCCACACCCTGTGGAAATTCTAGCCCCACTTTTTAGGTCAAGAGTTTGAGTGGTGATGGACTAAGCTAGGTGTGACCAAGGAGCCTGCCATCAATCACAGGTAAAGAAACCCACAACAGTCTGGACTGGTCAAGGCAGTAGCACTCGAATGTGCATCCTGAATAGGGTGTGGGGTGGTCCAGGCTGCAATGTTCACCAGCTCATACAAGGCAAAATGGAAGGCCAAACTGAGCCGGACACTACTAAAACCCATTGGCACGGATGAGAACTGGGTCGGGAGGGGATCAAGTGGAGGAACTTGGGAAACTCCCCTGGTGAGTCATAGCTCCCGCTGGTGAACATGCGGTCCAGTCCTGCGGGGGCTAGGCTGTTGCACCTACTGGTCTGCGAGAGCCAGGGATGCTTAACCACAATATCTAAGGCAGAGGCCGGGACAGGTGAGGGGCTGAGCCAAGCTGAGTCAGAACAACCACTGGCAAGCACATGATCTATGGCTGGGAACAGGCCTGGTTGGGGAGCTAAGGGGACATCCTAACTGGGTTGAAGTTCCCACCAAGGGTGCATGTGCTGGAATGGGGCTGCATTCTGATCAGGAAATGTTTGTAGTCTCCCTTGGCACAAGTGTAGACTGGGACTGGATGCACCAGGCTGGGTCAGACCTCAACACCGTCTGGTGTCCTGGAGAACCAGGGTAGATGTGGGACGGACTAGGCTAGGTCTCAACCCTACTGAGCCATATGGGAGCCATATGTGGTATGGCTGGGCTAAAACATCCAATAGCAAGGACCAGATTGGGTTGAAGGCCCGTCAAGAAAAGCCACTATTTCTGTGAGGAGAGGATGTGGACTGAGTAGGGCTGGCTCATGGACCCCCTGGTATGCGCAAAATCTGGCATTGGGAGAGGTTCTGATGGAGGAGCCTGGGCAACTCCTCTGGCAGGACACAGTCCCTGCAAGTTAGTGCAAGAGGCATGATAAGAAACAGCCCAGAATAGGCCTGGAAAGTTTCCCACAGGCATACATTTGGCATGGGTGTGGGGCAGACCAGGTTGAATCAGTTCATGTCATCCACTGGCAAATCTGGACACCAGAACAGAGTGTGGGTCGAGCCAGGTTTAGTTGCGACAAAAGCCAGTGCACAATTTGGACTGCCAGGGTGAGGTTGCCTGTACTGGATTTGACCGCAGCACCCAACCAGTATACACGTGAAAACCAGGAAGAAAGGAGGCAGAGCCAGCAGGGGAAACATGAGTGTGGTCCCCCTGCCGGATAGCTGTTCCCACTGGAGAGCGTGGGCTGGACTGGAGACAGACAGACTAAGCAAGGCTACAACACCTGTGGGCCTCATGTGGACTAGATCAGGGAAAAGCCAGGCTGGGCAGATTATTTCTACTGGTGCAAGTATACATTAGAGTGGGTGAGGGTTGTTTGGACTTAGCCACAGCATCAGCTGGCAGAAGCTGGCACTGGGGGCTAATTCTGTCAAGTCAAACCACAGAACCACCTGGAGACTGCATAATCAGGGAGTGGGAGAGGCCTGGGAGGGAAATAGTGTTACCCTCTTGTGTTACCACTCCCACTGGAGGGCACAAAAACTAGGACGTGGTCTGGGGTGGCTAGACAGAGAGGCACTCACGAACATCCGTGAAGGCTGGATAGTTGAGCTGGATAGATGGAACTAAGTTTTAATAACATCGACACGTACGAGAGCCAAATGGATGTGGGACAGACTGGACTGGACTACTGCTACACATACTGGCAAACCAGGGTAGGGACTGGCCTGGTGGGGTTTATTGTGGGTCGCTCTGACTAGGCTTCAGCTCCCATTGGTTTATGTGAGGTCCGAGTATGTGCTGGGCAGAACCAGGCTGGACTGCAACACCCATTGGTTCCAATGCAAGTCGGGACTGAAAACAGAACCAACCCAGCAATTGCAGCCACCAGATAGATGATCGTGGTGATGGACTGTGCCGGGCGCTGTGCTTGCTAGAACACACAAAAACCTGGTCTGGGAATACCTCAAAGTTTCTTTGGAGATCTCCCCAATCAAAATGCTGGATTCAGAACCCTAGCCAAGAAAAGACAGAGGAAAGAACAAGTCAATCAACCACCTCAACTATATGTTGGCAGCGAAATACTGGGCAAATGGAGACTCTATGATGGACTATGTCAATCAGTGGATTCTTCAACGACTGCATTGTGCTTGGAGTGGTGAGAGTGGCAGCGATTCATAACGGGTGAACTATTAAAACCACTTGAGCAAGGATCTCAGAGCATGCTACACATCCAGGACCTGGGATGGGTGGGAAACTGGGTGGGGCTTCTCCCTCAATATCCCCCTTTACCTCAGATACATGAAGGAAACAATATGGAAATAATAGTCTTACCCACTTCCCTATAGCCCCCGAACCTTCTTACTGTAATTAACTATGTAAAGATTGTCAAAAATATAATAAAAAATCAAATTAAAAAAATGTATATGCTTGCAATGAAAGAATCTCAATTGAATTTGAGCTCTGGTAATGCAACAAGGTGGAGGAATCCACCATGGCGGGAGGGTTTTGGGAGGGTGGGGGAAATCCCAGTACCTATAAAACTGTATCACATAATGCAATGTATAACTGTGTCACATAATGCAATGTAATTAATAAATAAAATAGAGAAAAGTTCTATGTCTATTTGTGTTTTCTTTAAGGTGATTTCACCAAGATACGTGGTCCTAGTAAAAGTGTTTCTTTATTACTAAGCTTATTCCAAGGGTGTATAGAGTTAACAATTAATGCAGGATAATTCTCTAAATATCCACTTGCTCATTTACTGTGAGAGTCAGTATCAGAGGAAAGAACTAAGTGAGAGTGAGAAAGAAGAGAGAGAAAAACGCCTATGTCCACAGGCTGGGAGTTTGGATTTGGAGATTCAGTACAGGATCTTAAAAAGGAGGCAAAGACTCATCTACTTGAACTATCACCTGCTGCTGCACAGGGTGAACTTGACCAGAAATCTGAAATGGGGACTAAATAGACACAGTATGTGTGAAACACATGTCTAAATTGTCCTCAATATTGCTTTATAATTTCACCAAAAAGCTACATTTTCATGATTAGAAGTTAACTGGAGTGATGTTTAAAGACAAATTACTATTAATGTTTTCATGCTTTGTTTGTATGAATAAATTAGGTGATATTGTGTAAGATGAAGGGATTGGTTAGATAAATGATGGAGCATTTGAACTGCTGAAAAATAAATGGAATAAAATAAAAAGTGTGTCAGATTTTGAATCTTCATAAGCTTCTCTCATAGACAGCAGGTTATTAAGTTTCAGAGGGAAAGGAACAGAAATAAAAAAAATACATTCATTAAAAAATTCTCATTTCAGTAACAACAGGAAAGTAACCAATAAAAGCATAAACTCTAAGTAACATTAGATTAGTATTAGAAAATCTGGCTAAATAATTTGACAACAGAGCCTCCCGCTCTTCTCAAACATGCTGGTTAATCATGATTAATATGTTCAACTTCTCTTCGCCTTTCTCTCCTCATCTGTAACACTGTAATCCTGACAACCTTTTCTTGAAGGGTTTTAGAGAAAGCTGTTTATAGCATCTTATTTAGTTCATTTGTAAGCTATTGATAAAAAGAGTAAAGCAACATTGAATTATTCTGAGGTTTAAACTATGTAATTGTGTACAAGGTGGGAAAAGAGCTGATACACACAACATTTAAACTGTGCTTTTCATATATTGAACAATCCCTAAGTGTTAATCACTATGTTTCTGTTTTTATTGCCAGGTGAAAAATTATGAACAACATAGGAAGAAATTTAGTCAACTTCAAAGGTTATAATTTTAGATACAATTTTGATAAGGCCCGAATAGAAAACGCAGACAACTTTGAAATTAGAGAAGATGATGTTTTTGTAATCACTTATCCCAAATCTGGTAAGTTAAGGAGTGGCTCTCCTGATAACAGTCTTCACTTTTATTTGGTAGAATATTTTTACAGAGTTCCCCTTTCCAGAAAGCAGCAACAAACCAACCCACTTTGTAATCTCCATTTAGGATTAGGAAAAAAATATTTTAATATTAATATTAATATTTTCAATTCTGATGGATGATATGGAATAGTCAAAATTTGAACCAAATCATGTACTCGGCAAATTCTACCTGTTCTTGTGGTCTGAAGAAAAAGTCTATATTTTTGTTAGAACATAGATATAATACACAGTATTATACATTTTAATAAAATTATATGTAATACATACATTTATACATATTTACATATATATGAAGGCCCAACAGCAGTGGTGTGACAATTAACAGTATCTTGTCATTATAATATTACTAATCTATAAACATTTACAGAAAACAAAACAAAAAGTAGTGAAAAATGAAAAACTGACCATAAAAAAACAAGCTTGAAATTTCAGAAGTTAACAAAGAAATTAAAAGCAAACCATAGACCTAAATATTGCTTTAAAAATAAAATCAGGAAAACGTGGAGATTATCAGATTAAAGAACTTATAAGCAGTTCTAGACATAACTTGTTTAAAATGAGGTGGATTTTGATGGATAAATGTTCTTAAAGTAAATTCTATGCTATTTCTTAGAGCACTACAAATAAAGTTGTTGACAGAATCTCAGTAGTAGTGTCAATGTATTTTTAATTTTTCAGTAATCTTTAATGGAAAATACTAGCTATTAAGTAAGAATTTATATTGTTTCAGCATTTTACCCACTTATTTTGTGAAAACCCTGATATCACGCACAATTTTTAAACTATTTTATTGCTGTATAATAAACTATTATCCCTTTGTCAGGCATTATTTTTTTTACATACTGAGCATTTATTATCAACATTAATCTGAAAACAGCATTCACATGTATCACCTCACAACAAAGGGAGATCACGTACAAACTGCATCTTAATTATTTTAGAAACAAATACCCTCTCCTCTGAAATAATACTCCTCATGTTTATTATTAAACACTTGCTGAAACTTTCTAAGTATGTTTCCACATCCATTGCCCTTTTGCAATGTTTTGTATTTGCACTCTTGCTAATGGTTGTTTTTTTCATTCTCTTTGCAAGGTTCAACAGACCATAACAGGTTTATGGTGGTTAGTCTTTTGGTTGACATGCTTTTGTAGTTCTGAGGTCTGTGACTCTGCTAACGATTGACTTCAGAAAAATGATTTTTTAGTCAATTCTGTGTGTTTGCTCATTTCTGTGAACATACTACTTATTGAAGCATGTATGCTTTCCACTGTGCTGAAAAGCTTTGTGTATGAATTTTAACACATATGTAACACATTTCTGCTTTCCCACACGAATTCAGATGTTTAATAAAACTTGACTGCTTGCAGCAGATTTTCCACTCATTACATTGATGTGGTTCTAATCCTGTATGGATACTCCTATGTCGAATGAAATCTGTCTGGTAAGTAAAGGCTTGTAAATACACACTACGTTCTTAAGGTTTCTCCTCTGTGTGGACCCTCTGATGTATGATTAGGTGTGACTTCTGAGAAAAAGTTTTCCACACTCACCACATTCATAAGGTTTTTCTCCAGTGTGGATTCTCTGATGCCTAATAAGCTGTGGCTTACAAGGAAAGCCTTTCCCACACTCACTACATTCATAAAGTTTTTCCCTAGTTTGGATTCTCTGATGTACGATTATGCTTGACTTATGAAGAAAAGCTTTTCCACACTCACTACATTCATAAGGTTTTTCACCTGTGTGTATTCTCTGATGTGATATAATGCTTGACTTGTAAGAAAAAACTTTTCCGCACTCACTGCATTTGTAAGGTTTTTCCCCAGTGTGGATTCTCGGATGTGATATAATGCTTGACTTAGCAGAAAAAGCTTTTCCACATTCACTACACTTATAAGGCTTTTCCCCAGTGTGGGTTCTCTTATGTATGATTATGCTTGACTTATGAAGAAAAGCTTTTCCACACTCATTGCATTCATAACGTTTTTCCCCAGTGTGGATTCTCTGATGTGCAATAAGGTGTTGCTTGTAAGAAAAGCATTTCCCACACTCACTACATTCATAAAGTTTTTCCCCAGTGTGCAATCTGTGATGTGCATTCATGTTTGACTTACGAGAAAAAACTTTTCCACACTCCCTACATTCATAAGGTTTCTCCCCTGTGTGGACCCTCTCATGTAAGATCAGGCTTGACTTATGAGGAATCTCTTTTCCACACTCCTTACATTCAGAAGGTTTTTTCCTTGTGTGGAGTCTCTGTTGCCCTATTAGTGAAAATTGGTGGTGAAAGGCTTTTCCACGCTCATTGCATTCATACAGATTCTCTGCACTTTGAAGGATCTGATCTCTAATGAGTTCTGACTTCTGCTCCATGTTTTCTTTACATTCATTGGACACATACAAATATTCTCCTGTGTCAGTTCTATGTTTGGTGGTAAGGCAAGATTTATAGCAGCCAACATGAATTGCTTCTCCCACACTGACAGGTTGCTGATTACATGGGTCTTTGGTATAAACTTGCTCACACATGAGCACTATCTTCTTCCCACTGAAAGTTTCCTCATTTCCATTGTGTTCAAAGGACTGCTTAGAAATGTGGATCTTGTCAAACTGACTGAGAATTTCCTCACTCTCGAGGTTGTTCTTAGGGACATTAGAGGCATGCTTCTTTTCAAATGTTATTTCATTATGCTTCCGGAAAGGGCGAAGCCTCTTGAGTCCAGGCAGGCCAAGGCCCAGCTCATCAAATGGCCATAGTGGCTGAACCTAGCATTCCAAGTATGGACTACAATCTGGCTTGGGTCCTGAAGATTATTTCTTGACCTTTCTGATTAGCTCCAAACAGCTCATTCTTTCCATGGGGATCTGGAAGTCTCTGCTTGACAGAGTTCTCCACTCTCCATGGTGCTGATTCTTGCTCCAATTTGAAGATCACATCAGGCTTTGTCATGGAGTACCCCAAGGACAGCAGATTGTTATATGTCTCAAGCATCACCTCCCTGTACAGGGCCCGCTGAGTACTATCCATTGTCTGTCGTTCTTCCTGGGTAAAGTCCATAGCCACATCTTCAAATGACACCAACACTGAAGGTGTGTTTGTGTTCTCCAGCCAGGGAAGCATGTAGCAGGCTGCAGGGTTACACCTCTCAGCACCACTCAGCCTGAGCATGGTTCTGTCAACAGGCAACCTTCCCAGCTTCTGACGAGTCGGGGGTCCTGCAGAGGCTCCTGCGGGGAGGGAGCTCACAGAGAAGCACTGGCTCAGCCACCTGTGCCTCTCCACCAGCACAACCAGCCCCCTTTTCAGGCATCATAAAGAATCATATGTACTTAAGAGAAAGATGGATAAATTCTGAGATAGATACATATAAATAGATGAGAGTTGTCATGAACAAGGTAAGGTTTATTTTGAAATCAATGAGCTTAAAATTTTTAATTATATTTATTAAAGTGGCAGCAAAATAGAGCTAGAAAAACACAGAGTAAAGTCAGAAAGATAGGTAGATCAATAAGTAGAGGAAGAGCAATCCAAACTACTGGTCCGCTCCACAAATGAAGTGTTGCAGTGGACCAGACCAGAGTTAGAGCTGAATGAGGAATGCAATCCAAATTTCCTGTGTAAACAGAGGCAACTCAATGAATTGAGTCCTGAATCCACATCCTTGTGATTTCATTACCGAGAAGCTAGAGAATGGAGCAGAACCCAGGAGCAAGGAGTAAAGCACAGACACTCCCATGTTAATCTCAGGCATCTGAAACAACTGTTCAATGTCTATACCCCTGTAGTTTCAGTTGTAAGTATGTTGTTCCTGCATTTGGAAATTGGAAAAGTAAATACAAGATCTTTCCATGTATCTATGTATGTATCTAATTTAATGAACATCAATCCTCCTCTATATCTGTAAAATAAAATAGTTTTAGGATGCAGAATAATAATAAATAATAAAAAATACAAGAATGTCTGTTGAAACTACTTATATTTAATATTATGTGAGAAAAACAACATGCAAAAAGAAATACAATTTTTTAAAAGATTAATTATTTTTATTTAGAAAGTCAGATATATACAGAGGAGGAGAGACAGAGAGGAACCTCTTTCATCATTGATTGTTTGCCCAAGGAGGGGAGGAGCTGATTTGAATACAGGAGCCCAGAAAATCTTGCGGGTCTCCTAGGTGGGTGCAGGGTCCGAAGGCTTTGGGCCATCCTCTTCTGCTTTCCCAGCAATAACTGGGAGCTGGATGGGAAACAGGGCTGCCAGAATTAGGACTGGTGCACTTATGGGATTCCAGGGATGCAAGGCAAAGACTTAGGCCATAGGCTACAGCGTTGAACCCAAAATGCAGTTTTATAAAACGTTGCTTTATGACTTTTCAAATCATTGGTTAAGAATGTTGTTCTAGTGTAACTTTATGATCGTTGATCTTTTAGCTACTGTGTGTAAATGAATGGTCATTTTTCTATACATTTAATGTGTATTAATATGCCATTGTTTCTATTCTCATTAACCTATTCTTTCCTAGTGTTTTGTTGATTAAAATTAATATTTGATAATGTATTGAGCCTTTTTCTGTGATGTAACATTATATTGTCTAAAAGAAAAGGAAATAAATAGACTCAAGGAAATAAAAGGAAGATGGGAGGGAGAGTGCAGCAAGGGCTGCCAGAAGAGGGAACTGGCTTTTAGAATTCTGTTTAGTCTGTTAAAAGTCAGTTATCCATTAAGCAATAAAAGAAATGAGAGAGAGAAAGAGAAACCCCATATAAAGTTAAGCAAACAAGTACTGTCATTAGAATAGAAAATTTTACTTTTAAGTGTTATACAGAGATGTAGGATGAACTTTAAATAATAACTGTCCTCAGTAGAACACCAGCTATTATGAATGCTCTATACCCTGGCTGTTGCCTGTGGCTCTTTCTCCCAGTAACGTCAAGGGCTCCCTCTGCTCTTTCTGAGGCTCTTCTTTGCCTGAAGCATCATAAGAAGCTCCTGTCTCTGCAGGGGAGAGTTGATGTCCCTGAACCTATTTCTTCAGGGCTTTGCACATAATGATTCCTTAGCAAGCAATGGTGGATCATGTATGCAAAACACATCAATCTCAACCAATCACTCAAGCTGATAAACAGAGAAGGAGCATGGAGTATTGTGTTGTGACTAAAGAGATCAGTGAAATTTGAAGTGCACTTTTTCAACTGTCAGTGTATTTCAATGAAAAAGTAATGATTGCTCAGTTAGTGAACTGTTTCTTTGATGAATATTCAAATGATCTGATACAATGACAAAAACAGGATTTTTTTAAATGTTTGGTAAAAAAAAAAAGGCAAACTATAGACACACAGAATCTGCACCCCCCCACTCATCTGTATAACATCAGCCAAGTTTGTCCTCAAAACTGTAGTTTCCATATAAAGCCTGCAAGCAACAGAAGGCTATACTCCAAAATCTCAGTAGCGTTTGTGGTTGAGAGTGAAGTCCTGTTAAACTTCAGATGAGATAGCTCCATAGTAAAAAAGCAACAATGAGTAACTATATTTTAATTTTATCAAGAAAGAAGTGTTTTACACTTTTTTGGCTTTATCTTTTTTGAAAAAAAATAACACTCATTCACTCTGAATCACTAATAAATTGGCCCTGGCAACCAGGAAATCTTAAGGTTTGAAACCTCCACTTAGTTTATTTCCAAAAAGAGAGGATATAATTCAAGATAAATGATATAGTCACTCTGGCATGTAATCGCAGTAAGGCCCCAATAATTACAGTAATATTTGTTGTCATTAGTTGTTTTTGGGGGGATAAACTGATTACTTTTTTTTTATATATTTATTATTTAACTTCAGTAATTACATTGTATTATGTGACACAATTACATAGATACTTGGGTTCTCCCCACCCCTCCCCAAACCCTCCCACCATGGTGGATTCCTCCACCTTGTTGCATAACCACAGCTCAAGTTCAGTTGAGATTCCCCCATTGCAAGCGTATACCAAACATAGAGTCCAGCATCTTATTGTCCAGTCAAGTCCAACGGCTTCTTAGGTATACCCTCTCTGGTCTGAAGACAGAGCCAGCAGAGCATCATCCCAGTCAATTGAAAGCTCCAACATACCATCAGCACAAATTTAAACTGATTACTTTTATGGGGATACTGAAACAAAGACATATGTTATTTTAAAAATCAGCAAAAAGGATGATGAAAAAAGTGGAAGAAGGAAATGGAGGGATAAAAGGAAAGCCATATTCTCATGAAATTGTAAAATGGGAAATTTTATATACATATATGTATATGCATATACATGTAGTTTCTTAATGATGTATCTGTCCTCTGACAGCATGTCAGAGATCATGTGTCTAGGCCATGTTATGCCAATGACAGGATTCTATAAAGTCAGTGTCTTCATATGATTACTAAACTGGGAAAGGAAGCAGGGTGCTCAGGAAAGTCAGTAACAAATTGACAGCTACTCTTGAAGTTCCTGGGACAAAACTGAGTGTGTGATAAAATTGTTCCCTTTGCACAATCACTAGCTAAGCTTTGTTTTTGGGTATAAAACTGTTTCATAATGTGGAGACTTTAACACTGAAGACATTCTAATTTATGTGAAAAACATCTGTACCATAAGCTTTTAATTTGTTGATTCTTACAAAAAAAAAACTTAACAAAGGAGTCTGTGGATAGAGAAATAAATATATCCAGAAAAGACAGTACCACAAAATTCAATTATAAAGGCTGAGAAACAAAAGGTGCTGCTGAAATGATGAGAATACACTTCTATCATGAAATCATGACAATCCTAAGTGTTGAGGTAAAGAACAAAAGGAAGTTGACAACCTCTTAACAGGAGGTCATGTGCGTGGAGCAGGGGGGCACTCCAGAGTGGAGCAGGTGGTAAGGAGGAAGCTTGGATCCCAACCACAAAGACTCCCAGACCTTCACCACAAACTATTAATACGAGCAACAACGATTATATCCCAACTGTCAAGGAGGCCACAGGGAATTGGATGCCCTCGGAGGCCAAGTACTCTGAGGTCACCCACCCCCAACCGGAGCTTCCACAGGGGATGGAAGAAGTCCAAACACTACCGTGCAGAAACCAACGTCATCGGAAAGACAACCAGAAGCCCTGAGCGGTCTGCAGAAACAGAAGAACAATAAATGTCCTTCGGGACCAGGGAGGAGAGCTTTCTCTGGTCCGAGCCTGGCTCCACCTCTGGACCCCCGCCCTCCCTCGCAATGACCATCGGGATCGCTTTGAAAACCCCTCACAGCAAGCAATCATACAAACTAAAAAAAAAAAAACAAAAACAAACAAACAAAAAAACCCTAAAATAAATTAACAACAGAAAGTAGAACTTGAAATCTGACAGGAAAGAGCTGGCATGGATTGGCTCATGCCTCGCTGGGTGGGACACAAAGACTAGTTACTCCTCACCATGGTGTTGAGGATTTTCCTGCACAACCACCCCCCAAAAAATGTTCTGCACCTTAATTGTCAACAAATGTCTTGTTAGAGTTACAAGCCAGTCTAGATTATCCTAAAATCTTCCAAGATCAGCAAAATTTTACTTTCACACAACAAATGGCTAAATACTACAATGAAATAGACACGAAACAGCTGAATGGTACCTTATAGCCATTTTAAGGTATATAGCAGCCGGTCCTGTATATGAACTAAAATTGAAATGTCAATGAGCTAATCATAGGTTGTGGTTAGGACTTGTTTTTTTTTTTTTTTAACTTACTGGTTACTCAAAACCATGTCAATTCCATAACATTGCAAATTGCTGTTGATGTTATATTGGGACTCTCAATTTACTGGGATGATATTCTGCCAGCTCTAACTTCAGACCAGAAATGGTCTCCCCAAGAAACTATTCAACCCATCTGGACAATAAGTAGCTGGACTCTATGCTTGTTATATGTTTGCAATGAAAGAATCTTGATTGAATTTGAACTGTAATACTGCATCAAGGTGGAGGAATCCACCAGGGGGGAGGGGAGGTGGGGAGAGATGGGGGGTATTCCCAGAGCCTATGAAACTGTCACATAATGCAAAACAACTAATAAAACAAAACAAAACAAAACAAAACAAAACAAAAGAAAACAAAAAACAAAAGGAAGAATACTTGATTTTATCTTCATTAACTATTAATGTGAAATGCAGAAAACTGAATATAAAGAACAAGTTAGTTCATTCATGCATTTGAAATGTTTAAAAAAAGGTAGCACTAAATAACCATAAGATAAATGAAAAAACATTTTCATGATCAAAGCTATTGAACACATGATTCTCTATCTTGACAGGTACCATCTGGATGCAGCAGATTCTAAGCTTGATTTACTTTGAGGGACATCGGAACAGAACCGAAAATGTGGACACAATCGACAGAGTCCCCTTCTTTGAGTACAGTTACCGTGGAACGGACATTGAAAACAGACCGTCCCCTCGTCTCTTTGCTTCCCATCTTCCATATTATTTAGCACCTAAAGGTCTGAAGAACAAAAAAGCTAAAGTAAGTCATAAATACTACTCATGTGATTTTTCCCAGACAGAAACAGTACATCTACTCTATTGTCCTCTGGTCTACTCATCAACATTCTTGAAAAACGCTTTTACTATCACATCTTTAGTGTATTATTTTGCACAGTAAAATGTATGGAATTGTGAACACTTACTTACCCATCTCTCTAGTTGTCTGCAGTGCTCAGCAAGTTGAAATCATTCTTGCATATCAGCTAACATAGTTTTATTCCTTGTAACGTTTAATAAAACTTTATTGTATGTTTTTGCAGTAGATGCTAAGTATTTCATAGGAATGTAGGTTCCTTCAAAGCACACATGTTCCAATACATATTTTTACAGATGTTTCTTTCTTTTTTCTTTTGTTAAATGTGTCATTAAAATGATTCAAAATTGGCTTATTAGAGATTTGTACTGTGTCAGTCAACACTGCATGACAGAGTGTGTCTCAGTGATGGGACATGTCAATATTTTCTAATGTCCTGCAGAAAAGAATCTCAAGCTGAAGCAATTTGCAACAATTTTATATTAATAATATCGACATCTTTCTCTATTTTTGTAAATACTTTTATATCTTTCGATTTTTTGCGGGGGGTGTTTTTATGTGTTTCTGAAACAATTGCATCTAGAAGAATTTATTTCATACACTTAAAAATTAACAAAAAAAATTCCAAATAGGAGAAATGTTTGTTCCAAAGGTATTACAAATCTTAAACAGATAAGTCCACGTTTTAAAACCATCATCAACTGAATTGCTAGACCCTAGCAATATCAGATAAACAATAAGAATATAATTATAATCCCCTTTATTTCAATGCTATGGTTTTATTTTTATTCATTTGGAAAAATTAAATACATTAGGATGTTTCCTTTTATTTTCCTGGAAATTAAGAGGTTTTTTTTTATTTAATCCAGTTTCTATATTCTTAAGAAATTGCAACATTTTTAAAGCATGATTCAATGTTAACTGTGTTTTTGATTTTGTCTTCATTATGATGATCTCCTCGAATGGTTTTCTGATTGTATATTATTTAAGTAAATTCTTTACTTGTTCCTAACAATTATTTCTAGAATACCAACCTTTTAGATGTGGGATGTGTCTTCAGTATAGCTATTGATATCTTGACATCTAAATAATACTCTTCAGTTTTAATTTTCTACTAGTCTCAGTTATTTGAGAAATTTTCAGTGCATGCAGGAAAGTGTTAATTCTAAACATTTTTTCTTGGTTATCAGTATCCTGATACTGTTGTCTGGTAACAGTGTTGTAAGATTATAATTTGCGGATTTATTACACGGCTACATTAAAATATTATGCACATTTTCATGAAGGCGCGCATTTTCACAGAAACCAAGCAAATGTTAAAAAAATTAGTTTGTTAATCAACTTTATTGATGCTTTAAAAATTGTCTATGAATTAACACATGTAGGGCTACTAGTACAATTATTGCTAAATCAAGATTTTATGGACTCACTGTAATTTTTCATTTGCTTGTTATTTTATCACATACATGCAGCGTCTTTTATATTGCTCATTGCAAATTGATTTTATATAATTGTGTCAGATCACAAAGGTTTTAATTTTCCTTAAATTTATATTCACTTTGACATTGCTTTCTTCAGGCTGACATTAAGTCATGTACTTTTACTTGTGTTTATTTTTTTTATTGTTGTTACTGCTGTTTAATTTTATAATGTGTGTAAATATCTGCAGCAACTTCCCTCGGATCTATTTCCAGGGATATAATTACAAAGTCACAGGCACTGTAGTATGGAAATTAAACAAAGAGCAATATTTTTTCAGGTTTTATTTCTTAATTTTAAAGTTTTAAACTAAAAAGTCAGATACACAGACAGGAGGAGAGACAGAGAGGAACATCTGTCTGTTGATTCACCAATCCACAGCCAGGAGCCCAGAGCATCTTTTGGGTCTCCCACATAGGTCAGGGTCCCAAAGACTTGGGCCATTCTTCTTTGCTTTTGCAGGCCACAGGCAAGGAGCTGAATGGGAAGTTGTGCTGCTAGGATTAGAAGCAGTGCCCATATGAGATCCCAGCACATGCAAGGCAAGGACTTTAGCTCCTAGGCTACTGTGCCATGCCCATCATAAGTAATTTCTGACCATGGCAGTTGTATAAGCTTATAAGGAAGACAATAAAGGCTATGCTACTAACTTTCCCTAGTAATTCTTTTTCTGATAAATTTTCAAACAGATGTGTATCTCAAGCTGATCTTCATTAGAATTTTCATAACCATCAGCATTAGGTAGTACTTCATGCTATGTTCTTTGGCTATAAGTGCATTTTTATTCTGTGAAGTGATTTTTCCAATTTTTTTATTGTTTGCTATGGTTCTTTTAAATTCGTTTTATATACATTCTATATATGAATATAATGTTTATGTTGTCTGCTTTTGCTTTTGTAACTTTATTGTATCCTTCGATGTCAGTATAAAGAAAATATTTATTTTTTAATCTTATACGAATGTTTTCTACTTGAAGAAATACTTTCAGATTCAAAGGCCAAAAATATGCTTTAAATTACGTGGATATGAATGAATTAGCTCATGTTTAAATCAGTCATTTATTAGATCAAATTATTTTGTTTAATGGAGAGTAATGCAATGGCTCAATGGCTAAATCCACACTTTGCCAGCACTGGGATTCTGTGTGATATCCAGTTTGAGTGCTTGCTGCTCCTATTTCCATCGCACTCCCTGCCTATTGTCTGGGAAATCAGCAGAGGATGGCCCAAAGCCTTGAAACCCTGCACCTGCCTGAGAGACCCTGAGGATAATACTGGATCTTTGCTTTGGATCAGTTCAGTTCTGTCCATTTCAATCTTTCTGAGAGTGAACCAGCAAATGGAAGATCTTTCTCTCTGTCTCTCCTTCTTTTTGTAAATCTGTATTTACAATAAAATAAAAATAAATATTCTCCAGTTTAAAATGTTGTCACTGTCAACTGTGTAATCAAGTTAATGTTTAGAAATGTATCTTAAAGTGTTAAACACATGTGAACCATCATCTGAATAAAATTATTTATTTCATTATTTTTACAAATGGCCACCAAAATTGATATCACAATAAATTACTATCATCTTGTAATGATTCAAGTTAATTATTACATATTAATTATTTTACATTAGTTATTATATGCATTATGGGACTATGAAAACAAAATCAATAAGGAAAAATGAGAAATGAGAAAATTTATTTTGTAATTTCCTCTACAGGTTATTTATGTCTACAGAAATCCTAAGGATGTTTTGGTCTCAATGCTTCATTTTATAAATTTGATAAATCCACATGAACCAATAAACACTATAGAACATTTTCTGGAAAAGTTTCTGGATGGAAATGGGAATTATGATAATTTATTAAGGAGTATTTTTATATAACGAGGTTGTTATTTTGCATAATTTTGAAACTTACGGGACATATTTTAGATGGAAATTTGCAATAAAAGTGGAACCCACAAAAATATTTAAAATTAGATAGTAACATTGTCAATAGTTCAGTGAATTTCTGTCCTCCTCAGGAGATTTTGGGACTGTCAAAGTTTGCAAATGTTTTAAGTTATTGCACTCATACTACTAAAGAGCCACGAATATTCTAGCAATTGGAGTGGCTGCATCTATAGTTGGAGGCAGCAATTCTAGTACAGCTAGTTAGTGGCTAAGGATGCACTGAAAAAGAACTCTGGAATAGCTAACACAGCTTTGTGGTAAATTCCATTCTGCTACATGGGAGGATGTATCAACACTAGAAACCTGAGGGTAGTTTAGTTAGCAAGATTCATGAATATATCATTATCTAGATGTTACACAATAAGAAGTGACATAGAAACATGTGTTTTTATGTAAGAAATGTAAGGAAATAGAGATAAATATGGTAAAGGTATAGCCCAACTCAGTTTCTTGGACTCAGTTCAGTAGTGATCCTTCCCTACAACATGGAATAGGATTGCTGAAGGAGGTTACCATGAAAACAATGCAAATATTTGCTAGAGCACTAAGCATTTTTGGATATTTGTGGCAAGTTATAAAAGATTCATTCTGATATCTGAATTTTGCAAAACAGTGAACAAGGAATGTGGTATGTTGAATATGAGTACAACATCTTGACCTTGTAAACCCATTTTTCTCATAGTTCCAGCAAGTCTTTGGTTTGATCACATTAGAGGCTGGTATGAGCACAGGCATGACTTCAATATTCTCTTCCAAATGTATGAGCAGATGAAGAAGGTAGGATGAGAAAGTTATTTTCTATCATTATTTTATGTAAATACTTTCTCCTTTTAGTTCAAGCAAAACAACATTCTTCCAGGTGTCCTCATGTCTAACGTTCTTCCTCAGACTATGACTTATTATTCTCACACATATGTGTGTGCTCTGTGATGTGAGTTATCCCGTGTTCATATCAATTTTTCAACCATAAATTCCATATGAAAGGACAGAAAGAATACACATTGGCAATAACTCAAAATTGTCTTAAACAATAGTGAAAATCAAACTGAGCTCAGCTGACTGTCAATATTTTGTAATCTCCAAATGACACATTGATTGATTCATGAACACAACACATTCATTAATTTTTTTTCAAAAATTATGTAATGTACAGAGGTACTATATAAGGAAGAAAAAAACAATTGAACATTTATTCATGTGTCCCATAACCTATCAAAATTGAACAGGTACTCACCAACCATGTATAAATAATTTCAAACTGTGGTATATCTGGATAAAAGATTTGAAAAACATAAGCACATATATTTTTTATTTATTTTTAAAAATTTATTTATTTTTATTGCAAGGTCAGATATACAGAGAGGAGGAGAGACAGAGAGGAAGATCGTCCATCTAATGATTCACTCCCCAAGTGACCACAACAGCCAGTGCTGTATCAATCTAAATCCAGGAGCCAGGAACTTCCTCCAGGTCTCCCATGCAGGTGCAGGGACAAAAGCCTTTGGGCTATTCTTGACTGCTCTCCCAGGCAATAAGGAGCAAGCTTGATGGGAAGTACTAATGTTGGGATTAGAATGGGTGCCCATAAGGGATCCTGGTGCGTTCAAGGCAAAGACTTTAGCTGCTAGGCCTCCATGCCAGGCCCAGAACATATATTTAATAGGGATTCTTAAAATCTTCTGTAATATGATGTAGTAAAAATACATTACACTCATTTTTTTTCTGAAAAAAAATTAGCATTGACATAGCAAGCTAATAAAAAGGCATTAATAACAACAAATAAATTGGAAGGGAATATGTATATTCTCAGAAATAGTAAAGTTTGTGACACCATTAAGAACCAAAGGAAGAATTTAAACAGCAAGGTTGAGTGATGAAAGATCAACATAGAGGGGTTTGTAGAAGTCAGACATTGTAAGACCTGTAGATGAAGTTATTGATTGTAGAGTCTTTAATCCAAAACCAATAAGGAGCCATTTCAGAATTGTCACATGCTACCACTGAATTAGAATTTGTGTTTTCAGGATACCCTTCCTACTAGTGTATTAGTATACTAGGGATGGAGGAAGGAAGGAAAGAAGCAAGAAATGAAAAGTAGAGTGGCAGAAGAATGAGAGGTACAAAGAAGAAAACAGAAGCAAAATATAAACAACTATTAGTGATGTGTAGAAGGATGTTTGGAGAAGAGCCCTCTGTGGAAATGTAGTAAAGGTTATCAAAGGAATGCAGAATAAATGACTTGTTTGGAGATAGAATAGAAGTAGGTGAGTCAGGAGAAAGAAGATGTTGAAACAGAGTAAGGACACATTCAAACAAAAGGAGAATAAGTAGCCAGGGTGAATCAGAGAAGGCGAAATTCATGGAAATAAGAGAGGACAGACTGACAACAGAGGCTTACCTGGAGACCCGTAGACATGGAGAAGCAATGGAGAGAGCAGAGAAGTATGGCAGTGACTAGATACCCCAGCAGAAGTTGGCCATTAGAGATCCAACAGTGACCAGGTCAGAAGGGGAGTTCAATGGGAGCTCAGGAGGTAAACCAAGACAGAGAACTGCCAGTCATACTAATTTATTTGATTGAACATTAGCAGAAGCAGAGTGGCACAGTCCAAGCATGTGGGTGCAGGATCAGGGTAGATTCCATGGCTCAGATGCCACAGGTGCCACATTGGGTGAAATGTTGGGTAGTGAAGAAAAGTCTTTGGGGATGCTAGAGGAACAAAAGTGAGCTCCACATGCACTAACCTTAGGGATAAGGCATGTCCAGCTCAATGTATTGAATGAGACCCACAGGGAAAAGAGTATCAAATTAGCATCCTACAGGTTCCAACCAAAATAGTTCCAGGTGGACCCTAGACCTATCATCCAATGGGCCATTTTCTGTCCTGAGAAAAAAGATGTGGGACTGAAAGAACAATAGTGACTTCTACAGGTGCAGAGCCAGGGGAGAACTCAGTTCTAGTTCAACAAATTTTGCACTTATCTCATTAAAATAATTCCAACTTGGAATCCAATGGGTTTTATCCAAAATAGGATCAGGTGGTCCTCACAGCTAATGGCCAAAAGGTTCCAGCAAGATGAGCACTGCCTACAAGCTAGTTATTTAGGACACCTGCTGTCTCCTTAATCCTAGGCATGACTTGAACTAGAGGTGAGAGAAAGGCTGTGCAGGCAATGTTGTGGTTACAACATAGGATCACAGAGCATGAAGAGTGGTGAATCAGGAGCTGAGAGATGCTATGGCAACCATGCTAGACAACACACACAAGAGCCCAGCACTGGAATTACTGTGAAAGAGTGGCACAAGTGACTTCAACTGAAGAACCAGATACCAAATGTAATCAGTACAATTGACCTGCAGGCTTGTTGTAAACACAGCTTAAAAACCATTCCTAAGTAGAGATATCTGCTAAGTAGAATAGCAATGACCAGTAGCAAAAGAAGATACAGAGACATGATGAATATTACTAGTCCCTCCCTACAAAGTAATTAAAAGTCTTTGCCTACCTCAGAGTTAACTGGGAAATAAACCGAGGAAATGGGTGGTAAAGAATTAAAAAAAAAACTGTTATAAAGCTTCAGAGCAAAAATGTCAAGCACATACAAGAGTCCAAGAAATTTAAAGATTTATGTCATAGAGGAAACAACAATAATGAATCAAATTGAAGCTGATATATTGCAAATTAAGAACGCAAGGTAGTAAATAAAAAATTCAGTACAAGACTTATTAATAGGCTGAGTAAAGCCAAAGAAAGAATCACAAATTTGAATGACATTTTCTTCAACAATAAGGGAACAAAACCTGAGAGTGAAAGTGTGTTAAGCCAAGGGAAATATTCAAGAAATACAAGACACTATGAAAAGGCCACATAGGAGTTATACTAGTTTCTGAATGAACAAAAAGAGAAGTTGGATGTAATAATGTATTCAATAAAATAATAAAGAAAAACTTACCCAGTTAGAAGGGGCACAGAACTGTTGATAGGGTTGACAAAAAGCAATTTTTACCATGATGGTTGATAATCAAGCTCCCTTCAGATGTTCACATGTAGAAGAACCATAAATGTACACATAAGTCAATTAACATATAGAGGAACTTCAACCAGACTACTGCTGACTTTCCAGAAGTAGTTCTACAGGCTAAAAGAGAATGGAATGACATATTCCAGATTATAAAAGGGGGAAAAAATCCCAGAATAACTTACTCAGCAATGCTTTATTTTGTTTCTAAAATGAAATGGAGCATGGGGGTGAGATGGCAATATAGGCTGCAGACAGGTTTAAACTGAGGAAGAATCATAAGCCAGGGTGAAGCACAAAGGAAAGATTCTAGGGAAAAGATAGAGGTCTGACTGATGGGAGAACTGCTGGAGACCCTTGGACACAGAGAAGCAGTGGCCATAGTGGAGCAGTGTTTCAGGGAACAGATAATCCAGCAGCAATTGGCAGGCAGTGTTCTTGTCTGAGCTCTAGGGGCAAACAGTGATCCAGGGGCAAACAGTTCTAGAAGCAGCAAGATTTCTAGTGGCAATGGAAGCCAAAGTTTCAGTGGCATCCAGATGGGAAAGGAGGTGAACACAGGTAAAGAACTGCCCATCCTGCTGATCTGTTGGACTGCACCAAAAGCACAGACAAAGTTGTAGACTACCGGGAGTAGTGCAGGCATAGAGTGGAACTCAAAACACAGTCACACACTAATACCACATTGGGCACCATTTTGTGTATTGGAATCAAGATTGTGGAACTCAGGGACAGTTGGGAGCAGGCTGATTTCCAGATCAGTGCACTGCATTGAACCCACAGGGAAAGCGGTGCAAACTTTGCATCCTGCAGGTTCCACACAGAGTGGGTGGTGTGACCTATGCCTAACAGCCAGTAGCCCCACAACTCCACAAGTGCCATGTCAGGTGCCATTTTGTGCAGTAGGGCATAGGAGTAGCAATGGGAGGAAGAGGTCTATGTGGACCCCAGGCCTGACTGTTAGCAGATGTCAGCAAAGATCCCCAGTAAAATACTAGCCAACACAATCCAAGAATATCAGGCACATCATTCACCTAGACCAGGTAGGAACACCCCTGGCAGGCAGGGATGGCTCAATACTCACAAATCAATAAATGTGATATATCACAGAAAAAACTGAAATATAAAACGTATGATAATCTAAATAGGTGCAGAGAAGACATTTGATTGAATCCAATAGCAACTCATGCTGAAAACTTTAAACAAGATAAGCATAGAAGGAACATTCCATTACACAACCAAAGCAATATACGAAAAACCCAAAGTGAGGAGCATACTAAATGCAGAAAAACTGGAAGCTTTTCTGTGAAGATCTGGAACTAGAAAAGAATGTCCACTGTCACCACTGCTGTTCAATATATTCCTAGAAGTTCGTGCCAGAGCTTTTAGGTAAGAAAAACAGATTAAAAAGATTCAAACTGGAAACAAGGAATTGATATTATTCCTATTTGCAGATGACATGATTCTCTATTGAGAATAACCAAAAGACTCAGTCAAGAGACTACTGGAACTCATAAGAGTTTGGCAACATAGCAGGATATAAGATTAAAGAACACAGAGCATGGCACTAGTATGCACAAATAACTTGATGGCTGAGAAAGAAATTGCAAGTACAGTGGCATTAAAAATAGCAGAGAAGAATCTTAAATACCTAGGAACTAATCTAACCAAGACGTGGAAGACCTCGATGGTCAAAACTACAACATATTCTAAAAAGAAATAGAAGACATTAACAATGGAGAAACTTGCCATGTTCCTGGATTTGTAGGATCAACATCATCAAAATGTCCTTATTTGCAAAAGTATCATACAGATTAAACAAATCGCAATAAAAAACCCAACAACATTCTTCTCAGAAATAGAGAAGATATAAAAGTTTATCTGCAAACACAAGAGACTATGAATAGACAAATTTATCCTAAAAATAAAAATCAAGCAGGAGAAATCACAATTCCTGACTTCAAGACATACTACAGAGTTGTAGTCATTGAAACAGTCTGGTACTGGTACAGAAGCAGAGAACAATGGAACAGAAGAGAAACACCAGAAGGGAGCCCACACATGTATAGACAACTAATCTTTGACAAGAAAACTGGAAACAGTCCAGGGAAAAAACCTAATCACCTCAACAAGTGTTGTTAGGAGAATTGAATAGCAGGTCACAGAGTTAAAAACAAGACACCCACCTGTCACTTTATACAAAAAAATCAGCTCCAAATGGATCAAGGACCTAAATCTGCACCAAGAAACCATCAAACTATTAGAGGAAAACATAGGAAGCACTCTCCAAGATATGGGAATGGGGAAAGTTTTCTTGGAAAAGACACCAAAAGCTAAGGCAGTCAAAACCAAAATAAACACTTGGGGTTACATCAAACTAAAGAGCTTCTGTACAGCAAAGGAAGCAATTAACAAAGTGAAGCAGTGAATAACAAAATGGAGAGGATCATTGCACACTACATAATTGATAGGGGACTAATATCTAGGATTAACAAACAGCTGTAGAACAATAGGGACAGTACAAAACAAACAAACACACAAAACCTGTGAAGAAATGGGAAAAGGGAATGATCATTTTTCAAAAGAACAAATTCAAATGGCTAACAAACATATGAAAATATGTTCAAGCTCCCTAGCCATTAGGAGAGATGCAAATAAAAATCACATTGATGTTTCACCTAACTCCAATGAGGATGGCCTACATTCAGAACTCTACTAACAACACCTACTGGCGTGGATGTAGGGAGAAAGATACCCTCCTTCACTGTTGGTGAGACTCTAAGCTAGTACAACCACTATGAAAGTCAGTTGAGAGTGCTTAGAGAACTGCAAATAAACCTATCATATGATCCAGCTGTCCTACTCTTAGGAATATATCCAAAGGAAATGGAAACTGCATATGAGAAAGGTATCTGCAATCCTATATTTATAACAGCACAATCTACAATAGAAAAGATATGGAAACAACCCTGACACCCATCCAAAGAGGAGTGGCTAAAGAGACTGTGGTACAAATATGCCAGGGAATATTACTCAGTCATTAGAAAGAGTAAAAGTATTCAATTTGCTACCAAATGCTTACAACTAGGGACCATTGTGCTCAGTGAAATGAATTAATCCCATTTAGACAAATACCATAGGTTCTCATATAAGGTAACCATAATGCAAATGGTAAGATCAATAACCCTTTCCATACTGTTTTTGCTGCAAGCCCTGTGTTTTGATGTTTTTATTTTCTTTTCTCCAAAATCCTTTCTTTTCTCTTATCAAATTCTTCACTGACTTGTAGATCAGACAGTAGCATCATTTTCTCCAAGAAGCTCTTGTTTCTTTTTTTTTTTCCATTTCTTCATCAAAACACATTGTTTATTCAGTAGCATGTTACTTAACTTCATGGTACTGTTAATTTGTTTTATTTTTATTACTGTTGATTTTGTTTCATCACTTCTCACTTAAGGGAATACATAGTAACTATATAATAGAGACTAACATGTCCAGTAGTGAAAATACAATATAGTATGCATCTCCACTTCCAAATCAAAGATAGACTCCCAATGAAACTGTTGGATATGTCTTGAAAACAGAATGCTGGACTGTCTGCTATTGTCTGTACCAACGATGTCAGGACATGCATAAGAGAACAACAGATTTATGACTATTCATGAAGTACTATAGTATTGTAATAATATGGGGGAAATAATTTGGGAAGGGAGGCAATTTGGGGAGGAGTTCGGGGAATCTAAGAGCCTATACAAATGTATCAGAAATTTAAAAATGAAATAGATGAAGAAAAGAAAATGAAATTATATACTTCCATAGTAAAGAACAGCTGAAAGAATATGTCTCTTCTAGTCCTGCCATATAAATGATACTTAAAAATGTTCTCTCAACAGAGAAAAGTAATAGCACCCACCAAAACCAAAGGCAAATGTGGAGAACTTCCCAATAAAATGACCAAAGAAGAACAAATCAAGTAATAAACAACCCATTGCTAAAGTGACAGGATCAATTACAACCAATTCATATTAACCCTGAATGCAAATGCATTAAACTTACCAATCAAGTGACAGAGATTAGCAGACTTGATCAAAAAACAAAACCCAGATATCTGTTTTCTACATGAAACACATTTCACCAGCAAATATACAAGGCAACTGAAAGTGAAAGGATGGGAAAATATGTTCTAGACTAAAGGAAAGGCAAATTAGCTGGTGTAGCCAGGCTTAAATTGAATAATACAGAATTTGATGTGAAAAACATTCAAGCAATGAAGGACACAACATAGTGATCAAAGCATCCTTTCAGCAAAGAGATCATCTTACTAGTTTCCTAGGGTGTTTGTTTTTTTCTGTAATCTTACATTATTTTTTCTTGGTTTGCTTTGCTAGTCAGGGCTAATGTTTGCTTTGCTCATCTTCTTAAAAAATGGCTTTCTTGTTGAAATTTGTTGTTTTTAGTTTCAATTTCATTTTGTTTTTCTGTAGCTTTTATGATTTTTGCTTCCTGTCTTTTTTAATTTTTAAAAGTCCTTGGATTGTAATATTAGATCATTAATTTGAGATATATTGCTTGTTTATAAGCATCTAACGTTATGAATGTCCCTCTCAATACTATTTTCACTACGTCTCAGGGATTTTTATATTTCTGTTTCAATTTTAATTTCTTTAAAAGAGTTTTTACATTAATATTTTCAATGAGCAGTCATACAGTAGCATTATTTTTTTAAGAAGGTTTTTAAATTTTTCATTTCTTTAGCAATATATTCGTGATTAAGTAACATGTTTTTAAACTTCATTTTGTGTATTTTCTATTTTTTCTTGTTGCTGATTTTGTTTTATGGCTGTCCATTAAGGAGGTATATAATAACTGTGTACTAGAGATTATTATATAAAGATGTAAAGTTACAATGCATTATGCATCTCTACTTTCAAATCAACTATATATCCTATGAATTGCACTATAATTTAAATGTCCTAAATAAGAAGCAAGATTACATATTTATGTACCTCACTCTCATATACATATAACTAATTTGTGTCACCTCTCTTTGTGCTCATTGTTGAAGACGAAAACATTTCTAAAACTGTGTCGTTTTTGCTATGGATTAGTTACCAATGTGTTTTGTTATTTGTAAAGCTGTCATCCTAAATTGTCTACATGTCTTCTCTCTCAAAATAATTCTATTTATTTTCTATTTTTGAACAATGGCTATAGTTTGAAATGCGAATTTAATTCACTTACTATTTTTTCTGTTTGTTAGGATTATAATCATATGTCAGAAAAATATGCTCAAATAGTAGAACTCATACACACCATCCAATAAAAATGTAAACACATTCTAACTTTGCAGATCATCTAGAATAATTTTTGTTCTATCTTTAATATGGTTTAACCAGATCATTTTCCTCTAAACTTCTACTCTGTAGCCTGTTGTTAATAGATTTTTTTAAATCAAAGTGTTTATGCAGCATTACAAAAGAAAAAAACCACGTTTTATTGTGAGTATTTTAATCTAAAGCTTGCCGAATTCAATTTTTTTTTTCAGTTTTAAAAGATCTAAAGTAAACAGAACAAATGAAAGCTATAATTGATACTCCAAATTCTCACAAATAGTCAGGTCATCATAAAAAGTTGGAGTAAGAATTAATTCATATATTCTCTGTTGCTTCTCTTTGACACGTTTTGGCATCTTTGCTTAATGCTGCCTGTAACACCTTCTCCAATGATAAACTTATAATGACACTATAAAGCAAGACAATCTTGCCAGAGATGTTTCCAGGTTTCCCCAATTTGAAGTGAAAGTATAGAGAGGTGTGTGTGTGTGTGTGTGTGTGTGTGTGTGTTTGTGTTTATTTCAAAGTCAGGGAGAGAGAGACAGAGAAGGAAGCAGAGTCAGGGGGAAAGAGGGAAAGAATAGATCTTCCATTTACTGATTCACTCCCCCCAATGGAAGCAATGAGCTGGCATTGGGAAAGGGAGATGTAAGTAACCTGGGGGTGCTTGCACTCACTCACTTCCCCTGACTTTCAACAATGGCAAACAAACAAACAAATAAACAAAAGCAATGCCAATCAGAAAGCATAGCAAAACACTTTATCCTCCCACCTGGATTTGCCAACTCAGTTGCATTTCCTGTGAGGATTTGAATGATTAACCATAATACAGTTCAGTTTTTTTTTCAGTACTGAAAGGATTTTTATTTGAATGTTTGTTTTAAATCCGCATTCAGAGAAGAATCTATACTTTTACAGATCCAATGACTCCATATGAATGTTGTGATTTTTTCAAATTTTAAAAAATATGTCATTGGGATATTGATTTAACATTTACTGAACTTATGAATCACCTGGTGAAGTGTTGGAATCGAAAATTTATTATTTTCCAATTAATAAACTTAGAGTACTGCTTTGTTTAATTACGTTGGAACTCATCTCCATCATAATCATTTTGAGTCATTTCTTTAAATGTTTGATGATTTTTAGTATTTAATATTTAATTTTACTTTTAATGATGATTTAGAATCCTGCAATGTTATTTTTAAGTGCTATCACTAAATTTTTTGCAAATAACTTTTGATGTCTGATAATAGGAATTATTTTTCTCTATTACCATTTCTAGTGTCATTCTTTCTAAGTTAAATTCTAGGATTAATTTTCCAAAATTATTTTTTGGATAAAAGTGATAATATTGTGCTTGTTTCAGATTTAAGTCAAAAATAGTTCATGAACCTCTACACTGAGCATGGTTTTCGCTGTAGGGATTCTTATGTTGTACAGATACTTCTAAATCTAATCTTTTCAATCATGTTAATCATTAGATTCTGTTGAAAATATCTTTTCTGAATTACTTGAGATAATCATATTTTTTCCTTCCTATACATTGGTTAATATATATCCATGTTTTATTACATAGTTTGAATAAATTCAGCATTCAAAGGAAAACACAGTGTGTATTGGGTTGAAATTCATTCCTTCTTTGTAAGCTAAATTTTTCAAATCCATTGCTTTTTCAGGATCTCAGAGGTTCAGTGCTTCAGATCAGCAGATTTCTTGGGAAAGAACTGAGTGAAGAGGATGTGGATGATATCGTCAATCAGGCTACATTTGAAAACATGAAGTCCATTCCACAAGCAAACTATGCTCATGTTCTGTCACAGCTAAGAATACCAAGCCACAAAGAAGGACTTCACATGCGAAAAGGTGATGTTCAGTTTTGTATAGTCACCAAAATTTACCAATTGGAAAGCAGCAACTGTTTTTGTATAAGCCCAGATCATTGTTCTTGATTAATTAATAATGAATCCTCTTCTCTAGGTCACCTGTTCCTTCTCTTGAACATATCTTAGCAAACTTTACTTTGAAGAATGTAGATTTTTCTATGAAGATGGTTGCTTTTCTGTTTTTTTTTTAATTTCTAATGGAATACTCTAAGAGAGAAATTCAGTATATTTTCTCATGAAGAGAAAGGACTGCAGTTAGTGATTTCTCAGGTGTCTGATTTCTTCCTCATAAAAATTAGAGTGGTATTCAATTATCTTGATTTTAGTATATATGCTGCCATAGCAAGCACATTTCAATTATCTTGATATTCATTAATTTCAATTATGTCAAATATGTAGTATTTCTAATGTGTTCCAGTTTTGTCCCATATTTATTGTTGATGAATATGCCATCATACTCAGCAATACCACGTAAGTTCAAAAATTGTGTATTTAATATTTTAATGTACATCAGCATAAGTAAACTTGAAGTTCTGCATAATATTTGATTTTCTGATTTAACAAGATTTTGTCATTAACTTCATGGATGTTAAATAATAGTTGTACAAATTTTTACTGAAATTCTTCTTGATATTCATACGTAAACATCCATAGTCACTCTCTTTAGTGTTACTTTTATCAATTCCTGATTATTATTCCACAAATAAATTTGTTGTAATGAATTTATCACATCCATAACAGTTTGATTCTGCTGTTGATCTCAATGTTAAGGTTTGTTTTGCACAGACATAGGATTATAAACTCTTACCAAATAAAAGATAACAACAGCTTTGGCAACTTATTTAGTTGAAGATTTTGGGATCTCATACTTTGTTTCAACTGCAGATACTCACATGAAAGGATGTAGTGTCAACCCTAACACAGGATATATGCAGTTAACCTAATGTGAAGTCTTTCACATAGAATTAATTTCACATTTTTCTTTGCTAAAATTGCTAGCATTGGAAGGAGGAGTTACTACAGTGCCCAAGATTACCATATTCCACAATGGAAAATCCGGATTCAATTCTAGGCTCCAGCTCCTGATTCCCACTTGGTATCAAAGCATACCTGGCAGCAGTGATGGCTCTAGTAATTCCGGCTGTATTACTGCATAGCAGTCCTGGATGTGTGCTTTGTAGTCCTATGTTCTCTGTGAGCACTTGGGATTTGACAGAGTATAGAGAAGCTTTTCCCCTATCTTTTTCTCATGCACTTTTCCTCAAATACATAAAAAAATTTACAGGAAACTAAAGTCAATAAATGTTTATTCTGACACAAATGTTTGTGGAAATCCATGAAGGTTATTTCATAAAATAATTTTTCCATGAAGTTTTTCAAATACCCTCTTAATAACTGTTACCACATTTCTAGGTTATTTCTTAGCTCATCTCAGTATGTAGAAAGGATGATACATGAAAACGCATGCACAATTAGCAGATACACAGCATGGCTCAGAGAGGAGAGTATAATTGGCTGGAGTACCCTTGATACTAATAGTATGTCCTCTTTCTGTATATGTCTCATTAGGTACCATTGGAGATTGGAAACATCACTTGACTGTGGCGCAGAATGAAAAATTTGACAGGATGTTCCAGACAAAGATGAAAGACTTCCCCTTGAAGTTCATCTGGGATATAAATGGATAGAAATCTGATGACATTGAAAATTAATCACAATTTATCATTTTCATTCAAGTTTTAATTATATGTCTGTTAATGAGTAAAATATGTTTAAAATAGTTGCAAAAGTTTCATTGAAAAAACATTAGAGTTAACTTTTACTCAACTAGTTAAACTGAGGATTCATACTCAGAATCGGTCTTGGAAATTTTGAAAATGAAAAAATTAAATTGATTTAAGGGATATAATGTTCAATCTATACAATATTGGGAAAAATGCAAAGTGTAAGATGGTTACTAAAATGTTTAAGTGAAGTGTTGTCTAATGCATGCTATTCTCTTTTTCTATAGCTAAAACTAAAATCAAAGAAACATTAAAACTTTTTTTCACTCAGTGAGCTTTTTCTGCCCTAGCATGTGCTGACAGGCCCTTCTGTCTGCCCTGAACCCAGAACAAGTCTCCTGTGGTGATGCATATTTTAATCTTATGATTCAAGTTTAACCTCTGGTTTCAGTAAATGTGAAAGCAAAAATACATGGCAAATTGCATAAATGGGGAAATAATATGAAATGCATCTTTTTTAATGATTCAATTTGTCACTAATTACAAAAATATCCAAGAGAGACTAAGAATGTATCATTCAGATGGTGGGAAGTAGTATTATGCTGTTAACTTGCATATATATGGGACAATCAGTGTATTTTATTTGTGCAAATACAAATAAATTGAATCCTAGAAATAGCAAACATTATATATTATATATATATATGTAGCAAATAATAGGAATTATATATTATTCATTAAACTAATTTTGCATCCAAATTCAAATATATGAAACAAAATCATTGAATGCACTAGAAAAATACAGGTGAAATTATGAATAATTCTCAGATGGAGAAAACCGGCAGCACTGAAATAATTAAAGAAAAGTACAAATCTTAATGAATTGAGGCTGGCATTTTAATCTAGTGAATTAACGCATACGTATGGTGCCAGCACGCTATACTGAGTGTCAGGGCAAGTCCTTATTGCTCTGTTATTATGCAGAGCCTTGTTGTTGCGCTCGGGGAGGCAGAAGTTGATAGCCCATACAAACAGGTCCCTGAAATTATGAGGGAAAACAAATCAGAATCTCAAGTTGTGGCTATAATTCAGCTGCTCCAGTTCTTTTCCAACTCCCAGGAAATGTGTCCGAGAGTGCAGTGGAAGATTCATTCAAGTACTCTGTCCCTGCATTCCCACATGAGACTTGGATGAGTGTCCTGGCTCCTGGTTTTATCATGCCCTCACTCCAGTCATTGTGGTCATTTGGGGAGTAAACAAGACCAGCTTCACAAACATTCTAAAGGGCATTCTGCATCAAATGTAAATAAATGAAAACACACCACACAATCAGTTTCACTAAGAGCTTGCAGAATTCATATCCAAAGAGTAATATGATAGTTCCTTGATCTTCTCTGAAATATTAACCTTGAATTTAATTGAACCAATTCTTAGCAAAAAGATGTAGGCTAAAAAAATGGATTTAAAAGAAAAATCAAAACGCCACTATGTGCTTACTGTAAGAAACCCAATTTAAAAGAGAACACGCAAAAAAGGGAAGGGCTATAAAAAATATGCTGTGCAAACGAAAACCAAAAATATGCAGGAGTAACTATCATGATGTTAGATAAGACAGATTATAAGTCCAAAACTGTAGAAAGATATAAAGGCCACATATTTTGAGGAAAGAGTAATTTCACCAAGAAGGCATGCAGTCAATGAATATCTACAAGATCACAATTAAATCCAAAGGGGAATTTAGATTTAATTTACTCTAAGTTAGATTTATATCTTATTCAAAATAACAAGTTCCCAAGTTGTGCTTAAAAACATTTGATTTTTATTTGAACGCAAATTCAGAGAGAAATAAATAAAAGAGAGTAACTCTTTCATGCACTGGTTCACTGCCCAGATGACACAATGGCCAGAGCTGACCTGATTCAAAGCCTGAGTTTAACACTCAACTCTCACCAAAAGTTAGAACATCTAGAAATTCATTAATACTCTCAAACAATGGACCTAAGAAACATTTTGCAGAATATGTCATACAACAACTACAGAACAAACGTTCATCTCATCATTCACATGTCATATTTTCTGCAGTAGACTAACGTTCAAAGACTAAAATCATATCTTGTACCTTCTCAAGCTGTGCCTGAGACCAAGTCCAGCTGACTTGAAAAATTGCAAAGGGTGCTTGGATTGGTGAGAAGAGAAAAATTAGAGACAACGTGTACCACTACAGTGTGATGCTTATAATGGACAACTCAGAAACACTGCCTTCTTTATTTATACAGGAATCATCACAAGCTTTTGCACAACATCCAATTGCTTCATTTTTACCTCATTACAGAAGAATGACTACGAAAACAACCCTAAAAAACACTATTATCACTTTACCTCAGAGAAAATGATTTCAGTAAGATATTACTCATTCAAACCTGCAGTCAGCTGACTTGAAGCCAAGAACTCCATGGTTGGTAGCACATGCGGTTAAATAGTAACAAGTGGTTTAGTTATATTCAAAATCAATTTTCACTAAACTTAAACTAACATTACGTAAAATAGCAAAAATGCATAATTAAATAGAAAGCTGATAAATAAAAGGAATTTATAAAGGCATATACGATAGATTCTTTATTAACTCTTGTAATCGGTCACCTAGTACTGTTTCAATAGATTTTTGTTCTTTTGTTTAAAAATGTAGTGAAACGATTAGGGCAACTTAGCCTTTCTATGAACAGAGGGCTTTTTACAAACCTCCTTTTTATCTTTTTATACTGTTTCTTTTTTTTTTTTTTAAGATTTTATTATTATTGGAAAGCCGGATATACAGAGAGGAGGAGAGACAGAGAGGAAGATCTTCCATCCGATGTTTCACTCCCCAAGTGAGCCGCAATAGCCAGTGCGCGCAGATTCGATGCCGGGAACCAGGAACCTCTTCCAGGTCTCCCACTCGGGTGCAGGGTCCCAAAGCTTTGGGCCATCCTTGACTGCTTTCCCAGGCCACAAGCAGGGAGCTGGATGGGAAGTGGAGCTGCCGGGATTAGAACTGGCCCCCATATGGGATCCCGGGGTGTTCAAGGCAAGGAATTTAGCCGCGAGGCTACGCTGCCGGGCCCTTTATACTGTTTTTTTCTCCCTAAATACAAGGTACAAGTTTTAAACCATGTTTTTAGGGGTTCACATTTGTCTCCCTTTAGAAGATGCCCCTTATACTTTCTGCTTTTTTTTTTTTTATAAATAATACATATTTATTAAAAATTCAAATACAAAAATAAAAGCACAATATCCCACCCAGTATACAGACAGCCACATAAATCCCCTTCCCTCTAATCTCATTCCCCAGAGGTTATCACTGTGAACAAGTTAAAGTATATCCTTTGAAACATTTTCCTTTGTATATACAAGTATATATAAACACACATAAATGCACTTTTGCCTTTTACAAAAATGAAATCATGTAAATGTACATATTAATCTTCAATTTCTATCTTCATTCATTCAATATACAGAAAATTTACAACAAATCTGATTATCAGTCTTCTTGGGTTCGTTTTCCATTATATAAAATTCATATTCAAGCATCAATTACAAAACTCCTGATAATATACTTCCTTTGTTTCAGGAAGAATTTAAGGTAATTTATGTTCCAGTCTTTTCATACTGCAGTGGTTAGAGATGAGACTCAAAGATGGCAGGAAGTATATTACTTTCTGCTTTCTGTGGTAAGAAACCAAAATGTGTCATATCATGAGTTGCCACAGTTGGAGGTTGCACAACAAACAAACTCTTTGTACATGCATGATTGCCATCTGTTCCAAGATATTATCAAGCCATTTCTTAAGGAAAACATTACTTATACTAAGGCAAGCTTCAGGACAAAGGTGGGTACATAACAGGATATTTAGGGACAGCATGGGCTCAATTGTACTATTGTATGCAATTAGCTGTGTGTCATTGTCTTCAGTTGCTAAAAACACTTTTACCACAACATGATTGATCAGGTTTGAGGTGTTATATCAGTTACTGGTATCATTTCACATTTGCAGAAAAACAACAACAATATCCTCACAATCTGATGAAATATCAGAGAGGTGATGAGTGTCCACAGGATAGAATGAGGCAGTATTGAGGTGACCAGAGAGATTCTACCAGGCCTTGCCACGCAGGCAGAAACTTCCGGTAGCCGTGCTAACCGAGGAGTAGTGCTAGTCACACCTTGCTCCAGCTGACATAACTGTATGGGTACCTGCAAAGCTCTTAAACAATGAAACTAGAAATCAAGGCAAGAACAAGAAGACAGTCATAAATAATTGAAAATTAAATAAAGTGATACTCAATGATTTATCAATAGATGATGACACAAATTAAAAAAGAAATGAAAATTTTATTTTAAAAATTATTTATTTTAATTTGAAAGGCAAATATTCAGAGAGAAGGATAGGAACTGTTGGAGCTTCCATCTACTCCCTGAATGACTGCAATGGCCGGCACTGAGATGATCCAAAGCTCAGACACTGGAGTTTCTTTGCAGGTCTCCTATGTGGGCAAAGGGGCCCAAAGATTTGAGCAAACTTCCATTGCTTTCTCAGGTCATAAGTGGCAAGTGCTTTTGCATTGGAAGGGGAACAGCCACAACACAAACTGGAACCCAAAGGGGATGTGGGGGCCACAAAGAGAGGAATAGAGTGTTACATCACAGTGTCAACACCAGAATATTTCTGGAAATAAATGAAAATGAAAACACGACATAAATCTAAGATGCAGCAAAACAAATATTAAAAGCAATGTTTATAGCACTAATACCTTATTAAAAAGAGAACTGTCTCAAACTAAGGATTCAGTGATGCAGCACAAAGATTTAGAGAAACAAGCAAACAACAATAGCAACAACAAAAAAACAGGTTCTGATGTGCAGAGGACACCATGTTGCACAACAGAGGGCAGAGGACAGAACAAATCAGTTAACTATTCCTGCAATGTGTTGACAGTGACAGTCTGGGCAAAGATAAACTATGTCAGCCAGTGGATTCTGGACAGATTTCATCCTGCTTAGAATGGTGAGACTGGCAGCAATTCAGAACTGTTGAACTATCAAAACCACTAGAGAGGAACCTTGGAGCATGCTCCACATTGGGAACCATGGATGGAGGCTGGGTGGAAATTACCCCTTTATCTCCAGCCTTACCCAACTGTTCATCAGCTGAATGATGTACAACAAAAGCCATTATCATTTCAATGGATGCAGAGAGAGCATTTGATAAGATTTACAAACACTTCCTGAAAAAGAACCTATGCAAAATAAAAGTCTTTGGTTCGGGCCTTGGGATTCGGGGGCAACTGCCGCTCCTCACAGTGTGGTGGCTGTGGGGGGTGCCCCTGCCGGGTCGGACCCAATGCTGGGGGCTCACGCCAAAGACACTGCCGCAAGGCAGTGAATGAGTCCTCGGCCTCATCCAGGGCGGGCAGGGCACCAGGTGGTGCCAGGCTCTGCCTGCTGGCCGCCTGGCCGGGAAGCTCTGGGGTAATGGATGTCCGAATTGCTGCTTAGATAGCTCTAGGGTGACCCCACTGTTTCTGTGTTCTGAGTCAATCCTAAAGATTCCCAACGCCAGTAACTCTTCTTTTGGAGAACTTCTAATCACTCAATAATGCTGAGTTTTGAACACCTATAATGCAAAAGATAAACCCCGGATTGTCTAGCAGGATATTTTTTTGCCTGACATGATGTTGGTTCAGGAGACTGGTCACATTAGGCAGGTCCATAATTTTAACTAGCACTCTAGAACCTTATACTGGGGTGGACTCTGTGCAGGATGTGTGGGCCACACCCTGTAGAAAGTTTGGCCCCACTGGTAAACCTAAATTTTAGGTGGTTATGGACTAACCTAGGTGTGACCAAGGAGCCTGCCATCAATCACAGGTAAAGGGATCCACCATAGACTGGACTGGGCAAGGCAGCAGCACCCAAATGTGCATCCTGAATAGGCTGTGGGGTGGGCCGGGCTGCAACATTCACCAGCTCATACAAGGCCAAATGGGAGGCCAGAGTACACCGGGCACTGGCCTAAAAACCAATGGCATGTATGTAAACTGGGTTTGGGAGTGGATCAAGTGGAGGTACTTGGGAAGCTCCCCTGGCGAGTCATAGCTCTCGCTGGTGAACATGCCGTCCAAATCTGGGGGTCAGACTAGCAGGGCATAGTAGCTCCAAAATGTGTAACTTGGTAATGGACCGTAATGTACTGGGCAGGACTGAACAAACCTTTGTTTACAAGCAAAACTAGAAACCAGCATGGAACACAGGTCATACCGAGCTAGGCTCTTGCACCTACTGGTCCCCAGAGCAACCACGGGCAGGTGCATGATTTACAGCTAGGAACAAGCCCAATCGGGGAGGTAACGGGACACCCTAACTAGGTTGAGGTTCCCACCAAGGGGCGTATGTGCTAGAATTGGAGCTGCGTTCTATCTAGGAAACAGTTGCAGTCACCCGAGGCACTAGTGTGGGCTGGGATTGGATGCACCAGGCCAGTTCAGACCCCAACACCATCTGGTGGCATGGAGAACCAGGGGGTAGATGTGGGACGGACTAGGCTGGGTCTCAACCCCCTACTGAGCCATGCGTGAGCTGTATGTGGGTATGGACGAGCCATGGCTGGGCTGAAACATCCAACAACAAGAACCAGAATGGGGTGAAAGCCAGCCAGGAAAAGCCACTGTTCCTGCTAGGGCAGGAGGTGAACTGAGTTGGGTTGGCTCAAGGACCCCCTGGCATGCGCAAAACCTGCCTTTGGGAGGGGATCTGATGGAGGAGCCTGGGCAACTCCTCTGGCAGGACACAGTCCCTGCAGGTAAGCGCAAGAAGCATGATAGGAAACAGTCCAGAATAGGCCATGGAAAGTTTCCCACTGGCACACATTCAGCATGGGTCAGGAGCAGACCAGGCTGAATCAGTCCGTATCACCCACTGGCAAATCTGATCACCAGAACAGAGTGTGGGATGAGCCGGGTTTGGTCGCGACAAAACCAGTACACATTATGGAATGCCAGGGCGTGGTTGCCTGTACTGGATATGAATGCAGCACCCAACCAGCACACATGAGATCCAGGAAGGAAGGGAGGGGCAGAACTGGCGGGGGGATTAAGGGGCTGGTTCCCTCGCCGGACAGCTACTCCCAATGGAGAGCGTGGGCTGGGATAGAGACAGACTAGACTATGCAAGGCTACAACACCTGTGCGCTGCATGTGGACTAGATCAGGGAAAAGCCAGGCTGGGCTGATTATTCCTGCTGGTGCAAGCATAAATTAGAGTGGGTGAGGGATGTTTGGGCATAGCCGCAGAAGCGGGCACTGGGGACTAATTCTGTCAAGTCAAATCACAGAACCACCTAAAGAGTGCATAAACCGGGACAGAGAGACCTGGGAGGGAAAAAGTGGGTTCCCCCTTCTTGGGTCACTATTCCAGTGGGAGGGCATGAAGACTGGGACGGGGGCTGGGATGGCTAGATAGAGAGGCACTCAACAACACCCGTGAGGGCTGGATGGTTGAGTTGGTTAGATAGAACTAAGCTTTAATACCCATTGACACGTACAAGAGCCAAATGGGATGGGGGACAGACTGGTTTTCTGCTACACATACTGGCAAACCAGGGTAGGGGGCGGGCCTGGTGGGGGTTATTGTGGGTCGCCCCGACTAGGCTGCAGCTCCCACTGGTTGATGTGAGGGCCGAGTACGTGCTGGGCAGAACCAGACTGGACTGCAACACCCATTGGTTCCAGTGCAACTCGGGACTGAAAACAGAACCAACCCAGCAATTGAAACCACCAGCTGATCGTGGTGATAGACTGTGCCGGGCCCTGTGCTTGCTAGAGCATACAAGAAACTAGTCTGGGAATACCTCAAAGTTTCTTTGGAGATCTCCCTAATCGAACTGCTGGACTCAGAACTCTAATCAAGAAAAGACAGAAGACAGAGCAGATCAATCATTCATCTCAGCTATATGTTGGCAGCGATATATGGGGCAAACGGAGACTTTATGATGGACCATATCAATCAGTGGACGACCTCATCGAGCGAAACTGGCAGCGATTCATAACCTGAGAACTATTAACACCACTCGAGTACATATCTCAGAGCATGCCCCACATCCGGGACTCGGGGTGGGCGGGAAACCGGGTGGGGCTTCCCCCTCAATATCCCCCTTTACCTCAGATACAAGATGGAAACAATGTGGACATAATAGTATTACCCACTTCCCTATCCCCCTGAACCTTTTCTTTTCTTTTCTATTTCTTTCTTTAACTGTAATTAACTATGTAAAGATTGTCAACAACACAATAAAATAGATTATAAAAAAAAAAAAAAACAAAATAAAAGTCTTTATCTAGGCCTCTATTTTGCAGAGTTTCCCTAATGTTTTCCTGTGGTAATTTGAGAAAGTCAGGTAGTATATTCAGATGCTTGATCCATTTGAGGAAAGTTCCAACTATCTCCAAGTTGCTTCAGTTATCATATATTTATGATAAAAGGATGTTGTATTTCACCAAATTCTTTATCAGCATCTATTGTGATAATCATGTGGTTTTTATACTTGACCTTGTGAAATGATGTATCACATTTTTTGATAGGCATATTTTAAATCATTCCTGCATATTAACGATAAAACCCACTTGGTCTAGGTCAATGATTTTTCTGATGTGTTTTAATGATTTCCAGGAATTTAATGATTTCCCTTTGGATTCTTCTATGACCCCTTTTCAGGAAGTGGTTTTTGTCAGTTTTGTTGGAAGACAGAAATTACAGAGAGAAGAGAGACAGAAATATCTTCTATGTGCTGGTTCGTTTGTCAAGCAGTAGCAGTGGCCAAAACTAACCTGATCCAAAGCCAGGAGCCAGGGGCTTCTTCTGGATCTCCAACAAGGGCACATGATCCCTAGGCTTTTGGGCTGACATTTACTACTTTCCCAGGTCACAGACAGGGAGCTGAATGGGACATAGAGGAGCCAGGACACGAACTGGCACACATAAAGGAGGCCATATCATGCAAGGTGTAGATTTAGCAACTGAGGCATGGCATTGGAACCCCTAGAGAGTCTTGATGATTTTCAGCTTCAATCCAGTGTGATCTGAATGGATACATTGTATTAGTTCTTCTTTTTTCTTTTTTTTTTCTTTTGGATGCATTTATTTTTATTGGAAACAAAGATATACAGAGAGAAAGAGAGACTGGGAGGAAGATCTTCCACCTAATGGTTCACTCTCCAAGCAGTTGCAGCTGCTCGAATTGAGCCAGTCTGAAACCAGGAGCCAGGAGCTTCTTCAGGGTCTCCTACCCAGGTGCAGGTTCCCAAAGTTTTGGGCTGTCCTCTACTGTATTACTAAGCCACAGGCAGGGAGCTGGATGGGAAGTGAGGTCTCCAGATTAGAAGCAGTATCCATTTGTGATCTTGGTGCATACAAGGCAAGGACTTTAACTGCTACGCTATTGTGCCTTCCCTGTACCCCATATTTTTTAAGATTGCTGAATCTTGTTTAATGCCCAACATATGGTCTATTGTAGAAGCAATTCTATGTGTTGACTAAAAGAGCGTATATTCTGCAACTCTGGTATGCAAAAGTCTGTGGTAATCAATTAGATTCATTTTTTTTCATAGTGTAGATTAGCTCTATTACTTCATTGTTAATCTTCTCCCTAGTTGATCTTTGCACTGAAGCCTGTGGGTTATTGAAGTACCCATTTCACTGTATTGGAATCATTTGTCTCCTTTGGCTCCATTGACAATTGTTTTAAGTAACCGTGTGCTCTGGCTTTCGGTGCATATACATTTAGGATAGTCATTTCTTCTTGTAGAATTGATTGCTTAGGCATTATGTAATACCTTTCTGTGTTTCTTCTCCTGTTTTTGAGTTACAGTCAGTTTTTCTTTTCTGATGTGTGAATGGCTTCACCTGCTCATTTAATAGTGCCATTGATATGGAAGGTCGTTTTTATCTTTTCAGTCTGTGTAATCCTTTGGTGTAGAGATGTGCTTCTGGTAGGCAACATAAAGATGTATCTTGTCTTTTGGTTTGCTTGTTTGTTTTAGCCTGATAAGCCAGTGTGTATCTTTTGAATGGGAAGTGTATACCAAGTGCATTCAGGGTTATTACTGAAGGTAACAATTTGGTGCCATCACTTCCCTTAGACATTTTCATTATTTGCTTTGTAAGTTCTTTGTGGATTTGCTAGAATATTTTATACCTTCAGCTTATGTCATTGCAGTGATTATTCTTCAATGTGCTTTTGTAGCACATCTGTATTATCATTTGTGAGACTGAATGGATGGTGCATAAGCTTCACCTTTATTTGTAAATGAGAACTTTCCTGGGTACAAAATTCTCAGTTGGACATTTATTTCTTTTTGGATCTGGATTATTTCTACCCATTCCTTCCATTACTAGCCTGTAGTGTTTCTGATGATAAACAGCTTTCATTTGAATTTGGGATCTTCTGGAGGTAACCTGGCATTTTGCTCATGCACATTTTAGAATAAATTCTATATTGTTATGGTGAAAATGTGACTGTCATTTGCAATGATGAAAGTCATTTCTGGTCAACTCTATTAGAAGTTTTAGGAGCTTCCTCTGTTTGAATGTACCTTCCTTTCTCCTAATTATTTCTCTGAATAAGCTATTATTTCTCTGAATAAGCCTCCTCACGTATTATTTTTGCATTTAAGAAACTCTTGAAGTCTGTGTTTTTGGTCACTTGATTGTGTCCCACAAATCTTGAAAGTTGATTTGAATTTTTCCAGTTTCTTTCTTCTTGATTGTTTTAGACTGAGCTATTTTAAATTCTTTGTCAGCTTTCTGTGATATTCTTAGGCTGTTAATGAGGAATTTTGTTATATGTTTACTTGGTCTATTGTTTTCTCTGACCTGTGGATGTATGTGTTTTCACATGTGTATGTGCCAACTTCATCTTTATTATAAATATGACCCCCACCGAAATATATGACTTACATAACAACATACCTCTTTTTTCCCATTTAATAATCTTTATCATGAATCCCACTTTTCTGGAACATTAATATATATTCCTCATGTCAAAATAGTATGCACACATGTATAGTGTGCACACTATACACCAGAAATTAAAAATTGAAGAGACTACATAGGTGAGAAAATAAATATTGCCTGCTGCAGTTTCTGATACATGTCCCTGCTGATGACCTGAAGAAAAAAGAGACTGTCTAAGCACTTGGACTCATGCCCCCATGAGGCAGACCCAAATGGAGTTCCAGGCCCCCAGCCACAGCATGGTCCAGCCATGGCAGAAGCAATCATTTGAAGTGGGAATGGGTAGAAGATATAACCTTTTGCTCTCTCGCTCTGTCTTCACGAAGTTTACAGACATCCAGTACAGTGCACTCACAGACGGAATAACAAATTAACAAAAGATCCAGTTTTGTTTCGAAATCAGAACATTTGAGGATACGTTATTAATTAACCATTTGGTCATTACCATGGCATATTTATTTCAGGCAATTTTTGACCTTCACTAAGAGCTAATCAGTGACTTTTTATGCAACATTCACTTTCATATGATGGGTTAAGGCAAGAGTCACCTTCTGGTTTACGTCTTTAAGCATATTAACCTTAATGGACTTAGGAACTAGTTCTTCAAAAGGTGTTTTGAGTTTTTCAACTGAATTTGAAATTTCCATATAATGTTTTCGGTGAAAAAGCACTACAGTAAAATCATCCTGACTGTCACTTTGTATCTTGACCTCTATCTTTGAAAGACATCTACTTATCTTCTATATATTGTTGAAAGATATCCAGAAAAGAGCTACCTATTTGAAAGATTGTACATCATTGAAAACTTTTTTTCTCTTTGAATAGAAAAATCTTGCTGCAACTTTGCTCAGATTTCCATTTTCTCTAGTCAAGGATTCCTCGTACATGTTGCCCCAATAATCCTACTTCTCCTTACATGGAGCTCCCACTTATCTAGGCAACATCCAGCTCATTCTGGAGAATTCCTTTGGAAAAACATTAAAGAGGACCAAGCTATGCAAAATGCAATGACAACGAAACAAGGCAATTTCTGTGATTCTGTTTTGAATAATAATAAAAAATGATAATGATTACTGCTCTAAGGAAAGGCTGAGTATTTCAGCAGACAATTTTTTTTTTTTTTAGAGCAAATAGTAACCACAGAACAACAAAAAGTATGGTAATCCACTTTCTTGGTAGGTATTAAGACAGTTGCACAACGCGTTAAATTGACACGATTTATATGACAGATTCCTTGTCAAACTTAGGCCTAGATTATTTCTCTCAGTATTGGCTGTTAGAATATCTCATAACCGTCATTTCCATGATATGCCCAATGCTTGAGGAATTTTAAAGATTGTGTGAAATGGTTGGGGAAGCTGTTTATTAGGATAGGTGAAGTCCAGATCAGAAGAGGTATGGCACATGCACTAAGACGGTGATGTAAGTGACAATAAAAAAGGCTTTTTTCACTTTGTTGAATGTTTTCAGGCCGTGTAGCAAGCTTTTTAATATGTTGTCATTCCATTTCTGTATTTTTGCATTTTCATTCATGTTCGGCATATTATTGCGTAGACCAATGTGACAAAATTTTCTCTAGGTGTTATGTAGTTTCAGATGTGATTTTTATATATTTCCTTAATTGTTGTCTGACTTTTGAGTATCACAAAAGATAAATGCAAATTATTGAAGGTGTTTTCTTTCCTCGCTTGGCTTGGCACTTTACTGATTATCATTTGGCTACAAATACAGAGGTTTAATTCTGGTTTTTAGTTCCAGCAATAGAGATACTTTAGCGATGCCATTCCCCTAATTTAGCACATTTTCCTTGTTTATGCCATCATAAATCCTGAGAGTTTTCTAAACACAATACAAGCAAATTAAAATTTCCTTTATAATTTTAATGTCTTTTATTGGTTTTCTTATTCTAATTTCACTTCTTATTATTCCTATTAATAATATCTTACATAGATTATTAGTAGTATATGTCTTTATCATGTTGTTATATTTTCTTGTTCATGTGCTTATAATATCTTTTTAAAATCTCAAAATGTGTCAGCTTTTCTGTTGAGTATGATTTGGTATGAATTGAAACATATGGCATTTGTTGTGTGCCTATAGTGCTTTTGTAACTAGTATGTTGAAAGTTTTTAATGTGGAGAGATGTCAGACATTGTCAAATACATTTAATGGATAATGCAGCTTTTTCTTTATTTGTGCCAATGTTTTATAATATGTTTATTGATTTATGTATGTTGACTAAATTTTTAATATTTGGATGAACACTGTTTCCTTATTTCTTCATATACATATATGTCTATATGTACATAGGCACACATACATACACATAATCTTTTACTTGTGAAAATTTAAAATGGTACAGAATATTTAAAAAGAGCACTTAAAAGAACACAGAAGTATTACTGTGCCCTTTCTCCAAGTTTGATAGTAATTTCCTGCATTTTTTTCTACAATCATCAGGGATATTCGTTTGTATATATTTTCCTTTTTTTTTTTTTAAGATTTATTCATTTTTATTACAGCCAGATATACACAGAGGAAGAGAGACAGAGAGGAAGATCTTCCGTCCGATGATTCACTCCCCAAGTGAGCCGCAACGGGCCTATGCGCGCCGAGCCGATGCCGGGAACCTGGAACCTCTTCCGGGTCTCCCACGCGGGTGCAGGGTCCCAAAGCATTGGGCCATCCTCAACTGCTTTCCCAGGCCACAAGCAAGGAGCTGGATGGGAAGTGGAGCTGCCGGGATTAGAACCGGCGCCCATATGGGATCCCGGGGCTTTCAAGAAAGGACTTTAGCCGCTAGACCACGCCACCGGGCCCTATTTTCCTTTGTTTTTAAAAATTTGTGTCTTTGGTTTTGAGATCAGATTTATGTTGGTTTCAGAGAATATGTCTGGGAATATTTATTTTTCTGTGTGGAAATAGGTGGTATCCATTTTTTAATGTGTTTTATTTATTAATGAGGGCGTTAGTTTTGGGCGTTTCCTTTGAGAAACATGTTTTTCTTACCTTTTCTGTTTCTTTGTATCCAATCTTGGTAGGTTATATACCTATGGGAACTTACGCATTTTTATGTACTCTAATTCTATAATTTTTCTTTAATAATGTCAACGTTTATTGCTATATACTTTCTTCTTAGAATTGCTTTACTTTGTCCCAGTGCTTGTGAAATAATGTCTAACTACCATAATCAGTCACAAGAAATTCTAAATTTCACTTCAATGTTTTTAGTGATTCTGTGATTAAAGCATATGAGTTTTGTGAAATTTCTCCTATTATTTGTTTCTAGTTCTATATTACCTTTAGTAGAAATGATATTTGGCAGAGTCTCAATTGTATTTAATTTATTAAGGTTTCTGTAGTGTAACACATGATCTGTCCTGGGCAAGGGTCCACCAGCAATGGAGAAGACTGCTTTCTGCGATTGTTAAAAATGATGTTGTTGAGTGTATGGACTGATTCCATTTGCTTTGTTGGTATTTTAGATTCTTTCATTATTTCTCAGATTATGTTTTGGAGGTATGTCTGTTGATGCAATTGGGGTATTGAAGTCATGCACTGTTTGTTAATTTATTAAATTCATGCTTTCATCTACATATATCAACATTTATTTTATATGATTGGGCATATTTATGTGCTAAGTATTTAAAATAATTATACACTCTTTTGAACATTTTGAATTGACTTATGTATTAATATCCATTGCTTTTATATGTTTCTTTTACTAAAGTATTTAATATGACTTAAATGCGGGAGGAAGAAGAAAGAATGAGAGATCTTCTATTTGTTGGTTTAGTCTTTTAATGCTCACCACTGCTGAGGTTTGCACTGATTACTGCAAGAAACCCGGAATTCAATCCTGATCTCCCACAGGTGGCAGGGACACAGTTAATTGAGGTATAAAGTTTTGTTTCCAGAATATTTGGGGGTCTTGCCCTCTGAACAGGACCACCAGATGCTCAAGGAGACCAAGTCTCATACATTCTCAGCAGACTAAGAGTGCTGGCAGGAAGCAGGCTTCCTGCTGGGACTGCAGCAGCCTCTCTGGAGAAGCAAGAATGGGGCTGTGGCACCTAACTGTCCTTCTTCTTTCAGTGCTTGTGGCCTAGGGTATCTGAGTACAAACAGAGTTTTGTAATGGTCCTTTTTTTTGTTAACCTGTTTGTTTGCCAGTATCGGTTGCTGTAACACATGTTTGCTAGGCTGTTACCGTAAAGCCTGGTAATTGCTGCCCAACTTTTTTGTAATATATCTTAGAGAGGCTGGTGTGATATTCTATAGTTAACAAGTAGGTTACCGGCCTTTCCCGCAAAATATTTTAGTATAAAAATGCTTGTAAACTCAACAAAAATGTGCATTGCTTCATTTGCCTTTGCATACCCACTTTCTTTTTTTGGGAGGTTGTCACACCTTGGGTCCAGGTGCCCTCAAGATGAACCCCCAACACCAAAATTGTACATAACCAAGATTGACAATCATGAAAGAGACAAGAGACAAGATACAAATCCAGCACTCTGATAAAGGAAAGAATTTGTGTGTGTGTGTGTGTGCTTTCTAACTGATGAGCTGAACTTGTAACCCTTTCAATAAAGTTTTTAACTTCAAGTCTACTTTGCATGATAGAATTATAGCACTTCTGCTGTGTTGATTAATGTCCATAGAATGTCAGCTATCCTTTCAACGTCAGTTTATGTCTGTCTTGTCAGAAGAAGTATCTATCTCATGGGCAGCATTAAGCAGGGACGTAATTTTTTTTTCCAGCCACTCTGTTTTTGATAGAGCCTTTCATGATTCATATTCATACAACTCAATAGTTGGTTAACATTTATTATTTCTACTTTGTTAATTTTTTAGAGTTAATTATCACTATTCTTCCTTGTTATATATTTTATTTTGTCTTATTTTGATTTGGGCCTGCTGTTTTTGTTTGTTTAGTCTCTGTGTTAAAACAGTGCAATGATTTTAAGTGTTTGAAAATAATAATTACAAGTAAAGTATTTCATTTAATATTGCTTTTGTTGTTTGAGTTTTGAATGTCATGTTAAAGGAGTTCTCAGTAGCACACAGAACTCAGAGTAATTTTCCTATATTTTCTTCCAGCAACTAAAGGGTCTCAGGTCTTAAATTTAGGTCTTTGGTTTATCTTGAGTGGGATAATTTCCATAACCTGTTCTGGGTTGTTTCCTATTGTATTTCTTCTGCTTACCTGCAGGGACTGTGTCCTGCCAGAGGAGTTGTCCAGGTTCTTCCATCAGAAACTCTCCCAGTGCCAGTGGGTTGATCCATTCTGTTAATGTGTCTTTTGATTGATGAATTTAGGCCACTTGTGTTTAGAATTAATATTGAGTTGTTGCAATTTTGACTGGCCATGAATGTGTGTATGTGTGCATGTGTGTATCTGCGTGTGATGGTATCTTTGTTTAATTGTTTTTCCTCGTGTGGACTTAGTGAGTAGGCCTTTTCATTTACCATCTTTGATAATGGTTTGCATACTTTCTTTCTGGGTTTAACACATTTCCACAAGATTTTCTAGGGCTGGATTCATGCTGGTGTATTCTTCTAGTTTCTCTTTGCAATGGAAGTATTTAATTTGATTCTTGAATACAGATGAAATCTTTGCTTGGTACATTGCTCTTGGTTGACAGTTGTTTTATTTCAGAATTTGAAGTATTTTACTCCATTCCCTCCTTGCTTGGAGGGTTTCCTCTGAGAAGTCAGTAGTGATTTTGATTGGTTTTCTTCTAAATGTAATCCTGTCTTTTTTTCATACTAGTCTCAGAATTATTTCCTTGCATATGTTGTGGAGGTTGAGTACAACATAGCTGGTTGAGGATCTCTTTGGGTCGAATCTGTTGGGGGTTCTCTGTTCTTCCTGGATTTGGGCTGGATTTATGTTTCCAGTGTTTTGGAAGTTCTCCTGTATTATTGCATTGAAAACATATTGTAAATCTGTCTCTCTTTCCACTTCATCAGGAAGGCCTATAATTCTGACATTTTTCTTCTTGAGGTAATCTATCATTTCCTGTATAGTCTTGTTGGCTTTGGTCAGGTTTTTCTCCAGCTGTTTGATGAGGTGCAGGCTTTCATTCTGATTGCCTTCGGTTTCAGAGATTCTGTGTTCTGCTGTGCTTATTCCGTTAGTTAAGCTCTCAACTTTGTGCTCTAAGTCAAAGATTTTTTTTTTTTACTCTTTTTATTTCTGTGATGATGTGGATTTTGAATTCCTTGAGTTGTTTCCAGTGGTTCTCATTGTCTCTGATGAATTTTATGACTGTTTTTTAAAATTCCTTATCTGGTAGCTCTTCATGTCTTCATCTTGCAACTCAGATGTTGAGATTGGTTTTGGTCATTTTGAGGGGAATTGCTGTTTCTTTCTTCTGAGTTTTTATATTTTCTGATACTTTTCCCCATCGCGTTGTGGTTTCTTGTCTCTTGTCTACAGTCTCTGAACTCAGTGCAATTCCTAGAGTGCATGTAGTCCAGGTACTGCTGCTTCGTATGCTGACAAAAGCATAATTCTCCATGCTCTAATGAGGGGTTGGGTAGCCTTATTTACTCTTGGATTTATAAATCCCTCTACAGCCGGTTACCCTGTGTTCTGTTGGCTATGGCGTTGTCTCGAGTGTGCCCTCAGTAGCAGGGAGCAGGAGAGAATCTTCATAGCCTTGAGGCCCTGTGTCTCTGCTCTGGGCAGATTTGAAAGTCCCTCAGCACAACACAGGCCCAAGTACCCTTGGGGGGATTAGTTTCAGAAAGCTTGCCATGCCACCCCTATGCTCACAATCTCCACTGCCACTGGGACCTTTGGTGCTCTCTTGGTTTTGGTCGGTTGTTGGCGCCACCAAGGGTCTGACTTTACCAATCAGCACCATGCCACTATAGGGATCTAGCTTTACCCATCAGCACCACGGCAACTAAGGCCTCCAGCGCTCCTGCAGTCTTTTTACACTGCTGCTGCTGGGAATTCTGCTGGGGCACCACCACTGAGTAGGTTCGGGATGCTTTCCTCACAGCCCCTGTGCTCATGTTCACCACTGCCACAAAGACTTTTGGCACACACATATTTTTAACCGTGGGGCCACAAAGCATGTCTGGGACTCTCTCTGTGTATCTCCAGCTCATGCATTTCAGCTCCCAATTTCTTCTTCTCAGAGGTATTTCTTCCTTGGGCAGCAGGCCCTAGGGAGGGGATCACTGCTTGACTGCCGCCTCTGCCTGGGTCACCGCTGCTTTTAATTCCACCACTACCACTGGGAACCTCGACACTCCAACGGTCTGTTGCTTCCTTCCAGTGTGGATACTTGTATTAAAATTCTTCCAACTCTCTCTGCTCCGGGTTGGCTGAGGCTCCCGGGATCCTTCCCTCTGCCTGATATCATGACTCACCAAGTTTCAAGCAGATCGCTGACTTCCCTCTCTTTTTTTCTCCTGCCCATCCAAGTTGTGTAGATTTTCTTGGTTCAGCCATGTTCAGGGAACTTCGAACAGCTCTCCCTGTGATTCTATGCTTCTTGCTCGCTCCTCTGCCCAGTTCTGTCCCTCTCTTTCTGCACTCTGCTTTACACCAGCCCTCCGTGGTCGGACATCTTTGGGCGTGACTCTAAAATATAATCTTGAAGGCTCACAGAAGAGCATGTTAGAAATGTGTTGGCTGTTAAATTACATTTTTGAAAAATTACATTTGACAACTGGCATAAATATCTATGGATTCTTGCCCATAGGAGGTAAGCTGAATATCTATTAGTGTTTCCTTAAGGTGATTTCACCATGATACATGTCCTTATCAAAGTGTTTCTTAATTCCTAAGCATATTCCTAAGAATTATAGAATGAACAACTAGTGCACTACAATTTTTTTAACATTTGTTTGCTCATTTACTTGAGAGTCAGAGTCAGAGAAAAGGACTAAGTGAGAGTGAGAAAGGAGAAAGAGAGAAAAAGAACAGAGACAAAAAAAATTTCCACAATGTAGCTCATTCCTCAGATGTCCATAGACTGGGAGTTTGGATTTGGAGATTCAGTACAGGATGCTAAACAGGAAGCAAAAACTCATCTACTTGAACTATCACCTGGTGCTGCACAGGGCAAACTTAAGCTGAAATCTGGAATCGTGTTCAGAGTTGGGACTCAAGCTCAGGCACTTTGGGTTGGAACTTTGGCTTCTTAACAACTAGGCAAACATGCCAAATGTCTATAGTATTTAGACACTGAAATGCTAGTTGTTAGTGAGTTAAATAGACACAGTGTATCTGAAAAGTGTTTCTGAAGTGACTTCAATATTTGTACGTAATTTTTAAAAAGGTGTTACACATTCAGGAATAAAAATGTTTAAAAGTATTGAAAGATAAATGACCATCAATATAATAATAAATGGAATGGTTGTGTCTAAAATTAGGGATTAGTTAAATTTATGGTAAAATATTCAAACAGCTGAAAAACAAATAGAATAAAATAAAACATTATGTCTCATTCCACATCTTCATAAACCTCTCTCTCTTAGACATCAGTAATTAGTTTTAGGGGGAAAGAACAGAAATAAAAAAATACATATATTAAAATTTTTATTTCTGCAATGATTTGAAAAGTAACTAATAAAAGCATAAATTCTAAGCAGTATGATGTTAGAATTACAGAATCTGACTAAATAGTTAAATACCAAATCTTTCTATCACTACTCAAACATGCTGTTCAACCATGGTTAATGTGTCGAACATCTCTTCACCTAAATCTTCTCATCTGAAACATTAGAATCTTAGTTTCATATCTTAGTTTGCTCATCTCTAAAATATTGATAAAGGCCATAAAGCAACATTGAATTATTATGAAATTAAAACTGCTGCATATATGCAATGTGGAAAATGAACTGGTAGACCTGGCATTTAAATTGTGCTTGGCATTTGTTGAACAGTCCCAAAGTGTTAGTCATTCTGTTTCTGTTTTTACTGCCAGGTGAAAATTATGAACAACACAGGAAAATATTTATTCAACTTTAAAGGTTATAATGTCATCAGCATTGCTGATATGAACAGACTAGAAAATGCAGAAAACTTTGAAATCAGAGATGATGATGTTTTCGTAATCACATATCCCAGATCAGGTAAGTTTAATGAGTAGCTCCTCTGATAACAGTCTTCACTTTGATTTGGTAGAACATTTAGACAAATGCACCTATTTCCAAAAAGCAGCAGCAAACCAACCCACATTAAAATGACAATTTAGGATCAGAAAAAAAGCATGATTTATATATTTTCATTACTTATGGAATATATGAAGAAATCAAAATTTGAACCAAGTGTTATGCTAGGTAAAAATTTACCTGTTCATATGGTCTGAAAAATTACACATATTTTTGCCAAAACATGCATATAATATACAATTATGTATGTATTTCAATAAAACTGCATGTATGTTCATATATATGAACACTGCATGCACATTATATATATATGAAGATCAGTCACACGGAGGTGACAATAAACAGTATTTTGTCATTATAATGTTACAAATCTGTATCATACAGTGCAGTTTATAAAATGTGAAGTGAAATGTAGGGAAAAATTAGAACCAGTAAAAAAAAGTTTGAAATTGTAGAGCTTAATAACAGATTAAAAACAAACTACTGACCTATCTATTGCTATAAAAATAAAATCAGGAAAACTTGAAAATTTTAAGAAAAAGGCATTGAAAGCCCTTACTATAAAATGAGTAGGATTTTGATAGAGAAAATTTCTTAAAGAGGATGCTAAGGTCATTTAAGAATGATATTTCTTGAACCACAGATATAGTTGTTGACTATATGCTCAATAATAGGGTCAAAGTATTTTTTTACTTTTAAATGATGTGTAACAGGTAATCTTATGTATTTAATAAGAATAAGAAGCAAATTTTGTAGGTACTTCTTTAGTAGTTATCCTTAGTGGTAAAATTAATTTACATGTTTATATTTTTTGCAAATTCTTACCTTACTGAATTGTCCTTTTCTTGTACGGATGTACCTGATTCATACTCAATAAAAGTGCACTGCAAGACGAAGTAAATATGCTTTGAAAATCCAACCAGATGTATTTTTAATTTTAATTGCTCTTTACTTCTCTGTCATTAAGAGACAGCTTTAAGGTAAAACAATCACCATTGAAATTTTATGCTTTGAAAAACTCAGTTACAAATTTTGCTGTTAGAACACAGGTTTATTACTACTACTTATACTATTGCGATAATACTGCTACAGATACATGGAGTAAAGGCTGAGAGAAAAGTAGATCAAAACGTAGAGAAAGAGCAATGCAAACCACTGATTCACTTCTCAAATGCTCTGAGTGTCAGCATTGGGCCAGACCACAGTCAAAACTGAGTTAGTGTTTATGTAAAACATGTTATTTTATGTATATTATGTTATATGTTGTGTATAAACTAAAACTGAATTGACAATGAGGTGATCACAGAAGATGGTTAAGAAATTGCAATTGTTTTTAACATACTGGTTACTCAATACTATAACTATTAGTTACACAACGAAGTTAATTTTTGCTGAGGGTACGTTGGAGCCTTTAATTGATCGGGTTGATAATCTGATGGTTCTGTCCTTGGACCGGACAGGGTCTCCCCAGGAAGCTGAGGAACAAGATTGGACTATAAGATGTTGGACTCTATGTTTACTTTATGCTTGCAAAGAGGAAATCTCAACTGTTCTTGATCAGTGGATATGCAACAAGGTGGAATATTCCACATGGGAGGAGGGCGGGGAGAGGGGTAGGGTGATTCCCAGTTCCAACGAAACTGTATCACATAATGCAATGTAATCAATGAATAATAATAAAAAAAAAAGAACTGAGTTAGGAATATGATCCAAGTTTCCTATGTGAACAGGAGCACTCAATTAATTCCTCCTTATTATACCACTCAATAAAGAAAGTGGGCATAATGGTAGGCAGATTAGCAGTTGAGCCATAAACGCCATCTTGAAAAACTATGTTTACACTTTTCAACAATCAGTAAGAGGGGGCAGATATTTAACCTAGTAGTTAACATTCTTGTTCCCTAAAATGGGATATTGGCATTGAATAACCGATTCCTACTTTAGTTTCTGACTCTGGCTCTCTGCTAAGAGAGGAGAGAAACAATTGTAAGCCAGTAAGTTGTTTCCTGCATTTTGGAATTTAACAAGTAGATAAGATGTCTATCTATCTATCTATCTATCTATCTATCTATCTATCTATCTATCTATCTATCTCAATCTGTCTGATTTGCTGAACATCAATCATACTCCGCATCTGTGCAATAAATAAAATTTAAGAAAAGCAATAACAAACTAAATCTGATAGAACTACCGGTATTCAGTATATGAGAAGAACCATATACCATACAGAAAGAAACACATTTTTGTAAAACTTTCCTTTATACCTTTGTCAAACCAGTGGTTAACATGTGATCCTACTGTAGTTTCAATGATGTGTGATTCCTTTTATTAACTTTATTGCATACAAGTGAAATCATTTTTCTATTCAATTATTGTTTATACTATTTATTTCTATTCCCATTCAAATATTTTTTTCTTGCTTTTTGCTTGTTAAAGCCATGAATACATAGCAGCTGGTTCTGTGTATAAACTAAAATTGAAATATCAATGACGTAGTCATAGGATGTGGTTAAGAACTTGCATTTTTTTAACCTATTCATTACTCAATACTGTGTCAATTAATTCCATAATGTTTTAAATTGTCGTTGATGTTATGCTGTGGCTTTAAATTGATCGGGATGATATTCTGCCAGCTCTGCCTTCAGACCAGAGATGGTCAACCCAAGAAATCATTGAATTTACCTGGACAATAAGATGCTGGACTCTATGCTTGGTATATTCTTGCAATGAAAGAATCTTGACTGAATTTGAAATGCAATACAGCAACAAGGTTGAAGAATCCACCATGGGGGGTGGATACGGGGAGGGGTTGGGGGAATCCCAGAGCTTATGAGACTGTGTCACATAATGCAATGTAATTACTAAAATATATATTCTTAAAAATTAAATAATGAGACAAAAAAAAAAAAGCCATGAATACAGTGAAGTATAGAGTATGTTGTCTCAAAAATTAAAAAGAAATAGGCAAGGAAATCAATAGAGGATGGTAGAGGATGAGGTTGGGAGCAAGAAGGGGACTTTCATATTAGAAAAGTATCCAATCTGGTAAATGTCAATTAAAACTTAAAATAACAAAAAATATATGGAGTTTAAAGGAGAAACTCCATATAAATGTAAGCAAATAAGCACTGTCATTACAATAGGAAATTTTACCTTTCAGTGCTATAAGGAGACATAGGATGAAACTTATAAAATAACTGTCCTCAAGAGGGGAATACCAGCTGTTATGAATGCTCTATACCCTGGCTGTTGCCTGTGGCTCTTTCTCCCAGCAATTGCAAGGGCTCCCTCTGCTGTTTCAGAGGCCCTTCTTTGCCTGAAGCATTGTAAGAACCCCTGTCTCTGTAGGGGGGTGTAGTTTACACTTGGGGTTTGACAACCCTGACTGTATTTCTTGCTTCAGTGCTTTACACATATATTTGATGATTCTTTAGCAAGCAATGGTGGATTGTGTTTGTAAAATATATGAATCTCAACCAGCTACTGCGGATGATGAACAGAAAACGTGCACAGAGGATTGTGTTGTGATTGTAAAGAAGTCAGTGAAGCTTAAAATGCAGTTTTTCCACTGTCAATCCTTTCATCTTATTATAAGATGAAAGGATGTCAATCTGGAAACTAGTACCCATGTATTGTAATATTATTTTAATCTCAAACAGCCTGTATCTAATGCATTGACATGTTGTGATGTATTCAATGAACATACAATCAATGTGAATCAGACTGCTTATGTTCTACATCAAAGAATTGTAAAACCTGATATACTTTTTAGACCCTAAGCTACTAGGAAATGGGATGGAAGAACAGGGAAATCTTCCATCTCCTTAGAATGTGTGAGGAAGACGTAAAGCATAACCTACCAGAAACATAACAGGCAATTCACAGACAACAGACTCGAATCAGCATTAAAAATTAGTTAAATGACAAAGACATATAGGGGGAATCAAGAGCGATCCTGACAACCTTTTAACAAGAGGTCATATGCACAGAGCAGGGGGGAACACCAGAGTGGAGCAGGTGGACAGGAGGAGGCTTGTATCCCAACTCTGAAGACTCGGATCCTCACCTAGAATTATCAGTAGGGCACCAAGGACCACATCCCAACAGACAAGGAGAACACGGGGGATTGGAGTACCTTCGGAGGCTGAGAACTCTGAGGTCACCCAGCCCCGTTTGGATCTACCACATGGGATGGAAGAGGACCAAAGTCTTCCTTACAGGACCCAAGGTCATCAGAACAACAGCCAGGAGCCCTGATAGATCTGCAGAAACAGAACAACAGCAAACTTCCTTCGGGTCTTGGGAGAGGAGCTTCTTCTGGTCCTTAGTTCCAGTTTAGTATCCCCTACCTCTCTTGCAATGACCATCAGGATCGCCCTGGAGCATCCCCCCCACCCCCCAAAAAATAAAATAAAAAATAAATAGTAAAAAATATAGGATAGTCAGGGAAATACAAGGGAAGCTTAGAACCAAACAGGAATTGATCAGAGTGGATTCACATAAATCTTACAAGATAGGACACAAAGATTTGTTACCCCTTACTATAATATGGAAGATTTCCCCGCACACCCCTACTAAAACTGTTCTGCACCTCAACTGTAGATGAAGACCTGGTTAGATTTATAAGCCAGTTTAAGACTATCCTGAAATTTACCAAGTTCAGGAAAATTATGCGTCAACATAATAAACAGCTAAATACCAAAATGAAAACAGACACGAGACAGCTGAATAGTAGCATATAACCAACAGTTTGCAGCACATGTAGTTACATTGTGACAAGTGTTTTACTTACTTCGAAAATCAATTTTCAGTAAATATAAATTAATATTACTTTAAATAGCAAAAATGCATAATTACAAAGAAAAGTTCATAAATGAAAGAAATTTATAAAGGCATATATCATACACTCTTTATGAAATCTTATAATGAAGAATGCATTAATTACCGTCACCTTCACCTAGTGCTGATTCAATTGTTTTTTTGTTCTTTTGTTAAAGGGCAGTGAAAGGCATCCCGACAACTCAGCCTTTCTACATACAGAGGGCGTTTACAAGAAGCTTCTTTTTGTCTTTATACACTCTTTTCTTTCCCTAAAGATGGTGCCAATATAACGTAGAAATTGTAAGCCATTTTTCTTTAGGGGTTTGCATTTGTTTCCCTTTAAAAGATGTCCCAATTACTTTCTGCTTTCTGTGGTGAGAAAACAAAATGTATTATTTCATGTGTTGTAACAGTTTTAGGTTGCATGGTAAACAAACTCGTTGTACCTCCATGATCGCCATCTGTTCCAAGATATTATCAAGTCTTTACTTAAGAAAAACATTACATATTAGGGCAAGCTCCAGGACAAGGTTTGGCACATAACAGGATGTTTGGGAACAATGTGGTCTCAATTGTATATTGTATGATTTTAGCTAAAGATGTTTTTACCATAACATGGTTGAGCAGTTTGAGGTGTTATACCAGTTGCAGGAATCATTTCACATTAGCAGAAGAACAACAACAACGCCCTCAGGAGAATTTGATGAAACATCAGAGAGGTGACCTAGTGTCCATAGGATGGGATGAGGTAGCAAGGAGGTGACCAGAGACATTCTGCCAGGCCTTGCCACGCAGGCAGAAACTCCTGGGAGCCTTGCTACCCAAGGAGCAGTGCTCATCACACCCTTACTCCATCTGTCCTAACTACATGGCTTCCTGCATGTGTATATATATGAAATGATGACTCTTTGTTCAAAATTTGTGAATGTATTTCTTAAGAATAATTCAGCAATATAGAGTAAATGCAGAAATACAGAATGGACATGCACTGGTGGCAGACTAAATTATTCACTGCAATTGTCAGGGCCGAGCTCATGGAGACTGTGATTCTAACACTTGGTTGAACTGAGAAAATCATTGAAATGACTACCTACAGGAACAATGTCACAGTTTGGTGTTTTCCACTTTTTGTTGTATGTAATTTCAAAAATGTTTCATAATGGTACTAAAACACAATTAAAATCGTTAGTATGTGATCCAAATGTATAAAAGGAATGACCGTGCAAAACTGTTTGACAACTTAGTATTAATCAAAGTTGTAGGACCAAAATATATCATAGAAATTTGTTTTCTTTAATTAAGCTAAAAGGGGAAGCATGAGAGTTTTACTTAAGAATTGTAAGTAATGAACAATCAAATTACTAATTTTATTCTGGAGCACATGTGTTTTCAATGAAATGGGAAGGAGTTGTCAAAATCAGAAAATGAATATAGATATGTCACTAGTACGTAATCTGTAAAGTCTTGGTGGAAGGGTAAAGCTTGTGCTTATGAAATAAGCTGATAATGTGTCTCTATAAAATTAAAAGAGAAAATAAAAAAGGAAGGAGTATTGGGCACTTGAATGGTAGGGAGAGTAGAATGGAAAGCACCATTATGCTCTTCAATCAGGGTGTATTTGACACACATGAAACTTTCTCATCTTAAATAAATAAAAACATCCAAGAAAAAATGTTATTTGATAAAATATTGATTTAAAATGTAAGGTAGATCAATAGATTTTATTAAAACAGTACAAAATGACTATTGATACAGTCTCAACTCATGCTTTGCAATCAACAATTAAGAAGTTACTAGTGACTGAGAATTTGCATATTGTCAAAGAGTATCCCACTTACATAATAAGCCAATTATCTTGAATCATGAAAAAGTGAATTCAGGAACAGATATGAGAACTTAATTGTTTCCCTTGCAAAAATGAAAAAACTTTTTTTCATTGAGTTTTCATATTGGAAAAAGTACGTATTTGCATAAACACATATTATTTATGTTAACACGGAATGAGTTTTTTGTTTCTTAAATAACAGCAGATTTTTTTCATTAAAAAAAAATTTAAAATCCAATACATCTGCCAAAACCTTAAAGCTGTTAGCCCCATGAAGATAAGTTTTGCAATCTAAATATGTGGCTGAGCTAATCATTGTAATAAGTAAAATACTCCAGCTGGTTTTCATACTGCATATTACATTATCCTCACAAATATGGACATTTTTACAATATTTTCTCAAGTTACAAATATCGTGAGAAGCAAGAGAGATATTCTCAAAAAATACAAGTCTGTGTTAACCTCACATTAAAATCGAATGATTCCTCAGTGGAAATTTGTACTTTTTAAAGGTTAAGAAACTTCTGGGGATATGTTCTTCATAGTGGAATCCAAAAATCAATATCAATCTGAAAATCATTACCAAAGACTTGAGCAACAAATGAGTAAAGGCCAGTTTACATTCCAGTGGTTACATGAGGACAAGGACAGACAAATATCCATTATTTAAGTAAATTAAAAGAAGCTTTAGTCTGTTATGCAGGTTTAATTTTAAGTTATACATATTGCTTGCTTTCTATGTTGTTGTGAAAATTGTTTCCCAAAGTTTTTGTGCAGCTGAAGATAAAATACTGATTACTTTGAAGAGCTTGCACTGAAAAGTACTGTAATAGGGAATTACAGTGTGCAGTTGGTCAAGGATTTTGTGGAAGGATGAAAAAATTTACTGAAAAACGGTAACAAATAGGATTTTGAATTACCTTTCAAAGTGTTGAAGCTTTCCTTTTAACTGGAAGTTGTAAATATTCATAATGATTTTTTCATCTTTAGTCTCTCATAGAAAATAAAGCATGTGCAAGGATATTTAAAAGCTTCAGAACAAACTTAACATTTAAAATTACTGTTTGCTTTTGGCTGGTTTTGATTTTAAAACACGCAGAAATATGTTGTGAAGAAGAATCATGCAAAGTGTAGTTGTTGCTTCATCTGACACAGGCATAAAGGAAATTGATCATTCTGAATACTTCTATAGTTTAGACTCTCTTTGCTAAAGACAGATAAGTGAAAATGGACAATATAGACACATAGTAATTGGAACCAGTTCTTTGAAATGTGGATGTACTCTAACTTCTTCCTAGGGAGTCCATTAATGAATGAGTGAGTGAAATATGTAATTGACCTCAGTAGATGTACCTTAAAAGTTTGGGCTTGGTATGTATCATATAGAAGATTATGTATGTGTTTTCCCTTTTGTAGGTAACTGCCATGATAGTCAAGATATAGTAAAACTAACATGCAATTAAATTAGGTGAGACAGCTTTATCAAAGGGAGGGGAGTTGCATCATCAATAATTGCAATCTTTAAAAAGTACTTTATTGAAAGAGGATCACTTAAAAAGAACAGTGGAAAAAGACTGTCCCAACTTCCAAGGAGATCACAGGGAATTTGAATGTGCTCTTCGAACCAGAACTCTGAGGTCTCTAATTTCCTATTGGATTTCCCACACAGGATTAAAGCAGCCCAGAACCCTCATCATAGAATCTGGTAACACGAGGAACCCCGGGTGGTCCTTAAAAAATAAAAGAATTGTAAATTTCCTTCTGGACTCAGGAGAGGAGCTTTCTCTGGTCCTTACTTAGTTCCAGCTTTGTCTCCCCATTCTCTCTCTTGCATTGACCATCAGGGTCACTCAGGAGCCCCCAAAATTAGCTCTGATAGACACAGAAAGACTGATATAGAAAGTTGTGAACAGACAGGAAGAAGTCAGCTGGCCTGTAACTGTTCAGCCTGAACCTAACTGGTCAGGCTCCTGATTTGGCTTTTCTAGACCTCACCAAGTATGATGCAGAGTTCAGTTAGTCCTCACTTGCTTAGTTGTTGGAGATTTCTCTGCTTACCTGCCTACGACTGTTCTACTCTTCAATTGTTTATTTATGGCTTGTTAGAGCTACAAGATAGTTTTGATTGCCTAGAATGCACTAAGTTTTGTAAAATCTTGCTTGAATGTTACACACTGCTAAGTTTAAATTTAAAAAGTAAAGATATATAGGTAAATGGATGCTTCCAGTGGTATAACCGATTTTTCACACACAAATCACAAATCAGATGGCTTTAAAAAATTTAAAAAAGTGGAATAGTTCAAGTGAATAACTGAGTGAAACACTAACATCATGAGTTCTACCTACAGGACTTTACTTGCCATACAAATGTGCAGGGAAGTAATTCCTCTGGAATACAATACATTTGTATGTTCATACTTTCCATCATGTGGCATTTGTAATTTATGTCAAATCATAGCTTTCCTTAGGATCTCTACAAGTTGAAGTCCATGACATTTCTTCAAAGACATGATGTGATTATCCTAACGTCAACAGAATCTTACTTAGTTTAGCAAACTGACCTGCATGTTGATTTGTTTAAGATTTATTGGAAAGTCAGATATGCAGAGAGGAGGAGGGACAGAGGGAAAGATCTTCCGTCCAATGATTCACTCCCCAAGTGAGCGCAAAAGCCTTGGCTGTGCCAAATTTGAAGCAAGAACTTCTTCCAGGTCTCCCACAGAGGTGCAGAGTTCCAAGGCTTTGGGCTGTCTTTGACTGCTTTCCCAGTCCACAAGCAGGGAGTTAGATGGGAAGTGGAGCTGCCGGGATTAGAATCGGCGCCCATCTGGGATCATAGCACATTCAAGGTGAGGACTTTAGCCACTAGGCCATGCCGCTGGTTCCTGCATGTTAATTTTTGAAAAACTCATTCATTTGCCAAAACAAACATTTCAGAGGATATTTACAGTGAGTAACATGTTTATTCCCATCATTCCTAAAATTTTATCCAGAGGAATTGTCTTCATCAGGATATCAACAACTGTGAGTAGGAAATAAAAGACATAGTGCCTCTTTCAAAACTCTTCTTTTTCCAATTTTCTGTTTTCCCTCTTCTCTTTGTCACAATAATGATATAGTAAGTGAGAGACTCAGTCACTGTTTACATTACATTCATTAAAATTCTTAGTTCTGTATCAATTTGAAAAGTAACTAATAAAAGCATAAATTCTAAGCAGTGCTATGTTAGAATTACAAAATCTGATGAAATAGTTAATATCAAATCTTCCCAGGTCTGCTCAAACATGCTGTTCAACCATGATTAATGTATTGAACTTCTCTTCACCTCAGTCTCCTCATCTGAAACATTAGAATCCTGATAACTTTCCTTGAAATATCATAGAGAAAGCTGTATATAAACTCATAGTCTCTTAGTTTGCTCATTTCTAAAATATTGATAAAAGCCATAAAGCAACATTGAATTATTATGAAATTAAAACTGCTGCATATATGCAATGTGGAAAATGAACTGGTAGACCTGGCATTTAAATTGTGCTTGGCATTTGTTGAACAGTCCCAAAGTGTTAGTCATTCTGTTTCTGTTTTTACTGCCAGGTGAAAATTATGAACAACACAGAAAAATATTTATTCAACTTTAAAGGTTATAATGTCATCAGCATTGCTGATATGAACAGACTAGAAAATGCAGAAAACTTTGAAATCAGAGATGATGATGTTTTCATAATCACATATCCCAGATCAGGTAAGTTTAATGAGTAGCTCCTCTGATAACAGTCTTCACTTTGATTTAGTAGAACCCTTAGACAAATGCACCTATTTCCAAAAAGCAGCAGCAAACCAACCCACATTAAAATGACAATTTAGGATAGGAAAAAAGCATGATTTATATATTTTCATTACTTATGGAATATATGAAGAAATCAAAATTTGAACCAAGTGTTATGCTAGGTAAAAATTTACCTGTTCATATGGTCTGAAAAATTACACATATTTTTGCCAAAACATGCATATAATATACAATTATGTATGTATTTCAATAAAACTGCATGTATGTTCATATATATGAACACTGCATGCACATTATATGTATATGAAGATCGGTCACAAGGAGGTGACAATAAACAGTATTTTGTCATTATAATGTTACAAATCTGTATCATACAGTGCAGTTTATAAAATGTGAAGTGAAATGTAGGGAAAAATTAGAACCAGTAAAAAAAAGTTTGAAATTGCAGAACTTAATAACAGATTGAAAACAAACCATAGACTTATCTATTGCTGTTAAAATAAAATCAGGAAAACTTGAAAATTTTAAGAAAAAGGCATTGAAAGCCCTTACTATAAAATGAGTAGGATTTTGATAGAGAAAATTTCTTAAAGAGGATGCTAAGGTCATTTAAGAATGATATTTCTTGAACCACAGATATAGTTGTTGACTATATGCTCAATAATAGGGTCAAAGTATTTTTTTACTTTTAAATGATATGTAACAGGTAATCTTATGTATTTAATAAGAATAAGAAGCAAATTTTGTAGGTACTACTTTAGTAGTTATCCTTAGTGGTAAAATTAATTTACATGTTTATATTTTTTGCAAATTCTTACCTTACTGAATTGTCCTTTTCTTGTACGAATGTACCTGATTCATACTCAATAAAAGTGCACTACAAGACGAAGTAAATATGCTTTGAAAATCCAACCAGATGTATTTTTAATTTTAATTGCTCTTTACTTCACTGTCATTAAGAGACAGCTTTAAGGTAAAACAATCACCATTGAAATTTTATGCTTTGAAAAACTCAGTTACAAATTTTGCTGTTAGAACACAGGTTTATTACTACTACTTATACTATTGCGATAATACTGAACAGATACATGGAGTAAAGGCTGAGAGAAAAGTAGATCAAAACGTAGAGAAAGAGCAATGCAAACCACTGATTCACTTCTCAAATGCTCTGAACGTCAGCATTGGGCCAGACCACAGTCAGAACTGAGTTAGGAATATGATCCAAGTTTCCTATGTGAACAGGAGCACTCAATTAATTCCTCCTTATTATACCACTCAATAAAGAAAGTGGGCATAATGGTAGGCAGATTAGCAGTTGAGCCATAAACGCCATCTTGAAAAATTATGTTTACACTTTTCAACAATCAGTAAGAGGGGGCAGATATTTAACCTAGTAGTTAACATTCTTGTTCCCTAAAATGGGATATTGGCATTGAATAACCAATTCCTACTTTAGTTTCTGACTCTGGCTCTCTGCTAAGAGAGGAGAGAAACAATTGTAAGTCAGTAAGTTGTTTCCTGCATTATGGAGTTTAACAAGTAGATAAGATGTCTATCTATCTATCTATCTATCTCAATCTGTCTGATTTGCTGAACATCAATCATACTCCGCATCTGTGCAATAAATAAAATTTAAGAAAAGCAATAACAAACTAAATCTGATAGAACTACCGGTATTCAGTATATGAGAAGAACCATATACCATACAGAAAGAAACACATTTTTGTAAAACTTTCCTTTATACCTTTGTCAAACCAGTGGTTAACATGTGATCCTACTGTAGTTTCAATGATGTGTGATTCCTTTTATTAACTTTATTGCATATAAGTGAAATCATTTTTCTATTCAATTATTGTTTATACTATTTATCTCTATTCCCATTCAAATATTTTTTTCTTGCTTTTTGCTTGTTAAAGCCATGAATACATAGCAGCTGGTTCTGTGTATAAACTAAAATTGAAATATCAATGACGTAGTCATACGATGTGATTAAGAACTTGCATTTTTTTTAACATATTGGTTACTCAATACTATGTCAATTAATTCCATAATGTTTTAAATTGTCGTTGATGTTATGCTGTGGCTTTAAATTGATCGGGATGATATTCTGCCAGCTCTGCCTTCAGACCAGAGATGGTCAACCCAAGAAATCATTGAATTTACCTGGACAATAAGATGCTGGACTCTATGCTTGGTATATTCTTGCAATGAAAGAATCTTGACTGAATTTGAAATGCAATACAGCAACAAGGTTGAGGAATTCACCATGGGGGGTGGATACGGGGAGGGGTTGGGGGAATCCCAGAGCTTATGAGACTGTGTCACATAATGCAACGTAATTATTAAAATATATATTCTTAAAAATTAAATAATGAGACAAAAAAATAAAGCCATGAATACAGTGAAGTATAGAGTATGTTGTCTCAAAAATTAAAAAAAAATCAGGCAAGGAAATCAATAGAGGATGGTAGAGGATGAGGTTGGAAGCAAGAAGGGGACTTTCATATTAGAAAAGCATCCAATCTGGTAAATGTCAATTAAAACTTAAAATAACAAAAAATATATGGAGTTTAAAGGAGAAACTCCATATAAATGTAAGCAAATAAGCACTGTCATTACAATAACATTTTTTACCTTTCAGTGCTATAAGGAGACATAGGATGAAACTTATAAAATAACTGTCCTCAAGAGGGGAATGCCAGCTGTTATGAATGCTCTATACCCTGGCTGTTGCCTGTGGCTTTTTTCGCAGCAATTTCAACAGCTCCCTCTGCTGTTTCAGAGGCCCTTCTTTGCCTGAAGCATTGTAAGAACCCCTGTCTCTGTAGGGGGGTGTAGTTTACACTTGGGGTTTGACAACCCTGACTGTATTTCTTGCTTCAGTGCTTTACACATATATCTGATGATTCTTTAGCAAGCAATGGTGGATTGTGTATGTAAAATATATGAATCCCAACCAACTACTGAGGATGATGAACAGAAAAGCTGCATAGAGGATTGTGTTGTGATTGTAAAGAAATCAGTGAAGCTTAAAATGCAGTTTTCCCACTGTCAATGTATCTCAGGGAAAAAGTAGTGGTTTCCTGCATAATTGAATGGTAGTTCTTTGATGAATATTCAGAATTGTCTAATACAATGACAGAGACAAATGACTTTTTATGTTTTGAGAAAAATAAGGCAAATTATAGACACTCACACAAGCGTTCAAGTATGTTCTCAGCCTATTTTGTCTTTTAAAGCTCTAACTGTTTGCCACATGAAGTCTTCAATAAATAGAAAGCTAAATTTAAAATCTAGGTAGCAGTTATGGTATAGAATGATGTCAACTTAGGCTTCAGATCAGATAGTTCCATCGTTAAGAAAAACAAAAAAACAAAAAGCCAAGGGTGTGACCCAATAGTAGTTCAAGTGCCTAATCCTCAACTTACAGGTGCCGTATCCCATAAGTGCAACTATTTGTGACTCCACTTTGCATGCAGCTCTCTGCTTGTGGCATCACAAAGCAATAGAGGCTGGTCCTAAACCATGAAACTCTGCACCCATGTGGGAGACCAGGAAAAATCTTCCTGCTGGCTTTGGATCAGCTTGGCCTCCGTGGTTACAACCACTTTGGGAGTGAACCATCTGATGGAAGATCTGTCTCTATGTGCTGGAGTTTAGCTCCACCTGAGTTCAGAACTCAAGAAGGGTGCGTGGATGAGGCACAAAGAGGAACAAAACGGACCACTACAATTCCAGGATCATAATGGACAATGCGAGAAAGCTGTCATCTGTTTTTGGATTGAAACAGTAAAATTCTGGCTCAGACTTTTAATGTCATGGTCAAGTGGGTGTTTCCAGGGATAATTCTGCCATCTGTTTCACCTTAAAGCAGGATGTTATGCATCCTGACCCTGCGGTCAGAAAATTCTCAATAGGTGGTGCATATCAATCAGTAGCATATTCCTACTACAATCCTCATTCTACAATATGATTTTGAATCAGTTAAAGGAGGAAATGCATCACAGAAGGAGAGAGCTAAAGATCAAGGATGGTCAATGGGGGCAGCAAAGAAAGCATGGATTATAAAAGGCCCTTTTACTGAGACGTAGCAACAGCAACAACTTCCAAGCTCACATTGATAGTAAAGAGAACTCTGCAGAGGCAGATAATGCCTAAATAGATTATAGAAAGCTCAGCGGGATTGTCCACTGTCCATGGAAAGGGAGGTGGAAATGCATTCAGATGGTTGTAGAGATATCTGCCAGGCCCTGCCATGCAGTGGGAAATTCCTTGTGGCCCTGCCTGTAATGGAACAATACTCTTCACATCTTCATGTCTTCCACACTCACTGCACTGACCCCAGCACTCTGTTTCTCCTTCTCTTTGTAAATCTGCCTTTCCAATAGAAATCAATAAACCTCTGAAAACAATTAACTAACTGCATTTTTGTTTTATCAGGAAAAAAATGTGTTACACTTTTGTGACTTCATTTTGCTTCAATAAAGCAATACTCATTCACTTTTTGAAACACAAATAAATTGCCACTGGCACCTAGAAATATGTCTTCTAATTTACACTTGGCTTTTTTCCAAAGAAAATATGTAGTAGTACAACATGAATTGTAGTCAGTCTGAGTTGTTACCACACTGCCAGAGACCAGCTCCGGCTGACTCAAGAGCTTGCAAAGGATGCGTGGATCAGCGAGAAGAGATAAAATGTGGACCACTATGACATGGCGCTCATAATGGATAACTCAGAAAAGTTGCCTTCTTTATTTATACACAAATCATCACAAGCTTTTGCACAATATCTAATTGTTTCATTTTTACTTCATGGTTAAGAGAATATGAAAAAATCCTAAAGAAAACATTTTCAACAAACCATTACTCATTGAAACCTGCAGTCACCTGGCTGAAGCCAGGAACTCCACGGTTGGCAGTACATGCGGTTACATAGTGATATGTTGTTTACTTATATTCAATATGAATTTTTACTAAACACAAACTAATGAATATTACTCAAAATATTAAGAATACAGAATTAAAAGATCATAAATGAAAGGATTTTATAAAAGCATATAACATCGAGTCTTTGCTAAATCTTATAATCAAATCATGCATTAAATAGGATCACCTTCACCTAGTGCTGATTCAATTGTTTTTTGTTCTTTTGTTAAAGGACAGTGAAAGGGATCAAGACAACTCAGTCAATCTACAAACAGAGGGCCTTTGCAAGAAACTTCCTTTTATCTACATAAACCGTTTTCTTTCCCTAAATATAAGTGCCAATATAAGGTAGAAATTTTAAGCTATTTTTGGGGGGGTTCACATTTGTTTCCCTTTAGAAGATGCCGCATATACTTTTGCTTTCTGTGGTGAGAAACTAAAATGCGTCATATCATGTGTTGCAACAGTTTGAGACGCATGGTAAACAAACTCTCTGTACCTCCTTGATTGCCATTTGTTCCAAGATATTATCAAACCATTTCTAAGGAAAACATTACTTGTACGAAGGCAAGCTTCAGGACAAAAGTGGGCACATAACAGGATGTTTGGAGACATTATGGGCTCAACTGTACTATTGTATACTTTTAGCTGTGTGTCATAGCCTTTTGTCACTAAAGATGTTTTTATCATAGCATGATTGATCAATTTGAGGTGTCATACCAGTTACAGGGATCACTTCACATTAGCAGAAAAACAGCAACAGCACTTTCAGGAGAATTCTATGAAACATCAGAGAGGTGATTGAGTGTCCTTATAATGGGATGAGGCAGCAATGAGGTGACCAGAGACATTCTGCTGGGCCTTGTCACGCAGACAGAAACTCTGGTAGCCTTGCTAGCCTAGGAGCAGCACTCATCACACACCCATGCCATCTGACCCAACTGCATGGTTCCCCACACCACACCAAGGCCCCAATAATGAAAATCAATTTTTGTAGAAATAGGTTGGTTTTTATGGAGATAAGTTTCCTGAGGATACAAATTTAGAAGTTTCTTTATGATGTATGTGCACAGGTTCCAATTCGGTGAAAAGTTATATATCCAAGCTATGAATAGCTAGGGACAGGATTCATGAAAGTGTTTGACTTCATATGATTACTAAACTTCAAAAGGAAGCAGGGCACTCAGTAAAGTCAGGAACACATTGACAATACTCCTAAAATTCCTGGGCCAAAATTGAATGTATAATAAATGCTCATGATGAGCTGTGTGCATAATAGAGGACCTTTACTAACACTGCAGACTGTGACCTTTGGCATATCAATTCTTTCAAAATGTTGACAGTACTTTAATTGAAAGTGCCACTGAATTTTTCTTTCAACAGTGATGGATTTGAGCTAAAGTGCACCTTGCCAACAATAAATTAATCAGAGTAAATTATTTATTTATATAAAAAAGATCACATATCTGTGACTCTATTGGATCACAGATCACTGTTATTAGAAATTGAGAATTTTCTAAGCTCTTCCATAACCAAAGACATCTAGTCAAAGAGTCAATACAAACACTGAAATTGGGCATAAAACTCCTTCATATGATATAGATTTTAAAACTGAACAAATTTTGGTTTTAAGACATCTGTGACAAATGATTTTAACTTGTTGATTCTAATAAAAGAGAAAGTACTAGAAAGGAGTGTATGGATGGAGAACCAGAAATACCCGATCTCTAGTATTAACAAATCCAACTCAAAGCGGGAGAAACGTAAGAAGCTGCTTAAATGACCAGCACCACTTCTAGCATGAAATCATAACAACCCTAGTCTTGATTTTGTTGACTTTGATGTGAAATACAAAAGAAAACCTATTTAATTTAAAACACAAGGAAAATCAAAAGACAAAATAAGTGAGTTCATTCATGCATTTGGAATGTTTAAGATAAAAATAGCACTAAATCATCATAAGGTAAATGAAAATACATTTTCATTATTTAAAATATGAAAAATGTGATTCTCAATTGTGACAGGTACAATGTGGATGCAGCAGATTCTAAGCTTGATTTACTTTGAGGGACATCGGAACAGAACTGAAAACATGGAAACTGTTAGAAGAGTCCCCTTCTTTGAGTACAGTTATCTTGGAATGGACATTGGAAACAGACCGTCCCCTCGTCTCTTTGCTTCCCATCTTCCATATTATTTAACACCTAAAGGTCTGAAGAACAAAAAAGCTAAAGTAAGTCATAAAAATAACTCATGCCATTTTTTCACTGGAAAAATCAGTACATTTGCTCTATTGTAACTCTTAGTCAGACCTTAATGTATGCCTAACCAAAAGGTAATATCTTTTTCATAGACATGTAGATGATTACAATGTACATATGTTCTGATTAATATTTCTGGAGATGTTTTTACATTTTATCGTGTTAAATGTTTCATAAAATTAATTATTGATATTAACTTGTCCAAGTATTCAAACTATTACCAAATTATCTTCTTAGTTTTATGAGTTTTGTTAACCAACACTGCCTCAGAGAATGTGTAAGAATGTTTCTTTCCTCATGTGCACAACAGTGTGGGACATATCAATATTTACTAATGTTTAAGATAAAATAATCTCAGTTTTAAGTAATTTGACAGTTCGATACTAAAATAAGATTAGCCATCTATACATTTCTGTAAACTTTTACATAGTTTTCCATTCTTTGCTCAGTTTTTAGCGTGTCTTTTACTTAATGTGTCTTTTAAGCCTTTGTGTGGATAAGAAAATTTTTCTTATCCCAAAAAATTAAGAGAAACATAATCCTAAAAAATAAAGTAATGCTACTGTGTGACGTATGAGTCAGTGAAGAATTGACAATGCCAGGATACTCTTAAATAGCAGAATGATGGACTTATGACTGCTTTTGGGGGACTATGCTATTGTAATATACTACAGAAAATCAGGGGGTAAGAGGGGGGAGAATGTGGAGAGAGGGTAAGGGAAATCCCAGTACTATGGAATTGTATCATAAATTTTTTTAAGTGATGTATGTATGTATCAAAATTGCTGAAAACATAGTCATGTCAGCTTTGTTTAAACTTTGTCAAACCAATATTAAGAACGTTATACTACCATTATCTGAGTGATCTGTGCTTATCTTAAATTTTACTGTATACATGTGAAATGATCATTTTCATATTTAATTATTGTTTATAGCCCTTGCTATATACCCATTTATATAAAGATTTTCTGCTTTTTACTTGTTGAACCATTTACTTAGTGGGATATTATGCCCTTGATTTTAATGTTAAATAAAAAAAGGTACATCAAGGTATTTTTATATAGAATGCCACATATTGAGCCATCATCGTTTGACTTTTGAGGCACTAGCAGTAAGCCGGATCAGAAAAAACTCTAATAATCTAATTACGTTCCCTCACCTCTTTTCCTTTTTTTTTTTTTTTAGGAATTTAATTTTTTTTTTATTTTTATTACAAAGTCAGATACACTGAGAGGAGGAGAGACAGAGAGGAAATGGAGCTGCCAGGATTAGAACCAGCAGCCATATGGAATCAAGGCGAGGACCTTAGCCACTAGGCCACACCGCCAAGCCCTCCCTCACCTCTTTCTCACTCTCTCTTCCTTCCTTCTTCTTCCTCCCCCTCTTTCTTTTAAATTTCTATTCTTTCTTTTGTCTCATTTTGAGATAACATACCTTTAATTACATTAAAATGAAGGATAAAATTCTCTACAAAATGAAGTGCCCAATAAACAAAAAGAAGAATAACTGTGTATTGGTGGGAATATATTCAAGGGCTACAAACAAAGATTAAATGTGAAGATCACCATTTCTCACACACACAGTAAAATCTAAAATAATTACAGATCATCTAAACTATGGTAGCATGACCTTCTTAACCATTGGTTTGGCAAAGATACAATGAGAAACAGTGTTGACAAAACTATGGTTGCAGCATTATTGATACAAATAAGAATTTTTGTTTTGTTTCTTGGTCTTTTAAAATTATTTTCTTATTTGGCTTCAGATACACATATAATGGACAAAATGTGGAATTTGTCTTTCTGTGTCTGATTTATTTCACCCATTTTAATGTCCATATTTTTTCAGCAAATTGTAGAATTTCATTCTTTTTAGAATTAGCATCTCATTATGTGTGAGTATATGTATAGCACATTTTATTCATTCATTCATCTTAAATTAGACAACTTCATTAATTATATATTTTAGTTACTATGAACAGTGCCTGCTATAAACATGGTAGGGCAACTATCTCTTGGATACATCATGTTCATCACTTCTGAGTATACAAACAGAAATGAGATTGCTAGATCCTATGGCAAGACTATTTATTGATGGTTTGTGTTTCTTTTTAAATTTTATTTATTTTTAGTGGAAGATGAGACAATGAGCGGGGTGTTCCATAACTTGCTTCACTTCCCAAATGGCTGCAATGGCCAGAGATGAGGTGACCCATACCTGTGAGCTTGGGGTTTATTTCCTTGTTTTCAGATGGGTGCAGGGGACTGAGGCCTTTGGCCATCCTCCATTTCCATAAACCAACAGCAACATCATAACCGAGAGGTACACCAGTGTCTATATAGGATGTCAGTGCTACCAAAGAGGATCAACTTGAAATGTCACTCTCCCAGCTCCAGATCCAGTTTATGCACTAATTTATATTCCCACCAACAAGATAGAAGTGTTCCCCTTCTGTTACTGTCTTTTTATGGATAATAAGCAGTTTGACAGTGGTGAGAGGAAATCTCAATGTGGTTTTCCAGCCACCCCAGGTCCTGGATGTGGGGCACACTCTGAGATACATGGTTAAGTGGTTTTGATAGTTCACAAGTTATGAATCACTGCCAGTCTCACCACTCCAAGCACGATGAGGTCCTTGAAGAATGCACTGATTGACATAGTCCATCACAGAGTCTCCATTTGCCCAGTATTTCGCTGCCAACATATAGCTGAGGTGGTTGATCGACTTGTTCTTTCTTCTGTCTTTTCTGAGTTAGGGTTCTGAGTCCAGCATTTTGATTGGAGATATCCCAAAAGAAACTCTGAGGTATTCCCAGACCAGATTCTTGTATGTTCTAACAAGCACAGGGCCTGGCACAGTCCATCACCATGATCATCCGGTGGCTGCAATTGCTGGGTTGGTTCTGTTTTCTGCCGCAAGTTCCATTGGAACCAATGGGTGTTGCAGTCCAGCCTGGTTCTGCTCAGCACGTATTTGGCTCCCACATCAACCAGTGGGAGCTGCAGCCTAGTCAGAGAGACCCACAATAACCCCCACCAGGCCAGCCCCCTACCCTGATTTGCCAGTATGTGTAGCAGTAGTCCAGTCCAGTCTGTCCCACATCCCATTTGGCTCTCGTACATGTCAATGGGTATTAAAACTTAGTTCCATCTAACCAGCTCAACTATACAGCCCTCACGGATGTTGTTGAGTGCCTCTCTGTCTAGCCACCCTAGCCCCTGTCCTAGTTTACATGCCTTCCCGTGGGAGTAGTAACCCAAGAGGGAGGAGCCCACTATTTCCCTCCCAGGTCTCTCTCAATCCCGGTTTATGCACTCTCCAGGTGGCTCTGTGATTTGACTTGACAGAATTAGCCCCCAGTGCCAGCTTCTGCCAGCTGATGCTGTGGCTAAGCCCAAACAACCCTCACCCCCTCCAATGTATACTTGCACCAGTAGGAATAATCTGCCCAGCTTGGCTTTTCCCTGATCTAGTCCACATGAGGCCCACAGGTGTTGTAGCCCTGCTTAGTCTGGTCTGTCCTCATCCCAGCTCACACTCTCCATTGGGAGTAGTTGTCTGGCAAGGGGACCAGCCCTTAATCCCCCTGCTGGCTCTGCCTCCTCTCTTCCTCGTTCTCACGTGTATACTGGTTGGGTGCTGTGGTCACATCCAGTACAGGCAACCTCACCCTGGCATTCCGTATTATGCACTGGTTTTTGTCGTGACCAAACTTGGCTCGACCCACACTCTGTTCTGGTGTCCAGATTTGCCAGTGGATGACATGAACTGATTCAGCCTGGTCTGCCCCAGACCCATGCCAAATGTATGCCAGTGGGAAGCTGTCCATGGCCTATTCTGTGCTGTTTCCTATCATGCTTCTTGCGCTTACCTGCAGGGACTGTGTCCTGCCAGAGGAGTTGCCCAGGCTCCTCCATCAGAACCTCTCCCAATGCCAGATTTTGCTCTTACCAGGGGGTCCATGAGCCAGCCCAACTCAGTCCACCTCCTGTCCTAGCAGGAATAGTGGCTTTTCTTGGCTGGCTTTCAACCCATTCTGGTTCTTGTTGTTGGATGTTTCAGCCCAGCCATGGCTCGTCCATACCCACATATAGCTCACATATAGGTCAGTAAGGGTTGAGACCTAGCCTAGTCCGTCCCACATCTACCCTGGTTCTCCAGGACACTAGAGGTGTTAGGATCTGGCCTGGCCTGGTGCATCCAGTCCCAGTCTACACTAGTGCCAAGGGAGACTACGACTGTTTTCTAGTTAGAAAGCAGCCCCCATTCCTGCCCACGCACCCTTTGGTGGGAACCTCAACTCAGTTAGGATGTCCCCTTAGCTCCCCAACCAGGCCTGTTCCCAGCCATAGATCACACACATACCAGTGGTTGTTCTGACTCAGCTTGGCTCAGTTCCACACTTGTCCTGGCTTCTGCCTTAGACATTGTGGTTTAGCATCCTTGACTCATGCAGACCAGTAGGTGCAACAGCCTAGCTCGGCATGACCTGTGCTCTATCCTGGAGTCTAGTTTCGCTTGTGGGCTAAGGTTTGCTCAGTCCTGCCCAGTACATCCTGTTCCATTACCAATTTACACATTAGCCAACTGTTGGAGCTACTTTGCCCAACTTGTCCAACCCGCAGGTCTGGACCACATGTTCACCAGCGGGAGCTATGACTCACCAGGGGAGTTTCCCAAGTTCCTCCACTTGATCCAGTTCCCGACCTAGTTCTCATCCATGCCAATGGGTTTTAGGCCAGTGCCCAGCTCAGTTTGGCCTTCCATTTTGCCTTGTATGAGCTGGTGAATATTGCAGCCTGGCCCACCCCACACCCTATTCAGGATGCACATTCGAGTGCTACTGCCTTGACCAGTCCAGACTGTTGCGGGTTCCTTTGCCTGTGATTGATGGCAGGCTCCTTGGTCACACCTAGCTTAGTCTATCACCACTCAAACTCTTGACCTAAAAAGTGGGGCTAGAATTTCCACAGGGTGTGGCCCACACATCCCCCACAGAATCTACCCCCAGATATGGTTCTCGAGTACTAGTTAATGTCATGGCCCTGCCTAATGTGACCCGTCTGCTGATGCATCATCATGTCAGGTAAAAGGATATCCTGCTGGGTAAGCCGTGACCCTTAGCTTTTGCATGAACTGGTGTTCGGTGCTCAGCATTGTTCAGTGATTACAAGTTCTTCAAAGGAAGAGTTACTGTCATTGGCAATCTTTAGGATTGACTCAGATCCCAGAAGCACAGTGGGAGCTACCTAAGCAGCAATTCAAAGAACCAAAACACCAGAGCTGCCTGGCCGTTTGGCCAGCAGGCAGAACCTGGCACCAAATGGTGCACTGGCTGCCCGGGGACAGCTCATCATGTGCATATGGAGGTTGGCGTGTGGGAACCAGGCATGAGATGCCCCATCCTGAGGCCCACCAGCAGCCAGGAAGCTGTTGCATTTTTAAAATATCTGATCAAATAATATTCACTGAAGAAAGTTTCTGTACTCTATTGTCTAATCTAAAATCAATCTTTTCTCAAAACTCTGTTGTATTTATGGGTATAGATTAATGTCTCTGGCTTTTTTTTTTCTGTTCTGTTTAAATATTTGCCAATTATATGCAACTTTTTAAATAACTGCATTGTGCTATGAGATAAGATAGTGCAATGCTTCCTATTTGTTTGACTTGCTTTGGTTTTGTAGGATTGCTTTGATACTCCATCACATCTATGAATCCATCTAAAATTTAATTCTTATTCTATCTGTAAGGAATGTCATTAAAATTATGATAGAGAATGGATTGAATGTATAGATAGCTTGATGTATACCATTTTTGAAAACTGATTCTTACCATCCATAGTCAAGGGATGATTTAACATTTCTCTGTCTTTGATGATTTCTTCATCAGAATGCTATGATATCATTGAAGTGATTTTCAAGATTATTTTCATAGATATATTGCTAAAGATTTGATGTTTTGTTTGTATTAAGTATGTGATGTCTTTTTTTTTTGATAATCTTTACATGGCTGATTAAGGCACAAAGGGTGAAGGGCTATAAGAAAGTGGGTAAGACCATTGTTTCCACATTAATATTATTATTGTATTTCTGTGTTTGGGGTAACAGAAGAGATAAAGGGAAAAGTCCCAACCAACCTCCCACCCATCTAAGGTCCCTTGCATCGGGCATGCTCTGAGGGTCATGGTCATGCAGTTTTTTTTTTTTTAATAAAGCAAACATTTATTAAACTATAATAAAAACTTTCGATCAAATTACAAAACCTGAGGAAGAAAAACAAATGGCACATGCTTAACTGTAGTTGACATTCAAATAAAATTTACATTCCCAAAATATTATACAGTAATTAGAAAATACCAGCCAAAGTAATATTAGGATACTTTTACGTGCGATCTCAACAAATTTAAACAGAAGCAAATTTTAACAAAGGTAAATTTTACAGTGAAACATAGCAGTAGATTAAGGATCTTAACATGTTTATTTTACTGCTATTTGACACTATGATACAAAAATAAGAGGATTTACTTGACATTTTTAATAAATATCTCATGGGCTGTTGAGTGCCTTACTGGTGAAAAGATTTAACTGGCTAATCTCATCAATCCATTTTGTACATTTAGCAAGCATCATCTCTGCCCTACATAACTCTTAATGCAATTCACAGCACACAAATAGTTATTAAATTAAATACATAATCAACTTGGACTTCTCAACAACAAGGAAATTAGTAAACCATCAAATGGACTGCTTACCGTGCACTTTCCTCATAACTAAATAACACACAAAAAAATCAAAATAATATTTGTCATCACTCTAAACTATTGCCAGCAACTGACGGAAACTGCCAATTTGCCATATTCATGTTCACAACATGCTAAATATACTGTGCTGTTACTTCATCCATGAAATGCCAACATGCCTAGAACAGAGAATTTTCACCATCTCTTGCCGTGGGACCTGACTTGCAGCAATCTATATTTAGATCAGAACTGCATGGGCAGTTGATGAACTCTACCTTTCCATGTTGGCTTTCTTATATGAGAGAGAATATATGGTATTTATTCTTTTGTGATTGACTCATTTTGCTGAGCATAATAGTTTCTAGTTGGGACCACCTGGTTTTGAATAGAATAATATCGTTCTTCTTGACAGCTGAATAATATTCCATTGAATAGATGTACCACAGTTTTTTTAACCATTCTTCCTTAGACGCACATCTGGCTTGTTTCCATGACATTGCTATTGTGGATTGTGCTGCTGTGAATATAGGATTACAGATCCCCTTCTGGTATGCAGATTTCACTTCTGTTGGGTATATTCCTAAGAGCGGGATTGCTGGGTCATATGGCAGGTTTATTTGCAATTTTCCAAGCACTCTCCATATGGATTTCCACAATGATTGTACTAGCCTACACTCCCACCAGCAGTGAAGGAGGGTACCTTTTTCCCCACATCCACGCCAGCATGTGTTGTTTCTCGAATTCTGAATGTAGGCCAGTCTCACAGGAGTTAAGTGGTACCTCAAGGTGGTTTTCATTTGTATCTCTCTGATGGCTAGAGAGCCTGAGCATCTTTTCATATATTTATTAGCTATTTGTATCTGTTCTTTTGAGAAACGTCTGTTCATTTCCTTTGCCCATTTTGCTACAGGGTTTATTTTTTCACTATCCTTGGGTTTCTGAAGCTCTTTGTAGATCCTAGATATTAGTCCCCTGTCACTTGTGTAGAATGCAAAAATTTTTTCCCATTCTGTAGGTTGTTTCTTCACTTTTTAAATTGTTTCTTTTGCTGTAAAGAAACTTTTTAGTTTGATATAGTCCCATTTGTTCATTTTGGATTTGATTGCCATTGCTTTAGGCGTCTTTTCTAAAAAGTCTTTCCCTGTTCCTATATCTTGGAGTGTGCTTCCTATGTTTTCCTTTAGTAGTTTAATGGTTTCTGGGTGTAAATTTAAGTCCTTGAGCCAATTAGAGCTGATTTTTGTATAGTGCGACAGGTACGGGTCCTGCTTCTTTATTCTGCAAGCTGCTATCCAGTTGTCCCAACAGTTTTTATTGACTAGACCAGGTTTTTTACCTGCATTGTTTTCTGTTTTCTTGTCAAAGATTAGTTGACTATTCATGTGTGGATCCCCTTCTGGTATTTCTATTCTGTTCCACTGATCTTCTTCTCTGTTTCTGTACCAGTACCAGACTGTTTTGATAACCACTGCTCTATAGTATGTCTTGAGGTCTGGAATTGTGATTCCTCTGGTTTGATTTCTATTTTTCAAGACAGCTTTAGCTATTCGTGGTCTTTTGTGGTTCCAGATGAACTTCTGTATCATCTTTTCTATTTCTGAGAAGAATATTGCTGGGATTTTGATTGGGATTGCGTTGAATCTATATATTGCTTTCGGTAATATAGTCATTTTGATGATGTTGGTCCTGCCAATCCAAGAACATGGTAAGGTTCTCCATTTTTCAAGATCTTCTTCTATTTCTTTTTTAAATGATTTATAGTTTTCATCGTAGAGGTCTTTCACATCTTTAGTTAACTTAATTCCTAGGTATTTAAGATTCTTTTCCTCTATTTTAAAGGGAACTATACTTACAATTTCTTCCTCAGTGGCGGAATTATTTGTATACACAAATGCCATTGATTTGTGTTCATTAATTTTGTATCCTGCTACTTTGCCAAAGTCTCTTATGAGTTCCAATAGTCTTTTGACTGAGTCTTTTGGTTCTCCTATGTAGAGAATCATGTCATCTGCAAATAGCGATAATTTTAATTCCTCATTTCCAATTTATATTCCTTTAATTGCTTTTTCTTGTCTAATAGCTCTGGGAAGAACTTCCAAAACTATATTGAAGAGTAGCGGTGAGAGTGGACATCCCTGTCTAGTTCCAGATTTTAACGGGAAGGCTTCTAGTCTTTCCCCATTTAGTATGATATTGGCATTGGGTTTATCATAAATTGCTTTGATTATGTTGTAGAATGTTCCTTCTATGCCTATCTTATTTAGGTTTTTTAACATGAAGTGGTGTTGGATTTTATCAAATGCCTTCTCTGCATCTATTGAGAGGATCATATGGTTTTTATGAGTCAACTTGTTGATGTGATGTATCACATTTATTGTTTTGCGAATGTTGAACCATCCTTGCATACCTGGGATGAATCCCACCTGGTCCGGGTGAATAATCTGCCTAATGTATTGTTGGATCCTGTTGGCTAATATTTTATTGAAGATCTTTGCATCTATGTTCATCAAGGATATCGGTCTGTAGTTCTCTTTTTCTGTTGTTTCTCTCTCTGGCTTTGGTATTAAAGTGATATTAGCTTCATAGAACGAGTTTGGAAGAATTGCCTCTTTTTCTATTGTTTGAAAAAGCTTGTGTAAGATTGGGGTTAGTTCTTCCTTAAACGTTTGGTAGAATTCAGCAGTGAAGCCATCTGGTCCCGGGCTTTTCTTGGTTGGGAGGGCTTTAATTGTTGATTCAATCTCAGTGCATGTTATTGGGCTATTTAGATTGTTAATTGCTTCTTGATTCAATTTTGGTGGATTGTATAAGTTCAAAAATCTGTCCATTTCCTCTAGGTTTTCTAATTTGTTCGCATATAGTTGCTTATAGTAGTTCCTGATGATTCTTTGTATTTCTAAGGTATCTGTTGTTACATCTCCATTCTCATTTCTGATACTATTAATGTGTATTTTCTCTCTCCTTTTTTTAATTAGTCGAGTTAGTGGGGAGTCTATTTTGTTGATTTTCTCAAAGAACCAACTCTTTGGTTGATTAATCTTGTGTATAGTCCTCTTGGTCTCTATTTGGTTTATTTCCTCCCTTATTTTGATGATTTCTTTTTTCCTACTAGTCTTAGGGTTGCTTTGTTGTTGTTTTTCTAGTTCCTTCAACTGTAAGATTAGCTGATTTACTTGGTGCTTTTCTTGTTTCTTGAGATAAGCATTAATTGAAATGAACTTTCCTCTCAGCACCGCCTTGATTGTATCCCAGAAGTTCTGATAAGTTGTGTTGATGCCTTCATTTGTTTCAAGCAATTTTTTAATTTCCCCTTTGATTTCCTCTCTAACCCATTGCTCATTAAGTAATATATTGTTCAGCCTCCATATGTTTGTAGGTCTTCCTTGGTGTTTCGAATTCTTGGTCTCAAGCTTCACTCCTTGGTGGTCTGAGAACGTGCATGATATGATTTCCACTTTTTAAAATTTGCTAAGGCTTGATTTATGGCCTATGATATGATCAATTCTGGAGAAAGTTCCATGTGCTGATGAAGAAAACGTGTATTCTCTGTCAGTAGGATGAAAGGTTCGATAGATGTGAACTAAGTCCATTTGCTCTAGAGTTTGAATGAGTTCTATTGTTTCTTTGCTGAGTTTCTGGTTTTTTTGATCTGTCCATTTGTGTTAATGGGGTATTAAGGTCCCCCACTATGATCGTATTGGAGTCTATTTCTCCCTTTAATCCCATTAATGTTTGTTTCACGTAGCTAGGTGCTTTGGCATTTGGAGCATAAACATTTATTATGCTGATCTCTTCTTGCTGGATGCATCCTTTGATCATTATATGGTATCCTTCTTTATCTCTTTTGATGCTTTTCACATCAAAGTCTATGTCATCTGATATAAGAATGGCTACTCCTGCTTGTTTTACCTTACCATTTGCTTGAAATATCTTTTTCCATCCTTTTACTTTCAATTTTTTCTGATCTTTATTGGTGAGATGTGTCTCCTGTAAGCAGCAGATAGATGGATTTTGTTTTTTGATCCAATCCTCCAATTTATGGCATTTAATTGATGAGTTTAAGCCATTTACATTCAGCATTATTATAGGTAAAGGACAATTTGGTCCTGTCATTTTGGCGATGTGTTGTTCTAAATTAGGTCTTGTGTTAGCATTTTAGTTGGATGTTCTCCACATTTGCCTTTGTTTCTGATGGTTACTATTTCTTTTTTCTTTCATAGGAACTTCCTTAAATATCATTTGTAGGGCAGGTTTAGATGAGACAAAATCTTGAAGTTTTTCTTTATTGTGGAAGAATTTTATTTCATTTTCAAACACAAAAGAGAGCTTTGCAGGGTAAGTTATTCTGGGCTGAAAATTTTTCTCTTTTAGAATCTGGAATATGTCACTCCAGTCTCTTCTGGCCTGTAACGTTTCCTCTGAAAAGTCAGCTGAAAGTTTAATTGGGATTCCCCTATATGACACTTGATTTTTTTCTCGTGCACATTTAAGGATTTTTTCTTTTTGTTCAACTGAGGAGAGCTTGATTATCATGTGTCGTGATGAAGTTCGTTTTTGATCAACTCTGTTGGGAATTCTGTAGCCCTCCTGTATATTATTTTCTAATTCTTTGCTCAGTTTAGGGAAGTTTTCCTGTATTATTTCATTGAATACACCTCTAATCCAAGCTTCTCTTTCTGCACCTTCTGGAACACCCATAACTCTTATGTTAGACCTTTTAATCATATCTTTTAATTCTTGGATATTATTTTTAGCTTGACCTAGCTCTGCTTCCAACTTTTTGTTTGTTTCTTCGTGATGGCAGGAAATATCTTCTAATTCTGAAATTCTTTCTTCTGCCTCATTCATTCTGTTTTTGAGACTCTCCACTGTATTTTTAATTTGCTCTACTGTGTTCTTCATTTCTGATATATCAGCCTTAATTTGATGCATTACTGCTATTTCTTCTTTGAACTCTTGTTTATACTTCTCATTGTTGACCAGGAGCTTTGCAATGAGTTTTCTGAGTTCTTTGTCCTCCATTTTCTCAATGTCTTCCTCAGTTAACTCTGAGAATGGGCGAAGCTTTTGCTCCTTTTTTGGAGAGACTTTAGTAACATTCATAGTGATTTTTTCTTGTCTTTTTCCTTTTGAAGTTGTCAATCTGTTTGACGACATCTCTCTGGTCTGTTACCTCAGGTGTATAAATTAACTTTAATACTCAATCAGTACCCTGGGTTTAGGAGACACAACTGTCCTAAATAATTGCTTTGCGTGGCACTGATTTTATAGGCAGGACTGAGCTTATTACCCCATGCTAGCCAACACGTCTAAGTACCTCCTGAGGTTGTCCTGGGCAAACTTGGTGGCCAGAAAGATCAGGGGGCTGTCGCAGTCAGCTCCAGGGACTACACAGACTCCCCAGACTGCAAGACTATTGCCTTGGGCTCAGCTCTGTGCAATCAACCAACAACACACCCACTCTGGATCTCCACTCAGGGTTCACGCCTGCTATCCTGCCATCCGATATGGCTCCAGGTGGGGAACCGCAGCTGCTAGCTTTCAGCTCCAGGTACCACACCGACCCCACAGGGAACAGAGCCAGCGCTCCCCTCCACCCCCAGACCAGATCCGCACAAACAGTCAGAAAGGGGCCCATGTGCCGTTCTGTCAACTCCACCCTGCGCCTCTCCACACAAGGCGGCCCCCTGAGTCCCTGACTCCCTCCACGTGCAGCTGCTCCCAATCACCAAGCTCAAACTGTCAGGTCCCGGACCACACTCACCCTCCCAACCCCCCACACAGACCCAGGCTCCAATCTGGCAGTCACAACGTCCATGCGGAGGCCACCGGCGGATGTCCAGCCGGCACCAGAAATGAATCGCTGGAGTCCGGACCACCGGAGCCCACGGCCCCAAAGGCTGGCAAGTCTCCAGCCGACCACAAGGTCAGTCACGAGAGCTCTTTGTGCCAGGAAAGCCAGGTGTTCGCCTGCTACCACCACCCAGCGCAGGGACTCCGAGTCTTAAAATTCCATTCTTTATGTTATCAGTCTAAAATGTTTTGTTGTAGCAACCCACAAATAAGATGAGGGTGGCATGAGCTTCTGTCATGGGCAGCAGAGCCGGCAACGTGGGCACGGCGAAGGTCCGGGGGTCGGGCGGAGGTCTGCACTGGTTTTTCTCTGCTTCCATGCGACTGCTCGGCTCGGAGTCCTGACGCTGACCTTCATGCAGTCCTTAGCGTGTTTGAACTCCGGTTTGTTTGACTTCAAGCTCTTGGCTCATGCAGTTTTGATTGTCCATCAATTCTGAAATGCTGCCAATATCACCATTCCAAGCAGGATGAAATCTCTTCAGAATACACTGGCTGACATACTCTCTTCATGATTGGGCTTCTGCAGTTAGCAGTTCAGTTGGAGGGATCCCCAAAGTAACTTCATCTAAGGTGATCCCACACCTGATTTTTGTGTTTGAATGCCAGTAAAGGGTCCAACACAGTCTGTCATGCCAATCAGCTTATGCATATGGTGGTGGTTGCATTTGGTGGGTCATTTCTGTTTCCAGACGTGTCTTCCACATGAAGCAAAGGGTGTTAGAGTCCAGCCTGATTCTGCCCAACACACACTTGGCCCTCTGTGAGTTCATCATTATATTGAATTTTGCAGTTTTATGCCCTGGTTAATATATGAAAATAATCGGAAACATACTGGATTAAATTTTTAAAAATAGTTTATACCATTCAGTATTTAAGCTGTCAAGCCTGGGCTTTTTTTTTTATGCAAGCCACATTACTGTGTCAGTCCTATTGCTTATCATTTGTTTGTTTAGGTTATATTGTCTTAATGTAATTATAGTAGGTTATTTGTGTTACAGAATTACACATTTAAATAGAATATGCACCTTATTACTATAACCATGTTCTTAATTTTAAAATGTATATAGCTAGAGCAAAAGTGTGTTTCTTCTTCACTTCCAGTTCCATTTGTCTATAAATATGAAGTGAACATATTTTAATATGCAGTTTTAGCAGCATAGCAAAACCTACACCCTACCCTCTCCCTTGCCTGCATTCCCCACACAAATCCTCCCTCCCTGGTAACTACCTTCAATATTTGCCCCATGTGGATGATCCCTCTGAGGAGACTGGTAACCAAGATGTGACAACCGTGCTGTCAAAGATGTAAATGTTTTTCAGGAACAGACTGACATTCAAATCAATTAACTAAGGAAGAGGAACTACTCAGTTACAACAACTAATGAGGAAGGAGGCACAGGGAGACACTGCTCATCCGCAGCGCTTGGCCAGTGAGGCAGCCATTGTCCCATGCAGAAATCTGCTTCCTGCTAACATTCTCAGTCTGCTGTGACTGTATGAGCTCTGGGTTTCTTGAGCATCTGAAGGACTAGTTCAGGGGTGCACTTCCACACTCCTAATTTCTATAATGATATGTTTTTATTTTATTTCACAATCATAGACTTCACACTCAATCAGATAAAGACATCAGTACACAGCACATAGAAAAAAGAAAAAAGGAAACCTTGCATTTCTCAGGAGCATTGACACTGTGATGATATCCAAATATCAGAATGTCAATAACACTTATAAAGAATACATATTTTGCACTCTGCGCATTAGTTATCACAGACCAGGAAAAACAAGATATTCATTTATCTTTTTGGAACTGCCTTATTTCACAAATATAATAGTTTCTAGTTACATACATTTTGCTGCAGAATGTTTTTTTATTTTCTTTTCTGAGCAGTATTTTGTAAATGTGCTATGTATTTTCTTATGTAATGATCTGTTGATGAGCATTTGGATTAAAGTATTACTTAGCTAGTGTGAATTGGGCTGCTAAAAATAGAAATAGAAGGTCCCAATGTGGTAATACAGCAGCTAAAGTCCTTGCCTTGAATGCATTGGGATCCCTTATGGTCATTGGTTCCAATCTAGCTCCATACTTGTGCCCTGAGAAAGCAGTCAAGGACGGCCCAAACCTTGGGATCCTGTATCCATGTGAGAGACCCAGAGGAGGCTCCTGGCTACTGGTTTTGTATCAGCTTAGTTCCAGCCAGGGGATGGAAGATCTTCCTTATTGTCTCTCCTCCTCTGTATATCGGTCTTTCCAACAAAAATGAATAATTTTTTTAAAATAATGGAAATAGAAATAACTCTTTGATATGCTGTGTTCATTTCATTTGAATAAATTCCCAGTATTTGGGTATATGATTTATATGGGCGATCTATTCAGATATCTCAGAAATTTCTGAACTGGCTTCCAATAATGTTTCCACTAGCTTACATGCCTAGCAGCAGTGGATAGGGTAACTATTTCCCAACATGCTTACCAGCATTTATTGTTTTCTGAATTCTGTAGGTTTGTTATTCAAACTGGGTTGAGACAAATCTTCATCGTGGTTTGTATTTGCGTTTCCTTCATGGATTGTGAATCTGAGCATTATTTTCAAATGCTTATTAGCCGTTTGAATTTTCTCTTTTGAAAAACAAGCCTGTTCATGTCATCAATGTGTTTTCCACTATTCCCTCCTTATTCACCTAACAAGCCGAGTAATACATGCTTGTCTCTGATGGATTGGTCTTCAAAGGTCTTCCTGGAAGGGTACAACAGATGCAATGCTTTGTCACACCAATAGCCCTAATTCTGGGACTTGGGATATGAACTGAACCCTGGTTCTAGCTACAGTATTATGATACTATTGTCAGAAAATGGCATTGCAAGATTCTAATTTGAGAATTCATTAGGAAGCTTTTTGATCCATTATGTTGTTGATATTTTGATATGCAACACATATACATTAAACTGAAGCTTACTTTCTTGCAGGGGAAATGTTACTGATTTTGCCCTAGTATGGTTTTCCATAATATCTTTTTATAAATTTTTTAATACTTTGCCAATCTGGCACAATAAAATTGTATTTTTTTATTAATTATTTTGCATTATGTGACAGTTTCATAGGCTCTGGGAATTCCCCCACCCTTCCCCCTCCCTTCCCCCCTGGTGGATTCCTCCACCTTGATGCAGTATTGCAGTTCAAATTCAATCAAGATTCTTTCCTTGCATACGTATACCAAGCATAGAGTCCAGCTACTTATTGTCCAGATGAGTTGAACAGTTTCTTGGAGAGACCATTTCTGGTCCGAAGTTAGAGCTGGTAGAATATCATCTCAGTCAATTAAGAGTCCCAATATAACATCAACAGCAGTTTGCAACATTATGGAATTGACATGGTTGTGAGTAACCAGTATGTTAAAAACAAAAACAAAAACAAAAACAAGTTCTTAACCACAACCTATGATTAGCCCATTGACATTTCAATTTTAGTTTATATACAGGACCGGACCGGCTGCTCTATACCTTAAAATGGCTATAAGGTACCATTCAGCTGTCTCGTGTCTATTTCATTTTAGTATTTAGCCATTTGTTGTGTTGAAGTATAATTTTGCTGATCTTGGCAGATTTTTAGGGTAATCTAGACTGGCTTGTAACTCTAACAAGACATTTGTCAACAATTAAGGTGCAGAACATTTTTTTTTGGAGGGGTGGTTGTGCAGGGAAATCCCCAACACCATGGTGAGGAGTGACTAATCAACAAAATTGTATTTTAAAGTGATCTTCATTAGGATATTCACAATCGGGCCCGGCGGCGTGACCTAGTGGCCAAAGTCCTTGCCTTGAACGCACTGGGATCCCATGAGGGCACCGGTTTTAATCCCGGCAGCTCCACTTCCCATCCAGCTCCTTGCTTGTGGCCTGGGAAAGCAGTCGAAGACGTCCCAAAGCTTTGTGACCCTGCACTCGTGTGGGAGACCCAGAAGAGGTTCCTGGTTCCTGGCTTTGGATCAGCGCGCACCAGCTCGGCTCACTTGGGGAGTGAATCATCGGATGGAAGATCTTCCTCTCTGTCTCTCCTCCCCCTCTGGATATCTGGCTTTCCAATAATAATAAATCTTTAAAAAAAAAAAAGGATATTCACAATCATCAATATCACATAATATTTCCTGTTATATTCTTTGGCCATAAACATATTTTTAAGATTTATTTATTTTTAATAAAAAGGCAATTTATAAAGAAAAGGAGAGACTGAAAGAAAGAGCTTCTGTCCACTGATTCACTCCCAAGTGTCCACAATGGTCAGAGCTGAGATGATCTAAGCCAGGAGAGAGCAGCTTCTTCTGAGTCTCCCACATGGGAGCAGGGTCTCAAGGCTTTGGGCTGTCCTCCACAGCTCTCTCAGGCACTAGCATGGAGCTGGATGGGAAGTGAAGCAGCCAGAACACAATACTGTGGCCATAAGGGATCCCCGTGCATGCAAGGTGAGCATTTAGCCACTATGCATTTGCACCAGCACCATGAGATAATTTTACTCAGTGAAGTGACATTTATTTACAATTTTTAATGATTTCACTTTATATGATTTCACTTTATATGATTTTAATTTATATATTATGATTACAAATACACTGCTTATGTATGTTGTGTGCTCTACCACCTTTATTGGAGGTTTCATATTCACTCATGTTCAATTTTTTTCATTTTACATAAGTGTCTTCTTCTTCAAAAAATACTTTCATATTCCAAGAACAAAGTTTTAAAAAAACTTAGGAAGCTAATATTTTGCATGTTGTGAAATAGAAATATTCCTTTTTTACATATGAGTATTTATTTGTAGCATCATAAGCACTTCTGCATGGTTGCATTAATCTTCATTGCTACATAAAATAACAAGTAATATTTATGAAATGTAGTTGATGCAGATTATATGCAATCTAAAATGTAATTATGCCTCCACAATTAAGGTCAGATTTAGAAATGTATCTTAGAATTATAAACATATTTGCAATTTCATGTGAATAATATTACTTATTTAAACACTTTTGCAATGGCAAGCAAAATTTATAACAGGCAGGAACAGAAAGAAGTATATCCGCATACTTGCAGCACAAGGATGGGCTCACAGTGAAACAACAGATAAGTCTGTAATTTGTTGGGAGACACCTCAGTGGCAGTATGCTGGACTTCTGAGGGCAATTGGAAGTCACCTAGTGAAAGACTGGAGAGGAGAACAATGGGGAGGGGGACCGCGGGAAATGGTGGGGAAGGGTAACCCCAATGCCTATTAAAAAGTGTCATAAAATAAATCATTTTTGAAAACAATTGTTCACTTGCATACTGGCTGAAATCAATGACTATACATTAATGGAATGAAATAATATGTGAATCTTGAGGAAAAAATGTGAAAGGATAATTGAGAACTCTGTTTTGTATTTTCATTTGCAGGTTATTTATGTCTACAGAAATCCCAAGGATATTTTGGTCTCATATTTTCATCTTGAAAATTCGCTGAATCTTTTTGAAGCTACAGATACCATAGACGATTTCATAGAAAAGTTTCTGGATGGAAATGGTAACATTATTTTTCAACAAATATGTATTTAAAATCACACTGTTACATTGTGAAACTCTTGAATTTAAGAAACATTTTAGAGAAACAGAAATTGCAGTAAGAGGAGAACCCACAAAGTGCTTAAATTCTGACAGTAGCTTTGTCAACATCTAGGTGGATTCTTAACCTATGTAGGAACACTTGGGGATTGTCATGTTTGCAAAGATAATTTTAGAAGATATTATAATCAGAGCAATAAAGAGTCACAAATGTTCTAGCAAATCACACTAGCTAGATCCACAGTTACAGCCAGCTATATCAGTACATCTACTGAGTGGTTGTGGATATATTTTTACGTACCTATTGAAAACCTTATTGGCTCTGTGGACAATTCCATTTTACATTGTAGAAAAAATAAACAATGACACAAGAAGCTTGTGCATTGACCGATCAGGCTCTGATGAATTTAGATAGCTATATTCATATTTTACCTCCACAATAACAGAATAAACTGTAATTCCAGATGTTAGGGAATAAGAAGAGACATAGAAACCTGTGTTTTCAGGTAAGAAAAGTAAGCAAATAATCAAACATAGCTGTTTGGACTCAGTTCTGTAGTGATCCTTTCTTACAAACCTGGAATAGGATTGCTGAGGCAGGTTACCATGAAAACCGTGCAAATATTCCCCAGAGCACTCAGCAGCTTATGGATGTAAGTGTCCGGTACTAGGGGGTTAATTTTGATTTCTAAATATTCCAAAAGTTGAAAAAAATAGCATGCTACGTCTTGACCATGTATAATCTTTCTGATAGTTTTAGGAAGTCTTTGGTTTGATCACATCAGAGGCTGGTATGAACACAGGCATGACTTCAATATTCTCTTCATGATGTATGAGGAGATGAAGAAGGTAAGATGAGAATGTTGTTTTTATAATTATCTTATTCAAATATCTATCTATATATATATACATATATATATATACATATATTTAGTTCCAGCAAAACACCATTCTCCCAGGTGTCCTTACATCTAACCCACTTGCTCAGGCTTCTTTCTAAGTTTCTAATTTCCTTCCTCTACCTTCATTACTGGTTATCCTCAAGGCTCTCTTCTCCCTGTGCATGATCACCCTTGTGATAGTTTTATGTACTTACCTGCAATAGTAAAGGCAACCTTGGAATAGCCATGCTTTGACAACCATTAACATTGTGCTATGGGTAAGAAACTGTTACAGGTATAGGCCTAATGGTTTCAAATTGTGTGTGTTGGTGTGTGTGGGTGTGTGTTCTGTGATGCAGGTTCTCTTGATTTTTGAACGTAAAGTTTCCTGTAAAGTACAGGAGGATTACAAGTTAGTAACAGCTACCACTGGTCTTAAATACTGTGTAAATCAAACTGAATTCAGCTGAATGTCACTGTTCTATAATGTCTGAGTGGTGCATTGATTGATAAATGAAAACAGCAAATTCCTTGATTTATTCCAAAACTAATTACTGTAATATAGGTATTTAATATGAAAGATAAAATCATTGAATTTTTAAACATGGATCTCACAATTTGTCAGTATGGGCAGATATCCAGCAAGCAAACAAAATCATAAATCATATCATAAATCATATCAAACTTGATATGTGTTTATTAGAAAAAAGATCTGTAAAAATCACACACATTTCATAAGTATATCTAATTTCTGGTATTTAATTTTATATATAAAAGTAAGATTGTTATCATTTTCTTAAAAATAGCATAGAAACAGCAAACTAATAAATAAGCATTAATAAGAGAAAAAAAGTGGAAAAGAATTTGTATATTCTCAGAAACAGTGAAGTATGTGACACCATTAAGAACTGAAGGGGGAGTGATGAAAGACCAACATAGAGGGATTTGTAAGCATCAGACTTTGCAAGATTTGTAGGCAGTTATAGAGTGAAGTCTTTAATCCTAAAGAAATAAGCAGGCATTTTTGAGCTGTAGCAAAGTTACCAATGGTATAGAATAGCACCTTCAGAATACCCCCTATTAATACATTATAAATTTGGGATCTTGCTTAGAAGCAAGGAAGATACTTAGAGAGAAGGGTATATCAGTTTGTTGAACTTCAGTTACACCTTAGTGAAAGTCGTATCGTTAGCAAAGAAAAAAAATGTCTCACTTCAACTTTGTTAATGATTTCAAATGGAAAGAGTCTATATGGGGTTATCTCAGGGTTTTTTCTATATTCCCAGTCCATACAGCAGATTTAGATATTGATCCCATTCACTGAAGTGTTTAGAGAACACTGAAGCAGGCTCATCCCATAGTAAGTACATTGTGATGTTGTTTTGGACCACGAAGTTGGAAACAACTTTGGTAAATTGAAAGTATTAGTCTGAGAAATAAAGCAAAATAAAAAACACCCAGGAAGAGATCAGGGCAAAGAAGGTAATTACAATAATTTGGACACCACCAGTTTAAGAATATAGCAAATAATAAGTGTAAATAAAATAGGTTATATGTAGAGGAAAGAATTAGAAGGAATAAAGGCAAAAAGGAAAGAAGCAAGCTATGACAACAGGTTTAGAAGAATGGGAGGTACTAGCTGAAAACAGGTGCTAAACCCAATTACAAGCACCATTAAGATGGATGTTTGGAGAAGAATAGGCCACTGAGGACACATACTAGGAGTAATCACAGGTAGACCAAATGTATGGAGTGTGTGGTAACACAAAAGAGAAGCCAGAGCTCAGCTCAGGAGCCTAACTGCGAATGTCCTCGCCTTGCACATGCCAGGAACCATATGGGTGCTATTTCGTTCTTATCCAGCCACTCCACTTCACTTCCATGTTCTCTACTTATGTCCTGGGAAAACACCAGAGGACAGTTCAAAGCCATAGGATCCTGCAAACCTGTGGGAGACCTGGAAGATACTCCTGGCTGTGGGATTCAGATCAGTTCAGTTCCAGTCTTTGTGGCTGCTTGGGGAGTGAACCAGTGAATGGAAGATCTTTCTGTCTCTTCTACCCTCTACAGATCTGACTTTCTAAGTTAAATAAATAACCGTTTAAAAATAGAGAAAGATAATGTAGTGATTCAATAACTACCTAAAATGTAGGGTCCCAAGGTATTGGATTTTCCTTGACTGTTTTCCCAAGATAAACACAGGAAGCTGGATGGGAAGCAGGGCCACCGGGATAAAAACCAGCATCCATCTATGATCCCAGCACATGCAAGGTGAGGACTTTAACCTCTAAGCTATGGTGCTGGGCCCTTCTGTTGCTCTTAAGTTACAATAATTGCTTATATATTCTAAGTAACAGAAATTTTCAGTACCATTTTCAGATAAATTATTTGGAGACTCTTTCTCAATTTTATGTAGTGCATTTATTGAGCACATTTAAATTTTTATATATGATATGGGATAACGATGCATTTATATTTTCACATGTAGAAATCTGTCAAAGTCCACATTTTTAAAAATATTGTTCTTTCATACCTGTGAAGAAATAATTTGATAACATATGTGAAAGGTGATTTCTGTGTTCTTCATTCTTTTCCATTAGCCCATGTTGCTCTTCCACTGTCTGTATGTGTCCTTTTTGATTACAGCAGCATTGCGGTACATTGCCAAACCTTGAATTTATTATTTTCAAGCATGTTTACCAATCACACCCAATGACTCCATATGGGAGGTTAGCAAATGGCAGTATAGGGTGCAAATAGGTTTTGGATGAGGGAGAATAGAGATGGTGAAGCACAAAGAACAGATTCCAAAAAAAGACAGAGACCAGGCAGTTTAGCAGGGGAGAACCTGGAGAAACGCTGGACACAGGGAAGCAGAGGGAATGGTGCAGCAGTGTTACAGTGAGTAGATAATGCACCAACAGCTGGTGAATGGCAATCCAGGTTGCAGCAGAAGCCAGAGATCCATTACTGGTCAGAGTATCTGTGACAGCCAGGTGGGAGTGGGTGTTCACCAGAAGCTTAGGAGTTGAATACAGGCCAAGAACTGCCTGAGTACCTGATTTGTTTGACCCAACAATGAGCAGAGAATGAGCAGCAGAATCTAAGGTTCTGCATAGGTAGGGTGGATCTCACACACAGACTCTCAGTAGTGCCAGAGAGGGCGCCACCTTGTGTAGTAGGACAGAGAGTGCGAATTTGAATAGATGGCCTGCAGTGGGCTCATTTCTAAATAATCACACTGAACTGATCCAACAGGGAAAGCAGGACCAGCACTGCATCCTGTAGGCTCTGTGTTGTCTCTGGATCTTCATCAGTACCTGCCGGCACATTTTTGTATTAAGGGGCAAGAACTGAGAGGGACAGGAGGAGTAGCAGTAAATTAAACATGCGCTAAATCAGTAGTGATCAGGTGCCATTTTCAAAAGACCAGACACTGGAATTGGAGGGACAATAGCAGAGCTGCACAAGCACTAAACTGAGAGTAAAATCACTTCAGCTTAGTGCATTGCACATGTCACTCAGAGAAAAATAGCTCCAGATTTAATCATCAGAAGCTGTTGGCAAGATCGGCACCACTTAAAAACCAGTTATTTAGGACAGCTGGTGTTTTCCTAATCCAGGACACGGGCTTGAACATAAAATCGACTTGTAGCCCTGTAGGGAATACATTTTAGATATCTGCCCTAAGGAGAAGAACCTGCCAACAAGAGTTGTAATGGCCACAACAGAAGAAGAGACTGAGGCACAATGAATATTGCTCTCCAGCAAAGAAGAAAAGGCATCTACTACCCTCAGAATTAATTCTGGAAGACATCAAGAAAACGGGGATATAGAAAGTCATAATGCTTTGTATAAAGCTTCTGAGCAATGAGAAGGACATACAGGAGATCAAGATGTTTAAGAAACATCTAACACAGGAAGTAGCAGCAAAGAATCAAATGAAAGCTGATGTATTAGAAGTTAATAACAGTGGAGCAAATTTAAGCTACAGTATAAAATCTCAATAATAGAATGAATGAGACAGAAGAAGGAATCACCGAATTGGAAGTTATTTCTTGTCACATTGGGAGAAACAAGCAAAAAGATGAAAGAAGAGCGGGCCAAGCTAAAAAAATGCATCCAAGAATTAAAAGAGATGCTTAAAAGACCCACTGTAAGATTTATGGCAGTTCATCCAGCTCCTGCTTGTGGTCTGGGAAAGCAGTTGAGGACGGCTCGAGGCTTTGGGACCCTGCACCCGCGTGGGAGACCCGGAAGAGGTTCCTGGTTCCCGGCATCGAATCGGCGCGCACGGGCTGTTGCAGCTCACTTGGGGAGTGAAACAACGGATGGAAGATCTTCCTCTCTGTCTCTCCTCCTCTCTGTATATCCGGCTTTCCAATAACAATAAAATCTTTTTTTTAAAAAAAAGAGTTATGGCAGTTCGAGAAGGCCCAGAAAGAGAACCTGGTGTTAAAGTTGTATTCAATGAAACAATAAATGAAAACTCTCCTATCTGAAGAAAGAATTGAAAACAACATGCATGAGGGGCACACAACTCCCAACAAAGTCAATCAAAATGAACATCACAACAAATGATAGTCAGGTTATCTTCAGTTTAACGTAAGGAAAAGAACCTTAAATGTGCATGTGAAAAAAGCAAGTGTCTTATACAGGGAACCTGAGTCAAACTCACAGCTGAACTTTTTAGAGCAAACTCTACAGGCCAGAAGAGATTGGAGTGACATATTCTAGATTCTACAAGCAAAAAAAAAAAAAAAAAGTATCAGCCCACAATAACATATCCAGCAAACTCTCCTCTGTCTTGGAAAATGAAATAAAATTCTTCACAGCAGCAAAGAAAAACTCCATGAATTTGCCTCTTCTAAACCTGCCCCACAAATGATACTCAAAGATGTTGTCTTGAAAGAGGAAATGAAAAGCAACTACCAAAACGAATAGCAAATTTGGAGAGCATCCTAGTAGAAGGCCACAGAAGATTAATCAAAGAAAATCTATTACTAAATGATAAGACATTAAATGTAAATGGCATAAATTAATCTATCAAATGTCGTAGATTAAAAGCCTAGACCAAAAAAGAAAACCTATCTATCTGTTACTTACAGGAGACACATCTAATCAATAAAGATCAGTGGAAAATGAAAGTGAAAGGATGGAAAAAGATATTCCAAACAAATGGTAGGAAAAAATGACTGGGTGTAGACATTGCTAAATTCAATGATATACACTTTGATGGGAAAAATAGTAAAAAGAGATGAACACAATATAATGATCCAAGGATCCATTCAACAAGAAGAGACCAACATAATAAATGTATATGTGCCAAATGACAAGGCATCTTTCTACATGAAAAAATATATATATATGTATATATATATATTATTATATTATATTATATTATATATAAATGGATTTAAAGTGAAAAATAGACTCCAATACAATAGCAGTAGGGGACATTAATACCCTCTTTACCATTAGTGGACAAATATCAATGAGGCTCAAAACTCAGCAAAGAAACAACAGCACTTGCCCAGACACTACAGCAAATGGATTTGATTAATATCCATGCAACCTTTCCTTCTACAAAGAGAGAATACACATTTTGTTCATCAGTTACATGCAATCTTCTCCAGATTTGACAATGTTATAGGTCACAACACAACTCTAGGCAATTTTTAAAAATCAAAATTACACCATGCATTTTCTCAGACCATCATGGGAGTGAAACTAGAGACCAAGAAATCAAAACACCAAGGCAAACATGCAAATACGTGGAGACTGATAAACATGGTACTAATTATGGGGTAAAGAGGAAATCAAAAGGGGAAATTAGAACTTTTATTGAAACAACATATCAAAACTTATGGGATACAATTGAGACAGTGTTAACAGGAAAGTTTATTTCAATCAGTGTATATGTTAAGAAAATGAAAAAACACCAAATAAATGAGTTAATCTTACAGTTGAAGGAGATAGAAAAAACAATAGCAAAGCAATCCCAACATTAGTAGGAAAAAAGAAATAACCAAAGCAATGGGGAAAAAAGCAAAATAGAGACTAAAAGAACAATGCATAAGATCAATCAATGAAAGTGCTGCTTCTTGGAGAGAATCAACACAATAGATTCCTTGCTGACCCAACTAATCAAAAAGTAAAAATGGAGGGAGAAGATACCAATCAACAGCATTAGAGATGAAAAAGGAAATATAACAGATGCCTTGCTCATTCATAGAATTATTAGGAACTATGACAAGCAGCTATATGCCAACAAATTAGATGACCTTGAGGGAATGGAAAGCTTTTAGAGAGTGTAACTCAACCTGTGATTTGACCCAGCTGTCCCACTCCTCAGAATAGATTCAAAGGAAAGGAAAATTGCATGAGAAAAGGATCTGTAACCATATATTTATAGCGGCACAACCTAAAATAACAGACAGGGAAAACTAACCAGATGCCCATCCAAAGAGGCATGGCTGAAGAAACTGCGTTTTGATTTTTTTCATTGCTTTTTTTTCAATGTCATGCTTATTTGGTTTTTTTGCAGAGTAATAATTATCTTAATTTATTTTTGCTACATAGTAGTTATCTCCTCCCCCCAAATTAAAGGTGAGTGGTCACAAACAAAATAATAACTTCTTAACTCAATTTTCCCTTGTAACAATCCCACCTCAGTTACAATACAGTTAAAACAGCAATGTTACTTTCAATGGAAATTTTCTAAAGGTTTTTTTTAACTTACTAGTTTATAGTATTCAAGCCAGATTTTAAGCAACTTCTTGCATTCTAGGCAATCAAAGCAGTCTTGTAACTCTAACAAGCCAAATAGTAACAGTTGAAGAGTGCAATAGTCAGCTGGGTGAGCAGAGAAATCCTCAATAAGTTAGCAAGTGAGGAATAACTGAACTCTACATCTTACCTGGTGAGGTCTAGGAAAAGACAAATGGGCAAGATGAACAGTAATGTACAGGCTGAGCAGTTACAGGCCAGCTGACTTCTTCTTGTCTGCTCCAAATTTCGTATATTAGTTTCCCTGTGTCTATTTGTGCTAGTTTTGGGGTTCCTGAGTTTTCCTGATATCAGTGTAAGAAAAAATGCGGAGGCAGAGCTGCAATTAAGTAAGGACCAGAGAAAGCTCCTATCCTGAGTCCAGAAAAATTTATACTTCTTTCATCTCTGGGGAATATCTAGGGCTCCTGGCTATTGTTCTGATGCTTTTGTTTTTATTTTCATTTCTTCAAAATAGTTTCATTTTTCTTGTTGAATTCATCATTGGCTCACTGGATACATAATGGGAAATTTTATTTTTATTTCCTCTCTCATGCTTTGTTTATTCAGTGGTGCATTTTTTGGCTCCATGGCGCTATTAATCTTCTGTTTTAACTTTATACATGTTGTTGACTTTGTTTCATGTCTTCTCATGAGAATGTACAGTGACAGCGAAATAGAAACTACCATAGCCAGATGTAAAGACACAATGTTGTATACACATCTACTTCCAAATCAAAGATGGACTCCCAGTGAAACTGTTGGACATATCTACACAATAGGAACTTGGACTCTCTGACATTGTTTGTACCAGACATGTCAGGGCACACTTAAATAACAGACTAATGGGCTTTTATAACTGCTTATGAAGAACTATTGTAATAGTATGGAGATGGTCAGTGGGCAGTGTGAATTTGAGGAGAGGGTAGGGAAATCCCAGACCCTATGGAATTGCACCATAAAACTGATAATTTAAAAAAAGTTTGAAAAAGAAGAATTAAAAGTATTGATGCAAAGTATAAAAAAACTTCATGTGACATTTTGTTACAATTTCTGTAAATACATTATTGAGATATTTAGAGGAATTTTATTGGATCTGTGAATCACTTGGTGATGTAATGGGATCACAAAGTTATTTTATCCTAATGCACAAACTTTGAGCATTTTATTTCTCAATAGAAATAATATTTCTATTGGATTTCATTGTCTTCATTAATGTTTTGAAAAAATCATGAAAAATTAACCACTGTTTTGGTTAATCTTATTGCAAATTATTTTAATTCATTTTTGTTTCATCTTTATATTTGGTCATTATTAGTTTTTAGCATTTTGGCTTTTTTGTACTAACCAAAAATCAGGAAAATTTTTCTAGGCCCATCATTAGCTTTTTCCATGTAAAATTTGGATGTCTGCTAATAGAAATTATTTCATTTATTTATTTTCAATTCTAATATCTTTCATTCTAAGTCCTACTTCCAAGTTTAATATTTTCAGAATTATTTTCAACAGATGTAATAGTATTGTGCTTTTCCCAGTTTTAGATAAAAGTCTTACAATGATTTCCTTACTGATTATTACTTCAGATAAAGGGATTGTTATGTTGATAAAGATTTCTACTACTCTTAGGTTATTAAGTGTTTTTGCATCATACCTAATTCGATTCTATGAAAAATGTTTTTCCTCAGTTACCTGAAATAATCATATTCATTTTTTTCTTTCTGTACATGTGAAATGATCTGTTTTCATATTTTGAATCAATTGAGCATTCAATGTAAAAACACACCAAATCACAGTGTATACTAGGCAGAAACTCATTCATTCTTTGTCAACTCAACTTTTCAAACCTGTTACTGTTTCAGGATCTCAGAGGTTCAGTGCTTCAGATCAGCAGATTTCTTGGGAAAGAACTGAGTGAAGAGGATGTGGATGATATCGTCAATCAGGCTACATTTGAAAACATGAAGTCCATTCCACAAGCAAACTATGCTCATGTTGTGAAAAGTTTAGGATTTATAAGACACAACGGGGAATGTTACATGCGAAAAGGTGATGTTACATTGTGTATAGTCACCAAAAGGTTGTCATTTTGTGCCTGGAAGAACTCACCAGGGTTTCCAATAATTTTTTTTCAAATGTACTAGCATTGATAGCAAAGTTCCTAACTGAAAGTGATTCTTAGGAAAGTAGCAAGTTTTTTCCTATACAGACATTGCTTTTAATTAATTATTTTTTTATTTCTTAATTTTTATTTATCTATTTATTTATTTAAACATTTTATTGTCATTTAATGATAAGTTCCATATTCCCTTATCCCCTCCTCAATTTCCTCCCCCAGCTAGTTCCTCTATATCATTACTAACATATAATTTTTCATACTCAGTGATATGTCCATCATTGCAGACATGGACAATGGCAGAGTGTCCAGAATCCTATTGTCAAAATATAGTAAATAGTTTCATTGTAAGTCCATCTTTGTCTGGAAGCAGAAATGCATACTATACGGCATCCTCACATCTGGATGTTAGTCTCCATTTCACAGCTACTGTACATTCCCTTAAATGAAAATCATGATACAAAATCAACAATAGAAAGAGAAATTGAAATTTACAATGCCATGAAGTTAAACAACATGATACTAGCTATGACAGTCTCCATTACACAGCTACTATATATCCCCTTAAATGAAGAGTCACAAAACAAAATCAACATCAGTGAGAAAAAAGAAATTAGCAACACCAAAAGTTAAACAACATGCTATTAAATGACTAATGTGTAGCTGAAGAAATGACAATCAAGAACCTTCTTACTGAAAATGATGCCACTGCATGATCTACGAGTCACTGAATGATTTAATCAGAAGAAAGTGTTTTGAAGAGATGAAACTAACAGAAAACAACAAAACCCATGTGATATAGTTTCTGCTGATCTTTATTGAAGTGTATCTCCTCCAGGCAATAAACAGATGGGTTTTGTTTTTTAATCCAGTCTACTCATCTATGACGTTTGATTGAGCTTACTCCATTTACATTCAGAGTTTAATATGTATGTGTGGTACTTTGGTCCTGTCATTTTAGGAATGGGTTGTTCATTGGTTTAGTCTTCTGTTGTCATTTTACTGGGATGTTCTTCCTGTTTGCCTTTGGTTTTGGTAGGTGCTATTCCTCTCCTCTGTTAAGAGAATATCTTGAAGTATCATTTGTAGGGCAGTTTTGAAAGTGGCAAATTCTTTTAACTTTTCTTTACTCTGGAAGAATTTTATTTCATTTTCAAAGACAAAAGAAAGCTTTGCTGGATATGTTATCCTGGGCCAACAAATTTTCTTTTAGAATCTGGCATTCCTTTATATGTCAATTGATTTTTTTTTTCACATGCACATTTCAGGATCTTTTCCTTATGTTCAACTAAGAGAGCTTGAAGATCATGTGTCTCAATGAAGATTGCTTTTGATCAAGCCCTCCTGGATTTTGTTTCCCAATTCTTTCTCCAGATTAGGGAAATTTTCCTTTATTATTTCATTCAATACATTTGCAAACTCAGCTTCTCTTTCTGCACCTTCTGGGACTCCCATAACTCTTATATTTGGCTTCTTCATAGTGTGCTTCAATTCTTGAATACGTTTTTTTGGGGCCTGATCCAGCTCTGCTTCCAGCTTTTTGTTTGCTTCCCCCTGGTGACAGGAAATATCTTCCAATTCTGAGATTCTTTCTTCTGCTTGCTTCATTCTATTTTGGAGACTCTCCACTGTACTTTTAATTTGCTCTGCTGTGTTTTTAATTTCTGAGGTATCAGCCTTGATTTGCTTTGTTGCTTCCTTAAATTCTTTGAACTCTTGCATGAGCTTCTCATTTTTGGTCAGCATCTTTAAAATGAGTCTTGTGGATTCTGTGTCCCCCATTTTCTCGATGTCTTCCTCAGTGAACTCTGAGGTTGGCATAGGGTTTTGCTCCTTTGCAAGGGAGTTTTTGGTAATATTCATTGTGCCTTTGTTTCTTCTTTTGCTCTTGTTCATTGTACTTCTGGTTAGCAGAGTCTTCTCCTTGGGGCAGGTTTCTAAGCTGTGTCACCCACAGGGCTACAATGCAATTTTACTTATTGCGGTTGGTACACACCTTTTTGCTTGCAGTCACTTGTGCCACAACCTCCAGCGAGTTCCAGATCTGGTTTCTTATGTTAGATTTCCACCGTGGTCTCCACAGCCCCAACTCTTGGATCACCACTCTCCACCTCCTATGATACTGTGCTGAGGCTGCACTGTTATCTCTGCAAACTTTCTCCCACTTCTGGTTGGAGCAGGTCCCAGGATTAGAGAGACACCAGGTGTACTATATAGTTAGGTTGTTGGTGGTGCTGATCTTGTTGGAGCCTGTTGGACGTTAGGTCTGGGTGCCACACGGACCTATTTTGACCCGTAGAATCCCACAGTTACTATTATTTTCCTGCAGGATCAGTATAATCCACAGAATTTGGTTAGTTCTTGTGAGCTCAGCACATGTGCAGTTAACTGTTGTGCCCTGAAGTCCCAAAGTTATTGCCACAGTATACAAAATGGCGCCTGACATACCACCACTACAGTTCTTGATCTGCTGGTCATCAGATCCGAGGGCTACCCAGACCTTTCTTGGGTGGAACCTTTGAATGCCACGTTGATGGAGTTCACTGAGTCAGAAATGAGCTCACTCCCAGCTCAGTGTGTGCCCAGTCCTTTCATTTGCCCTTTCTTCCTTATGCAAAATGGCTCCCAATTCTCTCATTGCTCTCTCACTGCCCATCTGAGATCTGCTGCTCTGTCTCTGCTCCTGATCAATTCAAACGGACCAGCAGGATGGACAGTTCTTTGTCTGGGTTCACCTGCCAAGCTCTCAGTGAAAGTCCCTTCCCACCTGGTTGCTGTGGAGTTCCGGCTGCTGGTGGAGTTCAGATCACGGTTAGCTGCACGCCACTGAAGTATCAGTCACTGCAACATCACACTGCAGTTCCCACTGCTTTCCTGTGTCTGTCAGTCTCCAGGTACCCCTCTGCTGTTTTTCTGTCCTTTTCTATTTGCTGGAATATGTCCTCTCTGCTTCATCCTGATTAAATGATTTTCCGTCCATTTAAACGTGTCCTTACCCTATTCCGCCATCTTGATTCTCCCCTTGATTAATTTTTTTATATATATTTTTATTAATTATTTTGCATTATGTGACAGTTTCATAGGCTCTGGGAATCCCCCCACCCCTCCCCCTCCCCTCCCCCCTGGTGGATTCCTCCACCTTGATGCAGCATTACAGTTCAAATTCAATCAAGATTCTTTCCTTGCAAACATATACCAAGCATGGAGTCCAGCTACTTATTGTCCAGATGGGTTGAACAGTTTCTTGGGGAGAACATTTCTGGTCTGAAGTTAGAGCTGGTAGAATATCATCCCAGTCAATTAAGAGTCCCAATATAACATCAACAGCAATTTGCAACATTATGGAATTGACATAGTTTTGAGTAACCAGTATGTTAAAAAAAAAAAAAAAAAAAAAGCAAGTCCTAACCACAACCCATGATTAACTCATTGACATCTCAACCCTAATTTATATACAGGACCGGACCGGCTACTATATGCCTTAAAATGGCTACAGGGTACCATTCAGCTGTCTCGTGTCTACCTCATTTCAGTATTTAACCATTTGTTGTGTTGAAGTATAATTTTGCTGATCTTGGCAGATTTTGGGATAATCTAGACTGGCTTGTAACTCTAACAAGATATTTGTCGACATTTAAGGTGCAGAACATTTTTTTGGGGGGTATGTGCAGGAAAATCATCAACACCATGATGAGGAGTGACTAATCTTTGTGTCCCACCCAGCAAGGCATGAGCCAATCCATGCCAGCTCTTTCCTGTCAGATTTCAAGCTCTACTTTCTGTTGTTTGTCTATTTATTTTATGTTTTTTTTAGTTTGTATGATTGTTTGTTTGCCGTGAGGGGTTTTCAAAGCGATCCCGATGGTCATTGCGAGGGAGGGTGGGGGACCAGAGGTGGAGCCAGGCTCTCGGACCAGAGTGTTTGGACTTCTTCCATCCCCTGCAGTAGCTCCAGTTGGGGGTGGGTGACCTCAGAGTACTCAGCCTCCGAGGGCATCCAATTCCCTGTGGCCTCCTTGGCAGTTGGGATATAGTCCTTGTTGCTCATATTAATAGTTTGTGGTGAAGGTCTGGGAGTCTTTGTGGTTGTGGTCCAAGCTTCCTCCTTACCACCTGTTCCACTCTGGAGTGCCCCCCTGCTCCACGCACATGACCTCCTGTTAAGAGGTTGTCAGGATCGCACCCGATTCCCCCCTCATGCATTGGTATAGTAGTTTTATTGTTGTTTAGTGCCGCTTTGAGTCTGTTGTCTATGAATTACCAGATTTGATCTTGATAGGCTATATTGTACTTTTTTCTTACTCTTTTTATGGTCCTGAAAGATTTCCCTGCACTCCCTCCCCAAACAGCCTGGTACTGACACAAAGATAGAGAGGAAGATCAGTGGAACAGAATGGAAATAACAGATGGAAACCCACACAGATACAGTCAATTATTCTTTGACAAAAAGACAGAGAACAACCCAAGCAAATGGGAAGGTCTGTTCAATAAATGCTGTTGGCACAACTGGTTGATAGCCTGCAGAAACAAAGAGATAGACCCACATCTCTCACCATACACCAAGATCGAATCTAAATGGATAAAAGACCTAAACCTACATCCAGAAACCTTCAAACTTTTGGAAGAAAATGTTGGAAACACACTGCAAGACTTAGGGGTAGGCCCTGACTTCCTCAAAAAGACTCCAAAAGCAGTAGAAATCGAGACCAAAATAAACAACTGGGACCTCATCAAACTAAAAAGCTTCTGTACAGCTAGAGAAACAATCAACAAAGTAAAAAGGCAACCCACAGAATGGGAGAAGATCTTTGCACACTACATAGGAGATAGAGGGCTAATCTCCAGAATATACAAAGATCTCCAGAGAAACCAAAACACCAGAACAAGCAAACTGCTCAAGAAATGGGCACGGGAAATGGGCAGACATACTAGAACAAACCCAAATGGCAAACAAGCATATGAAAAAATGCTCAAGGGCCCGGCGGCGTGGCCTAGCGGCTAAAGTCCTCGCCTTGAAAGCCCCGGGATCCCATTTGGGCACCGGTTCTAATCCCAGCAGCTCCACTTCCCATCCAGCTCCCTGCTTGTGGCCTGGGAAAGCCTTTGAGGACGGCCCAATGCATTGGGACACTGCACCTGCGTGGGAGACCCGGAAGAGGTTGCAGGTTCCCGGCATCGGATCTGCGCGCATCGGCCCGTTGCGGCTCACTTGTGGAGTGAATCATTGGACGGAAGATCTTCCTCTCTGTCTCTCCTCCTCTGTGTATATCTGACTTTGTAATAAAATGAATAAATCTTTAAAAAAAAAAAAAGAAAAAAAATGCTCAAGTTCCCTGGCAATAATGGAAATCCAAATGAAGACAACAATGAGGTACCACCTAACTCCAGTAAGGGTGGCACACATACATAATACCACCAACACTTGCTGGCGAGGTTATAGGGAAAAGGGAACCCTTCTCCACTGCTGGTGGGACTGCAGACTTGTACAGCCTCTATGGGGATCAGTTTGGCGAATACTCAAACAACTGAAAATCAACATACCATATGATCCAGCAATAGCACTCCTAGGGATATATCCAAAAGATCTCCTATACAAGAAACCAACATGCACGCCTATGTTCATAGCAGCATAATCTACAATCACAAAAAACTGGAAGCAGCCAAAATGCCCATCAATAGAAGACTGGATAAGAAAGCTATGGTTCATCTACTCTATGGAATACTATTCAGCTATTAAAAAAAACAAAATGCAGTTCTTTGTGGCCAAATGGGCCCGACTGGAATCCATCATGCTAAGAGAAATGAACCAATCCCTTGATCAATTATTAATAAATGCTTCCATCTAGGTCACATGTTCCTTTTCTTGAAAATTGCTTAGTAAACTTTGCTTTGAAATTGCAAACATTAATATGAAAAGAATTTCTTTTCCTGCCTTTCTTTCATAGGGAATACTCTGACAGAAACTCATTTGATGTTCTCAGTCATATTTAATTTAATTAAACCTTGTAATGAAATGGTGGAAGTTAAGTTATAAATAATTATGAAAATTTCTATTGAAACTCTTCTTGATATTCATACTTAAATCGTGTATAGCTTCTCTTTCATGTTACTTATTGTCAATTTTGACTTGTAATTTCACAAATACATCAGTGGAATGTAATTTCATGTCAATACTAACTTGATTGAACTACCGATATTAATGCTCACATTTGTTTTATATGAGAATATGATACTTGAAAGGGCTAAATTTCATAATAATGATCACAAGCTTCTAACCAGTAAAACAACAATGGCATTTTTGGAACCCTGGTAAGTTCAGCTTCAGGACTCTCATCTTTCCATTTAAAACGGAAGGAAACGCTCACATGAAAGCTTGTATTATGAACAATATTATGTGACATATGCAGTTCACTTAGTAGGACACTTTTGAAATAGTATTTTTATGTGTTTCTTTGTTAAAAATACTAGTCTAGGAGTGAGCAGTTGCTCAGTGACCAGGATAACCATATTTCACAATGGAGAACCAGTGTTCAGTTCCATGCTCCAGCTCCCATTCCCCACTTGCTGTAAATGCAGATCTGGCAGCAGTGATGGCTCAAGGACCTAAGCTTCCATCAGTGCATGGCAGACCAGGATTGTGTTCCATTTAGTCCTCAGGTCCTTGTGAGCATTTTATGTATCAACGAGTTGATTCAAGTGCTTATTTAATTTTCTCTCTTAAATGAACATAAAAATTCATGGAAAATTTAATTCAACATATTCTTATTTTGGAACTATATTTTCTTCGAAATCTTTGAAAACTTGTTACATAAAATGTTTTACCATAGTTTTTTATTCTGTTTTATTTTTAATTTTATGATAAAATTGCATAGGCTCTGGGATTTTTTAGTCCCCTCCCATTCCCTCCCGCAACTGATTTCATACATATTATTACAATAGTAGCCAATAATATATTACTTTATAATCAGTCATAATTCCATCAGTGTGCTATTTAATTTTAGCCTGACATTGTTGGTATGGACAATGCTAAGGAGTCCAGGATCCTATTATGAAGTACATCCAACAGTTTCACTGGGAGTCCATCTTTGATTTGGAAATAGAGACTCATTCTGCATTGTATCTTCACATCTGGATGTGATAGTCTTTATTACATAATTGTCATACATTCCCTTAAATCAAAAGCCGTAAAACAAAATCAATAACTGGAATAAAGTTAAAAAATTTACATACTACTGAATAACCGATGTGTCCATGAAGTAATGAAAAAGAAAACAAAAGCCTTCCTGGAGAAAATGATACTACTGTGTGATCTGTGAGTCAGTGAAGAATTTAATGAGACAAACTATTTTGAGGAAATGAAAATAAAAGAATAATTGTTATAAACCATAATTTGCTCAAAAACAATAGGAAAGGGTTATTGATCCACTTTTCATGAAGTTTGTCTTGTGTCAGAGGGAATATATGACATTTGTCCTTTGAGGATTGACTTAGGTCACTGAGGATAATGATTTCTAACTGGCATCATTTTGTTACAAATGGTAGAATTTTATTGTTTTTGTGGACTGAGTAGTATTTCATGATGTAAGTGTACAATGGTTTCTTTTTAAAATTTATTCATTAATTACATTGTATTATGTGACACAACAATGGTTTCTTTATCCATTCTTCTTAGGCAGGTATCTGAATTGCTTCCATGTCTTTGTTATTGTAGATTGTCCTGCTGTAAATCCCTTTACCATATGCAGATTACAAATCCCTTTACCATATGCAGATCTCATTTCCTTTGAATATATTCCCAGAAATGAGATAGCTGAGACATATACCTGGTCAATTTTCAGTTCCATTAGCATTCACCCTACTGATGTCCATAGTGGCTATGCTATCCTACACTCCTACCAGCAGTGAAGGAGCATAACTTTCCACACATCTACACCAGCAGGTGTTATTAGTAGATTTCTAACTATAGGCCAATGTCACTGAAGTTAGGTGGAACCTCAAAGTGTTTTTTTTTTTAAGATTTATTTATTTTTATCGGACAGTCGTATAGACAGAGAGGATGATCTTCCTTCCGTTGATTCACTCTCCAAGTGACCACAATGGCCGGTGCTGCACCAATAGGAAGTCAGGAGCCAGGAACTTCCTCCAGGTCTCTCATGCGTGTGCAGAGTCCCAAGGCTTTGGACTGTCCTCGACTGTTTTCCCAGGTCACAAGCAGGGAAATGGATAGGAAGTGGAGCTGACGGGATTACAAGCATCGTCCATATGGGATACTGGTGTGTTCAAGGCGTGGACTTTAGTTGATAGGCCACTGCACAGGGCCCTCAATGTGGTTTTAATTTCAATTACATTTCAATAAAGTTTTTTAAAGAACCCTCCTTATGACTGTTACTACATTTCTATTCCTTATTAGTTCATCTCAGTATGTAGAAAGGGTGCTCCATCAAATCTTCTGCACAATTAATGGATATTTAGTGGAGTTCAGAGATTATAATTGCTTGGAGTTACCTTGATGCTGAGAGTGTAACCTCTTTCTGTATTTATCGCATAAGGTACCATTGGAGATTGGAAACATCAATTGACCGTGGCACAGAATGAAAAATTTGACAGAATTTTCCAGACAAAGATGAAAGACTTTCCCTTAAAGATCATCTGGGATATAAATGAAGAGAATTCTGATAACATCGATAATCCATTATTACATCACTTTCATTCAAGCTGTGATTATACCAAGATGTGATTGAGTAAAATATGCTTAAAACAGATACTAATGGCTCCAAGGAAAAATTGGGGGAAAAAAAGAAGTTAACTCTTATTACACTGATCAAATTGAGGGCTTAAAATAGAAATAGCTATTAATGGAGATGTTTTGAATCAAAAAATTAATTGATAGTATACTCATTCCACATGACATTGAGAAAAATGTGAAGCATAACAAGAGAATTGTAACTGTTGATATAAAGTGTTCTGTGATGTATGTGTTTCTTTTTATCTATACCAGTCACCATTGGTGTGTGCTGGCTTACCCCTCAGTATACCCTAATACAGAAAAAGGTTCCTGTGGTGGTGGGTATTGTATTGCTCTAATTCTATTTTAATATCTGTTTTCAGAGTAAATGTGAAAGTAGAAATACATTTTAAATTGTATAGAAATAATGTATACATATGTATCATTTCAATAATGTAATTTTACACTATATATGAAATATCAAGCAGGGATTAACCAACTATGTTCAATATGGTGGGAAGCATGATTATGTTTTTAAAAGTGAACATATGAAACACAAGAAAGTTTTTTCATTTGTGTAAGAAAATAAAATGAAACATAGAAAGAACAATTAAATATTTTGGAAAAAATAGATCTGTTCATCATATGTTACCATACTGATGTGGCACACAATGTCATACATTTAAAATAAAAGCATTTTCATTAACGAGAAAAATACAGGTGAAATTATAAATAATTCTCAGATGAAAACAGCAGCATGAAAGCAATAAAGTAGCTTACAAACCTTAATGAGTTGAGGCTGACATTGTAACGCAGTGAATTAACACATGCTTATGACATCCGTTTCACTAATAGCATATCCAAATAACAACAAAATGGCAAGTCTTAGGTCTTATCTGAAATATTAGTCTTGGCATAGATTGAACAAATTTTCCATCAAAGCAGCACTGTCTAGACGAATGGGTGAAAAAACAAGACCCCAATATATGCTGACTGTAAGAATTTCACTTTACAAGGATCGCACACAAACTGAAAATGAAGGAATAGAAGAGACATACCATGCAAATGTGAACCAAAACTATATAGCAGTAGCTATCTTGATATTAGATAAAAACAGACTTAATTAAAACTGTGCAAGAAAGAAAGGACAATTATTTTATAAAAACGTTTATTTCAAAAAGAAGACACAGCAATCATATATATATACATGCAAATGTTATTAAATCTGTGAAAGAGAAACACCAATAAAATGAAAAGTTTTTTATTTAATTAATTTTTATCTGAGAGGCCGATTTACAGAGAGACGGGGAGACAGGGAAAGAAAGTCTTCCATCTGCTGGTTCAGTCCCCAGATGGCTGCAATGGCCAGAGCTGAGTGGATCTGAAATCAGGAGCTGGGATATTTTCCTGGGTCTCCCACAGGAGTGCACAGGCCCAAGGACTTGGGCCATCCTCTGTTGCTTTCTCAGGCCATAAGTTGATAGCTTGCATGGAAGTGGAGCAGCAAAAACAGGATTTGGCACAAATAGGGGATGCCGTCAACACAGGGAGGAGGATTAATGTATTCAGCCAAGCAGCCAGTCCCCAAAAGTTGCTGAACTTCACAACCAACTCTCACCAAATGACAGTTCATCCAGACAAAAAATTAATAAAGATGAGGTGAACAATATCAAGTTAAAGGGATGTATCACACAACAGCTAGAAAATAATCATTCATCTCGTCATTCACATGGAATATTTTCTAGGATTGACTGTGGGTTAAGTCACAAATCAAGTCTCTTGTAATTTTCAAATATTGACATCATTCCACATAAATTCTTAGACTCTGAAGGAATAAAACTAGAAATCAGTATAAGAACAATTATTCATAAATACTTGGTAATTTAATGAGGTGATACTTAATGATCAATGGACCATTGCAGAAATTAAAAAAATAAAAATATCTTTTACAATGAGGTATTTGAATTTGAAAGGCCTATCTACATAGACAAGAGTAAGAGAAAGATAGAGGTTCCACCTGTTCCCTAAATGGCTGCAATGGCTGGTACTGAGCTGAACCAAAATCAGGAATCTAGACTTTCTTTCAGATCTCCAATGCTGGTGAAGGGACCATCCTCCACTGCCTTCCCAGCTCATAGTCAGGGACATCCTTTGAATTGGAAGTAAAACAGCCACACAGCACAAACCAGAATGCATGTGTGATATGGGGCCTACTAGCTGATGATTAGCCTGTTATATCACAGTGTCAGTGCCAGAAAGTTTCTGCAAATAAGTGAAAAGGAAAACACAGCATAACAAACCTGTCAGATGTAGCCAAACAACTATAAGCAGAAAGTTTATAGCATTATATTTTATGTTAAAAAAGAGAACTGTCTCAAACTAGACTCAGTGATGCATCGCAAAGACTTCAGCAGGAAGTGAGCAATAATAACCTAAATCATCAGCAAAATACAAAGTCAACATCTAGAAAAAATTAAGAAAATTAAGTAAACCTCTGACAAGACTAAAAGAAAAAAGAAAAAAGTCAAATAAAACTCGAAATGAAAAGGAGACATTGCAATAGGCACCACTAAACTGCAAAGAACCGCAACAAACTTCTATGAATAAGTGTAAGCAGGCACATTGGAAAACTGTGACACATCCTGTACAATATTATCTACTAAGATTAGCTCAAGAAGGTATAAACAATCTAACAAGACCCATAGCAAGCAGCAAGGTTGAAGTTGTAAACAAAATTCTTACATCAATGAAAATTCCAGGGTCTGCTGGCTTTACACTGAACTATAAACTACAGTCAAAGAGGAAGCAACTACACCACTTCTACATTATTCCAAGATCTTTAACAGGATAGAACTGTATCAAATTCCTTTTTATGAGACAAGCATGACTCTCAATTGAACAAACAGGAAATACAAGAAAATAACAGCTAGATCGTTTATGAACACAGGTTTTAAAGATTCTCAGCAAAGCACCAGTGAACTGAATCTGAATGCATATCAAAAAGAACATATATCACAAATGAAATGTTTTCCAGTAATGCAAGGCTGTCTCAGCATTTCCAAACATGTAAACATCATAAATCACATCAATTCAATGACGAACAACAACAGAAACATTATCATTTCAATAGATGCAGGGAAAGCATTTGATGAGATTTAAAAAGTTTTCATTAAAAACAAAAACCTCTGCAAATTCTAGTGACTATATATCACCAACCTACAGTAAACATCTCATGATTGGAGAAAAACTGAAAATGTTTTTTTGAGATCTAGAACAAGACAAGCATGTCTTTTTTTAGCCTTACTAATTCTACAGTTACTTTAGCAAGTGCAAAAAGTTAGGAAAACTAAATAGGGAGTAGCAAAATAGAGAAAGTTGATCCTGATTCTGGCTGCCCCAGTTCCCAGCCAGCTCCCTCTGTGGCCTGGAAGCAGTCGAGTACGGCCCAAAGCCTTGCAACCCTGTGCCTGCATGGGAGACCCAGAAGAGGCTCCTGGCTCCCAACTTCATATCAGCTCAGCTCCAGATGAAGCGGCCGGTTGAAAAGTGTATCAGTGAATTTAAGATCTTCCTCTCTGTCTCTCCTCCTCTCTCTCTATCTGAATTCCCAGTAGAAAGTAAATAAATCTTTAAAAAAATAATATCAAGCAAATGGACCTAAGAAACATTTGCAGAACATTTCATGGAAAGCTATAGAATAATCATTCATCTCATCATTCACATGAAACATTTTCTAGAATAGACTAAATTTCAAAGACTAAAATCACATTATGTACCTTCTCAGGCTGTCAGGAATAAAACTAGAAATCAATGCAAGAACAAGGAGATAGTCATAAATCATTGAAAACTTAATGAAGAAATACTCAATGATTGATTAATGGATGATGACACAAATTAAAATAGAAATAAAAATTTTGTTAGAAACTATTTATTTTATATTGAAAGGCATGATCAGAGTGGAGGAGAGAAACTGTTGGAGCTTCCATCTACTTCCCGAATGACTGCAATGGCCGGCACTGAGATGATCCAAAGCCCGGACCCTGGGGTTTCTTTGCTGGTCTCCTATGTGGGCAAAGGGGTCTAAGGACTTGAGCAAACATCCACTACTTCCTCAGGTCATTAGTGACAAGTGCTTTTGCGTTGGAAGGGGAACAGCCACAACACAAATCAGAACCCAGAGGAGATGTGGAGGCTACAACAGAGGATTAGCCTGTTACACCACAGTGTTAGCCCAGAACGTTTCAAGAAATAAATAAAAATGAAAGCACAACATAACAACAACTATAAGATGCAGCAAAATAAATATTAGAAGCAAAGCTTATAGCATTAATATCTTACTAAAAAAAGAGAACAGCATCAAACTAAAGATTCAGTGATGCAGCTCAAAGACCTCAAAAAAAAAAAAAAAAAAAACCAGAAAATGAAAGTCAAATCAGCAAGAGGGAAGCAATAATAAAGAAAATAGAACTAAGTGTCATAGAAACTAAAAAATACAATGAAATTTATGAGCAAAATAAAAATCTAGCTGTTTGAGAGAATAAGAAATTTAAATAAAACTCTGACAAGATTAAAAAAAAAATTGGGCTTGGCGCGGTGCCCAAGGGGTAAAGTCCTCACTTTGAATGTGCCGGAACACCAGTTCTAATCCCGACAAATGCAAGGGTGTTTCAATGTTTGCAAACATGTAAACATCATAAATCAATGAACTGAATGATGAACAACAAAAACCATTATCATTTCAATAAATGCAGAGAAAGCATTTGATAAGTTTTCTGAAAACGACCCTCTGCAACTTAAAAGTCTTTGTCTTGGCCTATACATTGCAGAATTTTTCTAATATTATCATCTAGTAATATGATATGTCATGTAGTACATGATCCATTTGAGAAAAGTTCCAACTATATCCATATTGCCCAAGTTTCTATATATTTGTCATGAAACGATATTGTATTTTGCCAAAATGTTTCTGAGTATCTATTGGAAAATGATAGGTTTTTTTTTTTTTTTTTAATTTTATTTTAAATTCATTAATTACATTGTATTATGTGACACAGTTTCATAGGTACTGGGATTCTCCCCACCCCTCCCCAAACTCTCCCACCATGGTGGATTCCTCCACCTTGTTGCATAACCACAGTTCAAGTTCAGTTGAGATTCCCCCATTGCAAGCATATACCAAACATAGAGTCCAGCATCTTATTGTCCAGATAAGTTCAACGGCTTCTTAGGTATACCCTCTCTGGTCTGAAGACGATAGGGTTTTTATAGTTTATTTTTTTTAAATGATGCATCATATTAGTTGCTGGGCTTATATTAAATCATTCCTGCATATTAACAGTAAATACCACTCGGCCCTGGACAATGGTTTTTCTGATGTGTGTTAATGATTTTCAGGATTGAAATGATTTCTCGTTTGAGTCTTCTATGACCCAAATCCAGGAAGTGGTTTGTTGCTCAATTTCCATGCATTTTTGTATTTCCAACATATTCATTTCTTACATTTTGTCTGTTGTATTGGAACGACAGCAATTACAGAGAGAAGAGAGACAGGAATATGTTCTCTCTGTTGGTTCATTCCTCAAGTGGTAGCAGTGGCCAGAGTTGAGCTGATCCAAAGCCAGGAGCCAGGGGCTTCTTCTGGGACTCCAGCAGGGGCACATGATCTCTAGACTTTCAGTTTGTCCTCTGCTACTTTCCCAGACCACAGACATGGAGCTGAGTGGGAAGTGGAGCAGCCGGGACACCAACTGGCACACATAAAGGATGCTAGTTCATGCAAGTTGAAGATTCAGCAACTGAGCCACGGACTCAGAACCCCTAGAGATTCTTGATTCGATGATTTTCAGCTTCAAACCAATGTGGTCTGAATGGATATATGGTATTCCTTTTTTCTGTTTTAGGTTTGCTGAAGCTTGTTTTATGCCCAAAACATGGTCTATCATAGGGTAGATTCTACATGCTGATTGAAACAGTGTGCATTCTGCAACTCTGGTATGAAAAAGTCTGTAGTAATCAATTGGATTCATTTTTTCATAGTGTAGATTAACTCTGTTACTTCTTTGTTAATCTTCTCCCTAGCTGACCTTTGTACCAAAGACTGTGGGGTGTTGAAGTACCCATTTCATTGTGTTGGAATCCTGTCTCCTTTGGCTCCATTGACAATTGTTTTAAATAGTCATGTCTTCTGGCTTTGGGTGCATATACATTTAGGATAGCCATTGCTTCTTGTAGAACTGATTTTTTTAAGCATTTGTATTTCCCTTCTTTGTTTCTTCTCATTTTTTTGAGTTAAAATTTTTTTTTTCTGATGTTAGAATGGCTATACCTGGTTATTTAACTCTGGCATTGACATGGAATACACTACATGATAATGTCATTGTAAGTCAGGATGGCAAGAATAACTGCTAAAGTGGTTGGCTTTCTATGTACATTAGCAGGAAGCTGGATCAGACACAAGGCTTTGAAATTGAGCTCCAACAGGGGGATCCTGATTACACAAAATGTGGCTAAATTTGTTGTGCTACAACTCCAGCCACGAACCGAAGGTTTCTGATTCAGAAGGATAATCCTTCTATTTTTTCTCATGTTCATGACCTTCCCTATTTTTTATATGAAGGTGAAAATTTAAAGGTTGTTGGTTTTAATATTGAAGTATCACTAATATAAAAAAACAGATTTCAGAATTCATGTATTTCATAGGTGCAATTCTCAAAATGCACTTGCACCTCTCTCTCTTTCCTTCTCCCTCCTTAATGGAACCCCTTTCTTCCTATAGGTTGTAATACCAATATACATCACAGTAAATGTATAGAGTTGTCCATATGCAGTCATCATTTTGACTGGCAAACTGTATCTTGATCTCTTCCTTGAAAGATACCTATCTATCTTCTAATTATCTTTGAAAGATATCCAGAAAGGTGCTATCTCTTTGAATGATTGTACATCCTTGCAAACTTTCTTTCCTTTTGACTAGAAAAATCTTGTTGCAGCTTTGCTCAGATTTCCATCTTCTCCAGTCAAGAATCCCTCATATAAGTTACCCCAATAATCTTACTTCTCCTCACATGTGGCTCCCACTTATCTAGGCAGCATCCAGCTCATTCTGGAGAATTCCTTTGGAATAACATTAAAGAGGCCCAAGCTATCCAAAGTGTTTTGGCAATGAAACAAGACAATTTCTGTGACTCTGTTTTGATCAATAAAAAATGATATGATTACTGCTCTAAGGAAAGACTGAGTATTTCAGCAGACATTTTTTATACAGCAAGTAGAAATCAATGAACAATACAAACCATGGTACCCTACTGTTTTGGCAGCTATGAAGAGAACTGCAAAATGAGTTAAATTGATGTGATCTACATGACAGATTTCTTGCCAAACTTCATCCTGTCTTTCATTATGTGTCTCAGAATTGGCTCTTAGATTATCACATAACCTTCATTTCCATGATATGCCCACTACTTGAGGAATTTTTAAACTGTGTGAAGTTGTTGGGGAAGGTATTTGTCAGGATGGGAAGTACAGCCCAGAAGAAACATTGCACATGCATAAAGACGGTTATGTAAGTAACAATAACAAAGACTCTTTACACCTTGTTGAATGTTTCCATGCAGCGTAGGAACCTTTTAATCTGGTGTTATGCCATTTACATACTTTTGCATTTTCATTCATGTTCAGCCTATGATTGTGCAGACTGATCTGACAAAATTTTCTCTAGGTGTTACATAGGTTCAAATCTGATTTTATATATTCTCTTGATTGTTATCCAACTTTTGAGTATAACAAGGGATAAGTGAATAAATCCATTACTCTTCATAACACTACTCATCTTTTCCCAATGCAATTTATTTTTTTATTTTTTTAAGATTTATTCAGTTTATTACAAAGTCAGATATACAGAGAGGAGGAAAGACAGAGAGGAAGATCTTCCGTCCGATGATTCACTCCCCAAGTGAGCCGCAACGGCCGGTGTGTGCTGATCCGAACCTGGGAACCAGTAACCTCTTCCGGGTCTCCCACGCGGGTGCAGGGTCCCAAAGCTTTGGGCCGTCCTCTCCTGCTTTCCCAGGCCACAAGCAGTGAGCTGGATGGGAAGTGGAGCTGCCGGGATTAGAACCGGCGCCCATATGGGATCCCGGCGCTTTCAAGGCGAGGACTTTAGCCACTAGGCCACGCCGCCGGGCCCAAGAAATTGTTTTAAACATGGCCTTTGTTTTTCATTTATATTGTGTAGAACAAGTGAAAGGTACGTCAAGATGTCCAGAGAAGAAAAACAGGTGATGTGACGTTGGGAAATTTTTTTTAGGACACATCCTTTTAAAACTGAGCTGTGGCGTTCCTGTATGTGTATAAATCAGGACAGGGCTTCAATTATTGATTTGACATGAAAAGAACTGTGTACTTATTTAAATTATCTATCAAAGAAAATCATGAAGATGGGCTACCCCTGGGATGTAAACAGTTAAGGAGTGATGCTGTGGCTACTTTCAGGTCATCTGAATCCTGGTCTCCATGCCTGTGCTTCCAAATACATCTGAGCGTTTCCTTGATGAAAAGGTTCATGATGTGACAGCCACAATGCTTCTCAACATGATGTCCCAGAGGATTCAGAAAGCCGTCAGCCTTCTAAAAACGGCAGTGAACAAATCAATAAATCCACATCTCTATAAAAACCAAATGCCTCCAACCAATAGTAATACACATTGCACTTTGTACAATTGTGAAACATATTCCCCCCTAGGATTTGCTACCGACTATATTTCAGCGTGGATAATTGAACACATTATTCTATATATGTTTCCTTACAACTCAAAGCAGAAATTTTGAAGTCCTCACATTTAATAAGAACTAAGTTTTAAAGCTTTAGTAACACTGATGTGTTCAGTTTCTGAAATTTTTTATTAGAATTTATGTTATGTTTCAACATACATCTACTCTGTCATTACTTTTTTGTTACAGTGGAAAATAAATGGAAGAGAAACCTCAAGATTCTTCATACCTATCCATAAATCAAATATTCAAGCTTAAATAAATGGATGTCACACACTTTTCTCTGGGCTCCTAAGGGTTTAGGTGTATGGAGATTTGGTTCTAATTTGTTTTTGTCATATCTTTCTTTGGAAAGGATCAATACAAATGTTCTCTATAAAATTTTTAAAAAGCTGAAAAAACAAATTTAGATGTCTGGCTTGAGAATTCTAATTGCAAAAGCTTTTGCATAAAATCAGTCTTTAATGCTGTAATAATAATCAAGGAAAAAGGCCATTTAATATTGTTTATACATATGTTAATGGGAACGTGCAGGCATAATTTCCACTTTTCCAGCTGGTGAGGTAAGATTGGCAATAAAGTTGTTTTGGATTCAGGCATTATCTGTGTCTATGGGTTTTTTTTGAAATGAATCATAAGGTAAATTGGCAGGATTCATGCCTTTTTACATAGAATAAGTAATCTTTGATATTTTAAATGTATATATTTGTTGGCAGGGGATGTGGGATGCTCTCTCAGCTCAGCTCTACTTGACTGCTAGAAACAAAGTCACAGGGTGAAGCGATTTTGTCTTTTCGTTGCAAAAGCATAGGTGGCATTGATGCTATTTAACATTTGATCAACTGAGCAACAGAGTAGCTCTCACCCCTTTTGAGAAACAGACAAAGGTCATGTAGCTAATGCTGACCCCTGCCAACAGTGATACACTGTACAGGGAGCGTGGACAACTATTGCTGCACTGTATTTTGCAAGACACAGGGGTCATAACAACAGGATTGTTATGTTGTAGGAGCGCAATAACTCCAGCCCTGTTTGCCTTCTGTGTTTCCTTTTAGTTAAGCATGTGCTGCCTACTCAGTGGCACATTACTTAATCAAGGTGCTACAATTTGTTGTTGACGTTGTTGCTGTTGTTATTCATGCTGTGATTGATGTGGCTGTTATGAAATGATATCAATCCGAAAAACAGTTAAAAAAATGTTCTAGATATGAGAAAAAAAATGTCTTTGGTATTTTGAGATTGCAATAAGCTTGTAAATTGCTTTAAGTATGATGGGTATTTTGATGATATTAATACTTTCAATATATAGGAATTTGATTTTAACAGATAATTTTGTACTATGAATGTTTACTGTTAGTACCAGGTGTGAAATATGGCTTTTTGTTATTGTTATACTTTTGTTTTCAAAAGATTAATTTTTCTGGCCGAAAGTCTTAATTATTTTAGAGGTAATCTGTGACTACTTTGCCATGTGTGTGCTTTTCCTTTCTTCCTGCGTGTTCCATGAGGAAGATATTCTGACTTTGTAGATGAAACATGCTTATGCTTTATTGTACAAGAAGTCTTATGTTTTTAAAGCAAATAAAGGTGTTTTTAAAAAATAAATAAATAAAAAACACTTCAGGGATTTGCCACATAAGGATAGAAATCGTTGAACTCATTCACTATGATACAGTAAACTGTTTCACAAAATAAGAAAATAATTTCATATACAAGGTTTTAGATTTGGCACTTCAATTTTCAAGTCATTTTAACTAGATAAGGCACAATAACTGTTTAATGCTTTTCAAATTTCTTCCAAGATATTACAGTAATCCTTGCACTCATTTCTCTAGACCTTTCTCTTATTGATGATTTCCTTCACATATAACAAAACTACTCGCTTTTTCAGCTAAAGTTGCATTTGAGTCACCTTGCTTCTCTCTCTTCTTGGATTTTGCATCTTTAGCCAAGACACCAAGATCCTCATTTCAACAGCAGCATCTACAGGAAAGTAATGCTCACAAAACCACTTGCTGTAGAACTTGCTTGCCTTAAAGATAGAGATTCTTTTTATATTCCCTTGCCTTGATTAAAAGCAGAGCTTATTTGTATAATATTGCTACCATCAGCAGGGATTTTTCTGAGGACTTGGGGGATGTGCCTGTTGACAATTGGAAGGTTGTCAGAGAAACACCTGCCTTCTTAATCCTGCAAAGCCGACACTGCTCTCCGGTGACCCCCTGTGGCTGCACCGGAGAAATTTTTTTTTCCCAAAATGCTATGCAAAAGCTATGTGTGTGTGTGTGTGTAGGAATAGAAACATTTCATAATTCCTAGGAATAATCTGAAGAGTCTAACCTCAAGAATTAAGATAATCATGAGCCTTTAGACTTGAAAAATGGTGTCAGGCGGTTCTTTCTGACAGTGAATTAAGAAGGCTATGTGGAAAAAAAACTAAAAAAGAAAAACTGCCTAACATTATTTTAAGAAATGAGGAGAGAAAAGAATTTTTAAAATAATAAGAACTTTGAAGCATTCTGCTTTAAAAAGAAATTAACCATTTGCAGACACATTATGGGTTGGCAGGTCCCAGATAGGAAGACCACTTTTGATACATTAAAGGGGAACCTTACAGGCTTTGATTCTTGCTTGTGTTACTGTAGCCTTACCCTTCAACATCGGCATACAGTATCCTTGCATCTAATGCCATTTTTTGTAGAGGGCAGCAGCTCTGGGAAGACAGTTTCAGAGCACACTTTGAGGGAAGAAGGGAGGAAGAAAAGCAGAGGTTGGAAGACTTTCTGGTGCTCTCTAGGCTACTTAGGACTGCAACAGAATCAGTTTCAGAGATAAAAAACAGCTTCCTCTCCCTCTTCCAAGGATAAGCTGCATTCTGAGGGTGATCACAATTCTTGCACAAGGCCTCCGCACCCCAAACCCAGTGTGACTGCTTTGAGGGTCCCTTCCAGCCTGTTCCTCACATTTCAGCCCTTCCTCTGACTGTATGAACGCACGTGACCTTAGCCACTGGCTGGAGCTCCACACAGCCAATGCAATTTATTAAAAGCATTTTCTTTCCTCCCTTTGCTTGGCACTTTATTGTGATTGGTACTTGATTGATTATCATTTGACTATAAACACAGAGGTTTAATTCTGGTTTTTAGATGCAGCAATATTGTTATTTTAGCAATGCCATTCCCCTAATCTAGCAAATTTTCCTTATTTAGGCCATCGTAAATCCTGAGAGTATTCTGTATATAATACAAGCAAATTAAAATTTTCTTTATAATTTTAATGCCTTTTATTGGTTTTCTTATTCTAATTTCACTTCCTATGACTCCTATTAGTAATATCTTGCATAGACTTATTAGTAGTGTATGTCTTTATCATGTTGGTATCTTTTCTTGTTCATGTTCTTATAATATCTTCAAAATCTCAAAATAAAATGTGTCAGCTTTCCTGTTGAGTATGACTTGATATGAATTGAAGCATATGGCATTTGTTGTGTACCTATAGTACTTTTATAACTAGTATTTTGAAAGTTTTAATGTGGAGAGATGTCAAACATCATCAAATATATTTAATGGACAATACAGCTTTTTCTTTATTTCTGCTCATGTTTTGTATTATGTTTATTAATTTATGTATGTTGACTAAAATTTTTATCTTTGGATGAACACTGTTTTCTTATTTCTTCATATACATATATGTCTATATGTACATAGGCACATACACACACACATAATCCTTTACTTGTGAAAATTTATAATGATACAGAAAATTAAAAAGAGCACTTAAAAGAACACAGAGACATTACTGTGCTACTTTTCCAAATGTGATAGTTATTTGCTGAAGCAATTTGCTTTCTTCAGGGATATTAGTCTTTATATATTTTTCTTTATTTTTAAAATTTGTGTCTCTCGTATTGAGATCAGATTTGTGTTGGTCAAACAGAATCTCTTTTGAAATCAAAAATGAAGAATAAACACAGAAAGAAGATAAGAGAGAGAAAGAGAGAAGACAGTGTGTGTGAAAAAGAGATAGAGAATCTCCCATTCACTGGTCAGTCACTCACCAGATGTCTGCAATAGGTGGGCTGGAGCATGCCAAACGTGGAAGTTTCTGTAGGGCACAATGTTCCATAGTTTATGGCACATCTTCCTTTAATAATGTCTGTGTTCACTGCAGAATGCTTTCTTCTTAGAATGGCTTTACTCTGTCCAAGTGCTTGTGAAATGCTGTCTATGTACCATAATCCGTGTCAAGAAATTCTAAATCTCACTTTAAATTTTTTACTGATTCTATGATTAAATTATATGAATTTTATGAATTTTCTCGATTATTTTTATAGTACTATCTCACCATTATTAGAAACGATACTTAGTATAGATTCAGCTTTATTTAATTTATTAAGACTTCTGTAGTCTAACACATGATCTGTTTGGGCAGTACTCCGTAAGCAATGAAGAAGACTCTTGCCTTCTGCGATTTTTAAAAATGATGTTATCAAAAGATGGAATGGTTCTATTTGCTTTGTCGGTATTTCAGATTCTTTAATTATTTTAGTTTTCAGATTATATTTTGAAGGTATGTCTGTTGATGCAATTGGGTATTGAAGCCATGCACTGGTAGTTAATTTATTAAGCATGCTTTCATCTACATATATCAACAGTTATTTTATATGATTGGCATACTTACGTGCTAAATTTTTAAAATAATTATATACCCTTTTGAGCATTTTTATTGGACTTATGTATTAACATCCACTAATTCTATGGTCTTTGATTAAATTATTTAATATGACTTAAATGCGGGAGGAAGAAGAAAGAACGAGAGATCTTCTATTTGTTGGTTTAGTCTTTTACTGCTCACCACTGCTGAGGTTTGCACTGATTACTGACAGAAACCCGGAATTCAATCCTGATCTCCCACAGGTGGCAGGGACACAGTTAATTGAGGTATAAAGTTTTGTTTCCAGAATATTTGGGGGTCTTGCCCTCTGAACAGGACCACCAGATGCTCAAGGAGACCAAGTCTCATACATTCTCAGCAGACTAAGAGTGCTGGCAGGAAGCAGGCTTCCTGCTGGGACTGCAGCAGCCTCTCTGGAGAAGCAAGAATGGGGCTGTGGCACCTAACTGTCCTTCTTCTTTCAGTACTGTGGCCTAGGGTATCTGAGTACAAACAGAGTTTTGTAATGTTGCTTTTTTTGTTAACCTGTTGGTTAGGCTGTTACTGTAAAGCCTGGTAATTTCTGCCCAACCTTTGTAATATACCTTAGAGAGGCTGGTGTGGTATTATATAGTTAACAAGTAGGTTACTGGCCTTTCCTGCAAAATGTTTTAGTATAAAAGTGTTTGGTAAAGCTCAGCAAAATGTGCATTGGTTTCCTTGCCTTTGCATGCCCTGTATCCATTTTCTTTTGGGGGATGTCATCACACCTTGGGTCCAGGATCCCCAAGATGAACCCCCAACACCAAAATTGTACATAAGCAAGAAGTGACAATCCTAAAAGAGCCAAGATACAAATCCAGGCACTCTGATAAAGGAAAGAATTTTTTTGTGTGTGTGTGTGCTTTCTAACCGGTGAGCTGAACTTGTAACCCTTTTAATAAAGTTTCTAACTTCAAGTCTACTTTGCATGATAGAATTATAGCACTTCTGCTGTGTTGATTAATGTCCATAGAATGTCAGCTATCCTTTCAACTTCAGTTTATGTCTGCCTTCTCAGAGGAAGTATCTATCTCATGGGCAGCATTCAACAGGGACTTATTTTTTTTCTGTTCAGCCACTCTATTTTTGATAGAGCCTTTCATGATTCGTATTCATACAACTCAATAGTTGGTTAACATTTATTATTTCTACTTTGTTAATTTTTTAGAGTTAATTATCACTATTCTTCCTTGTTATATATTTTATTTGGTCTTATTTTGTTTTGGGCCTGCTATTTTGGGCCTGTTTAGTCTCTGTGTGAAAACAGTGCAATGATTTTAAGTGTTTGAAAAGTAATAATTTCAAGAAAAGTATTTCATTTAGTATTGCTTTTGTTATCTGAGTTTTGAATGTCATGTTAAAGGAGTTCTCAGCAACACACAGAACTCAGAGTAATTTTCCTATATTTTCTTCCAGCAACTTCAGGGTCTCAGGTCTTAAACTTAGGTCTTTGGTCCATCTTGAGTTGATTTTCATGTATATGTGGACGTATAGATTTAGTTTAACTTTTCTCTATGCATGCAGTCAGTTTTACCAGCACCATTTGTTGAAGAGATTATCTTTGTGCCAATGTATGGCCTGAGTATATGTTGCAAACTATTGCTAAATATATGTGGATTAAATTCTGCAGTTTGTCCTTTTGCATTGACCTAGGTAGTGGCTTGTATGTCAGTATCATGCTGTTTTAATTAATTAATATAGCTTTATGGTACGCTTTGACCTTAGTTATTGTGTATCTGTTGCTCAATTTTTCTTATACAACGTTATCTTGCTTATTCTATGTCTGTTTTGATTCTAAATGAATTTTAGTATTGTCTTCACTAATTCTATAAAATTGTCAGTGATATTTTGATAGAAATTGCATTGACTTTACATATGGACTTAGGTAGAATGAATATTTTAATTATAAAGCTTCACCCAGGCAATAGGCAAGATAGATCTTTCTAAGTGTTTGTGTTCTTGATGAGTTCTTCTGTCAATGCTTAATCAATTTCATTGTAAATGTCTTTCACTTCTTTGGTTAAATTAATTCTTTGATATTTGATTTTGTGTCTATTGTAAATAAGATTTCTTTCTTGATTGCACATTCCACGGGTTGATAATTAATCTATACAGTAAAGCTACAGAGTTTTGCATGCTGATTTTGTATTCTGCTATTTAATTGACTTGGAGTACCATTTTTGAAAAATTTTCTTTTGGATTTTATTGGAAAGGAAGATCAGATTTAGAGAGGAAAAAGAGGTGCCTATATCAGCGATGACATATGATAGTTGTCCCTTTTCATTGGCTCATGCAACCAGCATCCACTGTGCAGAGTGGTCCAAAGATCAGAACCTGCAGACCTAGGCCCTATCAGAGCACCTCGCCCATATCTCTCCCATCTCCCTCAGGTTCAGAAAGAAGAAAACTATGTAAACATAACAACAACAAATAATAATAAGGAGTCATTATAGAGGTTTCACTTAAAGAACTTTTCTATTTATTGCAATATTCATTATTTCTTGTCATTTTTCTTTTATATGTATATATGTATGAATGTGTGTATGCCAGAGATCAGATCCAGCTGACTCAAGAGCTTGCTAAGGTTCCATGGATCGTAGAGAAGATAAGAAGATGAGGCACGGACCACTGCAGCATGATGCTCTTAATGAACAACTCAGAAAATGTGCCTTCTTTATTTATACACAAATCATACCAAGTTTTGCACAACATCCAATTGTTTCATTTTTACTTCATTATAAAAGAATGATTGCAACAACAATCCTAAAAATATTAGTATTATTCTTCTTCAGAGAAAGTATTTTCAGCAAGTGATTACTCCATCAAAGCTGCAGTGATCTGGCTGAAGCCAGGAACTCAACAGTTGGCAGCACATGTAGTTACATTGTGACGAGTGATTTACTTACATCAAAAATCAATTTTCAGTAAATATAAACTAATATTACTTCAAATAGCAAAAATGCATAATTACAAAGAAAAGTTCATAAATGAAAGAAATTTATAAAGGCATATATCATACACTCTTTATGAAATCTTATAATGAAACATGCATTAATTACCATCGCCTTCACCTAGTGCTGATTGAATTGTTTTTTTGTTCTTTTGTTAAAGGGCAGTGAAAGGCATCCCGACAACTCAGCCTTTCTATAAACAGAGGGCGTTTACAAGAAGCTTCTTTTTGTCTTTATACACTCTTTTCTTTCCCTAAAGATGGTGCCAATATAACATAGAAATTGTAAGCCATTTTTCCTTATGGGTTTGCATTTTTTTCCCTTTAGAAGATGTCCCAATTAATTTCTGCTTTCTGTGGTGAGAAAACAAAATGTATTATTTCATGTGTTGTAACAGTTTTAGGTTGCATGGTAAACAAACTCGTTGTACCTTCATGATCGCCATCTGTTCCAAGATATTATTAAGTCTTTACTTAAGAAAAACATTACATATTAGGGCAAGCTCCAGGACAGGGGTTGGCACATAACAGGATGTTCTGGAACAATGTTGTCTCAATTGTATATTGTATGGTTTTAGCTGTGCGTCATTACCTTATGTTGCTAAAGATGTTTTTACCATAACATGGTTGAGCAGTTTGAGGTGTTATACCAGTTGCAAGAATCATTTCACATTAGCAGAAGAACAACAACAACGCCCTCAGGAGAATTTGATGAAACATCAGAGAGGTGACCTAGTGTCCATAGGATGGGATGAGGTAGCAAGGAGGTGACCAGAGACATTCTGCTGGGCCTTGCCACACAGGCAGAAACTCCTGGGAGCCTTGCTACCCAAGGAGCAGTGCTCATCACACCCTTACTCTATCTGTCCTAACTGCATGGCTTCCTGCATGTGTATATATATGAAATGATGACTCTTTGTTCAAAATTTGTGAATGTATTTCTTAAGAATAATTCAGCAATATAGAGTAAATGCAGAAATACAGAATGGACATGCACTGGTGGCAGACTAAATTATTCACTGCAATTGTCAGGGCCGAGCTCATGGAGACTGTGATTCTAACACTTGGTTGAACTGAGAAAATCATTGAAATGACTACCTACAGGAACAATGTCACAGTTTGGTGTTTTCCACTTTTTGTTGTATGTAATTTCAAAAATGTTTCATAATGGTACTAAAACACAATTAAAATTGTTAGTATGTGATCCAAATGTGTAAAAGGAATGACCGTGCAAAACTGTTTGACAACTTAGTATTAATCAAAGTTGTAGGACCAAAATATATCATAGAAATTTGTTTTCTTTAATTAAGCTAAAAGGGGAAGCATGAGAGTTTTACTTAAGAATTGTAAGTAATGAACAATCAAATTACTAATTTTATTCTGGAGCACATGTGTTTTCAATGAAATGGGAAGGAGTTGTCAAAATCAGAAAATGAATATAGATATGTCACTAGTACGTAATCTGTAAAGTCTTGGTGGAGGGATAAAGCTTGTGCTTATGAAATAAGCTGATAATGTGTCTCTATAAAATTAAAAGAGAAAATAAAAAAGGAAAGAGTATTGGGCACTGGAATGGTAGGGAGAGGAGAATGGAAAGCACCATTATGCTTTTCAATCAGGGTGTATTTGACACACATGAAACTTTCTCATCTTAAATAAATAAAAACATCCAAGAAAAAATGTTATTTGATGAAATATTGATTTAAAATGTAAGGTAAATCAATAGATTTTATTGAAACAGTACAAAATGATTATTGATACAGTCTCAACTCATGCTTTGCAATCAACAATTAAGAAGTTACAAGTGACTGAGAATTTGCATATTGTCAAAGAGTATCCCACTTACATAATAAGCCAATTATCTTGAATCATGAAAAAGTGAATTCAGGAACAGATATGAGAACTTAATTGTTTCCCTTGCAAAAATGGAAAAACTTTTTTTCATTGAGTTTTCATATTGGAAAAAGTACATATTTGCATAAACACATATTATTTATGTTAACACGGAATGAGTTTTTTGTTTCTTAAATAACAGCAGATTTTTTTCATTAAAAAAAAAATTTAAAATCCAATACATCTGCCAAAACCTTAAAGCTGTTAGTCCCATGAAGATAAGTTTTGCAATCTAAATATGTGGCTGAGCTAATCATTGTAATAAGTAAAATACTCCAGCTGGTTTTCATACTGCATATTACATTATCCTCACAAATATGGACATTTTTACAATATTTTCTCAAGTTACAAATATCGTGAGAAGCAAGAGAGATATTCTCAAAAAATACAAGTCTGTGTTAACCTCACATTAAAATCGAATGATTCCTCAGTGGAAATTTGTACTTTTTAAAGGTTAAGAAACTTCTGGGGATATGTTCTTCATAGTGGAATCCAAAAATCAATATCAATCTGAAAATCATTACCAAAGACTTGAGCAACAAATGAGTAAAGGCCAGTTTACATTCCAGTGGTTACATGAGGACAAGGACAGACAAATATCCATTATTTAAGTAAATTAAAAGAAGCTTTAGTCTGTTATGCAGGTTTAATTTTAAGTTATACATATTGCTTGCTTTCTATGTTGTTGTGAAAATTGTTTCCCAAAGTTTTTGTGCAGCTGAAGATAAAATACTGATTACTTTGAAGAGCTTGCACTGAAAAGTACTGTAATAGGGAATTACAGTGTGCAGTTGGTCAAGGATTTTGTGGAAGGATGAAAAAATTTACTGAAAAACGGTAACAAATAGGATTTTGAATTATCTTTCAAAGTGCTGATGCTTTCCTTTTAACTGGAAGTTATAAATATTCATGATGTTTTTTTCATCTTTAATTCACTCATAGAAAATAAAGCAAGTGCAAGGACATTTAAAAACTTCAGAACAAACTTAAAATTTAAAATTACTGTTTGCTTTTGGCTGGTTTTGATTTTAAAACACGCAGGAATATGTTGTGAAGAAGAATCATGCAAAGTGTATTTGTTGCTTCATCTGATATAGGCATAAAGGAAATTGATCATTCTGAATATGTCTATAGTTTAGACTCTCTTTGCTAAAGACAGATAAGTGAAAGTGGACAATATAGACACATAGTAATTGGAACTAGTTCTTTGAAATGTGGATGTACTCTAACTTCTTCCTAGGGAGTCCATTAATGGATGAGTGAGGGAAATATGTAATTGACCTCAGTAGATGTACCTTACAAGTTTGGGTTTGGTATATACCATATAGAAGATTATGTATGTGTTTTCCCTTTTGTAGGTAACTGCTATGTTAGTCAAGACATAGTAAAACTAACATGCAATTAAATTAGATGAGACAGCTTTATCAAAGGGAGGGGAGTTGCATCATCAATAATTGCAATCTTTAAAAAGTACTTTATTGAAAGAGGATCACTTAAAAAGAACAGTGGAAAAAGACTTTGTCCCAACTACCAAGGAGATCACAGGGAATTTGAATGTGCTCTTCGAACCAGAACTCCGAGGTTTCTAATTTCCTATTGGATTTCCCATACAGGATTAAAGCAGCCCAGAACCCTCATCATAGAATCTGGTAACATGAGGAACCCCTGGTGGTCCTTAAAATGTAAAAGAATTGTAAATTTCCTTCTGGACTCAGGAGAGGAGCTTTCTCTGGTCCTCACTTAGTTCCAGCTTTGGCTCCCCATTCTCTCTCTTGCATTGACCATCAGGGTCACTCAGGAGCCCCCAAAATTAGCTCTGATAGACACAGAGAGACTGATATAGAAAGTTGTGAGCAGACAGGAAGAAGTCAGCTGGGCTGTAACTGTTCAGCCTGAACCTAACTGGTCAGGCTCCTGATTTGGCTTTTCTAGACCTCACCAAGTATGATGCAGAGTTCAGTTAGTCCTCACTTGCTTAGTTGTTGGAGATTTCTCTGCTTACCTGCCTACGACTGTTCTACTCTTCAATTGTTTATTTATGGCTTGTTAGAGCTAGAAGATTGTTTTGATTGCCTAGAATGCACTAAGTTTTGTAAAATCTTGCCTGAATGTTATACACTGCTAAGTTTAAATTTAAAAAGTAAAGATATATAGGTATCTGGAAGCTTCCAGTGGTACAACCGATTTTTCACACACAAATAACAAATCAGATGGCTTTAAAAATATTTTAGAAAGTGGAATAGTTCAAGAAAATAAGTGAGTAAAACACTAACATCATGAGTTCTACCTACAAGACTTTACTTGCCATACAAATGTGCAGGGAAGTAATTCCTCTGGAATACAATACATTTGTATGTTCATACTTTCCATCATGTGGCATTTGTAATTTATGTCAAATCATAGCTTTCCTTAGGCTCTCTAAAAGTTGAAGTCCATGACATTTCTTCAAAGACATGATGTGATTATCTTAACGTCAACAGAATCTTACTTAGTTTAGCAAACTGACATGCATGTTGATTTGTTTAAGATTTATTGGAGTTCTGGCCTTGGGTTTGGGGGCAAGTGCCGCTCCTCACAGTGTGGCCGCTATGGTGGGTGCCCATGCCGGGTCGGACCCAATGCTGGGGCTCACGCCAAAGACACTGCCGCAAGGCAGTGAACGAGTCCTCGGTCTCACCTAAGGTGGCCAGTGCACCATGTGGTGGCAGACTTTGCCTGCTGGCCGCCCGGCGGCCTGCTCTGGTTTTTTTAAAGAAATTTTTGCTGCCTGGAGACACCCATGACTGAGTCCAATTTTAGTGTAGGTGAGTAGTGAATCTTGGGTGATTCCCAGTGACAGAGTCATAAGTTTTAGGCATGTGTGGGGACTGAGACCTGGTGGTTTGGAGGGAAGTACCCAGGAGACAATTACGGTTAGTCAGATACACCAACTCAATTCGGAATACAGAAATGGCCTGTTTGCCTAGAACATCACAGATCGTCACACACCAACCCACACCAATGCTATGGATGGGGCCCTCTTTGGCAGTGATGGGTACCATTACCCAACTGTTTGGTGGAGTGGTGGAGTGGTCACATTTGGCAGGATCAAGACTGTATCCAGCACGTGAGAGAACTTGGTCAGGGGGTAGACTCTATGGGGTTGTGTGGGCCCAACCCTGTGGAAATACAAGTTCCCCTAGTTGGACACCCTAACAGGGTTGAGGTTCCCACCAAGGGGCGCGAGTGCTGGAATGGGGGCTGCGTTCTATCTAGGAAACAGTTGCAGTCACCCGAGGCACTAGTGTGGGCTGAGATTGGATGCACCAGGCCAGTTCAGACCCCAACACCATCTGGTGTCATGGAGAACCAGGGTAGATGTGGGACGGACTAGGTTGGGTCTCAACCCCCTACTGAGCCATGTGTGAGCTCTATGTGGGTATGGACAAGCCATGGCTGGGCTGAAACATCCAACAACAAGAACCAGAATGGGTTGAAAGCCAGCCAAGAAAAGCCACTGTTCCTGCTAGGACAGGAGGTGAACTGAGTAGGGTTGGCTCAAGGACCCCCTGGTATGAGCAAAATCTGGCATTGGGAGAGGTTCTGATGGAGGAGCCTGGGCAACTCCTCTGGCAGGACACAGTCCCTGCAGGTAAGTGCAAGAAGCATGATAGGAAACAGCACAGAATAGGCCATGGAAAGTTTCCCACTGGCACACATTCGGCATGGGTCGGGGGCAGACCAGGCTGAATCAGTTCACGTCATCCACTGGCAAATCCGAACACCAGAACAGAGTGTGGGTTGAGCCGGGTTTGGTTGCGACAAAAACCAGTACCCATGGAATGCCAGGGTGAGGTTGCCTGTACTGGATTTGACTTCAGCACCCAACCAGCACAGATGAGATCCAGGAAGGGCGGGACAGAGCTGGCGGGGGGATTAAGCGGCTGGTCCCCTCACAGAACAGCTACTCCCACTGGAGAGCGTGGGCTGGGATGAGGACAGACCAGACTAAGCAAGGTTACAACACCTCTGCGCCGCATGTGGACTAGATCAGGGAAAAGCCAGGCTGGGCTTATAATTACTATGGGTGCAAGCATAAATTGGAGCGGGTGAGGGATGTTTGGGCTTAGTGCAGCATCAGCTGGCAGAATCTGGCACTGGGGACTAATTCTGTCAAGTCAAACCACAGAACCACCTGGAGAGTGCATAAACCGGGATTGAGAGAGACCTAGGAGGGAAATAGTGGGTTCCCCCTTCCTGGGTCACTAGTCCCGCAGGAAGGCACGAAAACTAGGACATGGGCTTGGGTGGCTAGACAGAGAGGCACTCAACAACATCCGTGAGGGCTGGATGGTTGAGTTGGTTAGATGGAACTAAGTTTTAATACCATTGACAAGTACAAGAGCCAAATGGGATGTGGGACAGACTGGACTGGACTACTGCTACACATACTGAAAAACCAGGGTAGGGGGCTGGCCTGGTGGGGGTTATTGTGGGTCTCTCTGACTAGGCTGCAGCTCCCACTGGTTGATGTGAGGGCCAAATACGTGCTGGGCAGGACCAGGCTGGACTACAACACCCATTGGTTCCAGTGCAACTTGGGACTGAAAACAAAACCAACCCAGCAATTGCAACCACCAGCTGATCGGGGTGATGGACTGTGCCGGGCCCTGAGCTTGCTAGAACATACAAGCATCTGGTCTGGGAATACCTCAAAGTTTCTTTGGAGATCTCCCCAATAGAACTGCTGGACTCAGAACTCTAACCAAGAAAGGACAGAAGACAGAACAGGTCAATCATTCATCTCAGCTATATGTTGGCAGCGAAATATGGGGCAAACGGAGACTTTATGATGGACTATGTCAATAAGTGGACGACCTCATCGAAAGAACCTGGCAGCGATTCATAACTGGAGAACTATTAAAACCACTTGAGCAAATATCTCAGAGCGTGCTCCACATCCGGGACTTGGGGTGGGCGGGAAACCAGGTGGGGCTTCTCCCTCAATATCCCACTTTATCTTGGATACATGATGGAAACAATATGGACATAATAGTCTTACCCACTTCCCTATACCCCCTGATCTTATGTTTTTAGCCGCAATTAACTATGTAAAGATTGTCAACAACAATACAATAAAATAAAATAAAAATTAAAAAAGTAAAAATAAAAAAAATAAAGTAAAAAAGTAAAAAAAAAAAAAAAAAAAGATATATTGGAGAGTCAGATATACAGAGAGAAGGAGGGATAGAGGGAAAGATCTTCCGTCCAATGATTCACTCCCCAAGTGAGCGCAACGGCTGGTGCTGTCCCAATCTGAAGCCAGGATCCAAGAACTTCTTCCAGGTCTCACACAGAGGTGCAGAGTTCCTAGGCTTTGGGCTGTCCTTGACTGCTTTCCCAGGCCACAAGCAGGGAGTTAGATGAGAAGTGGAGCTGCCGGGATTAGAACTGGCGCCCATATGGGATCATAGCGCATTCAAGGTGAGGACTTTAGCCACTAGGCCATGCCGCTGGTTCCTGCATGTTAATTTTTGAAAAACTCATTCATTTGCCAAAACAAATATTTCAGAGGATATTTACAGTGAGTAACACGTTTATTCTCATCATTCCTGAAATTTACTCAGAGGAATTGGCTTCATCAGGATGTCAACAACTGTGAGTAGGACATAAAATACATAAAGCCTCTTTCAAAACTCTTCTTTTTCCAATTTTCTGTTTTCCCTCTGTCACAATAATGATAGAGTAAGTGAGAGAGTCAGTCACTGTTTACATTACATTCATTAAAATTCTTAGTTCTGTATCAATTTGAAAAGTAACTAATAACAGCATAAATTCTAAGCAGTGCTAAGTTAGAATTACAGAATCTGACCAAATAGTTAATATCAAATCTTCCCAGGTCTGCTCAAACATGCTGTTCAACCATGATTAATATATTGAACTTCTCTTCACCTCAGTCTCCTCATCTGAAACATTAGAATCCTGATAACTTTCCTTGAAATATCATAGAGAAAGCTGTATATAAACTCATAGTTTCTTAGTTTGCTCATCTCTAAAATATTGATAAAAGCCATAAAGCAACATTGAATTATTATGAAATTAAAACTGCTGCATGTATGCAATGTGGAAAATGAACTGGTACACCTGGCATTTAAATTGTGCTTGGCATTTGTTGAACAGTCCCAAAGTGTTAGTCACTCTGTTTCTGTTTTTCCTGCCAGGTGAAAATTATGAACAACACAGGAAAATATTTATTCAACTTTAAAGGTTATAATGTCATCAGCATTGCTGATATGAACAGACTAGAAAATGCAGAAAACTTTGAAATCAGAGATGATGATGTTTTCATAATCACATATCCCAGATCAGGTAAGTTTAACGAGTAGCTCCTCTGATAACAGTCTTCACTTTGATTTGGTAGAACACTTAGACAAATGCACCTATTTCCAAAAAGCAGCAGCAAACCAACCCACATTAAAATGACAATTTAGGATCAGAATAAAGCACAATTTGTATATTTTCTTTACTTATGGAATATATGAAAAAATAAAATTTGAACCAAGTGTTATGCTAGGTAAAAATTTACCCGTTCATATGGTTTGAAAAATTACATATAATTTTGGCAAAACATGCATATAATATACAATTATGTATGTATTTCAATAAAACTGCATGTATGTTTGTATATGAACACTGCATACACATTATATGTATATGAAGATCGGTCACAAGGAGGTGACAATAAACAGTATTTTGTCATTATAATGTTACAAATCTGTATCATACAGTGCAGTTTATAAAATGTGAAGTGAAATGTAGGGAAAAATTAGAACCAGTAAAAAAAAGTTTGAAATTGCAGAACTTAATAACAGATTGAAAACAAACCATAGACTTATCTATTGCTGTAAAAATAAAATCAGGAAAACTTGAAAATTATAAGAAAAAGGCATTATAAGCCCTTACTATAAAATGAGTAGGATTTTGATAGAGAAAATTTCTTAAAGAGGATGCTAAGGTCATTTAAGAATGATATTTCTTGAACCACAGATATAGTTGTTGACTATATGCTCAATAATAGGGTCAAAGTATTTTTTTACTTTTAAATGATATTTAACAGGTAATCTTATGTATTTAATAAGAATAAGAAGCAAATTTTGTAGGTACTACTTTAGTAGTTATCCTTAGTGGTAAAATTAATTTATATGTTTATATTTTTTGCAAATTCTTACCTTACTGAATTGTCCTTTTCTTGTACGGATGTACTTGATTCATACTCAATAAAAGTGCACTACAAGACAAAGTAAATATGCTTTGAAAATCCAACCAGATGTATTTTTAATTTTAATTGCTCTTTACTTCTCTGTCATTAAGGTAAAACAATCACCATTGAAATTTTATGCTTTGAAAAACTCAGTTACAAATTTTGCTGTTAGAACACAGGTTTATTACTACTACTTATACTATTACGATAATACTGCTACAGATACATGGAGTAAAGGCTGAGAGAAAAGTAGATCAAAACGTAGAGAAAGAGCAATGCACACCACTGATTCACTTCTCAAATGCTCTGAATGTCAGCATTGGGCCAGACCACAGTCAGAACTGAGTTAGGAATATGATCCAAGTTTCCTATGTGAACAGGAGCACTCAATTAATTCCTCCTTATTATACCACTCAATAAAGAAAGTGGGCATAATGGTAGGCAGATTAGCAGCTGAGCCATAAACGCCATCTTGAAAAATTATGTTTACACTTTTCAACAATCAGTAAGAGGGGGCAGATATTTAACCTAGTAGTTAACATTCTTGTTCCCTAAAATGGGATATTGGCATTGAATAACCGATTCCTACTTTAGTTTCTGACTCTGGCTCTCTGCTAAGAGAGGAGAAAACCAGTTGTAAGTCAGTAAGTTGTTTCCTGCATTTTGGAGTTTAACAAGTAGATAAGACGTCTATCTATCTATCTATCTATCTATCTATCTATCTATCTATCTATCTCAATCTATCTAATTTGCTAAACATTAATCATACTCTGCATCTGTGCAATAAATAAAATTTAAGAAAAGCCATAACAAACTAAATCTGATAGAACTACTGGTATTCAGTATACGAGAAGAACCATATACCATACAGAAAGAAACCATTTTTGTAAAACTTTCCTTTATACCTTTGTCAAACCAGTGGTTAACCTGTAATCCTACTGTAGTTTCAATGATGTGTGATTCCTTTTATTAACTTTATTGCATATAAGCGAAATCATTTTTCTATTCAATTATTGTTTATACTATTTATCTCTATTCCCATTCAAATATTTTTTTCTTGCTTTTTGCTTGTTAAAGCCATGAATACATAGCAGCTGGTTCTGTGTATAAACTAAAATTGAAATATCAATGACGTAGTCATACGATGTGATTAAGAACTTGCATTTTTTTAACATATTGGTTACTCAATACTATGTCAATTAATTCCATAATATTTTAAATTGTCGTTGATGTTATGCTGTGGCTTTAAATTGATCGGGATGATATTCTGCCAGCTCTGCCTTCAGACCAGAGATGGTCAACCCAAGAAACCATTGAATTTACCTGGACAATAAGATGCTGGACTCTATGCTTGGTATATTCTTGCAATGAAAGAATCTTGACTGAATTTGAAATGTAATACAGCAACAAGGTTGAGGAATCCACCATGGGGGGTGGATACGGGGAGGGGTTGGGGGAATCCCAGAGCTTATGAGACTGTGTCACATAATGCAATGTAATTACTAAAATATATATTATTAAAAAAATAATGAGACCAAAAAAAAAAGCCATGAATACAGTGAAGTATAGAGTATGTTGTCTCAAAAAATAAAAAAAAAATCAGGCAAGGAAATCAATAGAGGATGGTAGAGGATGAGGTTGGGAGCAAGAAGGGGACTTTCATATTAGAAAAGTATCCAATCTGGTAAATGTCAATTAAAACTTAAAATAACAAAAAATATATGGAGTTTAAAGGAGAAACTCCATATAAATGTAAGCAAATAAGCACTGTCATTACAATAGGAAATTTTACCTTTCAGTGCTATAAGGAGACATAGGATGAAACTTATAAAATAACTGTCCTCAAGAGGGGAATACCAGCTGCTATGAATGCTCTATACCCTGGCTGTTGCCTGTGGCTTTTTTTGCAGCAATTGCAAGGGCTCCCTCTGCTGTTTCAGAGGCCCTTCTTTGCCTGAAGCATTGTAAGAACCCCTGTCTCTGTAGGGGGGTGTAGTTTACACTTGGGGTTTGACAACCCTGACTCTATTTCTTGCTTCAGTGCTTTACACATATATCTGATGATTCTTTAGCAAGCAATGGTGGATTGTGTATGTAAAATATATGAATCTCAACCAACTACTGAGGATGATGAACAGAAAAGCTGCATAGAGGATTGTGTTGTGATTGTAAAGAAATTAGTGAAGCTTAAAATGCAGTTTTCCCACTGTCAATGTATCTCAGGGAAAAAGTAGTGGTTTCCTGCGTAATTGAATGGTAGTTCTTTGATGAATATTCAGAATTGTCTAATACAATGACAGAGACAAATGACTTTTTATGTTTTGAGAAAAATAAGGCAAATTATAGACACTCACACAAGCGTTCAAGTATGTTCTCAGCCTATTTTGTCTTTTAAAGCTCTAACTGTTTGCCACATGAAGTCTTCAATAAATAGAAGGCTAAATTTAAAATCTAGGTAGCAGTTATGGCATAGAATGATGTCAGTTTAGTCTTCAGATCAGATAGCTCCATCGTTAAGAAAAACAAAAAACAAAAAGCCAAGGATGTGATCCAATAATAGTTCAAGTGCCTAATCCTCAACTTACAGGTGCCGTATCCCATAAGTGCAACTATTTGTGACTCCACTTTGCATGCAGCTCTCTGCTTGTGGCATCACAAAGCAATAGAGGCTGGTCCTAAACCATGAAACTCTGCACCCATGTGGGAGACCAGGAAGAATCTTCCTGCTGGCTTTGGATCAGCTTGGCCTCAGTGGTTACAACCACTTTGGGAGTGAACCATCTGATGGAAGATCTGTCTCTATGTGCTGGAGTTTAGCTCCACCTGAGTTCAGAACTCAAGAAGGGTGCGTGGATGAGGCACAAAGAGGAACAAAACGGACCACTACAATTCCAGGATCATAATGGACAATGCGAGAAAGCTGTCATCTTTTTTTGGATTGAAACAGTAAAATTCTGGCTCAGACCTTTAATGTCATGGTCAAGTGGGTGTTTCCAGGGATAATTCTGCCATCTGTTTCACCTTAAAGCAGGATGTTATGCATCCTGACCCTGCGGTCAGAAAATTCTCAATAGGTGGTGCATATCAATCAGTAGCATATTCCTACTACAATCCTCATTCTACAATATAATTTTGAATCAGTTAAAGGAGGAAATGCATCACAGAAGGAGAGAGCTAAAGATCAAGGATGGTCAATGGGGGCAGCAAAGAAAGCATGGATTATAAAAGGCCCTTTTACCGAGACGTAGCAACAGCAACAACTTCCAAGCTCACATTGATAGTAAAGAGAACTCTGCAGAGGCAGATAATGCCTAAATAGATTATAGAAAGCTCAGCGGGATTGTCCACTGTCCATGGAAAGGGAGGTGGAAATGCATTCAGATGGTTGTAGAGATATCTGCCAGGCCCTGCCATGCAGTGGGAAATTCCTTGTGGCCCTGCCTGTAATGGAACAATACTCTTCACATCTTCATGTCTTCCACACTCACTGCACTGACCCCAGCACTCTGTTTCTCCTTCTCTTTGTAAATCTGCCTTTCCAATAGAAATCAATAAACCTCTGAAAACAATTAACTAACTGCATTTTTGTTTTATCAGGAAAAAAATGTGTTACACTTTTGTGACTTCATTTTGCTTCAATAAAGCAATACTCATTCACTTTTTGAAACACAAATAAATTGCCACTGGCACCTAGAAATATGTCTTCTAATTTACACTTGGCTTTTTTCTAAAGAAAATATGTAGTAGTACAACATGAATTGTAGTCAGTCTGAGTTGTTACCACACTGCCAGAGACCAGCTCCGGCTGACTCAAGAGCTTGCAAAGGATGCGTGGATCAGCGAGAAGAGATAAAATGTGGACCACTATGACATGATGCTCATAATGGATAACTCAGAAAAGTTGCCTTCTTTATTTATACACAAATCATCACAAGCTTTTGCACAATATCTAATTGTTTCATTTTTACTTCATGGTTAAGAGAATATGAAAAAATCCTAAAGAAAACATTTTCAACAAACCATTACTCATTGAAACCTGCAGTCACCTGGCTGAAGCCAGGAACTCCACGGTTGGCAGTACATGTGGTTACATAGTGATATGTTGTTTACTTATATTCAATATGAATTTTTACTAAACACAAACTAATGAATATTACTCAAAATATTAAGAATACAGAATTAAAAGATCATAAATGAAAGGATTTTATAAAAGCATATAACATCGAGTCTTTGCTAAATCTTATAATCAAATCATGCGTTAAATACGATCACCTTCACCTAGTGCTGATTCAATTGTTTTTTGTTCTTTTGTTAAAGGGCAGTGAAAGGGATCAAGACAACTCAGCCAATCTACAAACAGAGGGCCTTTGCAAGAAACTTCCTTTTATCTACATAAACTGTTTTCTTTCCCTAAATATAAGTGCCAATATAGGGTAGAAATTTTAAGCTATTTTTGGGGGGTTCACATTTGTTTCCCTTTAGAAGATGCCCCATATGCTTTTGCTTTCTGTGGTGAGAAACTAAAATGCGTCATATCATGTGTTGCAACAGTTTGAGACGCATGGTAAACAAACTCTCTGTACCTCCTTGATTGCCATTTGTTCCAAGATATTATCAAACCATTTCTAAGGAAAACATTACTTGTACGAGGGCAAGCTTCGGACAAAAGTGGGCACATAACAGGATGTTTGGAGGCATTATGGGCTCAACTGTACTATTGTATACTTTTAGCTGTGTGTCATAGCCTTTTGTCACTAAAGATGTTTTTATCATAGCATGATTGATCAATTTGAGGTGTCATACCAGTTACAGGGATCACTTCACATTAGCAGAAAAACAGCAACAACGCTTTCAGGAGAATTTTATGAAACATCAGAGAGGTGATTGAGTGTCCTTATAATGGGATGAGGCAGCAATGAGGTGACCAGAGACATTCTGCCGGGCCCTGTCATGCAGACAGAAACTCTGGTAGCCTTGCTAGCCTAGGAGCAGCACTCATCACACACCCATGCCATCTGACCCAACTGCATGGCTCCCCACACCACACCAAGGCCCCAATAATGAAAATCAATATTTATAGAAATAGGTTGGTTTTTATGAAGATTAGTTTCCTGAGGATACAAATTTAGAAGTTTCTTTATGATGTATGTGCACAGGTTCTAACTCAGTGAAAAGTTATATATCCAAGCTATGAATAGCTAGAGACAGGATTCATTAAAGTGTTTGACTTCATATGATTACTAAACTTCAAAAGGAAGCAGGGCACTCAGTAAAGTCAGCAACACATTGACAATACTCCTAAAATTCCTGGGCCAAAATTGAATATATAATAAATGCTCATGATGAGCTGTGTGCATAATAGAGGACCTTTACTAACACTGCAGACTGTGACCTTTGGCATATTAATTCTTTCAAAATGTTGACAATACTTTAATTGAAAGTGCCACTGAATTTTTCTTTCAATAGTGATAAATGTGAGTTAAAGTGCACCTTGCCAACAATAAATTAATCAGAGTAAATTATTTATTTATATAAATAAGATCACATATCTGTGACTCTATTGGATCACAGATCATTGTTATTAGAAATTGAGAATTTTCTAAGCTCTTCCATAACCAAAGACATCTAGTCAAAGAGTCAATACAAACACTGAAATTGGGCATAAAACTCCTTCATAAGATATAGATTTTAAAACTAAACAAATTTTTGTTTTAAGACATCTGTGACAAATGATTTTAACTTGCTGATTCTAATAAAAGAGAAAGTTCTAGAAAGGAGTCTATAGATGGAGAACCAGAAGTACCCGATCCCTAGTATTAACAAATCCAACTCAAAGCGGGAGAAACGTAAGAAGCTGCTTAAATGACCAGCACCACTTCTAGCATGAAATCGTAACAACCCAAGTCTTGATTTTGTTGACTTTGATGTGAAATACAAAAGAAAACCTATTTAATTTAAAACACAAGAAAAATCAAAAGACGAAATAAGTGAGTTCATTCATGCATTTGGAATGTTTAAGATTTTTTTTTAAATTATTTATTGTTTAACTTCAGTAATTACATTGTATTATGTGACACAATTACATAGATACTTGGGTTCTCCCCACCCCTCCCCAAACCCTCCCACCATGGTGGATTCCTCCACCTTGTTGCATAACCACAGCTCAAGTTCAGTTGAGATTTCCCCATTGCAAGCGTATACCAAACATAGAGTCCAGCATCTTATTGTCCCGTGAAGTTCAACGGCTTCTTAGGTATACCCTCTCTGGTCTGATGACAGAGCCAGCAGAGTATCATCCCAGTCAATTGAAAGCTCCAACATACCATCAGCAAAAATTTACATCATTATGGAATTAATTGACATAGTAATGAGTAACCAATATGTTTAAGATAAAAATAGCACTAAATCATCATAAGGTAAATGAAAATATATTTCCATTATTTAAAATATGAAAAATATGATTCTCAACTGTGACAGGTACAATGTGGATGCAGCAGATTCTAAGCTTGATTTACTTTGAGGGACATCGGAACAGAACTGAAAACATGGAAACTGTTAGAAGAGTCCCCTTCTTTGAGTACAGTTATCCTGGAATGGACATTGGAAACAGACCGTCCCCTCGTCTCTTTGTTTCCCATCTTCCATATTATTTAACACCTAAAGGTCTGAAGAACAAAAAAGCTAAAGTAAGTCATAAAAATAACTCATGCCATTTTTTTCACTGGAAAAATCAGTACATTTGCTCTATTGTAACTCTTAGTCAGACCTTAATGTATGCCTAACCAAAAGGTAATATCTTTTTCATAGACATGTAGATGATTACAATGTACATATGTTCTGATTAATATTTCTGGAGATGTTTTTACATTTTATCGTGTTAAATGTTTCATAAAATTAATTATTGATATTAACTTGTCCAAGTATTCAAACTATTACCAAATTATCTTCTTAGTTTTATGAGTTTTGTTAACCAACACTGCCTCAGAGAATGTGTAAGAATGTTTCTTTCCTCATGTGCACAACAGTGTGGGACATATCAATATTTACTAATGTTTAAGATAAAATAATCTCAGTTTTAAGTAATTTGACAGTTCGATACTAAAATAAGATTAGCCATCTATACATTTCTGTAAACTTTTACATAGTTTTCCATTCTTTGCTCAGTTTTTAGCGTGTCTTTTACTTAATGTGTCTTTTAAGCCTTTGTGTGGATAAGAAAATTTTTCTTATCCCAAAAAATTAAGAGAAACATAATCCTAAAAAATAAAGTAATGCTACTGTGTGACGTATGAGTCAGTGAAGAATTGACAATGCCAGGATACTGTTAAATAGCAGAATGATGGATTTATGACTGCTTTTGGGGGACTATGCTATTGTAATATACTACAGAAAATCAGGGGGTAGGAGGGGCGAGAATGTGGAGAGAGGGTAAGGGAAATCCCAGTACTATGGAATTGTATCATAAATTTTTTTAAGTGATGTATGTATGTATCAAAATTGCTGGAAACATAGTCATGTCAGCTTTGTTTAACCTTTGTCAAACCAATATTAAGAACGTTATACTACCATTATCTGAGTGATCTGTGCTTATCTTAAATTTTACTGTATACATGTGAAATGATCATTTTCTCATTTAATTATTGTTTATAGCCCTTACTATATACCCATTTATATAAAGATTTTCTGCGTTTTACTTGTTGAACCATTTACTTAGTGGGATATTATGCCCTTGATTTTTTTTTTTTAAAGAGTTTATTATTATTATTGGAAAGCTGGATATACAGAGAGAAGGAGAGACAGAGAGGAAGATCTTCCATCCGATGTTTCACTCCCCAAGTGAGCTGCAACGGGCCGGTACGCGCTGATCCGATGCCAGGAACCAGTAACCTCTTCCGGGTCCCACGCGGGTGCAGTCTCCCAAAGCTTTGGGCCGTCCTCTACTGCTTTATCAGGCCACAAGCAGGGAGGTGGATGGGAAGTGGAGCTGCCGGGATTAGAACCGGTGCCCATATGGGATCCCGGAGCTTTCAAGGCGAGGACTTCAGCCACTAGGCCGACGCCGCCGGGCCCTATGCCCTTGATTTTAATGTTAAATAAAAAAAGTTACATCAAGATATTTTTATATAGAATGCCACATATTGAGCCATCATCGTTTGACTTTTGAGGCACTGGCAGGAAGCCAGATCAGAAACAACTATAAGAATCTAATTACGTTCCCTCACCTCTTTTTCTTTTTTTTTTTTTAGAGATTTATTTTTTTTTTAAATTACAAAGTCAGATACACTGAGAGGAGGAGAGACAGAGAGGAAATGGAGCTGCCGGGATTAGAACCAGCAGCCATATGGAACCAAGGCGAGGACCTTAGCCACTAGGCCACACCGCCAAGCCCTCCCTCACCTCTTTCTCACTCTCTCTTCCTTCCTTCTTCTTCCTCCCCCTCTTTCTTTTAAATTTCTATTCTTTCTTTTGTCTCATT